>NW_023425516.1:8212028-8812028 GCF_014108245.1 Pipistrellus kuhlii | reverse complement strand
GTGGGTGACATACACATGCCAAAGACAGTAAGGCCACTAAGACAGAAGCAGGAATCACCTTGGGGAGTGGGGAAGCCAGCAAACGTTTCACAGGGGGATGCCATTTGAGATGGGTCTTGAAGGGGTTTTTGGGGGAGAGGAGGAGGAAATAAAATAAAATTAAATTAAATTAAATAAAACCTGAGGCTCAGCTCAGCTGGAGGCTTCAGACTTCAAGATCTGGCATCTCTCCTCCCACTACCCCGGAGACTTAGGTTCTCAGACCCCCTCTCTGAGATAGCTGGTCTCCATGGCAGAAAACAGAAAAGATGGAAAACAAAAGGAGCTGTTTAATAGAAATGTCTTACTTCTTCAGCGACTTAAAACGCGGCAGATTTCAAATCCAAAGACCAGTCTGCAGGGAAATACGGGCTCATGTTGTGCCTGGAGTCCAGGAGGAGCGGGGGAGGAGGGAGACGGCTGGGGCCCAGCGACTGGAGCCTCCGCGCGCTGTCCCCTCGGTGAGCTGCGCTCCGCCCTCCGCGTGGGAGCGCCGCCGAGACACAGGGACATGGGGGCTAGCGCGGCTCCGGTCCCGGTTGGAAGAGGGGGAAGGAGGAGAGGAAAAGGAGAAAGAGCGAGGAAAGAAAAAGAAAGAAAGAACCGAAAAAGAGAAACTGGGATGTAAGATGGGGAGAAGAAGGGAAGCAAGGCCAGAAGAGAGAAGAGACTGGGGGGAGTTGGGTAGAGGAGAACGAAAGTGCCACAAACAGTGGAAGAAAGGGAGGGAACACGGGGAAAAGGGGGGGGGGGGGGGCAGTAAAAGGAACGAGAAGAGACCTAGAGAGTAACGGAACGAGGAGGATGGGAAAGGAGGGAATGGACGGACTGCAGGGCCCCGGAGATGAACGTGGAGCGCGCTCATCCCAGGAGCGCACAGCAGGGCCTGGGGAAAGCGTCCAAGCGGCCGCGCTCAGGGCGTGGACGGGGTCGCAAGGTGGAACGGAGAGCCAGGCGCCCAGGCGCTGGCCCACAAGCCCACAAGCGCTCGATCGGCCCCGATTGTCCCATTGTCTGTAGGATCCCCTTCCTCCCTCCCTACTCCCCGCCGCCGCCGCACGCCGCGCTCACATTCTGCCAAACACCCCTTTCTCCGCAGGCATCCGACATCCCCTCCTTTTCCAAGGGTCAAATACAACTCCCCACCCAATTCTGCCGTGCCGCCTGGGACCCTCAGGGTCCCTGCTCCTCCTGCGCCCAGGAGAAGCTCTAGGTCTGGGCTCCAGACGGCGATGCCGGGCGGATCCAGGCGCAGCCCCTCCGCCCCGCGCGGGAGGGATAGCGGGTCCGTTGCCGCCCGAACCGGGGCGCGCACGGCCCCGAGGGCGGTGACCTTCCTTCCGCGGGACGCGCACCACCACCTGGACCCCCGGAGCCGCCTCCGCCTGCATTGGATTAGGAGAATATAGGAAAAACGGTTGTACATGGAGAGGAGGGGACGGAGGGGCAGACAGACACCCCGGGAATGGAGTTTCTTAAAGGTGCCGCGTCTGGCCGCTAGGCTCTGATCGGGTTTATTGCTGCCTATTTTCTCCGCGATTCGTTCCTCATCTGCGTCCCTCTGCGGCGACTGGCTCCCGAGAGAGCCCGCCACGACGCGGGCCGCTTCCAGGTTTCGAGGGAGGAAACGCAGTCACCAGCTCCCAAACTCGGGCTCGGACGGAGAAGGCGATCCGCATCGTTCATTCCCGATTTCCTCCCAGCTCCGCGCACACCGGTTTGGAGACACACCGTGGGAACCCGGTGCCCGCGCAGTGCCAGGACTCCGGCAGTGGGAGCCCCCCCTGGCGAGAAGGCGGGCGGGGGTCCCCTCGCCCAAAGATCACAGCTGAAAATAAAAGTTCCTGCAGACTCTCCTGGGAACGCACTGGGACGGTAGGCGCCCCGGAGAAGAAGGCCAGCCGCTCAATCAGCGTGTGTCTTCGGCTCCCGGAGCCCTGCGGCGCGGGAAAGGGACAAAAGTCGCTTTGCCGGGAGTGTCCCCGGTCCCAGATGCCGCGGACACGCTGCCCGCGAAGGGCACGCCGGCGCTGGCGACCGAAAAAAAAAGTTTACACGTAGTTTACAAATAAAAAAGGAGCACACACTTTTGTCGGTTACTTTTTTTTTTTTCCTACAGTTTATTCCTGGGATAACGGACAGGGCAAGGGTCACCCGTGGTTTGGGATCTCCATGGGGCAGTCCAGTTTGCAATCAATCGGCCGCACACACCCCGCGCTCGGCTCGGAGGGGCGGCCGCAGGCCTCCGGGCCGCGCTGGCGGGAGTCCCAGGGACCAGGGAGCCGGCTCCGGAGCCTCAGCGAGAACTCGGCATATTCCCCCCGACTCCGCCGGTTTGAAGGCAGGGGGAGCCCAAACCGGTGTGGCTCAGTGGATAGAGCGTTGGTCTGCAGACTGAAGGGTCTCAGGTTCGATTCTGGTCAAGGGCACATACCTTGGTTGCGGGCACATCCCCAGTAGGAGGTGTGCAAGAGGCAGCTGATCAATGTTTTTAGCTTTCTATCCTTCTCTCTTCCTCTCTTAAAAAAAATCAATAAAAATATATTTTAAAAAAGAAAAAAAGAAAGAAAGAAAGGCAGGGGGAGCGGGGCCAGGCGGGTGGTGAGATGCTGGGACGCGCCGGGGGCAGCGGCCCCCTGAGGCCAGGCGGGCGGGCGGGGCGGTGCGCGCTCCCCGCACCGCGCGCGCACCCCGGAGCGCGCACCCTGCACACACACACCTGGAGGTTGTTCCGGCCAGAGGGGCGGGGAGCAGAGGCAAAGCGAGTGTCTTAAAATAGAGAGACGGGCCGGAGAGCGAGAGAGAGAGAGACCGAGGGCCGGCGGGAGGAGGCGAGGACGAGAGCGGCGGGCACGCGGCGCGCAGGCTCCCCCGACGAGTTGGCACAGGCGGGTCCCCGGCCGCCGCCGCCCCCTCGACGTGACTCCGCACCCGGCCCCACAGGACGCGCGCGCTGATTGACAGTCGCCGTGTCCCCAAAAGGCACGGCGGCGGCGATGCTGGTCTGCGGGTGGGTCTAGATCTGCGGGTGCCCGCTCCCCTCCGCGCCCCGTCAGGGCTTCGCCGCCGCCTCCCGGCTGCCCAGGCGCCGGGCACGGACCCCCCGCCCCCCGCCGGCGCGCCAGCCCCGCGGCCCGGCTCACCATGCACTGCCACGCGGAGCTGCGGCTCACCTCGCCCGGCCAGCTCAAAGCAGCCAGGCGGCGCTACAAGACTTTTATGATCGACGAGATCCTGTCCAAGGAGACGTGCGACTACTTTGAGAAACTGTCCCTCTACTCCGTGTGCCCCTCGCTGGTCGTGCGACCCAAGCCCCTGCATTCCTGCACCGGTAAGGCACCCGGCTGGGGGGACTGGGGGGGTGCGCTACCTCTCTGGCTGGTGTCTGGGGCGCTTTACCCACTCTGTCCTCCAAACCGAGGGCGAGAGGACTAGCATTAGCAGCTTTGGGCAAATGGCTAAGGCTCCTGCAGCCCGGGGAGAGCTGGCCAAGGTGTGGGACACTAGGTTGGAAAAAAGGGGGAGAAGGCAATGCGCCCCAAGAGCCGGTGGCCTGAACCACAGGGCGCTTCCTTCTTCCCAGCGCCGCCTTGGTTCTCCGTCAGAAAATTCAAACTCTTGACCTGGTTCAGCGCCGAAAATATTGTTTCAGGAAGTGGTGTTAGTTCTCGCCTGGAGTTACCTCCAATCTTCTGTCTTTTCACTGGGGAGTTTTCAAGTAAAGCGGTACCCGGAGGCTCTCCACAAAATCCTGTATTCACTGAACTTTACTTAAAAGGATCTCCCTTTGGGGGAGAAATATTTCCGGAATAGGTCGCACTGTGGTGTAAGCGGAATTAGTTTTATGTGCCTGCTAAAGTAAACCAAACTAAAATAAACAACTAAAAAAAAAACCCACACACAAAAACAACAACATTGATAACAATAAAAATATTCCTCAAATCTGGGTTTCATTCTCTGGAAGAACTAAGACCAATAGTGATGATAAAGACTATTTCATAAGTATACTGAAAAAAGGTGTAGCTTTATGTAGAAAAGAAATCCAAAGGTATTTTTATATATTTAAAAAAAAAACACTTTGAGTACATGAAGAGAATTTAGACTGTCGAAACGGTGGGATAGCAAAACAAAACAAAAGCTGAAGCAATTTTTATTTAAAAAGTTATTGGCCGTGCTTTCCTCTCAAGGTGTACATGAGGCATTTCCAAGCCAAAAGACCCTTTGAGGTTATATTTGTTGCAGAGATGGCATGACATAAATTAATGTAGTCATATTTACATTGAAAAAGTAAAGCGAAGAGCTAGCAGTGGTTCTGAAAGGCAGTTTTGGAATGGCCAGGCCAAGACCCGGGCAGTGCTTTGGAATCCTTTACTTTCTGTTGGTTCCATTGAAAGTTAGTGAATATGTGTGTAAATACGCACCATAAAGCTCTTTTACAACCAGATTGTGCCTACCTACATTTGGTTATAACACGAATATTATGTTCAGTTACACCTCCGCAAAATAAATTGTATCTGTAAGGTGAAATTAGGCCTAAAAGCCCCTACCAAAAACGTGTAATACTGAATTTTAAAAACCCAGAAACAGCCAAGACAAGAAGCAGATAAGACGTTTTAGAAACAGGATAGATTTCTTTGATGTTGATATTTTTACATCTGTGTGCCCGCCATGGATAGACCCTGGGTGAACAATCTTTATAGATGTGGGACCGGGGAGGTAGGCTGCATCTTGCGTTAAGCATACATGTAATCATTTGCTACAATAACTCAAATCCTTTATATCACAAATTAAACAGAGGGGATCTGTTTTCATCACAAATGTCAATGCTACGGTTACATACCTGGAGGTTCCCAGGACAAAACAGAACAACTTCTAAACACCCAGGTAGAGCAGAGAGCCTGCAGAGGTTTTTTGTTTTGTTTTGTTTTGTGTGTTTGTTTTTTGTTTTTAGTGACTGCGCCACCATCCATTGATTTGAAGGCAGCCTTTTCTGACTTTTAACAGTTTCGGAACTGGATCAGAGAAGAAAACATGTCAGAGAACAAGTAATAAAGAGCCTCTGAAAACAGTAGTCCAGTTACCGGTCAAGGCTAAGTGTTGTGTTTTATGGAACCTTGTGTGGGATATTCATCAGCGGGAAATAGAATGACTCATCTGATGCTGCGTGTGAAAAGAGGGCCGCGAGTATACCATGAACTGAAAGCGTCGCTCTGTTTTGTGCTTCGGATGGTCATTGATGGATCGTGAGAGAGGGTCTTGCCTGGCAGTGGTTTTCTTGCGTTCTCACTCCAGGGCTTGCTTTCTTTGTGTTGTTCTCTTGGAAATGTGTTAGGAGTTTGCTCTTGTTGAGACTTAAAAATACAGAAACTGGGATTTGCCTGTGGAATTAAACCCATAAAAACTGGCTACAATAGTCCACACTTTCAGACCCAAAGCTTTCGGTGGGTTTACGGTTACAGTTAAAGCCTTACACGCATTAGATCATGGGAATCCCATCCGTGTCTTTGCGAAGGTTTTGCAAAGACCCTGCTTTCAAAGCGTTTTGTTGCTTTTAATGGTTATGCTGAGGATCAAAATCTTAGCCTGGATGAACTTAATCTCTTTTCCTTTTATTAATTAAAAAACAACAGCAATAAGTTCTTGGCATCTGTCACCCAGAATGAAACTGTGGTTTTTTTTCTGTATCAAGATAACTAGCGCTTTTGGTGGAACCGATGCATTAAAAAATTCAAATCAAGAGAAAGGCACACGTTGGAATGAAAGTTACGGAACTTACTCATCGTTCAGTTTGCTGTTTTAAGATTTAAATAACGAACAGAAGTGAACTTTGTCAGGTCAAACAATGGAAACAAAGATACGAAAAAGTCACCACTTTTTTATATTTATAAATTATAATTTATGCATAATCAGTACATAAAATTGGGGTGGAAAGAAAGTGATCGCGTTGAAAAGGCCTCTGCTTAGCTAAGCAGTCCATGTTGTTTAGATTAGTAATTAAAATGTCAATTCATGATACCGAATCTCCTCAGGCAGAAGATCTTGAGTTCCGGTAAGCTGGGAAATGGAAACGGTTTTACATCAGGCAGATAATCAGCTGACAGTGATTTATTATTAGGCCCGCTAACCTTAATGGGAAACTCATCTTCAAAAAACAGTACTCTCCGTTTTAACAGGCCCTTTCTTATGACAAACAGGGTGAGTTTAGCCTCAGAAAGCTATTTCTAAGTAACGGCGGATCTCCTAAGTGACATTATAATCATTTGAGGGGGAACCCGGTGTGGAAAATTAAGCCAAACAAAAGGAACGTTTATTATTCCATTGAAAGCAAGATTTCAAAAACGAAGCGCAAAGAGAGCCTCCATTTGAAAACAGGTTTGGGATTCAGACCACCGTTGAGATGCGATGTGCTCAGAATTAATTTAGTGTATAACTTGTTGGTCTCCTTTTCAGTTTGATCACCTTCGTTCAGAACGGAAATATATTGCCATTTGGGAATCAGTAAGGATCACACGCAAACATTACAGCATTGACAGTGATTGAAGGCTGGGCAGAGGTGCTGCGTAGGGTGTGGTAAATACTGTTTGAGTCTGCAGAGTGTTGTCGATTCTTCTGGTTGTGATTTATGCTTCTTGGTGGGAGAGTCACTTGCAGAAACCTGGCCTCCAGGATGGAATAGACCTGTGTGTGTGTAAGGGGGGGGGAGGTCTCCGCACAGTAACTTTGGTGGGATCTCGCTTTCAGTTTGATCTTTAGACACAGGCAGAGTTTCTAAATTTGAGGGGTGTGTGGGGGGAAAAATGAATAACTCACTTCACAAAAACAGGAATGTCAGAGTTTACCTTCAGAATTTTCATACGAGGATCCCGAGAAACCAACCGGCTGTGCTTATAATTTATGATAGCTACTTAGAATTGAATGTAATTATCCATAGTATAACCTAGATATTACTGTAGACTTGCACATACACATTTTTTACGGGGCGGTGAATGTAGACATTTGAACATTTTACAACCCTTGACCTGTACGTGGCTTTTAATTATTCCACTAAAACCACAGGCCAGCCCTGGCCGGGTGGGTCAGTTGGTTGGAGCGTCTTCCTGTAAACCAAAGGTTTTGGGTTCAATTCCTGGTCAGGGCACATACCTGGGTTCTGGGGTTCGATCCCTGGTTGGGGTTGCCCATGAGAGGTAGCTGATGAATGTTTCTCTCCCCCTTCCTTCCTCCCTTTCCTTTCCTCTTTTTAAAATCAGTGAATATATCCTTGGGTGAGGATACAAAAAAATGTAAACCATAGTCTAATTCCTTCCCCCTTCTCGGGCAGAATGATCCTTGTTGAATCTCTCCCTGATTGGTCAGTCTTATTGCGTAGCTGACCAGAGGTATATAGAGGTGGAGGGGGGCATAGACCAGTGTCCCCAAAGAATACACTTATTTTGCAAAGTGCTAGAGTCATACACCCGGGGTGAACCCCTGCAGTCACCCCCAAGGCACAGACAACCAGCCAATTAAAAGGGGCATTTGGGGAAGGGTGTTTTTCTTAGCAGGTAGCATTGAGAACATTTTATCCTTTGGTGGGTCCAAGAAAAACAAGTTATCTGGGGTGGTGTCTATGGGTTCATTTTTTCTTTTCTTTTTTAATCACAAAGATTGGGTGTCATCGCAGCGAAAAATGAAAGGTGGTGTGGATGTGTATCTGACTTGGGAGGGAGGGAGGGAGCCAGCTACGGCCTCCTGGGATTGGCTCCCGTGGATTCCCCAAACCCAGCTCTGGCTTTCGGTCCGAAACCAGACCCCGTAGGTCCCTGGGAGCCGGGAGCTCGGCACTGGAATGTTAATGGAGACATGTAAACTGGGGTTTGGGAAAATGATCATTAGGAACAAGCATTTGCATCTCCGCCAGAGGCAAATAGGCTTTTATTAGCAATTACTCATCACCGCGTCTCCTGCTCCCATTGTAAGGGCACATAAATCAAGGGACTCACAGGGCCGGGGCTCAGCGGGGTCAGCCTATATTTGGGCTGAGCTCTTTGGAGATCCTCAGCTGTTGTTTTATTAGCCCTTAAATGTTATAAGTCCTTTGTTGAATAGGGCGTTCTTTAAGGAGTCCGTTTTAACTAGTGATTACTTCATGAGCCATTTCTTCTTCTCTGGCTGTGATGTTTTTTTTCTAATGAGAAAATGATTAGACGTTTCCTTCACAAGTTGCCATACCCCTCCAAACGCCTGTAATCTGCAGTTCCATTGAATGCAGTAATTTAACTCAACCAATATTTACACATGCTCGGTGATGGCACTGTGATGAGTCACTAATTTCAAGTTTCCTCTAAAACTTGACAAACAATTGGGGTATTTTAAAAATGTCTCTGGACAACCCGCAGAACCACGGCCAAGCCCTTTTCGGTCCTCTTCCCAAGTACGTGATGGGCAGATTGGAATTGGGACCGGGCAGCCTTAGTACGCTCCAATGCTTTTGCTTACCCTGTGAAATTTGCTCCCCGAACTCCACCTAAAGGGCGTTATCGCCAGCAAAACTGTCAGGTTAACCTCGTTAACGACAACCCCAATGAAACCACATCCACGGTGATGCCACGAAACCAGTTTCCCACAGATGTGCTCGTTGGCGTGCTTCTCTGTGGTACATCTGGACGGAAAACAATTTGTGATACAAGCGTGGACGGCGGTGATCAAGTTGTCAGTTTTAATATACCTCGGGAGTCTAGATGCAAAGATGGATAGGGTTAATATAGCCCAGGGGTCTGATGAAAAGCAGTTAAGGATTGTACAGAGAGCTGAAGGGGGAGAGGGGGGTAGAGAGAGAGAGAGAGACAGACAGAGAGAGAGAGGAAAAAAGAAAACCGGGTTTCTTTTGAAACTAAAAAAAAATATTTTATTGATCTTTTACAGAGAGGAAGAGAGAGGGATAGAGAGTCAGAAACATCGATCAGCTGCCTCCTGCACACCTTCCCACTGGGGATATGCCTGCAACCAAGGTACATGCCCTTGACCGGAATCGAACCTGGGACCTTTCAGTCCACAGGCGGATGCTCTATCCACTGAGCCAAACCGGTTTCGGTACCTTTTGAAACCCTTGAAGCTCCTCCACTCAGCCTTGTGTGTGCCACAGTGGCCTTCAGTGGCTGTGGGGACAAAACAAAGCTGGCTTCTCAGATCCTTTGGTCAGCGTAGGGCCTTGAAAGTGGCTCACGTCGGTTCCACTTCGACACACGCTGGAGCCCCCTAGGGGAGGAGACCAGGGCCTGGGCCTGCCCGGCATGTGGCGTGCAGGGCGGAGGCCTGCGTCCATGCTAACCCCGGAGCAGTTTTTGTCACTGGCACTTTGGTTTTGAGGGCCAGGAGGAAGAGGAACAGAGACGAAAGCCAGGCAGGTCGCCCGGATGTGAGGCTCCCTCGTTTGCACGAAGCCTGGGCCGTTCTGTGGGTGGTTGTGAGCCTGACCCCCTCACTTGCCGCTGGTCCCGGCCGAGGGAAATGACTTCAGATCCCGGAGCTAAGTCCGTTGGCAAAGTCTTCTCTGGAATCGGGTGAAGAGGGCTGCAAGGAATGGGATGGGGTGCGTAGATCGAAGCTTCCGTGTTCTCTTTTGGGGAGTCCCGGGTCCCTGCAGCACTCGGTGGAGTGGGGGTTTTTAGTGTGTGTGTGTGTGGGGGGGAGGTGTGGACCCCATGCTCACAGCTGGTTGAGCCTTCTTGAAACCAGAACATTCACAGAATTGTCATCAGCCTGTGACAGGTGGCACCCTCGGGCTCAGTATGATGAAGAGAAAGGGAAGAGAAGGATCGAGACTATGTGGGTGAAGACATTTTACATGTGACATACCCTCCTCTCCCCCCTGGCAGGGTCTGCCTCCGTTTTGGCTGCTCCAGAAGTTGGAATGGTTCTTCCCCCCACCCTACCCCCCACACTGACTGCATGGAGAACAGGATAGAATCAGCAGTAGAATGTATTAATAACGGGGCTCAGAGCAGGGCCCTTGTACAAAGGTGGTGATATCAGCCAACGAAATACTCTCTGTGTGTTTTTTTGTTTTCATTTTAACCAGAAAAAAAACAAACAAAAAAAAACACCTTTGCGAACCCTCAGGATTTCGTCGATGTTTATTGCAACTTCCTAACAGTTAGAAAAAAGAAATGCCTTGTTAAGACGAATGCTCTAAATAAAAACACAGTTAGTTTTCCATGACGGTGTCTAATTACTCATCATCGCCAGAGCGTTTTTATATGGCAGTTTAACCTCTGGAAGGTGGAAACTTGGCACGCACTTAAGGAACAGAGCAAAGCACCTAGATAGATATCAGGAGATGGGCTAATTATATTTGGGCCGGGGCTGACTCTCACCCAGGATCGCTCTGAGGAGGCCTCTTCCTTCAGTCGCTACAGGAACTCTCTGCTTTCTCCAGCACCCGCTGAAACTGGATCCGAAGGGGGATCATTCTGAACGTTAGATCATGTTCAAGTGCATCTGGAAAGGGACCCTGAGAGTTAGTGACCCATTGGAGCTGACGTCAGGACTACCTGATAGGCGTGGAGGACAACTATCTACGCTTGCTGACTCTGCTCGGCAGGGTTTGCCAGGATGAACGGACATGGCCTTTCTCCCAGGAAAAGTCAGAAGCACAGGCGCCAAGCTGGGAGACTCTCAACACCAATCTAAGGATGTCAAGAGCGCCAGCAGGGAGGCTGATGCGAGCCCTTTTGATTGCGTCTCTCTCTCTCTCACCATCACGTCCTCAGGAGCATGTCCTTCTGGATCTTGGTCCCGCAGTTGAGCACTGAAAGGGACCAGCTGCCCCCTGGGGGATGTCAGTGTGCTTCTGGCCATTAGTACCCAAACACCGGTGTATGGGATAAGTGACAGGATGATTGTCCTTCGGCTTTTCTTATCCAGGGATCACCTGGGCCTGGTGGAATCCCGGGAAGTCACGGCTGAGTTTCCATCTTAGGAAACATGACAGGTCCCTAACCCTGACTTCCCTGCCAGCCTCTCCAGCCGGTACACTCCGCCCAGAGTCCCTGCCACACTTGGACGGAATCGTTCTCGGGCCCATGGTGATTCCCAAGAGGAGGCCACGGCCACGGCGTGTGGATTGAAGGAAATATAACTTCCGTGTTGAGCAGAAGCAATATCTAGGCCACAGTGTTTCCAAACATTTGACATATGTGTACCCCTTCTATAATTTTTGTAACGCTCAGTACCCCTCGTACTCATGAGAGCGTAGAATTAGGCACAACTAAGCACGGTGCAGTGCATATCCCCACCAAACTCCGGTGCAACACGTACCCCCACCAAACTCTTCCTGTACCCCTGGGGGTAGGCATACCACACTTTGGAAAACAATGATCTAGGGGGAACGGACTCCCCATGTTCCTGACGGTAACTTACAAATAACCAGGGGCTGAGATCATTCCTTGGAATCATGGGAAATAGTCTGGACAAGGGGAGTTACTGAGGCGGCTCCTCCGAGTCCTCCAGGTCTTACTCCAAAGGGAGCGACATACCTGGGAGAAAAGCCAGAAATACTCTATATCCTGAGCCTTATCCGTATTCAGAGCAACAGCAGAAACAGCGATGCTGTTTTTTAGTGTCTAACCTGTCCTAGGCACTGACTGAACCGAGTACTTCATGACCAGCTTCCAATCATCCCTAAGAGATGGCTATTTTTTCTATCCTTCTTTCTTTCTTTCTTTCTTTCTTTCTTTCTTTCTTTCTTTCTTTCTTTCTTTCTTTCTTTTTTTAACATATTTTATTGATTTTTTACAGAGAGGAAGGGAAAGGGATAGAGAGCCAGAAATATCGATGAGAGAGAAACATCCATCAGCCGCCTCCTGCACACCCCCCACAGGGGATGTGCCCCCGACTAAGGTACATACCCTTGACTGGATTCGGACCTGGGACCCTTCAGACCGTAGGCCAATGCTCTATCCACTGAGCCAAACCAGTTTTGGCAGAGATGGCTATTCTTATTTCCACCTTACGGATAGGGAAGCAGAGACACAAAGCAGCTTTATCCCAGTCACAGAATAGGTAACGATCTCTTACAAGCAGTAAGATAAAAGGCAAGTACAAAACATGGGCAGTTCATAGAAACGAAGAACTAGACGGTCAGTAAGCATGAACAGAAGTTTGCTTCCCCGGTAATTGGCCACACACCAGTGAACAGGAGAAGCCATTTCTTGCCCAGTGGGTAGGCGAAAATGAAAGAATCTGACAGTTATCAGTTCCTGACAAGGATGTGGAGCAGCAGACACCCTCATACTCGGATGGGGGGAGTAGGATTTGGTACAGTTACTTTGGAGAGTTTGTGGCAACACCCAGTAGGGCCGCATCCTGTAGTTCCCACTCCCACTACAGCGTGGATGCCTTGAGAAATCATTGTATGTGTGCACAAGGACACGTGTATTATTTCTACATTGCTTGTGATATGAAAACTCCAAAAACAATCTCTGCTTTTTAGAAGGAAATAAAAAGAAATCATACGTGCTATCTTTTTATGCAGTGATGAAAATGAATGAGTCAGATCCACTTGTGTGAATATGGATAGATTTTAGAAACTCGATGCTGAGGAAGAAAAACAAATTGTCGATTGACACTTACAATCTGACACCGTTTATATAAAGCTTGAAAACACGCAAAATACATATATCTTCTGTAGGGAGGCAAGGGCATGGGTGTTTATTTTCCCGTGTAATTACGGCATTTATTAAGGAAAAGGCCTAATGTAAATATGGCCAAGCATTAAGATTTGGCAAAGCTCGGTCATGGGTACGCAGATGTTCTACATTACGCTTTGTGCTTTTCTGTATGTTTGCAATTCTCCATAATATAAACATTGAAAAATGATAGTACGGGAGACCCCCATACGCCTGAAACCCTTGATCTTGTGGGGCTTTTGATGGCTTTCTTAATAGCTTTTCTATCCTGAAACAGAAGCTTTTCAGTCTCACGGAGGGGAAATAAGAACACTTTATAGTTAGACAAGCGCACAGCTCACACTCACACAGCCACGGGGACTTCTGAAATTGGTGTTGGGATCTTTCTTACCGCCTCTGGCTGGGTGGGGACATTATTTATCACCAAGGTAACTGCTGTTCCCCCAGCAATGCTTTGGCATCTGAGTGAATGGTTCCTGAGCCGGCACAGGGACTAGAGCACATGTGTCAAACACAAGGCCCGCGGGCCAAATCCGTCCCGCCAGGCCTTGCAATGTGGCCCGCACCGCGCTGTCATCACTGCACTCCGCTGCGTTTCCATCACAATGACAGTTTATGACTGTTCAGTAAACCATTCGGCCCGCGATTTAGGCTGGATTTTAGATTTTGGCCCCTTCTCTGATTGAGTTCGACACCCCTAGACTAGAGGAATTGCTGGAAGTGTGTGTGTGTGTGTGTGTGTGTGTGTTTTCCTAAATATATATTGATAATCATGCAAGCAAGAGCGATTGGGTTTCTCTTTCCCCCACTTCTCAGTGATGTTTCAAACCACAATAAATCGCCTTTGATTGCATCTGCTGGTGTGACGTGCCATCCTTGGCTTTGAGAATGGTCCATTGCTGTAGACAATTTAACTTGGGGCGGGGGGGGAACAAAACCCATGGAAGGACAGCTGTGAATGTCAAGGATCTACACATGTGAATGTACAGTAGCTGCTTAGCCGGGAAGAATGATGTTGATATGGGCTGATACGCTGGTGACGTTCTCTTCATATTCTGTAACTACAATTGGATGTTAGACTTCGTTGGATGTGTGGTACCAGGGATTGTTAGGGAGGGATGGGAACTGTCACCATGGTGACCACACAAAGAGCTGTCTGTTCAGAATAATAAATATTGAATAAATGGCCGTCCTGTGGTTTGGAGAAGGTAACCTAGACCACGTGACAGTGACATTGGGGGTGGCAGGTGCTTGGTGCAGCCGAGACATTTTCCTCTTCTCTACAAAATACACACGGTTAATTTAGAAATGTTTCTTTAAGGTATTTTTTTTACTCAAATGTGGCTCTTTAGGAGCTCTGTCTTCCTGTGCCCCTTCAAAGGGGGAAAAAACACTCCTTAGCCGAAACCGGTTTAGCCAAAAATGGTTAGAGCTTCGGCTTGCTGACTGGTAGGTCCTGGGTTCGATTTTGGTCAAGGGCATGTACCTTGGTTGTGGGCATATCTCCAGTAGGGGGTGTGCAAGAGGCAGCTGATCAGTGATTCTCTCTCATCCATGTTTCTCACACACTCTCTCTCTCTTCCTCTCTGTGAAAAATCAATAAAATATATTAAAACACACACACACACACACACACACACACAAAACCCACTCCTTAGTGTGGACGAAAGAGTTTTTACTGTGGAGAGTTGGCCAAAGGGTTTCCCCTAGGCAGACCAGCCCTCTGGGCCTAAGCACACACAGGGGCAGAGAAGAAAAAAAAACACACTAAATCAAAGTGCCCCCAGGCCCTCCTCAGACCTTTTATAGCCAGAGGGCTGTGCTGTGGCGCTTGGCAGTGCACCGGTCAGCAGGAATTATAATAATGACCACATCCAGGGGATGGTGGCCAAATAGGACATGACGGAGGGATGGTGGATCTGTCAGACCCGTGGCCAGTGAACAGACATTCCTGCGAGGCTCGAGCCAGTCCTCTGAGCACGACACCCACGGTGCCTGGCTCACGCCAAGGGACTGAGCCTTCGCTGTGTCGTCAGCCTCCCGAACCCCTCCTGTGAAACTGTATTCCTCATAAAGCCAGGAGGCAAGCTGGGCTTTGGAGGAAATCTCATCAAGAAAGATGGTCCAAGCCCAGCCAGTGTGGCTCAGTGGTTGAGCATCGACCTAGGTCATGGTTTGATTCCCGGTCAAGGGCACATGCCTGGGTTGCAGGCTCCATCCTCAGTAGGGGTTGTGCAGGAGGCAGCCGATCAATGGTTCTCTCTCATCATTGATGTTTCTCTCTCTCTCTCTCTCTCTCTCTCTCTCTCTCTCTCTCTCTCTCTCCCTCCCTCCCTCCCTCCCTCCCTCCCTCTTTCCCTCTCCCTCTCTCTCCCTTCTCTCTGAAATCAGTAAAAATATATTTAAAAAATAAAATTAAAAATAAAGTTCCAGTACTACCTAGAATCTATATGAAAGTGTGTAAATGCACTCAAGTCTGTCCCTTTCCACAGAACTCACTACTGTATAGAAAGCCAGGTCCATCGACTAAGCCAGCCCCTTAGGAGTTTATTTTGAACCTTTGAACTCCTTTGTATAATACATATTGATAATCATTTTATGTGTGCCAGTCAGTCTCTCATCTCTCCTTTCCTGTGATGATTTGGATTTCTGACTGATTCCAGAAGAATTCTAAAAGGCACACAGAGCCAAAACCGGTTTGACTCGGTGGATAGACTGAAGGGTCCCAGGTTCGATTCCGGTCAAGGGCATGTACCTTGGTTGTGGGCACATCCCCAGTGGGGGGTGTTCAGGAGGCAGCTGGTCGATGTTTCTCTCTCATCGATGTTTCTTGCTCTCTATTCCTTTCCCTTCCTCTCTGTAAAAAATCAATAAAATATATTTATAAATAAATAAATATAAAAAGCACGCAGACTTCACAGGAAGTGACGTCATCGGGAGATGATGGACTTGATGCCATCCAACTGTGAGACACTGAACTCATCCCGTGGGCTCTGAGCTGTGGTTCTGGGGCCGTCAGAGGTGGACTTCCCATCAGGTGTTCATTGGTTATTACGAACCAGAGAGAAAATGTTTAACTAAAGGCCAGAGCAATGCTGTGGAGAATTAAGACTTGGGGCTATTTTTTATGAAGTACTTGTTGAGGAAAAAAATAAGTCTCCCCAAGTGGTTTGGCATCAGTTAAATCAGGAGTGGGCAGCATCCAGGCCTCGGGCTGTATAAGGCCGGAGAAATCATTTGCTCTGGCCCTGCCAAGGCATTAGGGGTGAGTTAATTCAATGTTTGACCAATGTATGTGTGTGTGTGTGTTTTCCCAAATATACACCCATAATCATGCAAGCAAGAGCGATTAGGTTTCTCTTTCCCCCACTTCTCAATGAAGTTTCAAACCAAAATAAATTGCCTTTGATTGCATCTGCTGGTGTGACATGCCATCCTTGGCTTTGAGAATGGCCCATTGCTGTTGACAATTTAACTTGGGGGGGGTGGGGGGGAAACCACCGAAGGACAGCTGTGAATGCCAAGGATCTACACATGTGAATGTAGCTGCTTAGCCGGGAAGAATGATGTTGATATGGGCTGATACGCTGGTGACGTTCTCTTCATATTCTGTAACTACAATTGGATGTTAGACTTCGTTGGATGTGTGGTACCAGGGATTGTTAGGGAGGGATGGGAACTGTCACCATGGCTCATTTTCAGGTGGGTAATTTTGTATAGACCTTGCATGATGTCATAAATAGCCAGATAGCCCTTGGCAGAAAAAAGGTTCCCCATCCCTGACTCAAACAAAAGCATACGAGCTGGGTTTTTCACATTATGTCTAGTTGGGCTGCGGCGCTTCTGTGGGTCTGTTTTTAAAAACCTTTCTCTATGATTATCCTGAAAAGTCAGGTTGGGGAACTACTCTAAGGTAGATAACAGCTTACAGATGAGGCTGATGCAATTTACACCCCATGACTCACAGTGTGTGAGGCCATTTAGGGGCGAGATCCTAGTGTATGGCTTTCCAGTCAGGTGGTCCTCGGTTTCTTCACATTGGACTGTCTGTGTGACCTTAGGCGAGTCATTTCATCTCCCCGACAATTTCCTCATCTGTAAAAGGGAGATATTAATAACTACCGAACAGTGTTAGTCATGTAGGTTACACGAGATAATGTATTTAAAGCTTTCTGCGTAGTCCCTAGCACATTCATGCTCGGTAATTGACAGTTTCTATTACAAATAATTATCTTATAAGGATAACCTCATCTTGATTGACTGAAGCACAGCCCTTCGGGGAAAGATCACGATAATGGTGAAGTAAACCCAAGAAAAATGAAATATCCTGGGGGAAAAAATAGCAAAAAAAGCTCCAAAACCCACCACTTCAGGCTGGAGCATTCTTGTCGGTTGCGTCATTGCCTTCGCGGCCTTTTGAGGCCTCTTGCAACCTGGGTGGTCTGTGAGCTGTTCAAGTTCATGTGTAGATAGGTTTCATCCCCCTCCTTTCTATTTTAGAATGAGGATTCGGAATTTTGTAAATTTGTACAGGAGTGGCGTAAACAGGCCAACCCTACGGCATCAGAAAACGTGCTTTGCTACTTCATTTTTTTACAAGACTTGCTTATGATAATTACCCTGAAGCTGTGTCTCCTCACGCATCCCAAGGACTTTTTGTTGTTGTTGTTTTTTAGAAAAGTGGCTGAGTTTCTCAACACATTTAATTTCTTCTTGGAAGCACAGAGATTAAGGAGAGTCTTTTCTTTTAGAAGAGAAGAGAATGTGGTGTGGGAAAAGGTAGCAGTTTGGGGGCTATTCGTTGTCCTAGTACCGTGGTCGGCAAACTGCGGCTCTCAAGCCACATGTGGCTCTTTGGCCCCTGGAGTGTGGCTCTTCCACAAAATACCATGGCCTGGGTTAGTCTATTTTGAAGAAGTGGCATTAGATGAAGTTAAGTTAAAAAAAAAATTTGGCTCTCCAAAGAAATTTCAGTCGTTGTCCTGTTGATATTTGGCTCTGTTGACTAATGAGTTTGCCGACCACTGTCCTAGTATATCATTGGGTCTGGGGTTCCGGGGGAGCTGCTGACAAAGTCCCTCTTTCGGGCCTTGGCGTTGCTGGTGGGGCTGGTTTGGGACTGCACTCTGAGTGGTAATGTAGGCCATGCTGTGGACAGGGCCGCAGGCACAGGAGCCCGGCATGGATTTGTTTTCCTGGAATTGTGTTGCTCAGCTGGTCACTGTTGCCTAGGCAGTCAAGTATCTGCTGATGTCATACTCTCCTTGGTGAATCCTCTCCATGGTGTGAGAAATGCCTCTTGATGAGGCGTTCTCCCTCTTCATGGTGGGAAGGAACCCCCAGTGCTGCTTCTTCCTCCCGTTTAGAGTGAAAATTTCCATCAGCCGTCTCTGGTGACTTCACCCAGGTGCGGTGGTAGGTGGGGGCCAGGCGGGAGCAGGTGGGATGGAACATGTGTAAGGTGACCAGACGTCCCGCTTTTGACTGGACAGTTCCCAATTTTTGGAAAGAATTTCGGGACTTTTTTTTTACAACGCAGTGGGACGTGGGACAAATTGTTAAAAATCAGGACTGTCCTGCCAAAAGCGGGACAGCTGGTCACCTTAAACATGTGGCTCTGTCCTCCTGGCTGCCACAGGGCCCTGGATCTGTGCAGGGAGGCTGACTCGGTCCCCCACGTTCCTCAGACCATTGTCCCAACAGGATTCCGAGGGAGATAAGGATCTTTGGCAGCGTGTGGAGGGATATTCTGTTCGACATAGGAATTCAGAGAGGCGACATGCACGTGTCTGCGCTCCGGGAGGCGGGGAGTGGGCAGGAGTGGGCGGTGTGGGCAGCTAGAGGTGAGAGGGAATGTTGGCAAGCAGAGCCAGGGTGAGGAAGCTAGTTCTGCTGTCGCCTGGATCTTCAGAAGCCTGTTCAGCACTTGTCCCCAGACGAAGGCAAGTTTTCAAATGAGAATGGAATCTTTCACTTTGGAACTCGTCCTAGGGACTACGTGCTTATTATCAGAGGCGTTCCTCGGTGACTTCTGATTGGGCAAGGGCCTGCCCAGCCACACAGGTAGCCAAATTATCATATATATTAACAATGCAGCAAGGAATTTCATCATCCTGGGTCACAAAGGATCATTATTATTGTATCAGAACACAGTGATGGTATTCATGCGGTGCCTTGCCAGCAATCGCATGTACTTGGTGTTCAGAGGCCGTGAGGGAGCCGAGGACTCAGTGGAAAAATCTTGTCAGCAAACCCCTCTGCCACCCAGCCGGTGTGGCTCAGTGGTTGAGCGTCGACCTATGAACCAGGAGGTCACGGTTTGATTCCCGGTCAGGGCCCATGCCCGGATTGCTGGCTCGATCCCCCGTCGGGGGCATGCAGGGAGCAGCTGATTAATGGTTCTCTCTCACCATTGATGTTTCTATCTCTCTCTCTCCCCCTCTCCCATCTTCTCTAAAATGAATAAAAATGTATTTTAAAAAAGGAAAACCACTGTGCTTGGGACCCCCCACTGGCTGTGAGGTCCCAATGCCTCGGTTCCTGCCATTGGCAGACCAGACCTACCTCCCAGGGTGCTGGGGAGGAGTGACTGATTCAGGAGCACTCATTTGGTGCTTTGAAAACGTTCACGGTGTGGTGAACATACCCACAGACCGTCTGGCTGTGAGGGAAGCTGGCAGTCTCGGGGGACTGACACGTCACCGTGATTTTCTAGACGGCTTCACCAGAGGCCAAATCTGGCCTCCCGCCTCTTCCGCTGCTGCCACGAGCTCAGGACAGTTCGTATATTTGTAGATGGTTGAAAAGAAGGATCCAACGAAGAAGGATATTTTGTGGCAAAGAAAACTACATGAAATCCAAACTGTGTCCCTGAGGATTTATCGGAGCACAGCCACTAAAATAATGTGGTTCTCTTGCCGAAACCGGTTTGGTTCAGTGGATAGAGCATCGGCCTGTGGACTGAAAGGTCCCAGGTTCGATTACGGTCAAGGGCATGTACCTTGGTTGTGGGCACATCCCCAGTATAGGGTGTGCAGGAGGCAGCTGATCGATGTTTCTCTCTCATCGATGTTTCTGACTCTCTATCCCTCTCTCTTCCTCTCTGTGAAAAATCAATTAAAAAGAAAATGTGGCTCTCAAAAGAAACTTCAGTCGTTGTACTGTTGGTATTTGGCTCTGTTGACTCATGAGTTTGCCAACCATCTGTGAATATCCGTGGTGGCTTTTGTGCTATGACTGCAGAGGTGAGCGGTCCCAACAGAGACGGCATGGCCCCCAAGCCTGAGCCACTGACCGGCTGGCATGTGCAGGGAAAATGTGTTGCCCGCTGAACCGGACTGCTGGGAGCAGGGTCCTGAGGTGGGGAAATAAGCTTGCTACTGATCCACGGCAGGTGATGTCATTCCGGGCCATCAAAATACCTCCTTTGATTCTTCACAGACCAGGGATCCGTGACGGCCCCGGGGTGGGAGCTGTGCAGGGAATTTTGCAAGGACTCTCTTACGTTGAGATCAGGCTCTGATTTCCAAACCTCTATAGAGGCGGCACAGGATTTCTCTTGCACTCAGAGAGGTGTCAGAATATTTACAATAAAATATTTGGGATTCAACTGAATTTGAGGGTTTGTGATTTATTTGTTTGTTTGTTGTTGCTGTTCCAACCCTCACTGATTTCCCCAGGAAATTTGAGGATGACAATGTAGAGGACCTTGGGAGTATCCATATTACTGACATTTTCCAGTTTGAGGCTTGGGGGACATTTTATGATGCTTCTTGTTTCCCTTGGAGGTGTTGTCCATCCCTTGAAAGAATAGCCTAGTCATAATAATGCAAGTTGTACAATTAATTGCATTTGCACAGCCCCACCTGGAAGGGTTTGCACAGCTGGTTAATGCATGTCTACCTGCCGTCTGTTGGAATTTTCAACTAATTTGGGATCAGGGCTGCCAGACCGTTCAAGAAGGACGAAACCCGATTCTCTAGGTCAGTGGTCGGCAAACTGCGGCTCGCGAGCCGCGGTTTGCCACTCTGTTGACTAATGAGTTTGTTTACCACTGGGACAAAGACTCGAAGCTTTGGAACAGCGAACAGCCTATGGTCCATTTGCTTTTTTGACCGGGAAGGGGAAAAAACAAGACAAAAAAACAAAACCCAGAGCAAGTAAATTACTTAACCAAGATCACAGAGGACTGCCAGGCCTAAAAATACCTCTTCTTTCAAATAGCTACACCCATCTATAGTTTCCCTTCCAGATTGGAAGCCACAGCTTCTTCTCATTATAGATATGGATCGTGCCAATGGAATCATTAGCGCACCTGAAACTTCGCGTCGGCAAGACAATAGAATGACTCTCCTCCACCCTGTGGGTTGGTGCTGACCCTGGTGGAGAGATGGTATTTAGTTCCCACAGCCTGGTTGCTGGCATTGACGATACTGCCATTGTCTGACACCTGGGCTGCCACCAGCTCTGACTGGGAGACACGCACTGAGCTCAGAGGACCCTGCTGGCGTGTCAGTAGGGCTAGCACAGGCGTCTCCTTTCCAGCCTGTCCCCACATTGCCCGGGATTTCCCTCCAAGGATTCCAAGGCTCTGCAGGAGAATGTAATGAGGTCGTTTGGATTAGCCTGGGATCGTGGGCAGGGGGCTCCTGCATTTAGGGTTGGGAGTGAGACCTGTAATGTTCTTGGAATCTCATTGGTTCCCCCCACCCAGGACACCCCTGCCGTGCCCCGTCCAACCCTCTCCCTCTGCACCATCCTGAAATAGCCCTGGTTCACACGGAAGAAATGTACTTCCCTAATCCTCACGAGCTGGCCAGCTCTGCATTTGCCACAGGGTGGCTTTTGACTTTCTTTCCCTGAAGGAGGATCTCTAAGAGCTTAAAATCCATTTTCCAAACCTAGTAGGAAAGCAGCCAGACTTAAGTTGCAAGGCATAGACCGAGTCTTCTGCACTGCCCCTTGCTGGGTGACTTTGGGCTGGTTGCTGCATTTCTCTGATTCTCTCCTTTTCTTCCTTTCTTTTTTGTAAAATATTTTTTATTGATTTTTTACAGATAGGAAGAGGGATAGAGAGTTAGAAACACCAATGAGAGAGAAACATAGGATCAGCTGCCTCCTGCACACTCCCTACTGGGGATGTGCCCGCAATCAAGGTACATGCCCTTGACCAGCATTGAACCTGGATAGAGCAGGCCAATGCTCTATCCACTGAGCCAAACCAGTTAGGGCCTCTCCTTTTCATATATGTATTTCAGAGAGGAAGGGAGAGGGGACACAGGTAGAAACACCAATAATGAGAGAGAATCATTGGCTTGCTGCCTCCTTTGAGCTCCACACTGGGGATTGAGCCTCAACCCCTGACCAGGAATGGAGCCGCAACCTCCTGGTTCATAGGCAGATGCTCAACCATTGAGCCACCCTCTCCTTTTCCAGGTGAAGTAGGTTGGTAGCACCGATGCTTCTGGATCTGCTGTAGAGATCGAATGAGCTGACGCTCCTGAATCTTATGTGGACAACAGGTTTCACCTCTGAAACAAATTGGAGAACAAATAAATGCTTACATTTCCTTATGTTTCCACATCTGAAAGCCAGGGGACACATTTGCAAGAAGCCCGAGCAATAAATGTCGCGCACCAGCTGCCCTCTTCCCCCGTGCTCCGGCCCCACCAAGCTTCGTCAAGAGGGGACACTGACACTTCTTGTGTGACCGTCTCTCTCCCCTGTGGGGCTCTGGGTTCCCATCGGGCAAGGATTCTGCCACCTTCTTCTTCTTTAGGCCTCTAGCATCTAGCATATTTGGGCATATTTTTGGCGTGTGGTAGCTGCTAACAACAGTATTGCTTTCAAACTGACCCAAGTGTTGAGAACTGTCTCTGCCTGGCGTTTCATTAGTGCTTTGCTTTCTGTCGTCAGTCTGTTTCCCGCTCGCTCAACCCTTCCCCTCTCTCTCCTCACAGTTGACTTTTCCGTCTCTAGGGACCACCCTCCACCTGCGGAGCTCAGATGTTGCTCCCCCCCCCCCGCCTTTTTTTGGTCTAAGAATTTATAATATGGGGCTCGTTACACCCTGTTAATGGACTTTATTATCTGCTTCAGTGTTATAATCTTCACATTGAAGACCTTATTTATCTACAGTAAACTGTCCGCCGTGTGTGTGTCTCTTTTAATTCCCTACGTTGATTTTGATTGCACTGCTCCACGCAGCATAATGGTTCAAGTTCATCTGCAAGACCCAAGTGCAGCCTCTTTGGGTGGCGGGTAGGAGTTAAATGGCAGCTGTTGAACAGTGCATAGCAACTCCTCACAGCGGCTTAAACATGAAACGGGACTTGGAGTAACAGAATATGCTGGAATTCGATGAGGACACCGAGTGCCACAGGACAAGGGATTTGAACTTGCAGTTGTAGACAATGACTACACCTCCTACGACCAGAGCCCTTGACCTTTAGCCCCACGATGCCCCAGAAGGAAGGCTGGTAGGATTACCAGCAAGGTCCCAGTGCAGCTCAAATACCCTCCCTGTTGCACAACGTTCGTTCCTTTCTCCCTTAACCTTCCATGTAATAGAGGCATAGAGTCTTGCCCCTTTCATGAACCGTGAAGTTGATGATCAGAATGACTGTAAGACCTTCAGAAACTTTCAGGGATGAAAAGTGCTAAGAAACCAAAAGAAGTAAGTCACCTAACACACATTCACCGGCATTAAACATTCTATATAATAAAAGCCTAGGTGGCATCACACGATGTTGTCACAAGATGGCCGGCAGGGGAGGGCAGTTGAGGGTGATCGGGCTAGCAGAAGAGCAGTTAGGCATCAATCAGGCCACCAGGGGAGGCAGGCAGGCAGTCGAGCGGTTAGGAGCCAGCAGTCCCGGATTGTGAGAAGGATGTCCAACTGCTGGAAACTGGCAATCGGACATCCCCCGAGGGACCCTTGATTGGAAAGGGTACAGGCTGGCCTGAGGGACACACACACCCCTGCACAAATTTCGTGCACCAGGCCTCTAATCTTTTCATGAAAGGATCTGGCCTAAGCTAGTGGATATTGAGAAATGTCCTAAAAAGAGTGGTGCCCCTTTGGAAATAAATTTATTAATGAGCACTCTAGCCTCTTTTTGGGCACAGGAAGTTGAACAGATGACTGAGATTTCTTAGATTTCACACAAAATTGGATTCTAAACAGATTTATCGAACACAATGTCTACATTACAACCTTATTGATTAAATGTAATCCTTAAATGATGGAGTGATCCACACTAAATGTTCTAATTAAAGCACAGAAAAGCTGACAGCCTTACTGTTTCGACTAGAATTGTTTCGATGACAATTCATTAATAAAAATTGTATTGGGTATAACCATCTCCATATTTAACCATCTCCACCCACCCCCCCACCCCGGTGTTGTGCTAAGACTGGAGATAGGGTGGTGACCAAGCTGCCAAGATCTGCCCTCGGAATTATGGGAAATGCAGATGGTTAAATATGAAGCCACCAGTATCGCATCATATGACAAATTCTGTGATGGGGGAAGGTGAGTGCGCTGAGGGACACCTGACCCCAACTCAGTCTTGGAGTTGCACTTGGGGAAGGTATCCTCTAACCCAAGAGAGCAGGATGAACAGGCAGCCTGAGCGGAATATTCTAGCAGAGGCAGAAGGTTGCTAAAATGCGTTCCTTTCCCTGAATGCTATAATGAACATAATGGAACATTGATTTTCTTTGATGGTTGAGGGACTCATGACCTTCAGGTAATTGTTTTTATCACCAGTCTTTCTATAGTGTTGTGGGTGTGGTTGTATGAAATTAGTAGAAGTTGTATTTCAGAAGTAAACCTGCATCACCTCAACCTAATACTTGTGTGGTAGAAGGGCAATGAAAAGACTAAGTAAGTAGGTGAATTGTGTGGTTTTGAGTCATGACTTACTGTCACTTCATAAATCTATTCTGTGTTTCTCCCCCTTTTCATCATTGTTGCTTTGGAGGTTGAGGATATTATCTATGCCTCTTGATGAAAGTAGGGCTTTATGTTTTACCAGGAACAAAGGCTCATTTGATAAATGGAGTTTACTTATAATTTTATAATGGGCTCCTAGAGTGACATGAGTAAGTTGTTTCATTCTTCTGGACTCTTTTTCTTTTAAATAGAGATATGCTCATTGGTGAAGTATGTGGATGTTCTTGAATATCAAGTAGGAAACAGGAAAGTATGAATATGATTATATATGTACAAATGTTTGACTATTCTAAGCAGATGCTCAATAGGTGTTTGCTGAAATAAATTTAATTAAGAGTGTAACCATTCATAGTAAAGTGTTAGAATTCTAGTTGCAACAGGTGAATTTAAAAAAAAAGTCATTGCTGTTCCCATTGGAATTTCAGAGCTATTAGAACAACTGATTATGTTTTTTTCTCTTTCTGAAGCTATCCTTAAAGTGGAACTAAAAATCCCAAAATGGGAGGTTAGGGAGGTGAGGTTGGGGGCATGTGGAGAAAAGGAGGAAATATGACCAAAGATAAAGTGGCTTGAAACAGCCTGGACTGTGTCTGGGAACTCTGGGCAGGTCAATGTTAACAGAAAGTGAAGCACAAAGAGAAAATGTTGAGAATGAGATTGGAAAGGGAGGGGTCCATGCTATAGAGGTTTTAGTCTGTAAACTCCGGAGAATCACTGTGTGCATTTAAACATGGGAATCACACTTGGATTTGGGTTGCAGGAGGATCACTGTGAAAGATGACTTTGACCAGGACAAGGCTGAAGGCAGGAGAACCAATAGGAGGCTCTTGTCCTCATCCAGACAAAAGCTGATGAACGAGGGTAGTGGTGGGAGGATGGCACCTGAGGAAATCCCAGCATCTAATAGGCAGGAGAAAATTAGGACCCTAAGCAAAGACCCAGTCAGAGAGAGAAAAGAATCATCAGGAAGGAATGTCAAGAAGAGAATTTCAGAAGGAATAAGTGATCAGCGGGGCTAAGTCGTAGCTGAGGGGTGCGGTTGACTGAAGACTGACAAGTGTCCAGAGTGTGTTCTGGGGGCCAGTAGCTCCAGCAGCATCTGGGAATTGGTAAGGAAAGAAACTCAGGACCCCACCTGAGAGATATGGCCAGGGTGTGGAAATGCTTATTGATGACCAGGACATATTTGCATTGGTATGGTTGGGACAGAATTTATCTTGCAGCCAACTTGGGAGGAAATAAGAAATGAGAAAGTGCAGATAATAAAGTCTAGACAGAAAGTTGGCTAAGATAGCCGGGACCGGCTTAGCTCAATGAATAGAGCGTCGGCTTGGGGACTGAAGGGTCCCGGGTTCGATTCCGGTCAAGGGCATGTACCTTGGTTGCGGGCATATCCCCAGTAGGGGGTGTGCAAGAGGCAACTGATCGATGACTCTCTCTCATCGATGTTTCTAACTCTCTATTTCTCTCCCTTCCTCTCTGTACAAAATCAATAAAATATATTTTAAAAAAAAAAAAAAGAAAGTTGGCTAAGATAGTAAGGAAGAGAAATTGGTAGAGATGGATACAAGTCGAGAAAACTTGACTTTGAGCTTTCAGAGACTTCAGCACCTGCGTTTTGGCTTAAAGGAAAGTAGAAAGATTAAGGTTTATGATAAGGAAGGCAGAGAAAGAAAAAACAAAGATGTAGAAGACATCAGTAGCCTTTTAGATGTGAATGAGCAAATGTAAGTTATTGTTGTGTGGGATGAAGTGAAGTGATCGCTGCCCAAGGCATAGATTGTAGTCTGGCTCTGCTTTTCAAGGTTTCTGTGAGAAAGCATCGTTGTATATTTATAATAACGTACACCTTTTTGCAGCGTTTAAGGTACAGACTTGAATTCTTAGTCCCTTGCCAATGAGTGTGTAAATTTGGACAAATTATTTTAGATACTCTGAGCATTTGTTTCCTCATCTTCAAAACTGGCATAATAATACCCTCTACACAGGATTGTAAATGAGAGAGTGTGTCTATGTAAGCAACTGTGTGGCTCCACTTATACGTGTGTGTGGTATGTGCTTTTTGTTTTGTTTTGATTTTTCAATAAATACCTGTATTCTCTTCAATCTGAGTTGGAGAGTCCGCAGGTGCAGAGGGCAGACAATATGCATTGACTTATGTCATTTAAAAATAAAATAAAAAGTTTTTATTGATTTCAGAGAAGAAGGGAGAGGGAGACAGAAACATCAATAATGAGAGAAGATTTTTGAGCGGCTGCCTCCTGCTAGTGGTGATGGTACAAAGCATAACCCCAGCACCCCACGTGACTGTTCACTTTATATGTTACCATATAACTGACTGGCATTTCCTGCTGTAGTTTTGATGTGGAATTGTGGATGCTTGGATATGAAACCAGTAACTTAGTCTCCATTCTGTTTCTTGCTGAGATGGTACTTTTAAAAAAATATGTTTTATATTGATTTCAGAGAGGAAGGGAGAGGGAGAGAGATAGAAACATCAGTGATGAGAATCATCAGTTGGCTGCCTCTTGCATGCCCCACACTGGGGATCAAGCCTGCAACCTGGGCATGTGCCCCAACTGGGAATCAAACTGTGACCTCCTGGTTCATAGGTCAACACTCAACCACTGAGCCACCACGCCAGGCCCTGCTATAGTTTTGATGTGAACTTGTTTGTGCCTGGATGTGAAATCAGTCAATTAGCCCCACTCTCTTTCTTGCAGAGATAGTTCTTAATTGCTTTCACTGCCCCTGGATTTTGGATGAAATGGTAAACTTGTCCTTTGCCGAAGGCACCATAAGGTCAGTAGAGGGAAGGACAGCGCCAGGACAGAGGTTAGGGTGCTGAGCCAGGAACCCACGCTAAGCATCCATTTGATCCAAACTTCTATGCGATATAATCTGGTATCCATTTTGCCTTGAAATTCCCAAAGGAAGAACCGTCAAGACCCAGAGCGTCACAGGCTGCTGGTTTTTTGCTATAGTTTGGTTTGCTATTGCCACATCCTTAAGCAAACCCCTGTCAGACTGGAGAGGGCACGTGGGTGGCTGAAGGAGGAGGTAGTGAACAATGCCCCATTCACAAGTGACAAGGGCAGGCCTGTCTCGTGTGCCCATTAGAAGGGTGCTGGGGAGAGATGTCCCTTTGCTGTCTTGCTTCGGGTGATTAGAACCAATTAAGAGGGTGACACACAGCATCAACAGGGAAAGAAAACAGAGAGGGCACCCTCCTCTTCTCCCTGGTCCCAGAAGAGAGAGCCCAGGTTTACCATCTGCTTCCCAAGTTCACTTAGAAAATGGTGGAGAGCCCTAACCGGTTTGGCTCAGTGGATAGAGCGTCAGCCTGCGGACTGAAAGGTCCCAGGTTCGATTCTGGTTAAGGGCATGTACCTTGGTTGTGGGCACATCCCCAGTAGGGGGTGTGCAGGAGGCAGATGATTGATGTTTCTCTCTCATCGATGTTTTCAACTTTCTATCCCTCTCCCTTCCTCTCTGTAAAAAATCAAGAAAATATATTTTTTTTAAAAAAGAAAAGGATGGAGAAAGCGCCTTAGTCAGTGGGCCTTTTTCCTGGGCTCTCCTCCCACTTCGGTTCGTAAGACAGCAGTGGTACCCGCTCTGCCTTGTCTCGAGAAGCCTGGGTGGGAAATGCTTTTCTCTTCGCAGAGCCTCGCTGTCACTTCACATCTCAGTCCCAGGACAACACCAAGCCCGTCCATTTGGTGTGAGCCGTGAAGGGAGGATCCCAACAGGTGCCATTGTAAGCGTGCCATGGAGGAGCCACTCGGAGGGCAGCAGGCCCGTTTTGATCTCTGCTTGGATAGGAGGCTTTAGTGGAATACCCTCTCGGGCTGGGCACGGGGCTCTTTGATCTTCCCTTTGCCTAAAAGGCAGAACCCTCTCCTCTGCTTCCTCTGAGGACAAAAATAAACAGAGTTGGTGAACAGCTGCATAAACAATGCAATTTGGAAGTATGCGGGGGGGGGGGGGGGGAGCCATCATGGGTTACCTATACATCCACACACACACACACACACACATATCCTCTTGATCCGCATGTTGCATCCGCATTGTGACTCTCGCTTGATCTGGGTGAGGTTTCCATCGATGCGGTGAAATACAGAGCCTTCATGCGCCAAGGGGTGGAAGGCCTCAGATAATTGGGGCAGAAGCATTTCTTCCCCCTGGACATGGAGCAGTTGTGAGGCGCTCCAACTATAGGAGGGTAAGAGCCCTCCTTCGGGGGCCAAGAGCAGGCCACCCACACTCTGGAAATGATGGGTTTACACGTAGGTGATGGAATCTGCAAGTCAGACACCAAACCCATCTTCTTTTCTGTGCCCCTCTCTCCCCAGGAGGGCTTGTTTGGACCCCTGTCTTGTAGGTAATGGGATCTCCATTTGCCTGCTCACAGGCATGCAGCTCTAGAGTAGGCTTGATTTGTCTCCTCAAGTTCCCCTCCGATCAGTCTCCATAAACTGTGTAGTTTCTCTTGTAATTGTCTGTCTCTTCATTGACACCCTTGGTTCAGGCCATTGTTACCAGGACTGATGTAACCGTCTCCCCATTGATCACATGGCTGCATTTAAAGCTGATCAATAAGAACTGTTTGAGCCAAAACCAGTTTGGCTCAGTGGGTAGGGTGTCGGCCTGCAGACTGAAAGGTTCCGAGTTCGATTCCGGTCAAGGGCATATACTTTGGTTGCAGGCACATCCCCAGTAGAAGGTGTGCAGGAGGCAGCTGATCGATGTCTCTCTCTCTCTCATCGATGTTTCTAACTCTCTATCCATCTACCTTCCTCTCTGTAAAAAAATCAATAAAATATATTTAAAAAAAAATAAGAACTGTTTGGGTAATACCTATATTGGGATGGAAAGCTCAGACATACTGTTTAGGCTCTTGGGAGAACATAGAAGAAACAATGGCTTTCAAAAGACAGGGAAGGTTAAAAGTATAGAAAACGCCTTTTCTCATCTCATGCCGCTCCCTAGTTATCACCCGTGGCTTCTCCTCCTGAGCCTGACTGACATGTTTTTGTCTTCATACCTCTGTCACAATGTTCCTTCTGCCTCGCATGCTTGCATTGCTTCCTTCTGCCTCAAAACCATCCCTGTTATGCAGGGTGCCTCTCATTGCCGTCTCCTCCCCTCCACACCCCAGGCAGAAGTTTCCACTCCCTCTACTGAATTTTTAGAACCCTTATATTAATTATTCCACAATTCATTGAATGCCCGGCTCTATAGGTACCCGTGTATATGACTTATCGATCTCTTTACTAGATTATGAATTTGGGACAAACGTGTGTTTTTTTTAAATTTGTTACAAAGGACAGCAGAGCATCTCACCTATGCTAACGCCTAAATGAATACTTTAAAAAGTGAATGGATGGCATAAAATCATGGGAATTTATATGATACCCCTTGTGCCCATTATTTTTTTCCAGTTGTATTGAGGTATCATTGACAAAACTGTAAGATATTTAAAGTGAACGATGCGATGATCTCATGTATGTATGTATACTAGTGCATTGTGAAAGGCTTTTCCCCATCAAGTTAATTAACACATCCATCACCTCACGTATTTACCTTTCTGTGTGTGTTTGAGGACATTTCAGTGCTCTTCTCTGACTGAATTTCAGTTACACAATACAGTACTGCTGTAGACACCATGTTTTCCATGAGCTCATCTTATAGCTGAAAGTTGCTAACCTTTTACCAATCCCTCAGCCCTGGCAACCATTTTTCTTCTCTCCGTTTCTATGAGTTCTATTTTTTTTCATTCCAGATTCCATATATAAATGATACCAAACAGTATTTGTCTTTCTCTGTTTTTGTACCCATTATTTTAAACCATCATTTAAGGAGCTCTTCATTAATAAATTTTAAAAAAATCACAAAACATTATTTTAATTCTCACAGTGATCCATGGCATAATTATTACTCTTGTCCACATGTCACAGTTTAGAAAAAGAGCGTTCAAAAGAGGTCAAATCGTTCCTCCAGGGTGATTCGTGTCAATGGCAGAATCTAAACTGAACTTGAGGTCTGACTCCCAAACTACGCTTACATTCCTGGTTATATTGTCCCTCAGGTGTTCTATCTGGGGATCTTTACCCTAAGTGTTTGGATGTTTATGGCTTCTGAGGTAGTAGGTAGTCTGTAAAATACATAAAGTAGATGATGATGATGATGATGATGATAATGATGATGAAGAAGAAAAAGAGGAGGAGAAGGAGGAAGAAGAAAGAGAGAGGTGACTGACTTTATGAGTCGAAGTTTAGTTGATAAATTAGACACAGTAAAAAATCAACAGCAATAATAAAATGGAACAATTATAACAATATACTATTGACCCTGAACAACATGGGTTCGAACTGTGTGGGCCCACTTATATATAGATTTATTTTTTACAAAAAATATACAGTTGTCCTTCCTCATGTCTCCAGATTTCACCTCTATGGATTCTACCAACCATGGACCCAAACAGTATGTTTGATGCACAGTGAGGAGTCCAAGGATGCAGAGGGTCGACTGTGTACATTGTACTACACCATTTGATATAATGGACCCCGGCATCATTGGCTTTTGGTAGCTATCAGGGTCCTGGGACCAATTCCCTGTGGATATATATGGATGACTGAGTTTAGGGGGAGTCAAAAGTTATATGTGGATTTTTGACTGCATGGAGTTGGCTCATTAATACCTTTATTTAACGCCCCAATTTTTATTTATTTTATTTTTATTTAGTATTAATTCTTTTATTTTATTTTTTAACTTGAAAAATAGATGATTCCCCTTCCCTGCCCCATGATAAATCTTATGAGCAAGTGGTTTAGGTGCGTTATAACTTTCTCAGTTCACTCCCAGTGATAGGCCCCATAAGTAGCTCTTAATCAATGGTTAATGGTTTTAAACAACAACAATGACAAGTTTTATGCATGCTAGCATTGCCTAACCAGGCTGACTCGGATGCTTTCTGTGAGTTCATTGTGTGGGCTGGCCATTTGTTCTCCTCACAGCCCTCTTCCCCTTTTAGGCAACAAAGCACCAAGGGAAGCCTTTCACCTTATTGTTTATTTACTTATTTGTAGCAAACCCTGCAGGATGTCCTGGGAAAGGCTCACTCAGAACTATTTCCTGCAGCCAGCTTGGCTTCCTCCAGTTGTCCAGCAATTGCGGATAAGCACTATCAGATGCTCTGCTGAGCCTATGGGATACAACTTCCTTCAGCACACCTTCCTTCTCCTCAAGAAGGATCAGCGACTTGCAATCCGTTTCCCAGATCACAAAGCACTGGGTGCAGAGATGGTTTAGCTCCTATAGAAAACTACACCCTTCAGAGTCAAGCTGACGAAGGAACACCTCCTTCGTTGCACTCGACATGCTTAGACAAGGCATTTATCAAAACTGGTTTCATAAACTCCTCTTCCCTGACCCCAACTTTCCTTTGGGCCCCTCCTCCTGAAAAAAAAAAAGATGCCAACATGCCATTTTAGTCCTGTCTGAAGCCATAGGTGACCCTAAACGTTCCTGGAGTGAATGGGTGGCTTAAGTCCCACTAACTAGCTTAAATCTTCCCATGATACTATTTCTCGAGACTGCTTATGATGGGTCTGACATCACCGGGCTTTCAGTTCCCATCTTGGGCTTCTCAGAGTCCATGCCCAGAAAGACCCATCCAGCTTCAGACATGTGAGCCTTTGTCGAACCTCCTGCCCCTTGTTTTATCTTTGTCTTTTATAGGCAGGATTGGTTGCATTAAACGGGCTGGCACTCAAAATGAAGACCTTCACCTGGAGAGCATTATGCTAAGCGAAGTTAGCCAGTCAGAGAAAGATAAGTATCACAATGATCTCACTCATATGTGGAATCGAATGAACCACATAAACTGACGAGCAAAAATAGGCCCAGAGACATAGAAGTATGAACAGACTGTCGAACTTCAGAGGGAAGGCAGGGGAGGATAGGTGGGAAGAGATCAGCCAATGAATTTGTTTGCATATAATGTATAACCTGGTGAACACAGACAGTTGAGTGGTGAGGGCCTGATTGGGAGAGGGGGTGGGGTGGGGGTGGGCTGAAAGAGGTTAATTGGGGAAGAGGGGAGAGAAACAGGGGACCTATGTAATACTTTCAACAATAAAGATTAAAAAAATATATATAAGGCCTTCCAAATGGTCTGCAGGTGAGTTCAGGGCCAGGGGCTGGTATGGAGGATGAGGCCAAATGTACTATTAAAATCTTAACACTGTGCTTCTGTGGGTTCTGCCACTTCATCTCTGTGTTTGGTGATCCTGCTGGTGGTGTCTGCACCCTGGATTGTTTACCCAGCCTTCACAGCTGGGTGCCGCTCAGTGGGCGTTGTGGAGAGAGCAGGGTGTGGTGAGGGGTGGAGGTGGGAATGTTGCTTAAGAAAGACAAGCAGATGTTAGTGTGTGAAGTCGGAGGAATGGTGATGGGGATGGAGAAGTTTGATGGGCCATCTCCTACAGAAACTTTTTCAGAAAGCATTCGGAAAACATGAGTTGGCTGTATTTCTGATGGCTTATCTTGGTCTGTAATGCCCAAAGAATTTTGAGACTAAGAATTGTATAGATCCTCGGTAGTTTAGAACTCTCCTGCCTTCTGCCAATCTTTTACTGAGTTGATGGATAATTAAATAAATGAATTAAAAAAAATTAAAAATTAAATACAAATTAAAAAATAAATAAATACTGAGTGGATGGGGTCATAATGTGGACACAGCCAGATTAGAGAGGGACACTGTGATGCCCCGACTCGTTCTCAGTTCTCTTCCCCAGGACAGGGAAGGCGCTGCTCCCGGGACAGCCTCATCCTGTCCTCTCACACATGTGGTGAGAAGAAAGGCAGGCCCCTGAAAGGACCTAAGTGGGCAGCGGAATGGAGGGCCTGTGAGGTTGGACCACAGGAACGAGAGCCCTGGCCACATTGGAGGAGGCCGTGCCTACAGGGCAAAGGGCATCTTTAAGCTCTTCTGTTTTGGGTACCTAAATGTTGCTCTTGTCAAAAAAATCTTCTTTCCCTGTGCTGGATGTGAATAGCAGAGATGAATATACATTGTTGTTGTTGGAGGGATGTGAGCCTATGGCAGAATCACATTGAGCCTCTGCTGGTAGTTATACTTGGTGTGGGAATGGGATTCTGTAGTGTTGATGGAAGAAGGGGGATGCTTAGGAAGGATGGTGCCAGTCCAGAGGTCCCCTGTCAGATAATAGCACCTACATTTTTATAGCCCTTTCAGTTTATAATAGTACCCATAGAGTGAGATATGTTGGTTAGTACATTGCCATTTTCATAATTTTCCAATTTCTAGTTAAAATTCAACACCTTGTTCTGATATCCATATCATTAATAGGCAGCAGACCTTAAAATCTAAAAATATGTACTTATTTCAAAAATACACTTGCTTTGAAGTAGTCTAGGTAACATTCGACTCTGCAATTTATTGACCCTTTTTTCCGCTTATGACAGAATGACCATTTTTGAGCCTAAAACCCTGAGCTCAGAATTTCCTGAGGAGAAGGAGGATTCGTTTTTGCAATAACTTCTCTACAGCACTTGCTAACTTGCTACCAGCTGGGAAATGAATTTGACTCATTAAGGGCAGCCCAAAGCAATACTGGTATATATCCCTAGGAATCATGGATAAAAATGCCTCTACTTCTCACACTGTCAATGAGGGAATGGCTCATGGAAAATGAGAAACACCTGGGCATCTGGCGACCAATGTCAGTTTTTGCCCCTGTGTGTGGCTTGGCTCCGTTTTTTGGTCTTGGTAATAGAGTCATTATTTCTGTGTCCGATGGGTTTCTGAATGTCATATGTTGTTTCCACCCAAGCCATTTCCCAGGAAACACAACTCTTCGTTCTCTTTTCTTGCTTGGACTGAAGCTGCAAGGCCATCATTCTTCCCGGAAGGGCAGAGTCTCTCCCCAAATGGTACCCACTTCATCGTTCAGAAATCTATGCCCTTTGTTAGTTTTTCCTATATGTGGAAATAGGTAGACATTTTTTGGTGTTTATATTTCTATAGATTTAAGTTTTCTACATAGAAACACCATGCTTCCTATAGGAAAAAAAAATTAATGAAGCAATATATATCCTTTACTTGCCTCTTTCTTTTGGGGATTGGGTGCCGTGTCATGAATATTATGGGGACCTTGAGATCATTGTTCACTCTTCTTATGCAATATGAGCCAATACCAGTGCATAACTCACCAGCACACCCTGGAAGATGCAGGAGGTTCTAAATCTGTGAACACTGAGATATGGGCAAAGAAAGTCCCTGGTGATTGTGCTTTAACATTTTGGAAGGCAGGGTAGTCTGATTAAAAGAACATGGCTGTGGCTCAGATTTTTTTTTTTTTTTGTTCAGATACCGGAGACATGCCCTAGTTATTGATCTTTTTGCGAGGAGCAAAAGAGGTGTGTGTACAAAATCAAGGCCAAGGTTGTGCTTAAGTGTTTTCTTCCTTTGTCCCCTCTATCTTTCCAATGCCTTGAGATTATGGGTATAATATAAGAGACATGAGACTGATGAAGTGAGCCCCTCTTCTTTTGGAGAGATTGCTGCTTCCTAAGGCCCTTACTACAAGGTGTTGGTGTTGTTAGCTTCCTAACCTTTGAGGACAGACTTTTATCTGAAAACTAGAGGCCTGAAGATTCATGCAAGAATGTGCCTTCCTTGCCCTGGCTACTGGCACTACCTTTGGTCCGGCCAGAGCCTCCTTTTTGCTCAGGCCCAGAGCCGCCTTTCCACCTTCCCATGCTGCCCAGAGGCCCCCCACGACTCAGTACCTGTGTATGCAAATGAACCCACCATCTTCGTTGAGCTCATTTGCATACTAACTCCTGATTGGCTGATGGGCTTCATGAAAGTATGGTCAATTTGCATCTTACTTTTTCAGTAGTGTAGATAGGGGCATACCAGGCAGAGGAGATTTAACCATAAAAGCCATATGACTGCAAGATACTGAGACATGCTGACGAAAATGCCTGTATTATGCCAGTCATCCCAGCGAAGGGAAAGGTTTGAATGTTGACTATATTTTGGGGGCTCGGCCAGACACTGGATTGTTGGAGAGTGCTCCTATTTGATGGCTTGCCTTCCTTTCTGTTCCAGCAGAGAGCCCTCCCCACCTGTCCCCCATTCAGTGGAACCAGCTTCAGCATCGGAAGTGCTATGAGTAGTCCTCAGGAAAGCCTTCTTCGTTTTCTCTGCTGCTGCGATTTTTGCTTTGCTTAACAATATATTTGTCTACGTTGAGTACTTGGGCAAATTTGTATGCTTCTACCTGTTCCTTTTTATTCTTTATTTGTTTCTGATTGGAATCTTAGCTAATTTTATCCTTCCAATCTCAGTTTATTTTACTTTTTTAAGTCTCAGGAGCTCCTGACCACCTACACTTGGTTAAATCATTTTTTTTTTTAACTGCTTGCCATCCTGGCCAGATTGTCAGTTGGGCAAGGACCTGATCTGTTTCATTCCAGGTTCTTGGCAAAGAATCTACACTAGATATCCCATCATTTGTTCAATTGAATTGAATTTTTATTTTCTTTCATCCCATTTTGTTTCCACTTCTTTGCAGCAAAAGGCAAGCTATGAGACTATATTTAAGCCGGATTAGAAAGTATAGGGAGAAGAAGGAAATTAAACTGGATTTAGAAAATTACGTTTTGGCATCAGTGTTCTGAGTTTGGCAGACGATTCTGCCTTTGGGTGTTCAAGAGCTTGCCAGTGGACCCACAGGGCTACTAGCAGAAGGCAATAAAATCTCCCGTGGTTTTTCTCTGGAAACTTTGCCCAGTGCCCTAAAGCTATGCACATTTTCCCAACCTGCCCGGTGGAGAGTCCTATACCAGGAAGGTAGGTCTGAAAATGTCAGAGGAGAGGGGAATTTCCAAAGTTATGTCAAAGATGTGCTAGTGAGGGACTGCGTTGAACTTTACCATTCTTGACATTCTTTTGGCCATTTTCACTGATCCTGTGCTCTTTGGCTTTTGTTACCAGGTCGGTCTTGTGGATAAGTCTTGTTTCCTTAGCCAGCCCCATTGGTGAAGACATACCCTAAGGCCCAGTCCTTCATCCTCTGATCTTCTTAAGTCTTTCTTCGGAGATGAATGTTGCTGTGACTCCTTCATCTCTGGTTCTGTGAAATCTACAACCCCATCTCAGGGCCCTTCTGGGGCACCAGTTTGTGACTCTCCTTGCCTGGGGGTATCATTCCTGGGATGTCTGTCATCTCTAACTAAATATGTCTCCATAAGCCTTATCTTTCTCCCAAAACATTCTCCGAGTTGCTCTGAATCCAGCAGTTGCCACTACAATCTGTGAGTCTTTCTCCACCTTCTATATGCCTGTCCCCTCCCTCCCCCTGCCCCCCGCCTGCCCCAACCTAATGGACTCCCAGAGGTTGTTCTTCCTTGTTGTGTCTCTGGAATCCATTCTTTTCTTTCCCCTTAGGACCCAGCTCTTCCTCTTTTCACAACTGTACTCTCTAGAGCAGCGATTTTCAACTGGTGCAACACGTTGGCCAAGAGAATGTTTAAAACATGCAATACCTGACTGTTTCATCAGGGGCACTGACCTCTTTTCCCTTAGCTTGACAAATAAAACAATGACAACAGCCAACATATTTTTTTCTATGTATGTTGTGAATGAATCAAAAATTTACTTATGTTTTGGTCAAGTTGGTAAAAAAAACAAAACACCCAACATATATTCTGTTGTGCCACAGAATTTTGGTAATTAGTTGGTATGCCATGAAATGGAAAAGGTTGGAAATCGCTGCTGTAGAGCACAGCTATCCTGGATTCCTAGGGTTTTGCCACAGGCTTCTTGGTTTTTTTATTTTTACCTTTTTTTTTTTTTTTTTTTTTTCATGTCTCATTTCCCCAACTTGATCATTAGCTCCTTGTGGACAGAGAAGAGTGATTGTTTCTCTTCCTGTCTCTAGCAGTTAGCACAGAGCTCAGTAGCTACCTGGTAGGGAGCGTTCACAGCTGACGGTGACCTCAAGCCAGAGGATTCCTCCTGGTCAGCTCTGTGCAGACATTGTCCCTGTGATGCCAGGACCTCAACTCGAAACTGTGAGGCACAAGATGTGAGGCATATGGATGGATTAGGTGAGCACAAGTGTCTCTACAATTTGGAAAATTTGTATTTTTGAGTGCTTAAAAAATGAATGCCTTTTGGGTGTAGTTCTTCATTGTTTAAAATATTTGTTCAGAATTATTATGCAATGTTATCCAACAAGCTTATGGAGAAGTATTATGATTGCTACTCTATAGACGATACAACAGAAGCTTGGATGTCTAGTTTGACCAAAGGCAAAGGTCTCCAGCCCCAGACTTCTGATTCCAGGTAAAATCAGTTCAAGTAAGGCATGGAGTTAAATCCTAGGAAGATGCACATTTTGATTTTTAAAAAAATATTTTTATTGACTTCAGAGAGCAAGGGAGAGATAGAAACATCAATAATGGCAGAGAATCATGGATCAGCTGCCTCCTGCACGCCCCACACTGGGAATCGAACCCTCAGCCTGGGCATGTGCCCTGACCAGGAATCAAACCGTGACCTCCTGGTTCATAGGTTGACTCTCAACCACTGAGCCACGCCGGCTGGACACTCTTTGATTTTTGTCCTGAGGAGGTTTGAAGTCTAGTGAACAGTAGCAAACAAATGAAACGCCTACTACCAGATTCGAATTAAGTAAAGGTGAGTGAGGACACAGCAGAATGCTGTGGGCGCATGAAGGTAGGAGTGATTAATTCTGTCCTGTGCTAAACAGCAGCTGCCCTGGCTGCTTTTCATCAGGGAGTGATTACGAGGAATCTGAGAGCAGGTGTGGGTGTGTGCCGACAGCAGGATGGGCAGGCGGAGGAAGACAATGCCATTTCCAGTTGTGCTTTTGGCTGGGGGAGCCGTGGTGTGGGGATGGCAAGCGGGTGGATGATGACCACATTGGGGTGGTATGGCACTTTGGGCAGACGGGAAGGTCCCCGGGCCTATCTGCCAAGCTGGCTTACTTGGTTTCACTCAGCTCCCAGGGTAGCCTGGTGCTTTTGTGGGCGGCTGCTGTTTTGATGATATCGTCGTGGGTTGAATGTGAGAAAACTGAGCTTGTCCTGTTGCAAAGAATCTGAAAAGATCCCGTGATGATGCAGCAGTCCTCCCTGGGTTGCTCTGATGTTCTCTGCAGATGTTTCAAACTCATTCCATTTTTTTCCAGGTCCCCCAAGTGTTACCTCCCCGCTGCATCTCTTTCTCTTTCAGCCTCGGTGAACCTCCTTAAGATTTTTATTTAACTAGAAGCTCATTCCAGAGTCAACATTACGGCAGCCTCGTGGATTTTGGAATAACTTTATTCCATATGTTTCTAAGTCATTTATACTTAATTCATCAAATGTGTCTCCTCCTCCCCCGCCCCACTTTGATGAGGCAGTTAATGGCTAAGGCATCTTTGTAAGCCTTTGAGTTGGCCTCTTAAACCTTTTCCTCTTGTCTTGAGTCATGCTATGCCAGTGGTCGGCAAACTCATTTGTCAACAGAGCTAAATATCAACAGTACAGCGATTGAAATTTCTTTTGAGAGCCACATTTTTTTAACTTAAACATCTTCTAACGACATTTCAAAATTGACTTGCCCAAGCCATGGCATTTCGTGGAAGAGTCATACTCAGTGGCTCACGAGCCGCAGTTTGCCGACCTCTGTACTAAACCATAACTGACGTGTATCGCAGAGTTCATAGCCCACACCGAGCCTCTTTATATTTCCTTTCCTCTCTGCCCCTTCTTCCCACACTTACAGATTACCCACCCAGACCAACAGTGACTGGAGGTTCATGTTCGGTTGCCACTTACCCACAGACCAGCCCTTCTCTAGTCTACTGTCAGCATAAGGCAGGGCACGTGAATGTTAGCTACCCCTCCCCCCCTCAAAAAAAAAAAAATCTGTTTTCCTTACAATTTCAAAAACTTGACTTGGATCGGTCTTGTGTCCCACCAGCTTCATCCTTTGTGGCCGATGCCTAACCTGGGGAAGGGCTGTGCCTCAGGACTCATCACCCGATCTGTGGATTTTTGAGATGGGGCTGCAAAACCAAAGCAGCTCTTTCTGGAGCCCTGTTACTTCTGGGGGGACCTCTGGTCAGGTTGGCCCTTCCGCTGATTTCTCTTAGCTCTCCTGTTACTGTCAGTCTCAATGCATAGCTGTAAGGGCATTTGAAGTCCTCTCTTTGGCAAAGAAACACTGGCAAATTCTGGCGTTTCTAGATCTTGCTTGGCATACGAATGTGCATGCAGCAGGTAAGAAGATACACATACGTAGTTCAGAGGTAGGTCTGCTTTCTTCTTTTAAATTATATATTTTTTATTGATTTCAGAGAGGAAGAGAGAGAAACATCAGTGATGAGAGAGAATCAGGGATCAGCTGCCTCCTGCCCAGCTCCTTCTGGGGATGGAGTCCACAGTTCAGGCACGTGCCCCGATCGGGAATAGAACAGTGACCTCCTGACTCATAGGCCAATGCGCAACCACTGACCCACACCGGCTAGTGGTGAGTCTGCTTTCTTGATAAAGATAATTGATCCACTTTAATTTGACACACTGACAAGATGCTAGGCAGCAAAAGCGAGAGGAGGAAAGAGAACGAAGAGCAATTACATGCCCAACGGGCACTTGACGTACGTTGACGCGTTTAATCCTCACAATTATCTGCAGTTATTAGCCCTGCTCTTAGAAGAAGGAATTGAAACTGAGCAAGTCTTAGTAACCTGCTTACGGTCACCCCACAAGTCACTGGGAGAGGCCCTCTTCTTTCCACTACTCAAAATTCCCAGCCAGGGTGCCGGGGTGGGAGCCCATGGAAATATTGGGGTGTGGTGGTTGTATGACTATTCCCAGGAAGCAGCCAGAGCTACCCAGTTGTTCCTCCAAGTCCCTCTCCATCTGCACCCCCGTCTTTGTGCGCTTGTGTGTCTGTCTGAGGCTGTCTGCAGACATATGGATCACAGGTTCCTGCCCCATGAATCAGACAGGCAGGCAGCTCAGAGAGTCTTCTCCCCTCCGACCTGTGGCCCTCCCCGTGCCAACTGGAAATGTGGGTGTGGGGAGTCTATTGGGCACTGGCATGGTGGAGGGATGGAGGAGAAGCTCGGGCGGGATGTGTAGGACCAACAGCTACTCTGAGGATGCTCTCCGATGTGGAGACGCAGCCGTGGGGAAGGGCTCAGTGAGGAGACGTGCCTGTGCATGGCCTGAGCGAGTGCCCATCCATGAGCTCACCGTTTCAGAATCGGTGCAACGGAAAACCCACTGTTTAGCCTATCCAAGGTCCTACCTGTGCCCTGCCCGGGAATCGAACCAGCAACCTTTCGCTGCATGGAATGACCCCCAACCAACCAAGCCACACACCCGCTAGGGCCCCAACTTCATTTCTTTGTGAGCTTAACTGTGTCTTCACATTTTAAGTCACTGGACTAGTCATCATATGGTTTGGGGATTATTGGCTCTGCATTAAAAACAAACAAACAAACAAACAAAAAAACAACCACCACCAAGTGATATTTATATTTTACAAATAAACACCTTGCAACAATGTGTGTCAATAGATCAGTGTACATATTACTATATTCGGAACATACCTATGTTTGTGTGTACCTAGGAACCATGACGAAGTCTATCTCTATAATTTGGGGTGGACAGCTGTGAGGGGAGACTTTGTTATATGTTTCTGAGCTGCTTTAAGTCCCTGGCACGCCCCTGGGCACCAGCCTACCACAAAGGTACTCCGTTTTTTTCTGATCCAAAACAGACTCCCTAAGCGACCAAACATCCAGCAGGAAACTATTTCTAGGTCACGGGATATACACGGTCATGCGAGAGCCATCCTACTACAGCAAAACGCTGGTGAGGGTCATGCTTAAACGATGTCTTCGGTTTAGCACAGTCCTTACGCGCTCTCCTGGGCGGATCACATGCCTGCATTCTCACAAGCGAACGTGCAGGGTCCAAGGGCGGCCGGCAGCTGTCTTCAGTCAACGTGGCCACATAGTGCGAATTCTCGGGAAAAGAGAAAGACAAACTTCATACATAGTGTTACACATGATCCGCCCTCTCAGAAACCAAAGGAACCCTCCCCAACCCCGGCAAACTGCGGCTCTTTGGCCCCTTGAGTGTGGCTCTCCCACGAAATACCGCAGCCTGGGTGAGTCTATGTTGAAGAAGTGGCCATTAGAAGAAGTTTAAGTTTAAAAAACTTGGCTCTCCAAAGAAATTTCAATCGTCGTACTGTTGATATTTGGCTCTGTGGACGAATGAGTTTGCCGACCCCTGCACTGATGGATACAGTGGCTCCTATTCTTAAAACCTGAATTTGATCTGTAGCCAGCATATCAATATGTGGCTGGACTATCTCACAGAGCTTTTGTGCAAATAAAAGGGGGTGTGCACGTGCTTTGTGGAATTAAAGCTCCGGGCCAGTGCTGTTCTGTTGGAAATCAAGTCGTGTCTGAAAGCAGAAAAAGACAGCAAGCAGCTGGCTAGCGTCTCTTTCGTCTCACATTCCTGCGCCCCATGGGTCTGCCTTTAGGGAGACTCGGTGCGCTGCCGACACACATGCCTGCCCTGACGCCCGTTGCAGCCTTGCTTGTTCCTTCCGCACCCTGGAGACAGGCACCACACACCCCGCAAGCACACAGCGCCTCGCCGCAGTGACTGGACGTATGGGCAGCGGTGAGCAGCAGTCCTCCTGACTCCCCCAAACATTGACTGGCGTCATGTGGCCTTGTGTGTGCATGCCCCAGACATCAGAAGGCGCTCTAGCTAGCTGGTGGGAGACCGTGTAACATGTGTAACACTATGTATGGCTTTGTCACAAGTCACATCAGATCGTTGGGTCAAGAGCCCTGAAACTATAGACTTCGGTGAAGGCAGTTGCCTTAAATCACTATCATTTATCAGACGGTGGGGTTTTTTTCTTTTTTTTTTTTTTAATGAAGGTTTTCATTAAGTTTAAGCATAAGCTTTATGGCCCAAGCTATCTATAATAACAAAAGCATAATATGTTAATTAGATTGGACAGCCCAACGACCTTCGGGACATCATTCCGGATGTCCTTCCTGACGTAGACGTGGCTGCGAGGGCTGAGGCAGAGGTGGTTAGGGGCAATTAGGCAGGCAGGTGAGTGTTTAGGGGCATTAGGCAGGAATCCAGAGTGGTTAGGGGCATCAGGCAGGCAAGCTAGCGGTTAGGAGCCAGTGGTCCCAGATTGCGAGAGGGTGCAGGCTGAGCAGGCTCCCTGCCCCTCCCCTCTTTGCACGAATTTCATGCACTGGGCCTCTAGTTTTGTTTTTGTTTGTTTTTTTTAAAATATATTTTATTGATTTTGTACACAGAGGAAGGGAGAGAGATACAGAGTTAGAAACATCAATGAGAGAGAGTCATCGATCAGCTGCCTCTTGCACACCCCCCACTGGGGATATGCCCGCAACCAAGGTACATGCCCTTGACTGGAATCGAACCTGGGACCCTTCAGTCCCCAAGCCGACGCTCTATCCATTGAGCCAAACCGGTCCCGGCACTGGGCCTCTAGTTTTAAAATAACAGCAATTACTTTCAACCTACCAGAGGACAGGAGCATCAAAAAAATGGTCTTTCCCTGAATTAATCGCTAAGATTAGTGTAATTCTTATCACATTTTCATTCCCACTTGAGGGCTCCCCATATTTCCTCAAGGCTCTCCTCTACACTCAGTCACTTACCTGCCGCAATGTCACCTTTCCCAGAAGGCCTACCCCCTCCCCTTCTAAAACACCTGCCCGGTCTTTACAACCCACTATCATTGTCCTCATAGAATTCGTCACCACCTGGCATCATACATTTATTTCTTTACCGTCTACCTCCCAGACTGAAATGTAAAGTACCATGAAGGTGGGACTTTATAGTATTCACTGCTATCTCCCCAGCCTTAGCCCAGGCTGTGGCCCACCATAGATTCTCTTTACTAGGGGTGTCGAACTCAATCAGAGAAGGGGCCAAAATCTAAAATCCAGCCTAAATCGCGGGCCGAATGGTTTACTGAACAGTCATAAACTGTCATTGTGATGGAAACACAGCGGAGTGCAGTGATGACAGTGCGGTGCGGGCCACATTGCAAGGCCTGGCGGGACAGATTTGGCCCGCGGGCCCTGTGTTTGACACATGTGCTTTAAACACTTAAGGCAAAGTTGAATACAGGATTGGATGAATGCGTGTAGATTCCCTCTCACCCTGTGTCCCACCCACTCCTTCTCCACAGGTGATCACTGTGAATAGTCTGGGAACTAACTTCCTGGGCTTCTTAAAAAAAAAAAAAAAAAAAAAAAAAAGGCATTTGCAAACGCAGACACACACTTTTTTATGATAATGCAAATTGTTTGTTCTATTCCTTCATTTTTCTCTCCATAATATACTTCTGAAATTTAATAATGGCAGCTTATAGGTAATTTACCCATCGGTGTAAATAGTTCTTCTTAACAATTACATTGTAGTCCATACTATAGATGTACCATGACTTACTTAACCATTTTCCTATTGATAGATACTAGTATATGGGTCACTTCCCCCTGTTCACGATTATAAACAAGGCTGCAGTGGATTTGCTTGTACTTAAATCTTTGTGCCCATAGCAGATAGGTCTCAAATGATGAAATAGCCTCGCCCACATTTTGATAGATACTGCTTACTTTGTCCTTCTCAAAAATTATACTGTTTTACACACTCACCAATAATATATGAGGGCCCATTTCTCCATATTCGCAAAATACCCAAGTTTGTCTATTTCGGACCTAGGTTGGTTTTCTCAAGTGTGTGGTTCTAGCTTTTTCTGACTACTTTTTCACCTGCCCAGTCCTCCTGGCCCATGTCTCTGAAACCATAAGTTGGGGGATCAGAAGAGAGGGGGTGGGGAAGAGCCACTGAAAACCCCAGGTGCTTCTGGCTAGGGGGGGCTGGAATGTCCTCCCTCGCCAGGCTGAGCGCATCTGCACGCTTGCTGCCCACCCTGCCATTACAGGTCTTGAGTTGCTGCTGCTTCTCCTCCCTCCTTCCCATCTGGAGGCCCCGCCAGGCAGGGTCTCAGCAAGTGGTCCTCCAAGGGCCCTGGCCTCCTCCCTCCCTGGCCCCCCTGGGTGACCTGCCTCCCTGCTTGTCTTCCAGGCCCCGCCTCCCTCCGGGCATACCCTCTCCTCTCCGTGATCACCCGACAGCCCGCCGTCATCTCTCACCTGGTCCCCGCCACCCCGGGAATCGCCCAGACGCTGTCCTGCCACCCCGCTGCCCCCGAGGCGGCCCCCGCCGAGGCCCCGGGCGGGGAGGCGCTGGGCAGCAGCGAGTCCGAGACGGAGCAGCTCACCCCGCGGCAGAAGAAACCCCGCCGGAGCCGCACCATCTTCACGGAGCTGCAGCTCATGGGCCTGGAGAAGAAATTTCAGAAGCAGAAGTACTTGTCCACCCCAGACAGGTGAGGCCCCGGAGAAGGCAGGCTGTCCGCAGTTCAGGGCCTTGAGAGGGGAGACCCCTTTTGCTCATGTCATGGCACACCCAGGCACAAGGACTGGGACATGCAGGACGCTGTGGCAGGGTCTGGTCCTTGGCCCACATCTTCTCAGCCTTGGTAGGACAGCGGCCGACCCAGAGGAACCTGCCTGTTGCCGAACTTGTACCCCTCACTGTCTCTCCCTATTTTAACGTAACCACTCCAGTATAAGCAGGAAGGTGACGTTTAGTAGATGGTTGGGAAGAAGATTGGTTTGTGTAGTCCCTCGCACCCAGGACCAGATGCAGTGGGACCTGATGGGGAGCTGGGATCCATGCTCTCAGCCTTCTCCTCACAGGTCAGCTCCTGGTGGATAGGCTGGATGGACAGGGTGGAGGAGCTGTCAAATGTCCTGGTGCGTAGGATGGGTATCAAGTCAGAGGCACTAAAAGGACTTGGATCACATCCCTTTCTTGATGCTTGAGATCCAGATGAGGGGAGTGTGGCACCTGCTTCCTCAGAGGCTATAGCCTCAGCCGCATGCTTTAACTTAGCATCTTAACCGCAAAATACTCAATGTCTTGTCTTGTTCCTCAAACTCCCTCTGGAGAAGGCTGAGCTTGTTTTTGTTGTTGTTTTGTTTTTATATTTTTTATTGATTTTTTTACAGAGAGGAAGGGAGAGGGAGAGAGAGAAACATCGATCAGCTGCCTCCCGCACACCCTCTACTGGGGATGTGCCCGCAACCACAGTGCATGCCCTTGACTGAAATTAAACCCGGGATCCTTGAGTCTGCAGGCCGACGCTCTATTCACTGAGCCAAACTAGTTAGGGCTAGAGAACAATTTTGAACGTAGAAGGGACAGAATAGATCTTGCCATGAGGAAGAGAAACAGGGTTGAGCATTCCGGGGTACCTGGATGGGGCCACCAGGGAATCAGGGGCATCATGACCTAAAGTTGGAGGGTGGGGACAGAGTGGGTTTTACAGACAAAGAGTGAGTTCTGGTTGGACGTGAGAGTGTGATGGACAGTGGAGACGGGTCTGAGTATTGGGGATCGATAGAAGGGATCTCTAGGTACCAAGGGCAGCATTCATGCCCAGCATGTAATGAAGAGCCTCACATACCTGAGGAGCCAGGTGGAGTGGGCACTGCGGGGTGGTCTGTTAAAAGGCCTTCAAGATGCCAGGTGCCATTTTTGGCTTAGAAGTCAGAGGATTTTTATTTTTAAAATATATATTTTATTGATTTTTTACAGAGAGGAAGGGAGAGGGATAGAGAGTTAGAAACATCAATGAGGAGAGAATCATCCATCAGCTGCCTCTTGCACATCCCTTACCGGGGATGTGCCCGCAACCAAGGTACATGCCCTTGACCGGAATCGAACCCGGGACCTCTCTGTGGCCGATGCTCTATCCACTGAGCCAAACCGGTTTCAGCAAAGTCAGAGAATTTTTAAACAGAAATGGTAGTTCCCAGCCAAGCTCCTGAGCTTCCTGCTCCCTGCCCAGGTGGCTCTCAGGTGACCTACTCAGGACTGATGAACTTCCCGGGGGGAGGAGGACACCGCATGGCTGGCATCGGACCTGCCGCCTTAACCTGCCCTCAGGCATCCCTCACCTCTGTACGTGACCAGAGCCATGAGCACGGCCTCCTCCCACGGCTCGCTCCCTCGTCCTCATTGTTTGTTTCTCCGGTTTCCTAGGTGACCCCGGTTAAGTGAATACGCAGGGAAGTGAGAATTTGTAACGGTGGCAGGTAATGAGAGGAAACCGATGACAGTGAAGTGTTTCTCCAGCCAGAGCGAGCCAAGGGTGCATTTTTCCCAAGTGAGCTAACCCGTGTGCTAGCTCGGTGGCAGGGCTGTGAACTGGATCTTCCACTGATGACTGCCCCTGATGGCCTCCGGTCAACCGGCTCTGGAGGCTCAACGGGAGCCCGGGGGGACCCGTCTCCAGGGAGGCCATAAGGCCTGGAGTTTGCCCCCTGGGTTCTTCCTGAGTGGCTCTCTTTGAGCCTCTGATCTCTGTCTGTACAATGGGAATAACTATACCTATTTCACAGTGTTATGAAAGGAATAAGTAAGATAGCACATGTCAGGTGCTTTCCACATGGCCTGGGCGCTATGGTACCCAGGCAACCATTGCTGTGTTGCTGGAAATTGCTCCGACGGCACCTTTCCCAGGAATGGTTTTGACACTCAAGACTTTCAGAAGGCTGCGAAGACTTGCTGAACCACAGGAAGCAGGAGGGGCTGCAGACTTAATGTGTGTGTGTGTGTTTTTGTTTTTTTTTTGGGGGGGGGGGATCTGGCATCATGACAATAATTTAGGGAAGCAACAGTGAGCCTATCAGAAAGCGTGTTTGAGCCACCGTTCTGGATTTAGAACGTGATAGGCACGTTTGTGGTTACGAAAGACGCAGAGGACATACACTGCTCTTGCAGTTGAATTAGGGAGGCAGCAATCACTGATGTGAAGCAATAAGAGACCAGCTGGGAACGTGGAGCCACCTGGGTGGTGGCTGGCCCGGGGGAGGAGGTAGAGGAGACATCCCACCTGAGCTGGGCGTGTCCGGGAGGCTCGCCTGCAGGAGGTGGGACTTGAGCTGGACCTGGAATGATGAGTGGGATTCCAATTAGGGAAATACGGCTTCTGGGTCAGAAGCTTCATTTTGTACAGAATCAGAGTAAGGCTTTGTAGGAAAAGGACTTCGCAATGAAGACTCACGTAGACAGTCCTTGGACCTCCGCCTCTAGCTTCCCAGAGTTTCAAACATTGGATTTTTGGAAGAAAAGCAAGGCTCTTTGAGGAAGAATTGGTTTTAAAGGGGAAGACCTGAATTTCAACCCAGTTGCCAGGATCCCATCTCTACCACCCTTTCTCTTCCTCCTCATCTTCTTTTGTGCCTTTTGCCTTCTAGGTTGGACTTGGCCCAGGCTCTGGGACTCACCCAACTGCAGGTGAAGACCTGGTATCAGAATCGCAGGATGAAATGGAAGAAAATGGTAAGAAAGGAGAGAGGGAGTCCAACCACGAGCCTGTCATGGCAGAACGAATCCTTCCAGCAGGCCTGGGAAGAAGGCAGGGAGGACCACGTGGTTTGGGCTCATGGGATCGGAAGGCCTTTTATGGCGCCGGCTGGGAGGCAGGGGTTGTGAGCAGAAGGATAAGCCATGCCTCCTGACCTGGATTTCCTGATCAGAGGGATGTCCTTTTCTGGTTTCCTTAGAAATAACAGAAAGTGAAAGGCCACAAGCTTCTCAGTTGCTAGATTTACCCCCACCTGCTAGCCTTTTCAAAGCACTTCCTTCCGCCTCCCACCCGCAGCTAAGAATAGACGTCAGTACTCTTTGTTGATAATGACATCCAGGGCACATTTGTTCTCATAGCTGTGTGTCCTCTAATGCAGGGATTCTCAAACTTCAGCGGGCACCAAAGTGACCTGGGTGGCAGGTGACAATGCACAACCCAGGCCCCTCCCAGGACTCTGAGTCCCTGTCACAGGACAGGGTGGGAATGTGCACTATCAAGCACTCAGGTTCCTCTGATGCACGTGGTAGAATGACTGCCTTTCCCTAATACTGATCTAGTGCCTGGCTCATGAGTCCGTCCATCTTTGTTTTTTATTTATTTTTATTTTTAAAAATATATATCTTATTGATTTTTTACAGAGAAGAAGGGAGAAGGAGAGTTAGAAGCATCAATGAGCAAGAAACATCAATCAGCTAGCTGCCTCCTACACACTCCCTACTGGGGATGTGCCCACAACCAAGGTACATGCCCTTGACTGGAATCAAACCTGGGACCCTTCAGGCCACAGGCCGATGCTCTATCTGCTGAGCCAAATGGGTTAGGGCTATTTATTTTAGTTTTTAAAAATATTTTTATTGATTTCAGAGAATGGGGAGAGACATGGAAACATCATTGATGGGAGAGAATTATTGATCAGCTGCCTCTTGCATGCTCCACACTGGGGACCAAGCCCTCAACTCTCGCATGTGACCTGACTGGGAATTGAACCGTGACCTGGGTCAAAACCGTTCATGGGTCACCACCCAACCACTGAGCTATGCCAGCCAGGCCCATCTTTGTTTTTTAAAAGAACTTATTAGAGTAGATATCACTAAAAGAAAGAATAAACATCAGCATTTGAGGAACTCAATTTTTATAGTCATGTTAAATCAGAGTTTTCCAAAGTAGTTGAGTGTTTCATTTCCAGTTTTGTAAGCCACAAGGGACAAGGTCAAGGCCCAGAGGAAAGGGGCGGGGCCGGATGAGGGTGGGAAGAAACTCTGCTCCATTGTTCAGAGACCAGGTACGGCAGGGCGTCGGACCTGGCCCTTTCTCCTCTCATGAGGACCAGGTCTGCCGGGATGATGTTCTAACTTGCTAACCCATCTGGTCACAAGCCATAGTTCCTCGTTGTTTTAAGGATTGGGATATGAAGTCTTTCATCTTTACCAAATAACTTATGATTTCCCATCCATCCCCCAGCCTAGTTTTCAATCTGTATTTTTTATTAGGTGGTAGATATTAAGACACTTTCTCAATTTTACATTTTAGTCCAATAATCTTGCCATGTCTGCTAACAATGAGAAAAATAAGTAAATAAACCACAAATGAATATTCATGGAAAAAGTAGAAAAAGGCCAATCAGGTAGCATTTATTATATATCCTGAAAGGAACTCTGGGGTGAAGTTCATAATTTCCTATGGGGGGTCCTGACCTCATGGATGGAAGGATTTTTGGTTCACGAAATGCTCTCCAGGTGAGATGGAGGTGCCAGTTGCATGTACAAACATAGATCGCATGATTCAACACACATGCAATTAGCATCTCTTGTGAACTATGCCTTGTGCTGGGCACTGGAGGAAGTACTGAAATAAAATATAGCCCTTCATGGAATTTATGATCTCGTGGGAGAATCAAGGTCCAGGAAGCAGTTGGGGATGACATTTTAATGAAGTCCTGGTTGTTGATTTAAAGATGTAACACCCCGAAAGAGTTCAGAAGAGAGGTATTGGGGACAGCAGCGGCAGGGAGACATTGAAATTGAAGGATGAGTGGGATTCCGTTGACTAGGTAGTTACTCTAGAATTTCTAGAATGCTAAGGCACCCCTGAGGCTGATGGCGGGAACCTTTGGGGGACTATCTCTGGACGAATCAGGTTTGGGAGTTAGAAACTCTGTTCCCAGGCATGCCCCTCCCTGGCAGATTTTGGGCAAGTCCCTTCGCTGCTTTCTGTGCAGGTTCCACCGCCCACCTCCTTGCCTATCCATCATCGTCATGGAAATCAGTGTCCCTGGAGCGGCGGAGGCATTGTTTAAATTGGTTATCAGCAATCTCTCATGAGTCAGATGATTAGGGAACCGACAGCCTGCCCTCTCTGCCAGCACCTCCCAATGCCCGTGGGACCACGCGTGTGCCCTGGCCTCTGACATCACTTGTTTTTCGCCAGCTGGTTATTGATGGTTACCAGTGCCCTATAGAACAAGATGGAAGGCAATTAGCCTTAACCGCAGAGAGCATTGCACAGGCTAGCCATATTTGGGTTCCTGGAGGATACGAAAGTGCCCAGTTTTCAGTTACCTGCAGCAGCCATTCACTGAGCACAGGCAATAGAGTGCCAAGATAAGACATGCACCCACCCACTAAAAAAAATAACACGAGAGCCCTGGCCAGTGTGGTGCAGTGGATAAAGCGCCAGCCTGCGTACTGAAGGGTCCCAGGTTTGATTCTGATCAAGGGCATGTACCTAGGTTGCAGGCTCAAATCGTGCTCTGGGAGGGGACCCCTCGATGCAACCTTTCTCTTCCTGGCCCTGGTTGGGGGGCATGCGGGAGGCAACCAATTGATGTGTCTCTGTTTCATTGATGTTTCTCTCTCTGTCTCTTCCCCTCCCTTATACGCTCTCTAAAAAAAAATCAATGGAAAAATATCCTCAGGTGAGAATTAACAACAACAACAAAAAAATTATAATAAAATTAAAAAAGGTATTTAGGCCAAAACGGGTTTAGCTCAGTGGATAGAGCGTCGGCCTGAAGACTGAAGGGTCCTGGGTTTGATTTCGGTCAAGGTCATGTACCTTGGCTGCAAGCACATCCCCGGTAGGGAGTGTGCAGGAGGCAGCTGGTCGATGTTTCTCTCTCATCGACATTTCTAACTCTCTATCCCTCTTCCTTCCTCTCTGTAAAAATCAAAATATATTTTTTTTTAAAAAGGAAAAAGAAAAGGTATTCAGTCAAGTGGGGGAAAGAGACTTGTAAACTAGTCATTATACACAATGATCAGGTCAACAGCAGAAGGATTGACAGGATTCAGAGGTGTATAGAGAAAGGGGGGGAGGGCATAGAAGAGGTGCCATCTAAGTTGGTGCTAGCGGGTGGATAGAAAGGTGCCAAGAGAAGGTGGGAAGAGTGTCGCAGGCAAAAGAAAGGGACAGGAGTATTGGGGGCACTCGAAGGGCTTTGGAATGGCCAGGGCTGAAGCGTGAGGGCTGTTGTTCAGTGGAGGGTCTGAGCTCTGACCCCCCACCCCCACCCCAGAACAGTGAGGCATTGTTGGGCTCCTGATTGCTTCATGCGTTTTCCTGGTGAAATGCTGTCAAGGCTATCTATCTCTTCAGGTACCGGGAAGGAAAGAAAAAGCTAATTGGGTAATAAAGATGTCTCAAGGCTAGTCGCCTAATTGGAACTGGAAAAAGATTAGCGCTTGATTCTCAGAGTTATTCGCGCGGCTGCCAAGGGCAGCGCTGCCAAAACCAAGATTGCATCTCTGACGAGTTTTTACCGGTCAGCGTTGGGAACCTGTAGCGGGTTGGGTAAACGCAGTCTTGCACACGAGATGGGACTCTCTATTCCGGCTGTGTTTGGCTTTTGTTCCAGGAGGACTCACAGGGTTTTGCAACAGGCACAAGAGAGTCATCATCAGTGGCCTTTTTTTGGCTCTGAAATATGATGCAAGCAGAACTGTGCTCTAGGAGGGGAACATGGATAAACCTTCCCCTCCCAATCACAAATTTGGGGGGGGGGGGTTTCGCATCCTCATCTTTTGCAGTGAAAGTCTCCCGATAACCAACAGTTCCATGAAATTGCTCCCAGCTGCCATCTGTGTCGTCTTGTGCAGGTGACTTAACTTCTGTGTGCCTGCTCCTCGTCAGTAAAAGCCTAATATATTCCCTAAACGGTGAGCTAATCCTTATAAAACTTTGAGCAGCGCCTGCCGCATGGTACATGACCAAGAAGTATTCACTGCTACTCTTCTTCTAATTATTATTTCTTAAAATTATTTTTCAAATCTTTATTGTTGAAAATATTGCATGTCCCCCTTTTTCCCCATGGACCTCTTCTAGCCCATCCCCGACCCCCACCCAGGCCTTCACCACCCTATTGTCAGTGTCCATGGGTTAGGCATGTATGCATACAAGTTCTTTGGTTGACATTATTATTATTTTAAATATATTTTTATTGATGTCAGAGAGGAAGGGAGAGGAAGAAGGAGAGATAGAAACATCAATTATGAGAAAGAATCATTGATCGACTGCCTCCTGCACACCCCTCACTGGGGTTTAAGCCCACAATTCAGGCATGTGCCCTGACCAGGAATTGAACTTCTTGGGTCATAGGTTGACACTCCACCACCGAGCCATGCTGGCTAGGCTGTTACTATTTTTTAAAATTATTTACCTACCCATGCAATTCACATCTCCAGAGAATCCAGACTATTGGCGGCCAGAAGGGATAAGCCAGCGTCTGGGACTCTGGTTAAGCGCAGCCCCAGGTGTTTGCGGTTCCTGCCCTCCCCACACGCCAACCAGCTGCACCCTGTGAGCTCCTTAGTGCCAGGGCTTGTGATGTCCTGGAAATGCCCCCTCCAAGAGGAGAAAGCCTGCTGAGCCATGTCCTGGGCAGATACTCCTGCTGGAGGATCCGAACTTGCTTCCCAGCTTTATGGACCCAGCCATGAGTTACGTGGCTCTCCCTTTCCCATAGAGCTGCAGGGAAACTTCAAGCCAAAGGAGCCCGGAGCTCTCCCGCTAATGAGCCTGTGGCCTGGGCTCTGCTGGGAGGTGGGGTAACGGCAGATGAACACTGGAAAGTCAGAAACCACAGCGGCAGTGTCCGTATCCCTCGCACATTGTGCACAGTGACACGCTGGGAAGGGTGTTAGATTCAAATGCTCAGGGGTTTTGTGTTCAAATCTTGGCCCTGCCCTGGGATTGCTCTCTGGCGGCGATGAACCAACTCTGCCTGCTCAGCTCAGGTTCCTATCTAAATAATGGGGGAGCCGAAATCGGTTTGGCTCAGTGGATAGAGCATCGGCCTGCGGACTGAAGGGTCCCAGGTTCGATTCCGGTCAAGGGCATGTACGTTGGTTGTGGACACATCCTTAGTGGGGAGGTTGCAGGAGGTAGCTGATAGAGATGATTCTCTCTTATTGATGTTTCTAACTCTCTATCCCTCTCTCTTCCTCTCTGTAAAAAATCAATAAAATATATATTTTAAATTATATATACTGTGTGTGTGTAATGGAGGAGATAGAAGGCCACTCCCTGCACTGACATTGGGGGCTCGTTAGTCAAACTGCCCGTCCCCCTGCTAAGCACCTTGGACAGGAAGCAAGGCCTTGTCCTGCGGTCTTTAGCAAGAGGACATTTGATCTAGTGTGAGTGCTAGGAGGAGGTCTGTCCTTGGGCATGGCTATCAGAAGGAGATGGCATGTTAAGTGTTTTGCCCAGAGACAGGGGACCTTGTGTGCAATGGGTTGTCTGCCCTCGCGGGCCCGAGGAGACTAAAGGAGGCTCCTGGGATAACTGGGGAGCAGGAGTCCCGGGGGGAGGGGCCACAGGGTGCATGAGAGCGGGGTGCAGCTCCTAGTGTGGGGCGGTGGTGAGATAATTGCGTGTCAGGTGTGCTGGGAGGCAGGACCAGAGGTCGAGCATGGAAAGGAGCCAAGAGTGTAGGTATCTCCTAATTATTGCTGGCATGGGAGTGTTTTATTCCATTTAGAAAATGGTGTGATTGTTTTAAAGAGTGTGTGTGTGTGTGTGTGTGTGTGTGTGTATGAAAACAGCCAGGTGTGTCGATCCAAGCTGTGTGGGCAGTGTTCTCTAATTGCCAGACCGGACTTTCTTTTGCCAATTAGGTGGCTTCCTTAGGCTTGCCCTTTTCTAACAGGATTGCTCCACGGGGCACCTTCCCTCTGTGTAACCTCTTTCATACCGAGTGGAGCTGCTTTCAACATGTCAATTCCACCTTGGCACACGCAGGCGCTTTCAGCAGGCTGCGCTGAGATCAGCATCAGATACTGACACTGACTCTGGCGTGAAAAAAACACCAGGGATGTCTTCTCCCCCAAAGTGGATTCTGTCGACATCCACGCCTTGTTAGAGGTGCCCTTCAAACCTGTGTGTTTGGGTGGAAAGCACGGTGGTTGGGCGGGTTCCCAGCTCAGAGGTGGTGTTTGTTGAGAACTTATGGTTTTCCTCATACCGCACACAGAAATGAACTTGAGATGAATCATAGACCTAAATGGGTAGGCTAAGACAATAAAACTCTTAGAAGAAAGTATGAGTAAATATACATGACCTTGGGTGAGGCAAAAATCTTCCTAAATATAACACCCAATGCATAAGTAGCCAAAGAGAAGAAGAAAAAAAAAGAAATTGGACATCAGCAAAATTAAAAGATTTTGTGCTGTGAAGGACATCAAGAAAGGGAAAAGACAACTTGCAGATATTTACAAATCTTGTATCCGGTAAGAGGCCTGTGTCCAGAATACATAAAGAACGCTGGCAACTCAGTAATAAAAATGCAGTCACATTTAAAAATGGGCAAAGGATTTGAGTAGACATCTCTCTAAAGAAGGTAGACAACTGGCCCATGAAAAGATGCTCAATGTCATTCAAGGAGATGCAGATCAAAACAGAATGATACCACTTCACATCCACTGGGATGGTTTTAATAGAAAGAAGGAAAAAAAAGCACCATAATAACAAATGCTAGTCAGGATGTAGAGAACTAGAATCCTCATATGCTGCTAACTTGACTATGACATGGTGTGGCTGCTTTGGAAAATAGCATGGAAGTTCCTCAAAATGTTAAACATGAAGTCACCATGTGAGTACATACCCAAAAGATGTGAAAGTAGGGACATGAACAGGTATGTGCACATCCATGTTCATAGAGGCATTATTCACAATAGACAGAAGGCGGAAGCAACTCAAGGGTCCATCAAGTGTCCATTAACAGATGAATGGGTAAACAGAATGTGGTATATCCATACAATGGCTATCATTTGGCCATAAAAAGGAATGAAATACTGATACGTGCTATAACATGGATGAATCTTGAAGACATTGTGCTAAGTGAAAGAAGCCAGTCACAAAGGATGATATATGATATGATGCTATTCATATGAAATGTCCAGAATGGGCACATTTGTAGAGGCAGAGAACAGGGTTGGGGGGCAGAGGTTGCAGAGAAATGGAGAGTGGCTGCCCATGGGGATGGGGGTTTCTTTTGGAGGTGATGAAATGTTCTAAAGTTGGATTCTGGTGATAGTTGCACATTCTGTGACTATACTAAAAATCACTAAACTGTACACCAAAAATGGATGAAATGGATGGTATGTGCATTATATCTCAATAAAGCTGTGTTGTTGTTGTTGTTGTTGTTGTTGTTTTAAAAAAAGGACTATTGTTGATCAAATTACTACATTCATTCTTATAATTCAGCACCTGGAAGTACTCTGCTGCTGTTTTAGGAAGTCAATAAATATTTGGTGACTACATGGAGAGCTAGATCGAAGTTAGATGCAAAAAAGTGCAAAAATATTAGAGGCTTGGTACACAAAATTCATGCACAGGGGGAAGGGGGTTCCCTTTTTTGCACCCTCTAATCTGGGACCCCTCAGGGAATGTCTGACTGTTGGTTTAGCGGGATGGGGTCTAAACCAGCAGTCAGACATCCCTCTCACAATTTGGGACTGCTGGCTTCTAACCGCACACCTGCCTGCCTGCCTGATTGCCCCTAACTGCCTCTGCTGACCTGATTGCTACCTAACAATTCCTTTGCTGGCCTGGTGCCCCCCAACTGCCCTCCCCTGCCAACCTGATGGCCCCCAACTGCCCTCCCCAGCCCCCACCACTGTGGCTTTGTTCAGAAGGAAATCAAATGTCCAGAAGTTGGCCAGTTGATCCAGTCTAATTAGCATATTACCCTTTTTATTATATTTTATACATATATATTTAGGGAAAGAAACATCAATGATGAGAGAGACTAGGCTTCCTACTGAGGATCAAGCCCAAAACCTAGGCTGGTGCCCTGATTGGAAAGTTCCAGTGACCTCCTTGTTCATGGACTGATGCTCAACCACTGAGTCTCACCAGGCCAGGCACCAATAGTTGTGCAGGTCAATGTTTGTCTTTGGTGACTTTCTTAGGCTAAATTACTAGAAATAGAATTTTCGTGTCAGTGTGTGCACATTTTAAAACGTTTTTATTGATCTGAACTCTCAGCTTGCCCTTTGAGAAGGTTGTACCAACAAATGTTGACACTGGAGTGTGTTTATTTCCCCGCTTGCTACAAATATTGTCTCTCTTTTTTTTTTTTTTGTCTACTTCATTGATACCACATTAACATCTTCATTTTCATTTCTTTCCTCATTATTGAAGTTGGATTTTTTTTTATGCATTTGTGACCCTTTTCATTGATGCCAAAAGGTGTGTGATATTGACTGAAAGTGCGTGCGTCGAGCAGGTACAGGATGAAGATGTCTTTGTCGCCTGGAGGTGACAGGTGGAAGCTGCTTCTCGCCAAACTCCATCGCTGCTGGGAAGGAGTGGTGAAGTGGAGGGGAGGCGTTCTTTCTCGGGTCTAATGACCGTTTGTCTCCCATGTAGGTTCTTAAAGGTGGCCAGGAAGCGCCCACCAAGCCCAAAGGCCGCCCCAAGAAGAACTCCATCCCCACCTCTGAAGAGATAGAAGCCGAGGAGAAGATGCACAGCCAGGCCCAGCGCCAGGAGTGCCCCACGCCCTCGCCGGGACCGGAGGAGCCCTGTGACACCCAGGAACCTCCAGTCTGCCACGTCCCCTTGGAGGTGGTGGAGCCTCCGGGCCAGCCCCAGGAGCAGCCAGTAGCCTCTTCAGAACCCCCGCCACCACCAACACCGTCAAGCTAAAGGAAAACTATTGGAGGGGCAGGGGAGCCTGGGGAAAAGGGAAAGAGAGAAGGCAGGAGGATAGGAGAGCCAAACGCCCCGGAGCCTGGTAAAGGGAGGCAGAAGAGAGCCACCTGCCTCCATCCCTCCCTCTCTCCCACAGGTCTCAGTGGCATTTTCACCGCAAGCATTTGAGAAGACTGGCTTGCCTTAGGTCTCTCTCTCTTCCTGAAAGGATGCTTTAGCCACAGGATTGCCCTGCATAAAGGGAGACAGTGCCTTCGAACTGCCTGCCCCCGCTGAAGGCTGTGGCACTGGGTGGGCAGCCCACCTGGCTTGGTGGAGGGTGGCTCAGCTCTCTCCCTGCCAGCCTCTGGGCAACCAGTCGGCAAAGCAGAAAGATGCGGAGGGCCGGGGCAGCTTGCTCAGGTTCCTTGCTGACTCTGCACTTATTTCTGTAGTTTTTAAAAGAGGATTTCAGGTTTTTTGGTTGTTGTGGAGGGGTAGGGTGGTTGATGAGGGCGGGCTGGAAAGAGTCTGGGGAAGGGAGTTCTGAGTTATTCCCATTGTTTCTGAATAAAGTTTGCTTGTTTGAAGACACGTGTGCCTTGGAGCCCCTGATGAGGTTGTCAGGTGACTTGAAAGAACTGAGCAGCCTTGTTATTTTCTCACTTCAGTGAGTTGCCATCCTTGAAGCTGCCATGTGGACATGTTAAGATAACTTTTATTTTGTAATGAAAAATAAATCTTTCCAAAGGGTCGGGTGCATTGGTTTCTTCGGCGGAGCACGTGCGACTCCTCTTGACTATCTCATGGAAAGAGAGGACCCGGAGACAGAGCCCCGCTCCCCGGGCTGTGGTGTCTCAGGGCAGAGGGCAAAAGGCAGACCCACCAGTGCCCTTGGGTGAGGACAGGGCAGGTGGTGGGGACTCCTCTCACCCAGCTCCCACCGCCTCCTGCCAGCCCAATGCCATCAGGGGAGAGAGTCAATAGATGTGCTTCAAATATCAAGCTGTGTTATGAAAATATCTTGCATCCCTCCTGTCCCCTCTGCCCTGTGCCCGCCGCCCCCTCCAGGTAATGAATGTTGATTTGGTTTCTAGATTATGTTTCTGTACTCAGTGTACACTTGAATGACAGTTTCTGCAGCTCCTAACAGAAGGAGATTGGAGAAGGACTTGGCCAGATGTGCTCCGTGATTTCAAGTTTGAAAGGATGCCCCTCTTTTCGGAAGCCCCGGGAAGAGGCGGGCGGCAGACGTCCTACAGAGAATGCGGACTCTCAGCTGACTGCCCTGGGGGTTCACAGTCATCCTCCCCGGCGCGTTCACTTGTGATGTCCTCCAGGGCAGACCGCCTGTCATGAGCACTGTTCATGACTACTGACACGGTCCCTGTGCCCAGCGCGGGCTCAGCGAATAGCAACTGACTTTAATAATGGCTCCACTAGGAAGCAGAACCTGCTTCTAGTTCCGCAAAGCGAACCGTGCCATTCTTCTCGACGTGAAACAGGAATTGGCTGCTTGTGTCCAGCACTCAGGTCGTCCACACACACCCTCCCCTCCCCCGCATCCCCCGTCAGCGTGGACAGTGAGCACGTGACTGCCATGTGACCTGGCCAAGGCCCTGCCTGCACTGCTTTCGCAGTGGAGATCCACAAAGAGAGTGCAGTCTTTAGCCTTGACTCTGGTGAATAGACAAAGGAGGGAAGGCTTTGCCCTTGAGAACAGGTCTGTGCAGGCCACACCCAGCGTCTGTGCAAGGTCTCTTGTGTGGTGTGTGCAGAAGCTGCTTTGCCTCCAGCCCACCCCACCCCACCCCACATACAGGTTTATGATCTGCCTACCAGGTGGTGTCAGAATGGGCCAAAGAGTTTACAGAGTGGCCCAGGTCAGCAGGTGGATCTGTCTCACTCCTTGCTCTGTCCTCTTCACCCCTCCTGCCATCCCCAGGGGCCTTTCATTTGGATTCCATTTTCCTCCGAAGGTATCGGGTCTCTGGTCCTGGACTCTCATGTTATTCTTGTCTGAGGGGCTGGACAGTGACCCTCATGGCACGCATACATCTGTCCACAGTGTCCCTGAGCCTGGGTCCTGCCACTGTTTCTGACTTCCAGCCCCAAGCCCTATCCTGCCACCTTTGGTGTTGTCTCCTGTCCCTAAGGATTGGAAGGATTTCAGGGGAGGGTTCAAGACCTCAGATGAGCTCTCCTTTTGTTTGGGAGCCCTAAGCCCAAGGGCCAGGGCACTTTACCAGCCTTGGGCCTGCCTCATGCCTCAACTCTGTAGAGCTGTGCCCTGTGACCCAGGGTGGGCCAGGCTGGGCCTTCCCAATTGCCAGCAGACACTGGTTTGGCATGGACCCCTGCTCCCTCCTCTTTCCCTTTTGCACCCAGCACCCTCTTCGCCATATTCTATGTGTGTAGGTAGATAGTTGTTCTGTGCAGAGTCCTGAGCAGGGCCATCCAGTTCCCTCCTCACTTTCTCAGCTTCTTTCTGGGGTTTCCCAGTCACTTCAGGGGCAAGAGGGAGGGCAGAGCCAAATCTCTGTCATCTGCAGACACCTTCTCGTCACCCTGGGTAGCAGGGCTGGGCCAGTTTCCCCAGGGGCCAGAGGGCAAGGGTGATGGAAGTCCATACATGAAGGCCTCCATAACTAAGGGTCTGTCTGCTTCATTTTCCTCATTCCTGTGGGGAAAGGTCCTGAAGAAGATGCCCTCGGATTTCCTCTCAAGGGGACTGCAGGCCATGTGGCGGCAGTCAGCTTGGGAGGAAGACAACGCCTACTGAGACATTTGTCTAAGACAAAAAGTAAAAGCCTGCCTAGGCCAAAGTCATGGCCGTGCATTGGTGAGATCGTTTGACCTGGTTCGTGAGGCGATGTTAGGAGGTGGCTGAGGGAGGTGCGTCCATCCTAGGGAATGGCTAGAGGGCAAAGACAAAGGTCATAGCTGCAGTGAAATCTAAGACCTTGGGAGCACCATGCTAGTGCTACTGGAGAGGTGGAGTGCAGCAATATGTCTTCCCCTTCCCCTCCTCCTCGTTCTCCTCCTCTTCCTCCTGTTCTTCTTCACCTCAGGTTATTTTTCTCATTGAATTTTAGAGAGAGTGGAAGGAAGGGAGAGAAAAAGAGAGAGACTTTGATGTGAGAGAGACATTGATTGGTTGCCTTCTGCATGCACCCTGACCCAGAGCCACAGATTGAGCCTGCAACCGAGGTACATGCCCTTGGCCAGAATCAAACCTGAGACCCTTCACTGAGCCACACCAGCCAGGGTGAGCTTGAATATTCCTGGAGAACCTTCCACTTTAGTGAGTTTGGGGCGGGGGCAGAGGTTCAGCTAGATTTTTGCGAATTTCCACCTGCCCTCACCTGTGAGATGTCCTCTCTCCAGGCAGGAAAGGGCATTCGTGGGATGTACATCCTTCAGCATGCGCCACCCTTCCCCCTCCTCCCCCCAGCATGCCCAGCCCTAACTAGGGCCGCTAGGAGAGGGTTAATTCTTAGGCCCCTGTGCACCTGGAAGGGTGATTAACACTGGAGCAACAATTCACCTGGCTATGCCTCTAATCCCAGATTGTCACCCAAATCCTGGGTGGAGGTGGCTGGGGAGGGAGAGATCTGGTAATGCCATTGGTAATCTGGGTGTGGATCCTGAGGGGAAGTGTGGGCACCAGCCTGATTTTGTTTCTTTGAGTTCTGTGCTGGCCTCTCAGCGGGAAGTGCAGGCCAAGATCTCCCCTGCCTCCTCTCCCACCGCCTGCCTGGTCATTCATTCATTCATTCGAGCCCACCCAGCGGTGCTCTGGAGGGGCCTCCCTCTGGCTGCCCCGGTGGCAGCCTCAGGCAAACCCAGGTCAGCGGCAGCCAGGAGGGGCCGGTGCTGCGGTAAATCACTGTGACAGGCGCCTTTCATACCTGACCTCCTCTTGTTCCCAAACCTCTTCCCTCCTGTTTATTTTGGTTGCAGATTTATTAGACACTCGGTTAAGTGCCCATTTAGCTCTGCAAACTGTCAGCACGACCGCTCCGTGAATAAGGCCATTCACTGACAAAAGCCCTTAAACATTTTAGAAAGAGAAGGAGGGGAGGAAAGGGGGGGGGGAGGAGAGGAGGAGGAAATAGCGCCCCAGGTCAGCAAGGAGGCCAAGATCAACCGAAACCCAAGCGCCAGCCTCTCCTGCAGCCCAAGAATGTAACAAGGGCCCTCAGAGGAATCACCCTGCTCAGCAAGAGGTGTGTCATCTCTCCGCAGGCCGAGGGGGTCTAGAGTTCACTCCTTTGTCTCAGAGCCTGGGAGCTCACCGCCGGGCAGGCTGAGCGGCTGTGCACCTGCTCGGGGCGGTTGCCAACAACCTGGAGGCATGTCAGGCTGAGTCCTCGCCCCTTGAGAGCCCTCCTCCTGCCTCTGCTCAGGCTCCCCTCCTGCAGGTGGCATTTCTTCCTTCAACACACACACGGCTCTGCGGAAAGTGTCAAGACCCTAGTGCACTGTCTTTGTACACCAGCCATCATGGGTACTATTGACATCATGGCATCTAATGATCTATGCAGCCCTCTGAAGTAGGCTCTGCGATCACCTCCACTCGGAGATGGGGAAGCTGGGACCACGTGGTGGAACAACCACAGTGGCCTAACACAGCTGGACGGATGTACTTGCCATCATGCCTGGACTGGGCCTGTGCCTACTTGTGAGAAGGCTGAGTTGACCAAGCCTGATCTCAGGGCAGAACCCTGTGTCCCTCAGCTTCCCCTGCACGTGCTCCTGCCCCTGCTCCCACACTGTTGTCACTAGGGTATTTCTCATAATGTGGGGTGCAGACAGTATAGCTCAGGGTCCCCCCAAGTGTGAGTGATCAAGCCCTCTATCCACCCGGACCAGCAACAGTGCAGGTCCCGTCCATCTCTTACGGCGTGCAGTTTGGAGTGTGTGAGTGTGTGTAAGGTCATCCTTCTTTTGCAGTGGTGCAAGCATCCGGAGGAGACTCAGAGAGAGGGGTCATATCCGAAGCCCAGGAACAGAGCCGTGTCCTCACTATGGGGTGGCAAGCAGTGTCAGGGGTCATTGGCTTCCACCCCAGAGTGGGAGGGGCATAGAGAGAAGCTGGTAGAGTCCCGGTAGACGCTCCCTGGAATGCTCCTCTGCTCCAGCACTAGGTGCAGATGCTGCTCTTTCTCGGCAGTTCTTGGGATCACCTCTGAGGTCTAAGCCAGACTCGGAGCCCTGCCCCTCGGAGGCCCTGGAGCTCGCCTTCTCTTCCTCCTCCGCCTCCTCCTCTTCTTGGTTTCTCTTCCAGCCATTTATTTCTTTGTATTTGCAGTTTTTGTTTAATACAAATACAGGCCATCATAGGAGAAAATCACTATGCATCAAAGCATAGTTACACAATACAATATACCATTAAAACAGATGTTTAGCAGGCAGATACGAAGCACAAGGAGTGTTCATTTGCATATAAAAAGTTGGAGATGTGTTGGAGCTGGGTGTTTGGTATTGCTTTCTAAGGATGGCAAATATTTGCCTTTGTTATCAAGGCTATTGTGCTTGCTTGGACCCTGGAACACCAATGTGGTCATGGCATCAAAGAATTCAATGAGCCCGGCTGGCATAACTCAGTGGTTGAGTGTTGATCTATGAACTAGAAGGTGTCATAGTTCAATTCCTGGTTATGGCACATGCCCAAGTTATGGGCTCTATCCCCATTGGGAGTAGGATGGAAGGGTTGTGTGCAGGAGACTGCCAATCAATGATTCTTTCTCATCGCTGATATTCCTATCTCTCTTTCCCTCTCCCTTCCTCTCTGAAATCAATAGATATATTTCAAAAAAAAATCATTACAATGGGTTGAACTACATCAAATATTCTCAAATCCATGTGTTCAGAATTTTAAAATTAAAACTAATTCATCACCTTTAGAGAGATACTAGGAAGCCAACTCATGATTTAAAAAAACAAACAAACTGATAAATAAAGGGAAAATAAGCATTTACTCTCTGTGAACTGTATCTCTGGGTGACTGAGCAATTATGGAAGATAGTACGTGAATAAGGGATGATTGATTTAGAATGTCACCAGTCGGGACCTTATTGAATTCATGAATTTGGGCAAAGGTTACAGAAAGAGACATAACCAAGCATTAGATATGTCCTTTAAAAAGTGCACCCCACTACCTGTGATGGAGTCTTGCAAAAGAAAAGAAAATCAAAACTTAAACCTGATCAAGCTTCCACCTCAGACTGTCAACTTAAAGGAATAAAGGAATAGTGAACATGTTCAATAATGCTTTTGTGATGCACCCAGCAACATCCAAACAATCTTCCCAATAGCACTCCATATGAGCTTCTGGCCTTGACCCCCAAGTCACCCCACGTGTCCTACCTCAACAGTCCCATTGTGATCTTGTCACCATCCAAAGCTTCTCTACCTTGAAAATGACCAATTCAAGCATTTACTCTCTGCTCTCTGATCACAGCTTTTAATTCTTCCCATTGTTAATTCAACTATTTCCCTTACCACTCTTCCCAGATGCCCTCAGAACTTCCATCCCATAGGTTTGTTTTTTATCACAAAGTATTAGCTTTCTTCTTTCTTCTTTGCATCCTTCACCTTGGATTTCATGCTCCATTAATAATCTCAACTTCCTTCCTATTTATCTCTTTGTCATGGCTGTCTAGCAAACTCTCCAACCCTATGTGAATTGAATGGTCGTCTACTTCATGCCTGACGGCTGGAGAAAATCCCATAGGAGGTGAGAGAGGAACCACTATTGCCTTATTCGGATCTTAGTTCCCACATCACTTTCTGGAAACCATTCTTCCTTGTTCTAGACACATTATATTTGCAGTGATTATTTCAAACCTTATTCACCTCCCAGCAGATGCTTTTGTCCCCAAATTTCCATTAAAAAAGGAAGTCATTAGATGAGACTCTCTCAACTTCCTGTGACCAAACCTTTAGATATACACATCTGTTCCCAGCTGCGCTTTTATTCCTTCTGTTGCTGAGGAGGTGTCTCCACCCCTACACAAAACTACCTCCTTCACCTGTGTTGGGGATGTCCCACTGTCAACCTTTGGAGATTCAACCATAGAGAGTATATCTCCTCATTCCCTCCTCTTCAACCTCTGCATCTATCGCTTATGTATCATTTTAAATGGCCTATTGAGGTACAATTGACACACAATAAAGTTACATATTTAAAGCCTATAATCTGCCAAGTTTTGACATATGTATATAGATGCAAAGACATTATAACAGTCAAGATAGTAAACATATCACTCAACCTAAAAGGTTTCTTCACGCCCCTTCTAATCCTTTCCTCCAGCCTTTCTCTGCTCATGTTTCCCAGGCAACCACTGATCCGCCTCCTGTCACCATAGATTAGATTGTATTTTCTAAAGATTTATATAGATGGTATCACACAGTCTGCCTTCTTCCACTCAGCATAATTATTTTGAATTTCATGTTGTGGATGCATAGTTTTTTCTTTTTCTTTTTTCTGAGCAGTATTCCAATGTGTGTAAAACTCAATATTTGCTTAACCATTCATTGAGAATAGACATTTGGGTTGTTTTTAGTTTGAGGCTATCTATATAGCCTAAGCGAGCATTTAACTGTTCAACCATTCGACCGTTCGACTGTTTGGCCAGTAGCTATGATGCACACTGACCACCAGGGGGTAGACGCTCAACAAATAGGCATGGAAACATGGAACAGACTGATAAATCTCAGAGGGAAGTGGGGAAGGCAGGAAGGAATTAACCAAAGATCTTTAGCCTGTGGGTATTGGGCCAAAACCAGCAGTCTCATATCTTTGAGGGGTCCTGGATTTGCGAGAGAGTTCAGGCCAGGCCAAGAGACCCCACCAGTGCACGAATCCATGCGCCAGGCCTCTGGTTACAAATAAAGCAGATAAGAAATCAATGTGTGAATCTTTGTGGGGGAGTCTGCTTCTTTTCTCATGGGAAAATCCTTAGGAAAGGATGGATCATAGGATAGGTAGATTTAATTTTTAACAGAAAACTGCCAAACTTTTGTCCAAAGTGGTTGTACCATTTTACATCACCACCAGCAGTGTGGGAGTGTTCCAGTTGTTCCACATTCTCAACAACACTCAGGATGGTCACTTCATCTACTACTAGGCATCCTAATAGTTGTGTCAGAGTTTCTCACTCTGGTTTTAGTATGCATTTCCCTTGGTCATGTGAAAACATGGTCATTTACACTCAACCATTAGGAACACAAGAAAATACTGCAGAGGGGGAAGTTGGAATGTATTATACAATATGTTTATAAGACTTTACATTTGTATATACATATTGTATGTTATATATTATCAAGCACAGTTACTTTTTTCTTTCTGCTATTCAACAGACATTTATTCAGGTTTCAGTTGTATCAGGCAGTGCATTAGGCACGATTTGAATAAGATATAAGATATAGGTCTTTTACAAGGAGCTCTTAGACTAGGTAGAAGGATATAAGCATGTAAAATTATTAAAAATCCCTACAAAATACAATAGGGCACAAAGGAAAAAGTGATTATTTCCAACCAGGGAATCAGGAGGCCAAGCACAGAGAAGTTTCATAGAAAGATAATGGTTGAGATGAGTCATTTATCTTATCTAATTTTGACAACCCACAGGTTGAAAACTGCTAGCAGGATCACCTAAGACAATCGGAAAACGCAGATATTTATGTTACAATTCATTAACAGTAGCAAAATTAGTTATGAAGTTGCAACGAAAATAATTTGATGGTTGGGGGTCACCACAACATGAGGAACTGTATTAAAGGGTCATGGCATTAAAAGGTTGAGAACCACTGTTCTAGAAGATACCTTTTGTTGAGATACATTTTTTTAGTTTGATGAAGTGTAAGTTTTCAAATGCTTCTTGTATGGTTATTGCTTTCTGAATCTTGCTAAAGAAATCTTCACCCATCTTTCGGTCACAAAAGTATCTTCTTAAGTTTTCTTCTATCAACTTTACAGTTTTAGCTTTGATGTTTAGGTCTATAATCCACTCTGAATTGACCATTGTGTGTGATATGTGGTAGGAGTTCATTCTTTTGCAGTTGTTCCTGCATTTTTTTTGTTGAAAAGGCTTTTTCTTTTCTCATTGGGTTGGTTTAGCATCTCTTTGAAAATCAAGTTTCCATATAAATGTGGGTCGATATCAGCACTCTCTATATTGTTTTATTTATCTAGGTATTTATCCTTATGCCAGTAGCACAGCCTTGATTCTCATAACTTATAATAAATTGGGAAGTCAGATAGTTTGTCTTTAGAGTTTGCTTCTCTTTAAAATTTGATTTTAAAGATTGACATATAGTAAAAGCGACTTTTCATATTGCATAGTTCTATTCATTTGTTAAATCCTCACTTGAGGATACGTTTATTGATTTTTAGAGAGAGGAAGAGAGAGAGAGACAGAGAAACATCGATGTGAGAAAGAAACATAGATAGGTTGCCTCTTGCACATACCCCAACCAAGCTCTAAACCCACAACCAAGGCATGTGCCCTGATCAGGAATCGTATCCGCAACCAACTTTCTGGTGTACAGGACGATGATCCAACCAACTGAGCCACACCAGCTAGGGTTCATTCTACTCATTTTAACACATATGTAAATATATGTAATCATCACCACACTAAGAATATGCATAGTTTTACCTTTTCTCCTCTCCTAATCCCTGGCAACCACTAATCCGCTCTTTGTTATTACAGCTTTACTTTTTAGAAAATGTCATATAAATGGAATCATACAGTATGTAAACTTTTGAGACTGGCTTTTTTTTTTTTTTTTTTTTTTCACTCCGTGAAATGCCTTTGATATTTAACCAAGTTGTTGCATGTATCAATGTCATTCCTTTTCGTTGGTTGGCTAATGTTTCATCTGATGAATGCATTGCAGTTTGCTTATTCATTCACTCGTTGAAGAACATTTGGATCACTTCCATTTTCCTGGCAATTACAAATAGAGCTGCAATAAACATTCGTATGCAGGTTTTAGTATAACCACGTTTCCATTTTTCTAGGGTCATTCTTCAGTATGCTTGTTTTGGATGTTTTAGGCCAGTAGTTGGCAAACTCATTAGTCAACAGAGCCAAATATCAACAGTAAAATGATTGAAATTTCTTCAGAGAGCCAAATTTTTAAAACTTAAACTTCTAACGCCACTTCTTTAAAATAGACTCTCCTACGCTGTGGTATTTTGTGGAAGAGCCACACTCAAGGGGCCAAAGAGCCGCATGTGTCTCTCCAGCCTCAGTTTGCTGACCACGATTCTAGGCTTACTGCATTATCATATTAATTTTAGAAACAGCTTGTCAGTTCACATAAAAGCCTTGCCTAGATTTTGATTTAAGATTGCATTGAATCTCAGATGGAAAAACCTGCTTCAGAGGAAGGGAGCCTTAGCACAATCACCCCAGTGTTAGGCAGGAAGACTCCTAGCCAGAGCCTGTTAGCTACCTACTGTCTGTGTCCCATTGTTTCTGAGTTGCCTAGCAACCATTTGCCTGTCGAATATGTTCCACTCTTTCTCAACTACCTGTAAATCACTTACACTTTAGTATTCAAAAATTTAGTTTCCTCCACTAATTATTTTACTTCATTTTAGGGAACTGGAAGGCTTTGTTTCCTGTTGAAGAAATTTCAAATTGGGAGAAAGTAAAAATAGGCACCATTTAGTGAGTACCAGCCATGTGTCAGATATTTTGTATACATGACTATACATTATTATATCCTAGCATTCCCATTTTACAGATGGAGAAACTAGAGCTTAGTTACATTAAATAACTTGATAAGATCACAGCATTTTGGACCCAGGTATGATTTCAACTCGGGTATGGCAAGATGAAAACACCATGGTCCTTCCACAATGCTACACTTTCTCAGTCCCTTCCCTCACAAAGGTGAACCCAATTTGGATGCGAAATGATTCTGGATTTAGGAAATGTTCTGAAGAATACTTGAGCAGACAAAGGAATATGTCCCAAATGAAAGACCAGACAAAACTATGGGGGGGGGGGGGAAACAAACAAACAAAAAACTAAACAAAATGGAGATAAGCAATCTACTAGATGCAGAGTTCAAAACACTGGTTATAAGGCTGCTCAAGGAACTTAGGGGAAGAGTGGATGAACTTAATAGAACTTCAACAAAGAAATAGCAAATATAGCCGAGACTGGTTTGTCTCTATGGATAGAGCGTCGGCTTGGGGACTGAAGGGTCCCAGGTTCGATTCTGGTCAAGGGCATGTACCTTGGTTGCGGGCATATCCCCAGTAGGGGGTGTGCAAGAGGCAGCTGATCAATGACTCTCATCAATGTTTCTAACTCTCTATCTCTCTCCCTTCCTCTCTGTACAAAATCAATAAAATATATTTTTTTAAAAAAAGAAATAGCAAATATAAAAACAGAACTAGAAAACATTTTTTAAAACCTATCAGAAATGTAGACTACATTAACTGAAATGAAGAAGATACTGCAGGAAATCAACAGAGTAGATGAAGCAGAGGAATAAATCAGAGATTTGGAAGGTAGTGAAGCAGAAAACACCCAATTAGAACAACAAAAAGAAAAAAAAGAAAAACGAAAAAAAAGAGAATAGTATAAGGAGCCTCTGGGACAACTTCAAGCATACCAACATTCACATCATAGGGGTGCCTGAAGGAGAAGAAACTAAGCAATGGGTTGGAAATCTATGCAAAATAATAATAATAATAATAATAATAATAATAATAATAATAATAATGTAAAACTTCCCTAGCCTAATGAAGGAAATAAACATATTACTGAGTACCTAACTCAGTACCTGGCACTTTGATTTGAAAGACACAATGAATAATGATTTGGCTTTACAGGCCTATTCCTAAGGCTGCAAAGGGAGAAGGGTTAAGTAGCCTTTTTTAGGATCATAGATTACACTACTAAGCCTGTATTTTTTCAATGGATTCCCTTGCTTCAGACTTTTGAGTAAACAGGTCTAAATTCAAATTCCTGGTTCTTCCACTTACTAAGTGAACAGGTTACTTAAGCTCTTTAAATCTCTTAGGGTTGCTAAAAGGATTAAATGAGAGAATGCATTTAAAGAGCTTGAACAATTTCAGGAATAGAGTAAGTGCTCACTAAAGAGAAGCTATTATTACTGAGATGATTCCATAGTTCTTTTTATGACCAAACACAGATTAAGTCCCATTTGCTCTCCCCTACATATTTTTCACCCTTATCATGCATTTACTTTGAATAAATCTGTTTAATAAATTAACTTTTTATTTTGAGATAGTTATATGGAGTTGTAAGAAATATTTTGAGGTTATATGGAGTTGTAAGAAATAATAGAAATAAATCCTGTGTGTCCTTTACTCGATTTCCTGGATGGTCACATTTTCCTAAATCATGGTATCCCCACTTGAAACTAATATAAAATAATATTAAATGTCAACTGTACATGAAAATTTTTTTAAATCATTTCATAATATTATATATGTTCATGTGATTTTAGGAGAAATCCAAGAAATAAATCATATTCAAGATGTGTTTTATCATTAAAAATCAAGTTTAATTTCTGTATATGGGTTCATCTACTTTTGTTGAAAAAATTTTGTCATTCTTGAACACATTCTAGTCAATAAAGTAGACTTTCCTCTTTTTAAAAATATTTTAAAATTCAGACTTAATCCTGAGCTGGTCAGTACAGTATTCTTTCATTATACCAGTTACCTCTTATTGAAGAAGTACCATTTGGTAAGTATAATCATTTTGCTACATTTAATCCCCATTAGAGCTTCCTTATGTTGCTATTATAAATCTCATTTTACAGACAAAGAAATGTAGTTTAGAGACAGATAAGTAAACTTTCCTAAGACTACTCAATAAATATATGTCAGTGCCAGATTTGAACCCACTGAGTGGGCCAGCAAGTTTCAAAGTTTATGCTCTGAAATGCTCCTCTGTGCAGCTCCTTTTGCTCTAGCTGCCTCTTGACATTGAGAACTGAGAAGTGATGGAGAACAAAGCTGTGTGTCCTATTGCCCTTCTTAGGGCTGGTTGTTTTGTACCCTCATCTGAATGTCACCATGTCAGAAGTCCTTGACAATGCCTACTTGGACAAGGAGAACATTGTGGCCCAGAGCAGGGAACAGTCCATTCAAACACTCCCAACACACTTCAGAAAGACAGAATCTACTGTGTTTGAGCGACTTCAGGCCACGCGTGTTCGTTCCTTCTGAGCATTGCAAGATGGACCTGCCAATGGACTTGACCTCTCCACTGGGCATCTGGAACTAAAGTGATTGACCCCAGAGTATGATGTGACCCAGACAGCTTGGTGCAGTAGAAAGAGCATAGGATTTTAACTGAACGTTGGGTTGGACTTGTCCTTGACCCAAGCTATTTTTGTACTTTCAATGGTCTATAAAAGGCCTCAGGAGCCGAAACCGGTTTGGCTCAGTGGATAGAGCGTCAGCCTGCGGACTGAAAGGTCCCAGGTTCGATTCCAGTCAAGGGCATGTACCTTGGTTAAGGGCACATCCCCGGTAAGGGGTGTGCAGGAGGCAGCTGGTCGATGTTTCTCTCTCATCAATGTTTCTACCGTAGCTTTCTATCCCTCTCCCTTCCTCTCTGTAAAAATTCAATAAAATATATTTTTAAAAAAAGGCCTCAGGAAGAGAGGCGTTACAGGCATGCCTGTAGAGATTCAGAGAGAGAAACTCTGACCATGTTGAAGCACCACCCAACGATCTCCACAAGTGACACACTCAAGGGGCAAATTCAGTGAGCATCAGAACCCAACTAAAATAAGTCTTGCTTCATGTGGTGGGCCCCAAATACAAATACAAATACAAATACAAATACAAATACAAATCCTTCTATTTGGAGAGTCCAATAAAGACACAATCAGTGTGGGCATGGGAATCATCAGGAGGGCTTCCTTTAAGAGGTGAGTTTTAGGAAAGATTTTGAAAGTGTAGACCACTCTTGCCCTGGAAAACACACACATGCCAACGTGACCCCAGAGGCCACCAGTGAGTGCTCATCCGTCTGGCACCCTAGAAGCAAAGGGGTTCGGCCTCATTGGCTCCCACTGCAGGCCTTTGGGGAGAAGTTGACATTAACTAACAAAGGGACTCTTTGAGCACCCAGAAAGAAAAGCATAAGCCGGACTCTCCATCTGCCTGCTGGCCTGTTGTGTAAGAGCCAGAGGAGGAAGAGGCATGGCAGGGCCAGGGTGGCTCACAGTGGCCGCAGTCAGTCCCTGGCTGTGGAGGAGCCAACTGTGCTGACAGGCTGGGCCTCTCCCACAGGTTGTCCCTGGGCCCAGACAAAAGAGGAATTGATAGCAGGAAAAGGGTGGAGGCCGCAAATAAAAATTAATTAACACTATCTATTTTTCTTTCTTTTTCTAAAGGTAATCTCTTAATCCTAAAGAGCTGGGATTCGTGTGTGCCCTTTGGTCTATAACAAAAACGGAAGAGTCGGAAGCAATCATCGTGCTCAAGGTCTCACCTATTAGATTTCCTTCTCTCAATGGCCCTTTGTGTGGGATCTCCTATGAAGTGAAACAGGCCTTCTAGTCTCTGACTCAGAGGAGGCAAACATGGCCAAGGTTAGCCATCACCAGGGAAGCTCTGACGTGGACTGATTGGAAACTGCAAGGGAATTGGCATGTCAGGACTTGGGTTACCAAGGGAAAGGGGACCCTGGAATCATGTCTCAACTGCTGTTGAAGTCACTCTTTATCCCAGTGATAGATTTTCTCTGTATGCCATAATGCGTCACCATCCAGCCACTGTTTTGAGGACCAAGAAATTACAGGCCTTGAAATTAGAAGGTTCTGAGTTTTAGTCTAGATTCCTACCCAATGAAGATAAGAAAGCCTTTGCTATCCTGGGCTCCACCATCTGGAAGTGGAGAAAAAGAACGAAGAATAGGAATGACGGGAAAGGAAGAGTAGTTGGAGACTGGAAGTTACTCTCGTTATTCTTTACCCAAGTAAATGGCACCACCATCCACTCAGTTGCTCAAGACAGACACTGGTGAGAACATCTCTAATTCCTTTCCCTCCTCCCCGATATGTCCACAGCCAATGATCCAGGCCATTACCATCTCTTGCCTAGGTTATTGTAACATTCTTAATTGATCTGCTATGGTATACTGCTGTTCTTTGAGCTAATTTACAAATCACAATCAGAATTTTCTTTTTACTACACAACTTAGTCATGTTTCTCCCTTGCTTCAATGGTTTCCCGTTGCCTTTAGAATAATTCCCAAATTCCCTCGTACAGTATTCAAAGCCTTCCCTAACCACTGCTGCTGCCTCTATCCTGAACTAGTATGATATGTTCTACTAGTTCTTTGTACATTCTTCCTGGATCATCCTTTTCCCCCCTCTGACTGACTCCTATCTGCCCTTCAGGTCTCAGGCTGCTTGCCCCCTCTTAAGGCAGCTTTCTCTGATCTCTCCTATATGGATTAGGCACCTCTTCAATGGGCTCCCCTGACCTGTGTACATGCTTCTGCAATGGCTATTCCTCCCATTGCCCTCTACCAGTCTGTTTTCTAGATTAGGCTGAAGAGGTTTGTGGAAGTAGAGTGGAAAGGCCTTCTTTATGTTCTAATCTGCACGAATTCAACTACGTGATCAGATTAAGAAGAGAGAAAGAATGAGGGAGTGAGAGATTGTTATCTCAATGGTACAAGCAATGCTGAGTGATGTTCTACTCAGCATCCACCAGTCCACAAAGGCCCTCACATAGTATCTTAGTGAGATGAATGTGAACCTCTGCTTAAATATTTTTGTTCTATTTCACAGGGCCACTAATCATTAGCTGCAAGTATTATCTAGTAAGAAAGCAACAATATGATCCAACATTGGAAGAGACACTGGTGATTTTCAAGACACTGGATTTAATTCCCTAATACGGTGAATCGCTAAGGAATTTTCAAGGGTAAAATCGATGTTTATATTTAGTTTTTGCTTTTTTATATGGTTTTAGACTGATCATCATAGTAAAATAGTCTATCAGCTAAGCTTGCCTTCTTTCTCCTGGCAACTGCATCCTCACATGGCTATTCCAGGAGCTGCCATGCCCTCACCTGACCCAAGGTAGGCCAACAAATATCTTCTGCACGATTATTAAATTTGAAATCCAAGTAATAGAGGCCATGTCTCCTCTTGTGGGTAAAGCTGTTTGATGCAAAACTAAGGGGATGTATTTTCCAGCACAGAAGCTTGTTCGCTGAAAGGAATAGGCAAGATAGAGAGAGAGATAATCTGAAATGGCAAAGATGGATATAGCAAGTGTGTGCTCCTTGTCATTGGAGGGCTGGGTGGAGGTGGTCAGGGAAGAAGATTACTAATTGAGTGTCTGCCTGCTTGTTGTTGATCTCAGGCATATGAGGAAGGATGGCTACCCTAGATTAAGCCTGAGTCTGTTTGACTCCAAGGAGTATGAGGATATGGAGGAGACAAGTAAATGTGAAGAATGATAATGGCCTCTTGAGGGAGAAGAGGTAAAAAAGGAAGAAGAGCCAAAACCGGTATGGCTCAGTGGATAGAGCATCGGCCTACAGACTGAAGGGTCCCAGGTTCAATTCCAGTGGGGGTGTGTGCAGGAGGCGGCTAATCGATGTTTTCTATCATCGATGTTTCTAGCTCTCTATCCCTCTCCCTTCCTCTCTGTAAAAAAATCAATAAAATTATTTAAAAAGAAAAGAAAGGAAGAATGGTGAGTAAGGATGGGGGAGCTAGTTGACACAGGAGATGAAGTAGAATGAATAACATTTAAATATTTAGCCTATGAACTAACCTGGGCTGGACAGTTAGAAAATGAAGGACATTATGCCTCAGAGAAGTTAATGACCTCAAAGTTATGCAGATGCTAAAGCAGCAGAGCCCCAGTTTGAACTGCAATTTGTGTGACTCTAAGGTCCATGCTTACCAAATATCTGGTCTAATCTCACCGTATTACAGATGAGGACAGTGAGGCTTTGAGAGGTAAAGTTTCCTGCCCGGGGATATCAAGATATGCCAGTAAAACCAATCCTAGAACCACCAAAACCCAAATACTCTTTCCAGGCGATTCATTGCTTTCCATCACAATCAGAGAGGAAGGGGGGGGAGTTACTGAAGCCTTGCAACTGCTCTGAAAAAGCCTCCTCCCTCACCTTTGCCCCATCATCTCTTTGGTAAATAGGAAGGATATTGACAAAGTGTCACTGGAGTGTGAGACACTTGGAAAATACAAATCCTTCTATTAGGAGAGTCCGAGCAATTATTGACTTGTCAATTTAGGAGGGCAGGGCAGGATTAATAAGAGCTAAAAGGATCAGGATAAAAATACAGGTGTAATTATTATTATAATGGCAATAATCTGCAGATTCTATGTAGATATTACTCCACCCTCAAGTGACTAATCTACTATAGTAGGGAATAAGCCAGTGGTGAAGGTGAGGATGGAAGGGAGAGAGGTAACTAGCATAGTGAGGGACAAAAGACAGGAAACTAAATGGGAGGAGAGAAGAAAGAAAAAAAAAACGGGCTGATTTGCTAGTGATGAAAGGGTGAAAATAGTCTGACAAGCAAGACATTTGATAGTAAGTCATAAGTATTTGTACCAGGGACGATCTTTCAAGGGAGCCCAAATTGTCATTTCTCTTATTAGAAACTAAAGGCAAGAATGTTAAGTGGATGCCTGAGATTACATAGCTTGTCAGTGGCAGGACTTGGACTAGAATTTGGGTCTTTTTGCACTTAGTTCTGTTTTGCACTTAGTCCAATAAAAGCCCATAGGGCGCTGGAGAATGCCCCAAATTGGAGAAGAGAAAGACCAGAAGAAAAAATATTAAGATATAGGTCAAAGGGGCTAGTCCACTAGGATCAAATGCCCATCTTTGTTTTCCATTCACACCCTCCCCTCAAAGCATTTCAAAAAATAAATATCTGGGTCTGCTCTGAATCAAACTGGCTTAACGAGAGTCGTAGAGAAATGATTGGCTCATGAAAAAGTCACGTGGAGCATTTTGGTTTTTCCAGAAGTTAGAAGCCATATAACTGGAGGAAAAAAAGTAAAAGACATCATGAACACATGCCTTCTAGTAATTGTGCACATAGTACATGCTCATTTCATACCATTTTGCATCTAAATCTCACAATTATAAAAAAATAATAATTATTATCCCTCTTTTACATATTTTGGAAAACCGGGGCTTAAATGACTAACAAGATAAGAGGCAAAGCAAGCTGTGAACTCAGATTCATCTGTCTTCATATCGTAGGGTTAGAATGTCTGGCCCTAGGCAAAAAGAAAAGAAAAAAGAAAAAGCAGACAGAACTCATTCATCTTTCCCACAAGGCATTTTTTTACAATTAAAATAACCGGATTTTAAAAAATTACTCAGCCTTAATCCTGATCCACTCACACACACATTTGCAATTTTTCTGTATTCCTTGGAAACTTCATGCCTATGCACACATAGGTTCCCGGTCTGGCTTCTTTGCTGAAATCTGGTCTGTGCATGGCTGTCATGGCGACAGGCACCTCCCCCTCACATGCAATACAGTCTGGCCATCCCCACCTTGGCCCAGCATCCTTCCTTTATTGAAACTCCCTCAGCTGGACTATGGGGACAAGTCTCCCAAATCTTTTTTTTTTAAATATATTTTATTGATTTTTTTTTACAGAGAGGAAAGGAGAGAGAGAGCTAGAAACATCAATGAGAGAAAAACATCAACCAGCTGCCTCCTGCACACCCCCTACTGGGGATGTGCCCGCAACCAATGTACATACCCTTCACCGGAATTGAACCTGGGAAGGTGTCTCAGACATAATTTATATGCAATAACAATTTGTTAAAGGAGGGAAAGAATGCATGAACATATAAGTATGTTGAGGAGAAATCACAGATTGAAATGAATGCTGTAAAATACTTTTGTGTAATTCTTGTGAGCCTACTTTGGGAAGGAAGTGAGGGAGGAAGGAAGAAAGGAAGGGAGAGAGGAAGGGAGGAAAAGAAGAGAGATTGATTGATTGTGACTTGCTGTGTCGTGAACACAGCTAAGCACTGTCATCAGGCTTTGTGAGGATGGGAGTGGAGAGGACACAACCTCCACCCAGGACAGCTTTTCCCCTCCAGGGCAACATTTTTGTTCTCGCAGAACTCAGACTCTCCCTATAAATGTGCAGAAATCATTTCACGACCCTGCCCCCGGCCATTCTGACATAAATCCTAATGGATGAACATTTTTAGTGTAAAGAGCAAAAATAAAACAGAAGGGACATGTTCAAACAAGGCAGTGGAATGTGTGTAAAGGAGAAAAAATTGCCACTATTTTCAACAATTGAAAAGTCTCCTGAAGGAGATGGGGAACATTTCCGGGGATCAGGGCGTAGAGCCATCCTCTGCGGCTCCTCCTCCTCCTCCCTTTCCCCCTCCCCCTCCCCCTCCTTCCCCTCCCCCATCCCCTCCCCCTCCTCCTCCTCCTCCTCCTCCTCCTCCTCCTCCTCCTCCTCCTCCTCCTCCTCCTCTTTCTCCTCCTCCTTCTTCTTCATTGATTTCAGAGAAGAAGGGAAAGAGAGAGATAGAAACATCAATGATGAAAGAGAACTATTGATTGGCTGCCTCCTGTACGCCCCTACTGAGGATCGAGCCCCCAACCCAGGCATGTGTCCTGCCTGGAATTGATTGTGGGACCCTTCAGTCCAAAGGCTGATGCTCTATCCACTGAGCCAAACCGGCTAGGGCTGCAGTGCCTTCTTTTACAGGTGAAAGCACTGAAGCTCAGAGTGAGCAAATGAGTGGCACAAAATCTCCTTACTAAGTTGTGGAGAGCAGCCACAATGTATGGACAGGTTCAAGCCTTAGACCAGCGAGAGGGCAACGTCCTCTCCTGGCAAAGCCACGTGCAAGTCCCAGCTTGGAGGGCAAAGCCCTTCCAGCACAATTAGAGCCAAAGATCTACAGTTGTAAGCTTGTCCTTATGGTCCGAACCTGTGATCCCAGTTGGTTAAGTGGTGTGGGCTGCGGGAGGTGCAGCAAGTAAACAAAGCTTGATCAGGTGCATGTAACTGAGTAGATTCGAAACCCACAAGAACATTGACCACGCCCTTAGTTTGCCTTGTGGGATGGGGCTATAAAATAAAGACTCGGCTTGCAGGCTGTGGCACTGGCTGTCTATCCGAAGGCATCATCTCACCCAGCCCCAGCTTTACTCTGTCTGTCTTCTTTAATCCTTCACCCTCCCACCACTCCCTGGCCTGTGCTGAGTGCCACACACTAAGTTAGTGGCTAAGACGAGGCTAGATTAGAACCTTCAAAATCTTTTCAAAAAACTTTTGATTGGGTTTCAGAAAGGAATGAAATGGGGGTGGGGGGAGAAGAAATGATGGGGGTAGGGACTGCTGGCAAAATGGACGGGGTTTTAGCATATATGGGAGGAATATAAACTGGCTCTGGCTTGGCGCTTTGGACGGATTATACCAAATTTTCCTACGACTGTGAGACAAAATCTCCTAGCTTCATTTTATCCTCTAGGACGGGCAACTCGCACACTGGGCGAGTTTCCCTAATAAGTGGTAGAGCTGGGTAGGATTCAAACTCTAGTCTGTCTGGCTCTAAAAGTCATACGGGTCCAGGAGGGCAGGTTACAAGAGGGATTCAAGTGGAAAGTCCATTGAAACCACAATCTTCTCCTTCCCCCTTCTCTATATTCCCCCTTGCCCTCTTATAAGCTTTGAGTCTCATAATTCCAGGGCTCCTCTCCTTCAACACAAACCTCACAGCACAAGCAGGTCAACACCTGGCCCTCATGGCGTTGGCTGGAGGGAAGATGAGCTGGGGAGCAGGTGTTCCTGAGATGCTCAGTGGGGAAAATAAGAGGCTCTTATCCGGGGATCTTATGTCTGGATAGATGAACATAAACACATAAAAATTAACAAAAGTCATCCATTCTAAAACTGTTTTCTTAGAGTTGTCTGCACCAATAATAATGGCACTATTGCCCTGACTGGTTTGGCTCAGTGAATGGAGTGTCAGCCTGCCTACTCAAGGGTCCCAAGTTTGGTTCTGGTCAAGGGCATGTACCTTGGCTGCAGGTACATCCCCAATAGGGGAGGGGGTGTGCAGAGGGCAAGCTGATTAATGTTTTTCTCACATCAGTTTCTAACTCTCTATGCCTCTCCCATCTTCTCTGTAAAAAATCAATTTTTAAAAAATATATATATAATTTAAAATTAGATCATGTTGCTTAAACAGAAATATAGCAGAAAGTGAAAAATAAAAATAATGGCACTATAAATGAAACTAGCCACGGTTATGTAGCGCATCCTCTGTTTTAGGCCCAGGACCGAAGACTGTCATAGGCCCAAGGTCACACACCTGGCCCGTGGTGGAGCCGAGGGGTAGGTGCCTTCACACAGGCGCAGGGGGTGTTGCTTTCAGTCAGCTTCTTTCCCAGAGAGCGAGGCAGCCATGGGCATGTTGAACAGAGTGCAGGTGAGCCGCTTCTTTACTTGTAGGCAGCGATGCAAAGTCACAGATGGAGGAAGTCCACAAAAACAGGAGCTTTCTCTGTGGGACATGATTCCCTGTTAGCCGAGCTGCTAGCCTTTCCCATTTCTCGCCATGGGGTTCTCCTGTAACTAGGCTAATTACCGTGTCAACCCTCCATGCGCCAAAAGAATGAAGGTGCCAAGTTTGCCAGACAGTCTCCCGTGGCTTCCCCTGATGCTCCAGCCAGTGACAGCTTAATGTCCCATTAGCGAGAGCCATACACTGAGCTGGGGGACCTCAGAGTGGCCTTGAGGTGGGTGGGTGGGTGGGTGTGTGTGTGTAGTGTGTCAGAAAGAGAGGAGACTGAATGGGACCCCCCACCCTAATTCACTGTCTCTCCCCTTCCCCCTCCTCCTAATAACATGGATGGAATGCCTCCCTGACTGCACTCAGTGAGCATGCACTGAGCACAGGCCCTGTGCTAGGCAGTCACTGCTCTCGGCACAGCCGGCACTGGCTCTGGCCTGCACCCCTGTGCTCACGCTGTGCCTCCCTCTGCAATGCCTTCTCCCTCCAGAGCATCCCAGTTGTACTGGTTCGTAGGTTGACCTATGAAGTCACACTGACATAGTTTGAACTCGTTCTAAGTAAGAACCTTAACAATATGAGTAACCTGAACATGGAGCTGACTGCCTTGTAAGGTCATTATGAGTTCCCTGACACCACAGGTGCTCAAGCAGACATTGGGAGTGGGTGATAGGGGGTGACATACAGGACATTCAGACATGTGAAAGAGGGCCTGATGGAGCATCAAAAACCCTCCGACTAAAATTCGCTGGCTCCACTCAGGTTGAACCATGTGCAATGGCCACTCTTCCTCTCTCTGGCCACTTATGCCTCTTTAACATGAGAACACGCCAGTGAGTTCTCAGTCATCCACACCAAAGGAGAGCCGTGATAATACAAACAACCACATTACTAGCACATTGCCAAACCAATTGGATTTGATCATAGAGGGTCTTTGGTTTGGGGCCATCTCCTGGGAATTTGAAGACTTTTCTTACCCCATTGACTCTCATGCTGTGTACTAGGGTTGCAAGAGAAAGACTACCCATTCATAGCAAGGTCTTCCCACATCCCTGGCAACTACCCCATCCCACTCAGTGGCTGAGATGGCTCTGCGCTGGGCTGAATTCTGAGCCAAGGGGAGTGTCAGTTCTTCGGGGAGGTCCATGCTAAGGGACCCCAGGAAAAGTTGAGCTGGACTGTGTTGGAGACAACCCCAGAAGTACATATTGCCTGATTGAATATGTATGATTCTTCAAACCCCGGAATAGGGGTGAGTTGCAGCTTGAAATCCCTCTCAGAGCGTTGCCCTAGACTTGGGTCAGCTCCATTCATGAAAAGCAAATATTCCTCTGCACATGCTTCCAGGGCACAGGCCCACTACATGAATAGGAGGAATGGCAAATAGAAAAGCAAGGAGCACACCCATGCACACGCACACACGCATGCACGCACAGCTTTGGGTCGATGTTGACTTTTGAAACGGAAATGAACTTGATCCGTAAAAACAACAGAAACTCAGACTGGAAAAAAACAAACCCAGCATATCAACTTTAAAAAACAGGTTTTAAATGGAAAGAACACATTTCCTTCATCCTTGTCCAGCTTTATGGCTATCTTTGGCATTGCGTAGGGAGTCTAAGTGATGTAATGCTTAAGAGAGTTGGCTCTGGAATCGGACTTCCTGAGTTCCAATCCTAGCTCCATCACTTGCTGGCTGTGTGACCTATGGCAAGTTGCTTGACCTCTCTGAGCCTCAGTTTTCAAATCTATAAAAAAAAGATGCGGATGATAGTAATAGTATCTACCTCATGAAGTATTGTGAGACTTAAATGTCAAGTACTTAACATGATGGCAATCATATGGCAAATATTCAATGAGCAATATGTAACTAAAAGAAATACTCCATTTCTTATTGCATAATATAACAGTTCATCTTCTCACAATGGGATATCAAATCCTAGGTACTCTGGAGGGATAGGTGGGGTAGTGCAGGTGGGTGGATTTTTTGTGTGATAGTTTCAGTGAGAAAATGTGGAGTCGAGGTATTTAATCAGAGCTGTAGCTGTCAACACTTGCTGCTCACTGGAATCCGCTGGGGAGCTTTTTAGACAAAGACTGGCTGTGCCCAGGCCAAGTCCAGAGTAATACTTGGGATGGCAGCCCAGCCACCATGGTCTCAAAAGATCCCCAGGTGATTCTAGTGGGTAGTCAGGGCTGTGGTTCTTGCTACTGGAAGTGTGGTTCAGAGTCAGCAGCGCCGACATCACCTGGGAGGGTTAGCGATGCAGAAGCTCAGGTCCCCCCTCGTCCAAGACCTACTGCATCACAAGCCGTATTTTAACAAGATGCCCCAGTGGTTCCCATGCCTCCTGGCATTTGAGGAGCACTGGAGAAGGTGACGCCCAAGTTTCACTTCTTGCTCGGCAGTAGGCGTCCCATAAATGCCAAGTGAAATAATGGCCCAGTTCTCTGAAGTCCCAGAGAAGTCCTATACACTAAGGCTTTAGGAATCTGGACCAGGAGGGATGCCATCAGAGCCAAAACCTGATTTTCCCCCCAGGCATGGAAATCTTGACACAAGCACACCTGTGCTCGCAGGCCAAGGGTAATTAATTAGCAGGGTGCCCCTGGCACTGAGGCTGCCGGTGCCAAGGGCAAGGGATGATGGGAAGTGACATAGATTGATAGAGACAGAGAGTCAAAGAGATAAGATAACTTTGTTTCCCTGAGGTCTCCGTGAACTCTGGTTTTGACAGTTTGTGCTGTGGATGGCTCATGTGAGTCAGTCACCCGGAGCGCTGGCAGCCTCAGTGAGGTGTGCTTCCCAACCCACAGGGATCCTGAGCTCCTGGGTACTGTTCCTTTTTCCCCTCCTGTCTCTTTCTTTGCCATGTAGAACACAGCTACGCACTCCTGCCAATCCCAATTACTCCTGTCCTAGTTCACCCCACAAATCCACCTCCTCTTAAAAAAAAAGAAAAAAAAAAAAGTGAAATATACAAAACATAAAATTTGCCATACAGTTCTGTGGCATTACACACATTTGCACTGTGTGCAACCATCACCACCATCCACTCCAGAAAGTTCTCATCTTCCCAAACTGAAACTCTCTATTGAACACCAACTCCCCTCCCCATTCCTGGAAACCTCTATTATATTGTACTTCCTGTCTCTGTGAATTTGCGTGGTCTAGGGACCTCATAAATGGAATCATTCAATATTTGTATATTTGTCCTTTTGTGATTGCTTATTTCATGTCGTCAAGGTTCATTCATATTATAGTTCGTTGGGATTTCTTTCTGATTCTACCCAACATCATGCCACTCTGAGAGAAGATGAATAATCCTTTATCTTAGGGGTGTCGAACTCAATCAGAGAAAGGGCCAAAAATCTAAAATCCAGCCTAAATCGCGGGCCGAATGGTTTACTGAACAGTCATAAACTGTCATTGTGATGGAAACGCAGCGAAGTGCAGTGATGACAGCGCGGTGCGGGCCACATTGCAAGGCCTGGCGGGACGGATTTGGCCCGAGGGCCTTGTGTTTGACACATGTGCTTTATCTAGACAAGGTTACGCTGTGCTGTGAGGGGAAGACATAGGGAGGATACAACTAGTTGTAGCTTCATCGACAAAGGCAATCCACACGAGAAATGGGTCCTGGAGGAAGGGTGAGAGCCTCCATCTATGAATATAATTCAAAAAGATTGAGGGGTGTGGAGAGCGGCTACAGCGTTTGGACAGGTTCAAGCCTGTGACTGAGAGGGCACGATCCTCTCATGGCAAAGTCACGTGTAAGTCCCAGCACAATTATAGCCAAAGGCTATAGCTGTAAGCTTGACCTTATGGTCCAAACCTGTGGTCCCACGTGGCTAAGTGATACGGGCTGTGGGAGGTGCAGCAAGTAAACAAAGCTTGATCAGGTGGATGTAACTGAGTAGATTTGAAACCCATGAGAATGTTGTAAACATTTTGACCATACCCTTACTTTGCCTCGTGGAATCTGGCTATAAAATAAAGACTTGGCTTTGCAGGCCGTGGTACTGTCTCTCCATCAGAGAGGGCAGTGTCCCACCTAGCCCCAGTTTTATTCTCTTGTCTGTCTTTTCTAATCCTTCACCGCCCCCCTCAGGTTCACCCGTGGCCGTGCTGAACGTGGCACAGAAGGGGAAACGGGAGGAGTTGATACACTGGAGACTAGGACCCAAGACCCAGAAGTGCCCGTGAAGCTAGTGGGTATGCCTGTGAGTGATAGGAAGCCTCCTTCTACAGTTAGCTTAGCTTCCTAAATTCCATCTGCACACGGGTCAAGCATGCAGGGCTGCCTCTGGGGAGAACCATTTGTTCTAGAGCACTGGTTTGCAAAATGTCATCCCTGCCCTCAGGTTATTCTCAGCCTCCTGGGTGGCTGTCTCAATGTGTTTGCATCTGGGTCTGTTGCTGACTTCGCTTGACTCAGTCCCTCCTCTCTTCCTGACCTCACCCAGGCCCCTGCTCCTGGGGTAAACCAAGGCAGGGCCTGGGACAGAGGTAGAGCCCCCAGTCTTCTGGGAGCTCATGTCTCAGGAAGAAGCCAAAGTGGGAAGTTTATGTCTCTTATTCAGAGTCTCAGAGCTGTAAAGAACTTTACAGATGACATGCCCTCATTTCATCCTGAGGACATGGAGGCCCAGAAGGGGGAAGGGTAACTTGCCCAAAGTCATACAGAGGAGCTAAGACAAGAGTTCTGGTCTCTGCTGTTTCCTCAAGCCTCGGTTTCTTCCTTTAGGTGCGATGCCTCCAGCAACAATGACTTCTCCTCCCCATCCTTGCCAACCTGCAGGCCCACCTGTCTACTTACTCCCTCTGCCCAGGCCTGGATCCAGGGTTGAAGATCGGAAAACCCATTTCAGAGGCAGCCCGTGAAGCCCCACCCCCCAATCATTTCCTACTTGCCCCACTCTCTGCAGGTTGCCCCTTCTCCCTTGTGCTCTGCTCCGGGACCCCTCTTCCTTTTGTTAGGATTGCTTACTTTTTTCAACCCAAACTGCTGCGAGGCCTTGGGCAAACCATCTGCGTAGTCAAATCCCAACGAGACTAAGAATTTAATGAGCAAATTGAATGGTGCCCCACAGAACTTAAAATACCTTTTCTATCAAATACACCCCCACCCACCCACCCTCTTTACACACTGTTATTTCTAGGCCCCCCTCCTCGGCTCTCTTGTTTCCTAGAAATGACTGAAATGCCCTGAAAGGGACAGCTCAGGATTTGTAATTACTACTCTATTGATTCAGACAAGTTCATACCTTAGGAATTTTGGATTGATGGGGGGGTGTGGAGGGGGGAATTTTTTTAAAGTTCCAATACACCTCCTTTAATCTCATTAGTGCACATTCAACGGACAGGCTACCCCAGGGGGTGGGGGCCTGGCCAGACAGACACTTACATGGGGCAATTTCCTCCGCACCTGGAGATGAGAAATCACAGTTTGTCAGGCCTCGCTTTGAAAGACACGAAGATTGGCGATAAAGCCAGACTTGCATTGGGAGAAAGGACACATTCCATTCCCTCCCAGGGAGGGAGCAGCAGCGGATGGAAACAGGGAGTGGAAGGGAGCAGGAGAAAAAGAGACAGAACAGGCATCTCAAACAGTGCACACCTCCCAGGAAAAAGAACAGGGATTAAAGCTATCGAAGCGAGTCAAGCTGCCCCTCCTCTTCGGTCCCTAAAGCCTCCATTGGCCACATCCGCTGTCCTCAGCAGAAATTACGAAGAAGCCCGAAGCCTTTGCCTCTCCTCCTATGAGTTGAACCGATATTGCGCTTGCTCCTCATGTCCATGTATCTCAGTGACTCTCAGCAGTAGCTCCAAGAATCTGGTCCTGGAAGCGTTACTTCTGACCGAGAACTGGCAGATCTTCATTTTGTCAAGTCATGATGCTGACACTAACCAAAATGAAGGGAAAGACCAACAACTATCCTCACCGTGATTTCTTTTCTTTTTTTCTTTTTTTTTTAAGGCATTTTAATAGTAAATGACTGCATAAAGTCCTTACATAGCTCCTAATTTTCTCGTGTTGACATGGGCCCAGGGAATAAAGACCTAAAATGTTTTTGGATAACAGAAAATTTCATTTCCAAACCCCGTCCCTCCTCCTGTCTCTGGTCTGCTTCCCTCCTCTGGAATATGCCCCTCAACAAACAGTATTCTTCGTCTCCTCACCTCTGCACCCTTTGAACTGTTTTCTCTGTGGTAACTCTTGCTCATCCTCAGCTGCTCTTCTCCAGACCCTGCCCCTCCCCTGCAGACAGAGTGAGATATCCTCTGTACCTTTCTATACAATTACACTTGTCCCCCTTATTCCTGGGTTTGCTCTTCTCTGTCTCAGTTATCTGCAGTCAACCGTGCTTTGAAAATATAAAAATGGAAAATTCCAGAATTAAACAGCTCATAAGTTTTCCATTGCACACCATTCTGAGTAGCATGATGAACTCTTGAGCTGCCCTCTCCATCCCACCTGGGACGTGAATCACCCCTTTGTCCAGCGTTTCCGTGCTTTAGACTCTTCCCCACTGCTTAGTCACTTAGCAGCGTATTGTCAGGAGGTCAACAGTAACCTAAGGCTGCATCTCGGTGTCTATGCCACTCATCCCACTTTAGTTGTTCGTGTTGGTTGTGTATCATGTCCCGTCGTCACAGGAGGAAAGGTGAGGACAGTTCAGTAAGCTATTTGAAAGAGGACACGATTTATACAACCTTTGATCCAGTATGTTATCATTGTTCTACTTTAGTTTTAGTTAGTTATTGTTGTTAGTCTCCGTAACAACACTAGTTATTGTTGTGCCTAATTTGTAAGTTAAACTTTATCATAAGTATGTATAGGAAAAAGCATAGTATATTTATGTTCAGTACTATCTGCGGAATCTGGCATCCATTGGTTGTCAGGACTGCTGGAATCCTATTGCACTGCAATTCCTTACTATCACACATCTGACTCTCTCCCACTGCAAATTCCTTGAGTGCAGGGTTGATGTTCACCTATTCTCCTGGTCCTATGCATCCTGCAGAAAGTGCCCTCCCCAGCAGAGGTGCTCAGCCACTGGCAGAGGAGAGGATGACTGGCACATGGGCCCCTCAATCCACAGTCCAGGTACAAAGATGACTCCAAAGTGGAAAACAGGGCCATGGCCCTTGGGAAGTTTACTTTGAGGGAATTGGGTGAATCAAACAGACTTCAGTGAGACAATATAAAGCATTTGGAATCCGTGTGACTCAGATGATGGGCACAATAGCTGAAGGAATTTTAAATGTAGGGGAAGTCATTTCAGGGTGGGGTTGGCCCAAGATGGTTTCATGGAAGAGTTGAGTTTTAATCAGGGCCTTGAAAAGAAGTATAGAATTCAAATTGGCAGAGGAAAGCAAGGATAAGCAGGGAAGGGTGAAGAGTAGGAGTGAAGGCCTGAAGGAATTACGCTGTGGCAAAAAACAAAACAGGAACTAGTCCCTGGAATGAGGGCATGGGTAAGAACTAGGAACCAACACAGGAGTTCTGAGATGGGAGGCAGGGTAGGTGGGAAGGCTGGGACTCACCAATAGGTGGACCTAAATGTCAAGCAGAGCTAATAGAATTTTAGTGCTGGAAATAAATTTTTATTTTCTTTTTATTGGAAAGATTAGGCATCCTCTAATCCTGTGGTCGGCAAACTCATTAGTCAACAGAGCCAAATATCAATAGTACAACGATTGAAATTTCTTTTGAGAGCCACATTTTTTAAACTTCTTCTAACGCCACTTCTTCAAAATAGACTTGCCCAGGTCATGGTATTTTGTGGAAGAGTCACACTCAAGGGACCAAAGAGCTGCATGTGGCTCGCAAGCCACAGTTTGCAGACCACAGATCTAATCCAAAAACTCCATTTCACAGATGAGGAAACTGAGGCACAGAGAGGGAGCATCCCTTTCCCAAGGTGGTAGAAACAGCAGAGGCAGCAGAAAAAAAATCAATGCAATGGCTGACTTTTAGAGTACTTTTTAAAATACTCTAAATATATATATATTATTGATTTTGATAGGGAGAGGGGGAAAAATAGGAACATCAATGATTGGTGAGAATCATTGACTGGCTGCCTCCTGCTAGGGATGGAGTCCACAGCCCCAGCATGTGCCCTGACTAGGAACTTAACCATGATCTCCTGGTTCATAGGTTGACGCTCAACCACTGAGCCACTCCAGCGGGCCTTTTACAGAACTTTTAACAACACGTTGAGCATGGCTCGGAGCACTTCCTCTGCAAATCTCTTGTAATTCTCACAACAAACCTAGTAAGGTAGGGACGCTCTCCCCATTTTGCAGATCTGAAAGCTGAGGAGTTCAGCAGCTTGCTCAAGTTCATGAGGTAGCATGGACAAATGACAGACTCAGCACTCCGAAATTTATCTCAGAGGTGGAAGGGCTGGTAGAAGGAACATAGGATTGAAATCAAAGGACGTGCATTCAAATTCTGGCTCCACCCTGGTAGTCACGTGACCTCGAGCAAGTTACCTAACCTTGCTGATCCTCTGTTTCCTTATTGGTACAAAAGGGGGATAATAATTCCTACCTCACAGGATTTCTGTGGGGATTAAATAAGATTACATATGTCAAGTTCTTGGCACATAGTATGTGCTCAATAAACACTGGTTCCCTCCCCTCGCCATCTCTGCTCTTCCAGGACCCCTCATGTCACCTCCGTGGTCCTATGGCTTCAACTCCTCCCCTCACCCCCATAGGTCCCCTCCAGACACTGGTCTCCCAGGCTTCAGTGTCCTGTCCTGGAGCCAACTGGGGGGGGGGGGGGGGGGCGGATGGCAGGAGAGGCAGGCATGGGGGCAGAGGAGGAGGAATCTGGCTTTCCTGATAGATTGGCACTGTTCTCATTTGGCTCTGTTGATGCTAGCAGCATGGGTGGCAGGACAAATCTGCTTCCCTGCTTGGGGTGAGGTCTCATCAGGAAGCCCCGTCATGAACCAGTGGAAAGACAAAGCCACACTTCCCCACCCCTTGCATGGAATGATTTCGCCCTGGCCCGAGTCCTTGGCTCTTAGGGCTCTTGTGTTCCTTATTCCCTCTCCACCCTCTTCACTCAAACTCTCTCACATGCTGAGTTGTGCTGCTTCCTTGTTCTATACGAGACCTCCAACAACATGCATAAGGAGTCTACTTGGTAGGGGTCAAGCTTTTGCTGCAAGAACTTGGCTCAGAGCAGGTTGCTTGAGATGGAGAGATAAGATGCATAGTTTCGGTCCTGACTCCGAAATGGGAGAAGATCAACCTTCATCTCGCCTTGAAAACAGCCCTCCAGTGTTTGGGTAACTTAACAGCTTCTTCAGAGCCTCTTGGTTACAAACCACTATCTCCTACCCTCTCAAGCATCAGCAATGTTGAGCCCATTTGGAAATTAGCGTTGAGGGTTATTGACGTGAATGAACTGGGTTACCAAGTCCTCCCGAAGGAAAGGTCACAGTCGGGGAACCAGAAGTTAGCAAACCTGCGCACTGCACACACACACACTCTCTCGATTGCATTTAAATGAGGGGAAGGCGGATGCAGGGAAGACATTGGGATGGGACCCGACATTTCGCAAGGGCCTGCTGTGTGCGCAGCGCTGTGCGAGCGCTTTGTGTGTGTGTTCGTTCTTGCTCAATCTTCCCAAACACCCGCCAGAGCTGATGAAACCAAAGTGCCCAGTCAGCCAGTCCTGGGTTTCAATCACTCCAACCATGTCACCCAGGCCTATGAACCTCTCTCGGCCATAACTTCGCATTGAACAGCAGCGATGGCAGAACTCACCGAGGAGTTCTGGAGGTTGGAAGCTTGTCAAGAACACAGCACCTCTGCCCAGCTGGCGTGGCTCAGTGGTTAAGTGTCCACCTATGACCCAAGAGGTCATGGTTCAGTCCCCAGTGTGGGGCATGCAGGAGGCAGTCAATCAATGATACTCTCTCATCACTGGTGTCTCTCTCTCCTCCCTTTCTCTCTGAAATCAATGAAAATATATTTTTTTAAAAAGAAGAACCCAGCCAAAACTGTTTTGGCTCAATGGATAGAGCGTCAGACTGCGGACTCAAGGGTCCCGGGTTTGATTCCGGTCAAGGGCATGTACCTTGGTTGTGGGCGCATCGTAGTGAGGGGTGTGCAGGAGGCAGCTGATCGGTGTTCCTCTCTCATCGATGTTTCTAACTTTCTATCCCTCTCTCTTCCTCTATGTAAAAAAAAAAATCAATAAAATATATTTTTTTTAAAAAGAAGAAGAAGAAGAAGAACCCAGCACCTCCTGGCTCAGGGCTGGTGGCTCAGGATTGGCTCACGCATGAGCAGGGTGCAGAGAGGCCTGCAGCTCTGGACCTGGGCAGGGTTCGGTTGTGTCTTGTTGCATCTACTGGGCGTTCATTTTGCTGAAAACGAGGATGAGCAGCTTGGTCAGCTCTGGAGTGTTTTTGGAAAGTGTGAGAGGCCCTGGTGTGGCAGTCAGCTGGCCCGTGGCCGTCCTGTCCAGGTGACGGGCCTTCCGTTTCCACCTCTGTGACATGACACGGCTGGACTCGGTGATCTCGAACCTTCCTTCCCGCTCCCCAAGGCACCCGGCGTTCCCAAACACAAATCCATCTGTCTCATCCTCACAGTCCCCTGCTGGCCTTTCGAAAGTGACAGGCCGCTGAAGGGGCAGAAGGAAAACATCTCTTAAAATAATTTCAAAACAAAACAAAGCAAGCTTCGGGCACGGCTTCTGGGTTGGGTACGTTTTCCATTTCTTACGCTGTTCATCTGCGCATGGAACAAAAACAAGAAACGTGTTTTTCTCCTTCCTTTTTTTTCTTCTTCTTCTTTTAACAACACACACATTGTCTTTCTACCTGGCTTTTCAAGTGGGCCTGGTGCCAGGAACACGGATAAGATCTTTCAGGAAATTTCATAATGTCACATACTTATGCAAATCGGCAGTGTTTATAGCAACAGGCACCACAACAGCACCCTGAGGTCCCAATTAGTACAGAGCAGTGAATGCGGGAGGACAGCTCTGAAGGAGAAGGGTGGGGTGAGAGCCGTCAGAGGCGTTCTGAGCGCTGCAGGCTTCACCCCGGCTGCTCTGGTCACGCCGCACTGGTCAGAGCCACTCTGTCGCTGAGCCTGGGTCTCCGATCTGTCCAGGGAGAGGGTGCGGCTGCCCCATGTCACGGATCCCAGGAGGGCTATGGGCCCCACACTGGGTCGGCTGGCCACTGGTTCCATTCCATCTTCTGTTACATAGACTCTACTTAATAGAGTCTCGGTAACTACTCCAAAGGCCCTACACAGAGTCAGGCCCACAGGGCAGAGGCCCACATTAGGTTTCAATGATTACCTGGATATAGGCCAGGGTCATGGGCCAACTCCACCACTGGCTAGCCCTGTGACTTTGGGTAAAAGACTCACCTTCCTTGAGTCCCATTCCCCTTATTTTTAAACAGAGGTAGCCAGGCCTGAGTTTTCAATGCAGTCCCACTTTCTAGCTGTGTGTAATGCAGCCACCACATTGGGTAGTTAGGGAATTAAATGTTTATAAAGCACAGGGCCAACACGTATGCAGCAAACTTTCAATCAATGGGCATTGTCATCCTCCCCTTCATCATCTTCTTTATCATCATCATAATTATTTTGGGGCATTCCCCAAGCTGTATTGCAGGGAGTGAAGGGAGGAGGGAGGATGATATTAATAGATAATATTTGAAAACTGGGCGAATTAACTAGGGAAAAGCTAAGTAATTAAGGAGCAAAGGTGGACAAGCTTTCTCCCGGCAAGATTTCTGCAAGGCCTCATGGGAACTGCACCTTCCTGAAAAGGGGTGATAGTGCTCATTATTTCTCATATTGGTTTGTCCTAGGGACTCCCTTCAGTTGTGGGCCCTTTGCGGGGACTTGTGACTCATGAAATACCTTTGGGAAATTCTAATCAACGCTTAGGCTGGGAGAAAAGGAATCTCAAAAAAAGAAGAACCTGGCGAGAAGTGAGGAGTGGGAGGGACATTTGAAGGAGGAGGAAAAGAAAGGACCTGAAGAGAAAAGATGCTGGCAAAGGTGTTCACGGGAGTCACCTGGATGTCACTGTGAGATTTGAGCTCCCAGTGCAAGCCCTGCTTTTGAGGGGCTCTCGTCATGTAAGTTTGTTCTTAATCTCTACACCAATCTTTGGGGGAGCCAGGCCGATTGTTCCGATTTTACAGAGAACCATGGTTAGGCACCAACAGGTGAAGCCACAAGCCCAGGACCACATAGCTAGCAGGTGGTGCTTCTGACGCGTAAGCCAGCTTTCTGAAGGTCAAGTTCTACTTTCCTGTGTAAGAAGGAGGTCATTTTACATTCCAGCATGCAGATTTTTCTAACTCCACTTAGCCCGGAGAAGTTCAATACTCAAGATCAGTTTGGGCTTAGTCTCAGCTTTAGATGACACCTGATTGTTTTATTTGTAGCCTCTTTCCAACGTTTACAATTTAGAAACTTGTAAAAATGTGCTCTGTTGAGAAGTATAATTGGACCTTAAAATATGAATTTTAAGTGAATCTTACATTTCATTGACTCAAATCCCACTCCACCCCCAATTCTACCTGTCTTTCTCTGCAACCCCATCTCTAACTTTACAGCTCAGTGGTCTTGGATTTAGTCTCCTGCACTCAGGTAACCCTCTTAGAGCCCTATGACCTCATCACAGAAGTTGCTGGAGTCAGCTAGTTCCCCTTCCCAGTCCTTTGGGAAAAGGAAAGTCTGTGGGGCCTGTTAATAGTGCAAGAAACGACACCCCACCCAGCACTCTGTTTAGCTTGGATGAAGCATGGACGCGGTGACAGCGCAAAGCGCCCTGGGCAGCGACAGGACCCGGTGCTATTCCTAAACCTCATCGCCTGCTGATTAGTTATGAGGCAATGGGCACAGAGCACTGCCTCAGTTGTGGCCTTTGAGGTGATGCTGTGTGCTGTGGGCTTGTTCCCTCCACTTTCTGCTGTGTGCGCCCAACCAGAGAACACTCCCTGCCGAGGGGTAGGTACAGGCAGTAAACAAACATTCTTGTCAGGTGATGGCGATCAATTAGGGCCCGAGTGGGAGTCCGCCTGTCACACCCAAGCTTCTGGAAGGCAGCTCCAGGCACCTGGGAGGCTGTGGAGAAAGGCCTCTCTCCCCTGTCTGTTTGGATGGCTGACTTTCCTTTTTCTGTTTCTGTTTGTCCTGGGAAGACAAATTCCAACAAAACCAAAAGGCTCCTTCGGAAGTCCAAGACCCTGAAAACAGATACTCTTTCTCCCACTCAGTTATTCAGAGATGATGGATCCAGGCTTTTCTGTGAAGCCTCTGGAGACAGCTGAGGAGGAGGACTGACCACCAGAAGCTCACAGGCTGGCTGCAGGGACAAGATCCTCAAACCAAGTGGCAGGGGAAACGGACAAGAGCAGATTCCATCCTTGAGGCCGTGTTGGATGAAAACAGCAGCACTGCTGTTAGTTCTTTGGGAATGGCCCATCTGCAGATGGAGCAACCAGCCACCACAGCCTCCTCTGCCCCAGCCGCCAGCAGAGGAGTGAATGAATGAGCAGCCCCGTTTCTACCAAGGACATGTGTTTTAAGTGAGACACAGAGGGAAGAACTGAGGTTCAGAAAGAGCTCAATTTCTGAGAGGTTGCTGTGGTAGAGCTGAGCCTGCAAGCCAGGCTTCTCCAGTTCTCAGCCTGTGCTGTTTACTACGGTGTCATTAACCCTCCGGGAAATGAGGAAACAAAGAATAAAGAAATAGAACTCAGGACCTAGCCGGTGTGGCTAAGTGGATAGAGTGTCGGCCTGTAGACACTCTAAAGTAGGGGTGTCGAACTCAATCAGAGAAGGGGCCAAAATCTAAAATCCAGCCTAAATCACGGGCCGAATGGTTTACTGAACAGTCATAAACTGTCATTGTGATGGAAACGCAGCGGAGTGCAATGATGACAGCGCGGTGCAGGCCACATTGCAAGGCCTGGCAGGACGGATTTGGCCCGCGGGCCTTGTGTTTGACACATGTGCTCTAAAGGGTCCCATGTTCAATTCAGGTCAAGGGCACATGCCTGGGTTTCGGGCTCAATCCCCACTAGGGGGCATGCAGGAGGCAGCTGATCAATGATTCTCTCTCATCACTGATGTTTTTATCTCCCTCTTCCTTCCTCTCTGAAATCAATAGAAATATATTATAAAATAAAATAAAATAAAAAGTGGAACTCAGAGCTGACCACAGGAACCACTCTGTGGAACTGCCTGGAATGTGTTAGCATGAATCTCCTAAGTGGAAGAAATCACTTAGAAGCAGGACCCAGTGTGGCCCTCAGCTCCTGATAGTGGTCAAGGGGTATGCCTCGGTTGCAGGCTGGATCCCCAGCCCAGGTCAGGGCCCATATGGGAGACAACCAATTGATGTATCTCTCTCACATCAATGTTTTTCTGTCTCTCCCCATCCCTTCTACTCTCTCTAAAAAATCTATGAAAAAGTATCCTCAGGTGAGGATTCTCAACAGCAAAAAGAGACAAGGAAATGACATACATGGCAACTCAGGGGAGCACTTATCTCTGGGAAGGACACAGGAGGTATGAGAAGAGAAAACACAAAGGTTATTGGTAAGATATTGGTAATAGTCCAGCCTTGGCTTGGGCAGTGGGTCCAGAAGTCTATGTGATGTTATTCAGCGAGCACACATACATAAACTACAGTCAAATCCAAGATGGGCTCCAATGGACCGATGGGGACCATGTGCCATGAAGCAGTGATTATGACTCATCCAGTTCTGTGAAACTAAGGCTCCATCAGTCAACTAATAACGAGGAAATCCTGGGCCCATTACATGCTAATTATATGGGCCAAGTTAAGTTGCTTAACAGAGCTTAATCTCCGTTTTCTTGACTGTGGGGAACTAAAATCCATGAGTCATTTTAGAGATTAAAACTGAGCAGTAAATGGGAGCTAATACATTTTATAACAGCCGTATTGAGATCTCATTCACATCCCTTACAATTCACCCATTGCAAGTCCACAATGTAGTGCTTTTTAGTGAATCCAGAGTTGTGCAACCATCAGCACAACCGATTTCAAAACATTTCATCACTCAGAAAAAAAATTTAAAAAAAACCAAAAACATTTTATGTCCATCACTCCATTAACCCCAGCCTGAGGCAACCACTAATCTGCTTTATGTCTCTGTGACTTTGTCTGTCCTGGACATTTCTTATAAATGAAGTCATATAATAAGTTGTCTTCTGTGATGGGAGCTAATATGTTTATCCTTCCCTAGAGGAGAAATTCGTATAGGGCAGCCGTGTGAATCCCTGTGAGAGGAGTTAGCTTGAAACGCAGGCAGATAGGACAGGGGCCCAGCGGGAAACCAAGGCAGGTAGAACGTAGACAGGAGCAGACACGGCAGTTTGAGCAAGCCTAGCCACACAGACAGCAACCATGCTGAAAAAAAACAAAATGTTTTTGGAGACAGAGCGGGAGGCATGGGAAGCCAAGGGAGGGCCTGTAGTTGAGATGTAGGTACACATAGAAACAGAGAAAGTTCAGGTCCATGGCTGGGCAAGAACAATGAGGGAATCCATCAGGTGGTGACATAGATAGATAGGGAGCAGGCTTGTGGCAAATATACACCCCTGGACTACCAGGCTTTAACGGGCAGCTCCTTATTGGATGTTTTTCCACCCCATTGTGAGGAGTCCAATGCTTGTAATAAATTTTCTAAATAAATAAATAGATTTTCCCACACTTTCGCTTAAATGTTCTGGTCCGAGGAGGTCATTGTTTGGCATCACAAGACACGACTCAGGGAAAACACCTCGGCTCACCATTCTGGTTATCACCGTTGGCCTACAAACACCGGCAGCTAGGCTGCTCAGCTTAATGCTATCTGCAGTCCTGACCACGGAAATCCTTTTCCTTTCCACGATAAAGCACCATCTACCATCCAAGTGTTACAACTTGCCATCTTATCGACCCACGTCTAACAGTGCCCTGTGAAGCAGGCATACAGAAGCCTAACCACTTGGTCAAAGTCACATGAGTGGTTACTGGTTCAAAGCAGAGATCCCTACCCAGGTCTGTCTGACTCCAGGATCTGGGATCTTAATCATTACATAGTCATGTTCCTGTGCATGACGAAATCCTATACCAGCGGTCAGCAAACTGTGGCTCGAGAGCCACATACGGCTCTTTGGCCCCATGAGTTTTTAGCAAAGGCCAGCTTAGGAGTACCCTAATTAAGTTAATAACAATGTACCTACCTAGTTTAAGTTTTAAAAATCTGGCTCTCAAAAGAAATTTCAATCGTTGTACTATTGATATTTGGCTCTGTTGACTAATGAGTTTGCCGACCTATACCTTTTGGGGGGAGTAGGAGTAATTCGCTTAATTTTTAAACAATTACTTTTTTGTTCTGGCTGGCTTACCGTTTCCATTGGAATCAAGAAGGATTACAGATTTGAGGGATTCTTTCCCTGACTACTGTTATTCATTCTGAACCTTCTTTTCTAGAAAACTGTACCGGTGGGAAGAGCAGCAGTTATCACTTGAGAAAAAAAAAAAAAATGTGTCACCAGCTGGCATGGGTCAAGGTTTGAGTGTCGACCTATGAACCAGGAGGTCTTGGTTCAATTCCCTGTCAGGGCACATGCCCAGGTTTTGGGCTCGATCCCGTGTGGGACCTGCAAGAGGCAGCCAATCCATGATTCTTACTTATCATTGATGCTTCTCTTTCCCTCTCTCTTCCTCTCTGAGATCAATAAAAGTATACTGGGAGAAATAAATGTGCCAGTGAATGAGCAGGAGGCTGTTGACTTACAGGTTGGTTAAAAACTTTAAAAGCATTCCTAAGCCCTTCATTATTGGTGTTTAGTTAAGATGCACCTTCTGTTCAGAGTTCCTGTGGGTGTGAAGGAAACAAGACAGGAGCTGCTCTCCCCTGGACACTGTGAAGCTTTCTGAGTGCCGGGCAACTCCCACTGCCTCTTGGAAATAAACGACGAGCAACAAGGAAGTGCGTGGGGGACCAACTCCCCGTAATTGAGAGTAATGCATATATTTAATCTGCCGTGTGTATTGCTACTGGGCTAGGCATGTGACTCAAATTCATATGATTCCAGAATTTCTACAGGAAGGGCCGGTGTTTTTGTTGGAAGAGGGCACCCGGGAGGGTGTTTTTGTACTAATTTTACAAAGTGGAGAGCACTGATTTTTCTTTGATTGCACATTTGTTTGGAGAAAGGGTTGTTGCTTTTGGAAATGACACTTTCCCACAGAAAGACACACACACTTCACGGCCCCTTCTTCTGCACTTAGCCCGAAGGGAGCTTAACGGGGCCTGATTAAGCAGAGAAAGTCATCAAACGTTCTTCGACAGCTCAGAAATCCCTGGGGTTGGGTTGAGTGGTAGGTGAAGGGTTCATGGCGGTGTCAAGTGCGTCCCCACCATCTCATCACTGTCCTCGCTTAACACTCACACTGACAGCCAGGAGACAAGCATTCATGCCCGAGACCTGAAGGGAGAAACACCTGGCTGTGATGGCCTACAGCCACACAGTTCCATTTTTATTAAATATCTCCATGGTCGTGGCTAGGACAGCAGAGACTTCCGGGGAAGCCAGGCTCTAAGGCAGTGGTTCTCAACCTTCCAAATGCCACGACCCTTTAATTACAGTTCCTCATGTTGTGGTGACCCCCAACTATAAAATCGTTTTCGTTGCTACTTCATAACTGTAATTTTGCTACTATTATAAATCATAATGTAAATATCTGTGTTTTCCGATGATCTTAGGCGACCCCAGTGAAAGGGTCATTCGACCCCCAAAGGGATCGCGACCCACAGGTTGAGAACCGCTGCTCTAAGCTCTGCCTTTCTGTCCCTTGCCCTGGCCTCCTTCCCACAGTCTACCTCAGAGGTTTCTAGCTTTTTTTCTACTTGCTGAGCACCCATATTCTTTATTTTTGTTTCCCCTTGCAAAGGGAAAAACATGGCATTGAGTTGTATGACTACTTCAGCCAGGTGCCACGTGATCTCTGCCTGCCCTAACTCTCAAAAACAGGGAAGAGGGGCCTGAATTCACAACTTACTCAATCAGAAAAACATTCCTTCAACTCTGGAAGGATGAAATAGCCTTCCAAGAAAACAAACCATGTAAGTTGGCCAGTTTCTGGCAATAGGAGAAAATTGGTAGAGGCTGGTGTGTGTCTATGGAAGACCTTACATTGCCTCAATGTATCCTTATCTAGAGCCGGTTGAGCTGGGAGACTGGGGGAGGAGGGGTCACTGGGTAACTTAAAGCAATAAAGACATGAAAGAGCTATATTAAACTCTGGTGACCCATGTTTAACCCCAAAACTCACTAGTCCATAAACCCTATGAGGACGGGGGTTTTGTTGTTCAGAACTTACAAGGCTGTCAATAAAAAGTAAAAAATAAAAATTGTTGCATAAATCTGTGAAAGCCAATTGGACCGATGATGTGGATGATAGACAGAGCTGTTGCCACCTGCTGAAAGGATTTCCAGTGAGAAGATTGGAGGCCAGTCAGTCCCTCTTGTCTCCACTCCAAGGAAGGCTACTGCACACATCACTCCTGCCACTGTCAATGCTGTGAAGTATGCTTAGTTGTCATTATTGATTATCTAGTCCACATGTGTCAAACACAAGGCCCGCGGGCCAAATCCGTCCCGCCAGGCCTTGCAATGTGGCCCGCACCGCGCTGTCATCACTGCACTCTGCTGCGTTTCCATCACAATGACAGTTTATGACTGTTCAGTAAACCATTCGGCCCGCGATTTAGGCTGGATTTTAGATTTTGGCCCCTTCTCTGATTGAGTTCGACACCCCTAATCTAGTCTGTGCCAGATGGCATGCCAGGCAATTGACCTTCATATTGAAATGGAACTTCACATTGACCCTGTGAGGTAGAGGGTCATCCCATTTTATAAATAATACAGCTAAAGCTCACAGAGGGAATTTGTTCACAGTTTCCCAGTTAACAAAGAGCAAAGTAAAGGTTTTCATGTAGATCTCACCAGCCCCAAAGTTCACTGTTGTGTGGTGTGGTTTGTTTTACGACACAACCAAGGTGTAAAGGGGAGAAGGATATCTATTGGTGTGTTGTTAGTGAGAGATCCTAAAGGGAAACCAGGGGCCTTGTTATGAGAAAAGAAGAATGTGAGTCCACCGTTTCCATTTTAGTGGTATCATGTGTGGGATTGATGTTGTGAGCTAGTATTATATTCTTCTAGAATTCATGTCAAGTTTGTAATGCAGGATCCGACATTTGTAAGGGTTCTCACTCATTTATGTGTAATTCCAGGCATAGATATCTTCTCTGAAACAGGTATCAAGTCTTCTTTCTTCCCAGCTCAGGAGCTCCCACCTGAAGGGCAGAAGTTGGGAGTGGGGGGTGGAGATTGGGGGAAGGAAATGGCCAGGGGAAAGGAGGAAGTAAAGACAGAGAGGAGGGAGGAGCTCTCAGATTCGTCTTGTGGGTTCATTACGCCGGAAAGGTGAGTCCCAGAAAGCCATATTCAGCAGGTAACGGGCCTGGGCTGTGTGACTCAGCAGCCTCCAGCATGGCAGCCACCCTGAGTCGGATGAAGGAAGCGGAGATCCCCAAGGCCTGAGTGAGGCTTGTAAAGAACTCACTGAAACGCATGGCAGAGCTATTCATTGTCCCATGGACATGCTTCAAGACTGGGCTCAGAAGTCATCCAAGGAGAGGGTGCCTTGATCCAAGTTTATAGTGTGCGTGAACCAGCGGCCCAGCATCTGCCAGGAGGCCCTAATGCCATGTGAACTGGGAAACGCACAAAGTGCTGCTGAGCCACAGCCCATTAGTAAAGGGCTACTGGCTCCCAAAGGCTCTGGGATTTAGATGCTCAGCCTCCACAATGAGGCTGCTTCATGCTCCTCTGGCTTCTTCCACTGAAGCGTCCCTGAGTGCTTTCCCAGGGCGGGTGCTTTATCCCATTAGGATGAGCCTCAGAGAAGCCAAGTCTTGCCTGCAGCCACCCAGCAAGTTGGTTCCGGAGGGCGGGATTGAGACTCAGACCACCCAGACCTCCCAGCCCAGTGGTGTGACCATCGATGGCACATACCCCACCGCCCTCACCCCCACCCCAGGGACTCTAGAGGACAGCAGAGGCCATGGGCAAGCCTCCTTGTGTGGGACTTCTTTATTATTTTTTTAAATTTTATTGATTATGGTATCACATAGTTGTCCTCATCCCCCCATTTCTATCCCAAACCCCTCCCCACATATGCCCCCACCCCCCTGTTGTCCATGGCCACTGGCTAGGCCCATATGCACGCACACAAGTCCTTTGGTTGATCTCTGCCCCTTTCCTCCACCCTCCCCTATCTTCCCTCTGAGGTTTGACAATCTGATCGCTGCTTCTCTGTCTCTGGGTCTGTTTTTGTTCATCATTTTATGTTGTTCATTATTTCCTCTAGATGTATGAGATCATGTGATCCAAGAAATACCCTTGTGAGAACCGAAACTGAGACAAGCCATAATGGTTATGCTGAGATAGACAAAGGGGACAGGGCAGGTGGCAGGGTGGAGCATTGCCCATCCGCCAGCACGGCAGGGAAAACAACTCCGAGCACACGTCCTACCTCAGGTGTGTCGGTGGCATTTTCTCAGCAAATGAAGGACATCAGAGCTGAGACGAGGAGTTGCATAACCATGAAATGCTGGAGTTGGAAGGAGCCCTGGGAGAGCATCACACCAGTTTGTTTTGTTTCTTGGTGAGGAGATGGGGGTCCAGAAAGATTGACTCATGCTCAAGGTCACGTAGCTGGCTCAGGCCTGAGAGAGGACTGGAGCTCATGTACCTTGGGCATTGACCTTGTGCTCTTTCCCAATGCTCTTTCCTCACCAGAATCACCTGTCCTTTGATAGCACTTTGAAACCAAGTCCATCAGCCCCTCCAACACTGGCCTAAAGCTCTTCCCCTCTGCTGTCTTGCCTTCAGAACTGAAATGACGGGAAGGAACCAGAGTGAAGGGATGGTGAGCCCTGCTCAGACCTGTAACCTAAGACTGCAAACCTCCCGATTCATCTACTCATTTGGTTTTGGAGTCAACATGAACAGAGCCATGGGAAGACCAGCTGGGAGGTCTCAGGGAGCCAGCTTCTGTGCTGGCGAACCCCTTCTCACTGCTGAGTCCACCGCTCTGGGGCAGGTGCCTCAGGAAGAAGTGTTCTCGGGCTTCTTGCCGGGGCCTTCTATCCACGGAGTGATGATCATGGCTCTCGGCAAAGGGGGCAGCTGCCAGCAAGAGGCTTTCCCATCCCTCACCCACCAGGTGTTCTTCCCAGCAACCGCATCGGCTTGGCAGGGAGTGCCCCAGTGGTGCTGGGATGGGCAAAGAGGTGCAGCTCTCGCTCCTCTTCAGTCCAGGTGTCAACAGATGGGATATAGAGATGCCCCTCCCTTCACAAATAAAAAAGACTTTTATAGGCTGATTAATCCGCAGGGGATGAGCCAGACTGTCAGTTACCCAGGGTTTCCAGCCAGGATCTGAGCTCAGTGCTGGATGGGTTCCTGGGAGCTGCTACTTGTCCTTTCAAACTCCCCCTCCCTTAGGCACAACACCACCCCAAACTTATCCTCCTGCTTTCCCACCTGTGAAATGGGCCAGGAGACGGGCTCTGGGGTCCTTTTCCTCCAATTCATTGCCAATGCCAGGCCTCTGAGTGAGATGGGCAGTCTGACAGGTAAGGAGGGGCACTGCAGGTGGACAAGTCCAGGTGAGAAGCCAGGTCTTTGTGTCTGGCATGCTCTCCTCCCAGCTTCCTGGGAGAGAGCAAGAGTTCATAGAGGGCACATGGGAAGTCCAGGCTAGGACCCGGAACCACAGGGCCTGACACACTTGTTCAGGCGTCACCAAACCTTCCAGAACTTCAGTGTGTTCGTCTACAAAATGGGGATGGGAACCACCTCCAATGAGTTGGGACAAATGAAAGCTTTTGAAAGGCTGATGCGTACTTGGTGGAGCCCTCGTTTCACTCCTGTTGGGGTGGGGGGGTTACAAAGGAAGTGGGTCCTGAGGCTTCCGTTTGCCCTCCGACCCCATTTCTATAAATAAAGATTCTCCTAGCACTGGGTCAGGTATTGCTCACAGGAGCAATGTACCAAGTCCCTCATTCCAAGGAGGGAGAGTAGAATAACTCCTGATAGCCCCTGAGGGTGATGTGCCCATTGATCGGGACCACAGTGCCTCGGCCTTCCGTGTGCCCATTGATGGACCATATCCAATAATGACGAGAGACCTTTCCTGCCCAAAAGCAAGCTAAGCACCTGGGAGAACCCAGCAACCCAGCCCCTCCGAGTTGTCGTCCACCTTCCAACTTCTGCCTTCATCAGCAGCGCCCGAACCTTTGACACCTCCAAGCCTGTTTCTTAGCACGGGGTCACGGCGGGGTGAGCCGTCAATTCCCTAGCGCTAGACAAACGCACCTCTTAGTCAGAACCTCCAGATTTTTTATCTCCCAAGCAATGAATTGGCACTTTTCACCGAAGGAGTGACTCCCCGGGCCCTTTATAGCCTCATTAAGCTCCGTGACTTACTGACTCTCCTGTTTAATGGAAGCCAAAGCCGGTTAAGTGGTCACAGCTGCCAGGAACTCGGTTCAAGAGGAAAACTTTCTGAGCAGGTCAGGAGTAGCTGCACTAATCTCCGCGCCCGCGCCCCTCCCCTGCCCTTATCTCAGGCTTGTTTTGACAGCTCAGAGCCGGGTCCCACGAGAAGAACCTCAACATCGCTCCTTTCCCTTTTCACGTCTTTCGCTCCAGCCCAGCGTTTGCCGCAGGGGGAGAGGGAAGAGACAATCAAGCATTGTCTTGTTCTGGCCCGTGTGTCAGGGCCTCATGGAATAAATATTATTTGCCTGGGAGGGGAGCTGGCTGGGAGACAGCTCGCAGAGTAAAAGTAAGGGCTGGGAGGATGAGAGGGAGGGCAGAGATGTTTGGGTTTGGGTTTGGTTTAGTATGAGTTTAATCTTTTTCTCGTGTAGTTCTGCAGATTGCCCACCCCCCATCCACACACACACACACACACACACACACACACACACACACACCAAATAGGCCATTAAGCATGAAGCCTGTGCTAAGCAGAGCCCTTGCCAAGAAGGAACAAAGGAGTAGCCTTTGGTCTCAGGCTGTCCAGCTCTGGGTGAGCAAGGTGCCCATTCTAAGGGCTGTCACAGGCTGAAATGCACCCCACCTGCATGGCAGCCCCTGGGCACCCAGACATCTTACCCCCTGTGGCTGCAGTTCTGTCTCTTGAACTCCACAAGCAAATATGTCAAGCAGCAGCCCCCACTGTGGGGCCAGAGGGGCCGGGCCCCAGATTTCCCAGTGGGTCAGCATATATGGAACTCCTACTGCGCGCCGTTCACCTGGCACTGTGGTGTACAGCCTTTCACGCGTCCTTCTTGTCTTTGGCCCCAAGGAAGCCTTGTGTCTCTCTGGAATAAAGAACTAAAGGAGCCCTAACCAGTTTGGCTCAGTGGATAGAGCATTGCCTGTAGACTGAAGGGTCCCAGGTTCGATTCCGGTCAAGGGCATGTACCTTGGTTGCAGGCACATTCCCAGTGGAGGGTGTGCAGGAGGCAGCTAATCGATGGTTCTCTGTCATTGATGGTTCTAGCTCTCTATCCTTCTCCCTTCCTTTCTGTAAAAAATCAATAAAATATATTTAAAATGTTTTTAAAAGAACTAAAGGAGACCCGGAGACATGGAAGCATAGAATAGAGCAGTGGTCTGCAAACTGCAGCTCTCGAGCTACGTGCGGCTCTTTGGCCCCTTGAGTTTTTAGCAAAGGCCAGTTGAGGAGTACCCTAATTAAGTTAATAACAATATACCTACCTGTATAGTTTAAGTTTAAAAAATTTGGCTCTCAAAAGAAATTTCAATAGTTGTACTGTTGATATTTGGCTCTGCTGACTAATGAGTTTGCCGACCACCGTAATAGACTGTCGAACCTCAGAGGGAAGGCGGCGGAGAATGGGTGGGTGGGAAAAGATCAACCATATATGTATCACCCATGGACACAGACAATAGGGTGGTGTGCACCTGGGGGGTGAGGATTGGCTAGAAGAGGTCATTGAGGGAAAGAGGGGACATATGAAATCCTTTCAACAATGAAGATTTTTGTAAAAAAAAAAAAAGAAAGAGCTAAAGGCCAACCATCAACTAGGAAGCAGACATTTGAAGAACTCGAGAGAGGCCACACCTGGCCATCAGCAGGGCCTGGCAGCCTGTGACAGCCACAGAGCCGCTAGGCAGTGCAATCAAAAGTCCCCCTTCCCTAGCCACAGAGCTTTCCCTCACCCCAAAACTCCACCCGGGGTACAAGCCACCTACCCATCGCTGTCATGTGAGCTGCTGTTGATGGAGAATGCCCTGCCTGTCGGGCTTTGTGCTGAGCGCTTCCCTAAGTGGCTCCTTTAACAGTGTGAGGCCCTGTCAGTCCAGCTCTGCAGGCAGGAAACTGCAGCGTCGAGAGGGAAGGAATTTGGCCAAGATCACAGCTAAGTAGAAGGCTTCAAAACTCTTCTCTCTACCCCCAAAGTCTTAGCCGCTCTTCATCTGGAAAAATGGGAACAAGTAAATGTTCCAAACTGGTCCAAAGGGGGGGTCTTAGGTGGGAGAGAGCACTCGAGGGCTTCGGCCTCTTTCTCTTCAGCCTGGACCTCGAGGACCCTTGGAATGGTGCCTACCACACAGCGGATATTAAGCAGAGAGTGTGTAAACTTTATCGCTGTTGTTACTATTATTCCTTCTCAAGGTTTTGTGACAAAAAAATGAGACCAGGGATGGGAAAGCATGTTTACACTGCCAAGGTCAGGGGTGAGCACCCACCTGTGCTGAGAGGGTAACAGGAAAACAGACTTGGCCTCAGACGAGGTATTTGAACCGTTTCAAATTCTTCAACGTGAAAACAGAACTATTGTACTACTCCCAAAAGCAATCACTCGCCTCCTGTTTTTTTGTTTTGTTTTGTTTTGTTTTGTTTTGTTTTGTTTTGTTTGTGTGTGTGTGTGTGTGTGTGTTTGTTCTATTTCCATTTCAGAGCAGCTCTTTCCTATCTAGCTGTGTGTGCACCGCATGCAGTTTGGGCCTTGTTAGGGGCCTCGCCCGCATGTCACCTCGGATATCTTAATGGGAATGGAGAATACAATTATGCTTTGTCTCGCTGACTCGGGTAATCCAGGTGCAATCATTCTTGACAGTCTGGAGGAACCAGGCAGGCCAGCCGCCCAGTGAGGAGGAGTTGCCGCCGGTTGATTGAAGGCGGAACGCCCAATAGTACCTCCCGTCCAGATGCCGAGGCCAGAGCTCATTGGCCCCCAGTCGGCCAGGTTTAGTAAGCGTCCGGCCCATTAGCCAGACGAGAGCCAGTGAGTCCGGCTTGGTGCCCAGCCCCACACGTGATACGATGGGGCGCATCAGGGAAAGGTCCATGTTGTGATCCCTGCCCTAATGGAGATTCCCGGTATGGCTGATGGAATAAGACCGCTGGATCCAAAACAGTGATGCAATGGAAGGCTAGATTGCGCAGCACAGAATGGAAGCTTGGGAGTGTAGAGTGATCGGAGCTGGGGAAAATCTAAAGGGGGGCAGGAGGAGGCTTGTGCAGGAGGCAGCTTGTTAGCCGGGCCTTCGTGGGTGTGTAAGAGCTGCCCTGTTGGAAGGAAGAGGGCATTCCACGTCAGGGAAACGGTGAGAGAAATCTAGGAGGCAGAAGAGGGCTGTTTGTAGTGAAATTGGCATGACTGCAGGAACCGGTTTGGCTCCGTGGATAGAGCGTTGGCCTGCGGACTGATAGGTCCCAGGTTCGATTCCAGTCAAGGGCATGTACCTTAGTTGCGGGCACATCCTTAGTGGGGGGGGTGCAGGAGGCAGCTGATATATGTTTCTCTCTCATCAATGTTTCTGACTATCTTTTCTCCCTTCTTCTCTGTAAAAAAAAATCAATAAAATATATTCAAAAAAAGAAAAAAGAAATTGGCATGACTGCCATGGATGGAGTGCAGGCACCCTGATTCCCAAACCCATCCCCTGTTTTGCAAGAAGCAGGAAAATAAATTCCCAGGAAGATAAATTCCCATTGGTGATAAAACTAGTCCCAGGTGGTCTGGTCTGTCCTGTTATGCCTCTCCCGTGGAGAGCTATCCATGAACTTGGCAGGTCACTTCACCCCTCTGCTCTCACTCTCCTCCCCTGCTGAACGGAGGTGACGACACATGTGTAACAGAGGCCCAGGGGGTGCTAAAAGGGGTGCCGTGTGGAGGCTCCCAGGGCACGAGCTGAAAGACAGGCAATGAGGGGAGCCAAGTCTCCCCCCAACTGCAGGTCAGCAGCTCCACGCTCAGGTGCACCCAGGGCAGAGAAACGCCCTCCATGCTCTCGCGGGAGCTAGCTCCCATCTCTGCTTCCAACGTGGCTTTGTCTCAGCCGTGTTTGGGGCGGAGGACAAGGGAAGAGCTCTCTTTGCTCCTCCTGGGACTTGTGCCCGTGCCAAAGAGGAGACCCAGGCTCTGTCTTAGCGTCTTGACGTTGACATTGAGCCAGAGGAGGTGCGAAAGGAGAAAGCCTCCAGCCCACAGACCCAGAGAGCATGACCGCAGCTTGACCTTGTGGGGGCCTCATAGAACCTGCCAACTTGGGGGGCCAATAAATGCATCCAGGAATCCTATGGGGCGTGGGGGGGGGCTCTTCTCCTGCCTTGTGCTCCCTTCTTTCTCCTCCCTGAGGGGGCAGAGAGGTAGGAATGGCCTTCAGAGAACCTCTCAAAAGTGCTGACCGGCCCAGGAAGCGGAGGTGACGCGAGAGCAGCTGGGGGGCGTGGGAAAGGCTGAGTCGGAGAAGGAACGGGGTGCGCTGTCCTCTGCACAGCCGCAGCCTCACGGGGGCTGTTCTGCGCAGAGAGGCAGAGGCAGGCGGTTGCTAGGCTCAGACACAAACAAACAACCGGCAGAAAATGCCTGGGGAGGAAGGAGCATCTAATCCATCACCGGGGAGGCACACGTCCGCACCCCCTGACAGGGCTCCTCGGCCTGGTTTCAGGCCACAGAGTCCAAGTTTCTGCGACAGACCCAGGGCCGAGGCTATTTCCAAATGGCCCGTAATTGTTTTCCACCTGTGCCTTGCCCAAGAGCTACTGCTGAGCGCACCTTCCCTCTCCTCCCACCAGGCCAGGCCCTAGAAATCATTACAAAGAAGGGAGTAATCTGCCCGGAGAGGCCGGGTCTGGGCGGGGAAGCCCTGCCTGCCTCCCTCCCGGGCGCTGTGGACATGGGGGTCACCAGGCGGGACCCTGAGCTGCTCGTGAGCCCCAGAGAGGAAGCTGGGAAGGTGGGGACCACTGGGAATCGGGGGACTCCACACCAGCCTCTTTCCTGTGCAACCGGCCTCAATCCCCGGCCATGCCCCACTGACAGCAGGGGGCAGGAGGCAGGGGTGGGGTGGGGGGGGCAGAGTGCCCTCCAGGGTTGCTGGGACCCACCGCCTGTGCCTCTGCGCTACCCTCAGCATGGAGCAGGTGTGTGTGCGTGTGTTTGTGTGTCACTGCATCTGCACGTGTGTGTACACGTGTGTATGTGTGTCAGTGCATGTGTGCATGAGCAAGAGAGGTGAACAAGAGGGGACTGCAAGGCAGGAGGCATGTGCACATGTGTACTTGCACGTGCATGTAAGGGTGCCTATGTAAGCCCCTGCGTGTCCGTGTGCACATGTGTGGGTGCACATAAACAGGGACCAGAAGGGGGCACCCCAGTGGAGAAGTCTAAGTAGCCTAAAGCCAGCCTGAAGCCGCTGGATAGAAACCCCTAGAACTATTGCTCTTTGAAGGAGGGCTTTTGATTGGTTCCCGCCGTATCCCTTGTGCCCATTAGGGTAGCTGGTACCTCGCAGGTGCTGAATAAATGGTTGTTGAGCTGATGAATGGGTCCCAGGGAAGAGAGAGGCCATTCTGGAACTGGAGAGAATGGGAGTAAGCCAGGTTTCACCAGCATGGCTATCATTCTTGGTGCCAGCCCGGGCTCTGCCTCCAAGGCCAACCCCTTCTCCATATCCAGGTTGCACCGCGTTTTCTTCTCTGCCCCTGCTCTCGCACCCTCCCCCTTTGACCTGTTTCTCCGCCATCCCCTTCCTGTTAGCCCTCCACTGTCAGCGTGGGAGGCAGGGATGCAGGGGAGCAGAGCGCTGCTGATGGGCAGCTACCCCGGTGGCCTCCCTCTCCGATAGCACGTGCTATGCTGGGGTGAGACTGGGCACGGTGCCCCTGTTCCTGCATCGGAGAATTTAGACTTTGAGCTTCCATCTTCCCACTTTAAAACAGCACCTGCACCATCTGCCTCATGGGGTTGTTGTAAAAGAGTCAAGGAGACCGTGGGAGGAAAGTTCTGGAACGCGTGGCAGGTCCTACAGAATTGCTCATTTCTTTTCTCCGCTAGTAGGCAACCCTCTGGGAATGTCCCACGCAGGTGGGGATTGGTTGTGGTTTGAGAATTGCTACCAGGACATCCCCTCCCCCTTCTATTTTATTTTATTTTTTCCCACAAGATGCCTCAGGGGGAATTGAGTGGTTGCTGAAAACCAAGGCGAGCCTCATTCCTAAGACATTCAGGAGTTCATATGCCGTGAGTCACGTAGGCTGCTGGGGCCTCACCACCCCGGGGAGGGAAGTTTTCCAAGTAATTAAACCATCAGGTGGCAGCTGACTTGACCTGCCCAGCTCTGGCCCCGCTGCCTGGAGACCTTCCCCTGCCTGTACCAGCTGCCTCCACTACTAGCATGGAGGAGGTCAGCAAATGCTTCCTCCTGCTGCAGAGGGAGACACTGTGTGAGGACCGGAGCCCGCAATAACCTTTTTCATCCCTTAAAGGGAGAATCAGATTTCCCCCTTCTCCACCTGATCTCAGGACTCAGCAGCAATAGCAACCTTCATGGGGCAATCATCAGGGGACTCTCCTCTTATAAATGAGTAGATGTCTCCTTTCTCTTCCTTGGACGAGATGGACAGGATGTTGTTTTTCCCATGGGGAAGTGGCTGGATTAGCCACGCCACCTGAGTAATTGTTCTCTTGTGGGTAAGCGGAGAGCTTGCCGTTCCAGAGCGCGCTTGCCAGCAGCTCTGCAGAATCACACGTCCCGTCCTCCGGGCAGCCCTTCCCGGTGGAGGGAGAACGTCAGCCGGGTTTAGCTGAAGGAGCCCTGTAAGCCTAGCCTGTCTGGAGGTGGAGAAGTGTACGAAGGTGAAGGAAAGGTTTCCTAGCAGAAACCGGTTTGGCTCAGTGGATAGAGTGTCAGCCTGAGGACTGAAGGGTCCCAGGTTCCATTCTGGTCAAGGGCATGTACCTGGGTTGCGGGCATGTCCCCAGTAGGGGGTGTGCCAGAGGCAGCTGATGGATGTTTCTAGCTTTCTATCCCTCTCTCTTCCTCTCTGTAAAAAAAACAATAAAATATATTTTTAAAAAGAAAAAAGAAAAGGTTTCCTAGAACTGGCTAGGCATGGATTTATCCAAAGGGACTGGGTGCCTTCAGTCTGAGCCTGATCAGTACCACCTGTGTGTGGGCTTGTGGGAAACGGTGTGACATTCTGAGGAGAACCCAGGAAATCCCAGCAGGCTCCAGGAAGCCTTGGTATTTGGTAGCGAGGAGAACTGTAAGATCGCTACATCCTGATCTGTTTTCATGTAGTCATCTTCTAAAATGATGCCTACAAGAGCAGAAGCCCACCCATCTGTGGTCAAGCCCTCCAGCTCATGCCGGTGCATGCTCAGATTTGAGAACCACTGCTGTAGAGCCTGCAGGACAATGTCCAGACACCGGCCCAGGATACAATGACCCCAACAGGTCCCTTAGAGTCTAACTATAGCCACCTAACATTCACTGTCCTCTCGGCATTTCTTTTTCATGTATCTCTGTTACCCTGTTCCCGTTCATTCGAATGGCCTTTGTTTCCACTTCCTTGCCTGGCAAACTCCTACTAACCACTCAAAGATCTCCTCCTTTTAAGACATAGCCTATCTTCTCCCAGGGAATTCCACTCGCCTCCTTCCTGAATCCCATGCCTCCACGTATGGTCCTGTCCCATTCTTTCAGTTCCTCCATCTTACCCCCTAGTGCACTGGGATAAAGTCAGGGACTCTGTCTTACTCTCTCAGTCCCCAGGACCTAGCATTGTGCCAAGAATACAGTAGGTGCTTAGTATGTATTGAATACATGGAAAAGCGAATGCATGAGCCCATGCATTAGAGCAAGGCTCCTGAATGCTATGCCCAGCTGGCATGGCTCAGTGGTGAACATTGACCTATGAACCAGGAGGTCAGGGTTTGATTCCCCGTCAGGGCCCATGCCAAGATTGTGGGCTCTATCCCCAGTGTGGGGAGTGCAGGAGGCAGCCAGTGGATGATTCTCTCTCATCGTTAATGATTCTCTCTCTCTCTCCCTCTCTCCCTTTCCCTTTCTGAAATCAATAAAAAAAAATTTTTTTTTAAAGCATACTGAATGATAGACAAGCAACTGGCCTATGGGCACACAGCTAGTTGCTTCAGAGCCTGATCTGACCCCAGGCATCCTGACTCGCAATTCAAGAGAGGAGTTGATTCATTTGTGTCCCTTAGACTCGGTAGGTGGCTTTCCGTCCTCTACTTGGTAAACAAGAGAGTTGTTTTTTGCTACTTTGTGACAGATAATTATGCCAAACACCCAGGACAGGGGAAATCATTCCCTTTAGGCTACGGAGCCGCCATGTGGTGAGGTCACAGCCTCCTCTCCAAGTTCGCAGTTACACATGGCACCGACCTATCCCAGTGGCATCTAGACCCAACGATGAAACCAGTTAAAATGCCCAGGAACCAATTTGTGGCTGCCAGCAATTAGTTCCACTCATGTTTTTCCCATTTTTTTCTCCCTTTGAAGTTTAATAGCTGGTGATTACGATGCCGTCTGCACGCCTCCAAGTCTACAGGCTGCTTTCAGCCCAGCTTGGCAGCTAGAGAGAGGAGGAAGTTCCAGAGGGAAACCTCATGGAACCATGGAACCTAACACAACTTTCTGGATTCCTTTTTTCCAAGTCTTGTTGCTTTACCTGGGTCTTCCTTCTCCATGTAGAGAGTTGGGATGAACAAGGATAAGGAATCTATCCCAGGGGTCCATTCAGGCAACACCTATTGCCTTTACCACATGTTAGGTACCCGGGATACACAGAGTATCAGACATGATACCCACCGTCACAGAGCTCCGAGCCTCATGGGGGAAGCCAGGGTTGAGAATAGGAATTTATGCTGTGATACAGGAAGCCTGTGGAGAGAAGGATATTTAGACTGAGAGCCTAATGTAAATAACTTTTCTGATAGATGGGTGGTGATATTAAATGCTAGGACAGTAGGGAGCATCATTTCTCCACAGTGCCTTCCTTAAAAGTAATAGGCACAGACCAAAGTTTGCCCAAAACACCTTTCCTATCAAGGAGAATCTCTGTCTCTCCAAGCCATTTGTGGCTTTGAGGACTAAGAAGGTTTGCAAGAGACAAAGAAAAGGATTATAATTCATTGTGATTCTCAATCTTCTCCTTTCTACCGGCAACTTCCCCAGAGCTTATAAAACATACCCAAAGTCTCTTTCATCCTAACTAAATATAAGCCCTTGCTCACGCTGTGATAGGTGCAAGTTACCTTTTTATCTTTTTTCTTCCTTAAAAAAAAATGTTTATTGATTTCAGAAAGGAAGGGAGAGGGAGAGATAGAAACATCAATAAGAAAGAATCATGGATCAGCTGCCTCCTGCACGCCCCGCACTGGGGAGTTAAGCCCACAACCCAGGCATGGGCCCTGACTTGGAATCGGACTGTGTCCTCCTGGTCCATGGGTTGGCATTCAACTGCTAAGCCACACCAGCTGGGCTCTTTTCTTCCTTTGATAATCAAGTCCCTAAAAAGTGTGTGCACTCACCCTCTCCAACACTGCTTGTTGGACCCTTACCAAGGTTTGGCTCAGTGGATGGAGAGTCAGCCTGCAGACTGAAGGGTCCCAGATTCGATTCCAATCAAGGGCATGTACCTTGGTTTCAGGCACATACCCAGTAGGAGTTGTGCAGGAGGCAGTTGGTCGTTGTTTCTCTCTCATTGATGTTTCTAGTTCTCTATCCCTCTCCCTTCCTCACTGTAAAAAAAATAATAAAATATATTTATAAAATAAAACAGTGCTTGCTGGCAATGATATCATTTAATCTTTCAAGCAAAAATTAGAAGTTTAGAAAATATGCATCTGCCCCTATGAGAATGACAGTTTCCCAATATTTAACGACTTTTCTGATAGTTTGGTAGGGATATTAACAAATGTGTGAGGTTTGTCTTGGATCTTGTATAATGAGAGGTATCAACATTTGGAAGGTCCACATAACTCATTAAGCCAATATTTTTCAAATGGCCAGTGGTTGGTGTTAAATGATGTATAATATAAGTAAAAAAGATCTATTCAGGTACAAGATGGACCAATGGGCTTTAATGTAACAGTTTCAAATGATCATTAATATGGTTTCAGATTACACATTGCAACTAAACTTGAAGAAACTGCCACTTATCAAATCTTAGTGCATTATCAAAAAATATCCATAATTACCTAAAAAGGCTAACTATTTCTCCCTTTTCCAACTACGTATCTATGTGAAGCAAAAGTTTCTATATATACCTCAACCAAAACAACATATTGTAAAAAACTGAAAACAGATATGAGTATTCAGGTATCTTCTCTTAAGCCAGACATTTTTTGCAACTTTTTTGTATTGAACAGTCAAATATGTTATTTATGTTAACATGTGATGAGTTTAATGGTTTTTTTTTAAATGATTAACAAAATATTAAACATTCTTAGTTTCAATATTGAATCAAGTAAATATCAATGCTTATAATCCACATAAACACAAAACTCTTTGAGTCCTCAATAATTGTTAAAAGTGCAAAAGGAGTCTCAGTTTTAAAATTGCTGACCTATAGAATTAAGGTCCAAATTATTTTTTTCCTCGGTATTTTTAATTTTTAAGGTTTATTTTAATTTTACAGATTAATTTGACGTTGAATGTTTAAGGTTAAAAAACAAATGGCTGGTAAATAACAGTGACTTGGAAAAGGATTATGACCACCAAAGTTAAATCTCCAAGTTTGAGAAATATTTATCCTTAAAATAAATGATAATTTGCCTTACTGATAAAAAAAAAAAACTTTTTTATTTTAATATAGTTCAATGAACCTATTTTTCTCCTTTGTTGCCTGTGCTTGGTCTCACATCCATAAAATTGTTGCTAAATCTATGGCATGCTGATCTTCTATGTTTTCTTCTAAGAGTTTTACAGATTTAGCTCTTAGAGTAATTTTTGCTTATGGTATAAGGAGGTTCCAACTTATTTGTCCAACATCTTAGGTCAGTGGTCAGCAAACTCATTCGTCAACAGAGCCAAATATCAACAGGACAACAATTGACATTTCTTTTGAGAGCCATATTTTTTAAACATAAACTTCTTCTAACGCCACTTCAAAATAGACTCGCCCAGGACGTGGCATTTTGTGGAAGAGCCACACTCAAGGGGCCAAAGAGCCACATATGGCTCTGGAGCCGCAGTTTGCCAACCACTGTGTTAGGTCATTCATTCTTTGGCCCCCACCAATCTCCCAGCTTCTGATGTCAGTCCTGTGCTGTTGCCAACGCACCAGCATGCTATGACCCCCCCTCCCAGCCCTGCCAGGCCATATCCACCGTCCCCGTGTGCCAGGCTATCTCCTGCCTTTATGCCTTCGCCCATCCTCTGCCTGAACTTCGTTTTACTCATTTTGTTTTGTCCTTTCCTGAGCCTTTCATACTTCAAAACGCACTATTGTCTTCTTTAATGAAATACCCTCCTCCCCAATAACCCCATCAGAAAGACTTGATCACTCCCACCCGTGAGTCCCTAGCTCCTTCTATCCAAGCATCTGTAACATTCCAACGATGGCTCTCCAATCCATCCAGCAGGCCTGACCGGGTGCATTGTGGGAAGTTCCGTAATCATAGGCAAATGCACTGTTTTACATACATTTTCTTCTGTTCCTAACAAAGCGACCTTGGACGTGCTCGTACATGTCTTCGGAGGCGCTTGCGCAAAAGGCTATGGAGAGGAGAGTCCTGGAAGGGGAATTACTGGGTCACAGGGTTTGCGCCTCTTCGCCTTCACTGAGGATTGCCGAGTTCTCCAAACCGGTTACACTGATGTATACCACCAATAAATTAAGAGCAATAAATTAAACCTCCTGATGTTCCCACATTCTCAACAACACAATGTAGTCAGACGAATGTTTTAAGCTGATGGCTTGGAACTAGCATCTCATTGATATTGTAGTTTCCAATCTCCTAGTTACAAACAAGGAGGTGAAAATCTTCCCATAACCCACTCAGGTGTCTTCTGTGAATAGCCGGTTCAGAAATAGCCTTTGTTGATGTCCGGGTTGTCTTTTTCTTGCTGATACGCGTAGTTCTTCGTGGATTCTGGATACCAAGCTTGTTCTGCTGTGTGCATTGTGGATCCCTCCTCCCTGTGTGTGATGAGTCTGTGAACTCGGTCTGTGGAGTCTCCTATGACACAGAAGCTTCAGTATTTCATCTGATCAAATGATCTATCTCTTTCTTTCTAGTTTAAGCTTTTAGCATCATGTTTAACAGACTCTCCCCCAACCCAAGACCATAAGCTATTCCATCTATTTTCTAAGCAGAACTCTAAAACGTTTAAGAGTTCCGCTTTTCACATTCAGATCCTTAGTCCTTCTAAAAATGTATTTTTGGGTAATGTATAAAGAGGCAACTTACTTACCTATTCCCATAGGTATAGTCAGTTGGTCCGAACCCATTCACTAAATAGTTCATCCTTTCCCAATGTTATGAAATGCGATTGGCCTTTTATTTTAGTTCAGTGATCTGCTTCTAGGGTCAGCAACATTGTTCCGTAAAGGCCAGACAATAAATATTTTACAGTTTGTGGTTCATAGAGTCTCTGTCAGGATTACCCAACTGTGCTGTTGCAGTGCAAAAGCAACTAAACGTGTGTGGCTGGGCTCCAAGGAGGCTCTCATTACCACACAGGCAGTGGGCTGGGGCTGCACGCAGGCCGAGGTGTAGTGACTCCTAGTCCATTTCTCTGTCCTTGCACCAATAGGCCACTGTGTCAATTCTGTGCAACTCTTTTCTTCAATGTATTTTTATTGATTTCAGAGAGGAAAGGAGAGGAGAGAGAGATAGAAACATCCATGATGACAGAGAATCATTGATCGACTGCCTCATGCACACCCCACACTGGGGATCCAGCCTGCAACCCCGGCATATGCCCTGATTGGGAATGGAACCGTGACTTCCTGGTTCATTTCTCAACCACTGAGCCATGCCGGCCAGGCATTTGCAGCTTTGTGTTGTGTTTTTTTGTTTTTTTTGTTTGTTTGTTTGTTTGTTTTTCTGTTTGGTAGAGTCAACTTTCCCTCCTATTTTTTTTTTTAATTGTTAAAGCTATCCTTGGCCCTTTATCCTACCAAATAACCAGGATCGCCTTTAAAATCCCTGATTTAAAGTGAAGAGGGTTTTCTTCTATTTTATTTTTCTAACTTCTCAAACTGGACAGCTAATTCTTGGATGTTTCACTCTTTCTTCTTGTTATTCGTTTCCTGTAGCCTTAGGTATGTCTCACAGGTTTGGTTGCTATTATTTAAATTGTTGTTGGTATAAGTGCTGTCTGACAACATACCCATTGGGATTTCTTGTTCGAATTATATATTATTTAGAAGTCTGCCTAAATTGTCCACCTGTAAGGGAGTGGTGAGGTTTGTCTATTTTGTAGTTATTAAATTTCATATCTAATTACACTGAACTTGAAAAATCTGGTCTAATTATATAAATTAAGAGTGTTTTTTGTATTTATTAAAACTTGCTTTGTGGCCTAGTGCATGGCAACATTTTATAAATATTTCAGAATGCTTTGAAAGAATATATTGTTGAGAGCCAAGTTCTAGATCGCCTGTCCTGTTCTAAACTTTGCAAATATGATTATAGAGTCTCATTTTTTCCTCATACATCTGTACATATTTTCTCTCTCTCTCTCTCTCTCTCTCTCTCTCTCTCTCTCTCTCTCCTTGAAGCTGTGTGATTTGCCTGATCTGAATACAGTGAGAAATAAAACAAAAAGCAAAGATGTAGGTCAAAGCAAAATAGAGGCGAAGCTAAGAGACAGATCTTGGTATGACACCAGAATGGGTTTGCAAATGAACCTGAAAATGGGCCAACAACCTCCCCCAGCTCCAGGCAGCTCTAGAGCAGGGCAGTCCTCCCCCTCGGGGAGCACAGCCTTTGAGAAAAATGGAGCAGACACTCTCCCCGGGCAACTTGCTTCCACGAGGGGGAAGGCACGGGCAACACTGAACTACTCGTGCCTTTTATCAGCGCCCAGGTACCCATCAGACTAGTTAGTCCCATGGGTGGAGTGAGTAGGAAGCCAGGGAGGTAGAACATGATTCAGGAACCTGTCACCTCGTGGAAGTTAAGAACCAAAAATTATTCCTTTTAGCATATGCCTACACGTTTAAAATGGTGTCATTTTCCTGGTGAATTGTTTTTTCTATTATTGTGTATTGACTTTGCGTATGACCTTTTGAATGAAAAATCTATTTTGTGTGACATTATAGGAGCTGCACATCATCTGTAAAAAAATTTAGTTTGTCCCTGTTCTTTTTTTTTTTAAACTCTCTGTGTCGTTATATTTCACTTGTATTGTTTTCAAAAGCAGCCAGCTGAAATTCTGATTGTGCTAAGAATTGTTGAGTGAATTTATTTAGTCAGTTTCTTTTTCTTTTGAAAAAAATGTTTAAACCTAGACAATGAATACCGCTCTCAACTAAGATTTGCCACTGCTAAAGTCTTGCCAAATCTGTGTTCCCTCTCTTATTCCCTCTCTTTTTTTTCTCTCCCTATCTATTTATCTTTTTTACAAATCATTTCTGCTATACACATCATGACACGTCACTCCTAACTATTTCAACACACATTCCCAAAGAACAAAGTCATTTTTATACAACTTCATCACCATAACCACACCTAGGAAAACACATTAATTCAATAATATCTTGAGATATTCAGATTTCCCCGGTTGGTTTTCCCCCTTTGATTTAGGATCCATTCAAAATTTATGAATTGCGCCTGGCCACTATACCTCTTTCATATCCAACAACCTACATATCTCCCACGCAGAGACTTCCTTCTGCTTTCTATGAGGTTGAATCTGTTGTCGAGTCAAGGCCTATTGTTCTGCACTAAGTTCTACACTCTGCAATTATCTGACTTTCATCCTATTATTAGGTTCATTTCAAGCATTCCTGGCGAGAACACCAGACAGAAGATGGTGTCTATCTATCTGGGTAATGCCAAGCTTGACTCCTTGGTTAAGTTAGTAACTCCCAGACTTCTCCACTGTAAAGGTACAAGTTCTCTCTTCTCACTAAAAAGTAATTTGTGGAGTTTTACCTTGAGACCAAATAAATACCTGTCACTCAACCATTTTAGCATTCATTGATGAACTTTGTCTGCATAAGTTAATACACTAAGTTACAAATAGTGATTTGTGGCTCCTCATTCCTTCCATAGTTATCAACTGGCTTTCTTCCATCGAACACATTGCATGTGTCCAACTTGATGATTTTGCCAACATGTCTCTGATGGCTAGTGGATGATGAGTGGACCAGAGCACACCCAGCTTATGATGGTGTTTCAGATCACATAGTTGCCTGGTCCTCCTGGTCAGGCCATCAGACTCTACCAGAGCACAATCACAAGCCAAGAACTGCTCTTTGTCATTCTCAGACTAACTGGCTCAGGGATTGAGCATCAACCTACGAACCAGGAGGTCACGGTTCAATTCCTGGTCAGGGCACATGTATGGTTGCAGGTTCGTGATATTTCTGTCTCTCTCTTTCTCTCCCTTCCTCTCTGAAAGCAATAGAAAAAGATTTCTTAAGTCTGAATATATTCAGAAAATATATCTGAAATTCTCTTATGGAAGGGCAGTTCCAAGGACTTCTTTTTGTCTCATCACATCGTAACTCCTCTCACTCCACGGGTTAGAGAAGCAGTGTGGAGACTGTTAGTGACTAAGCATGTCTAAATTCCACTATACCTTTATGGGTTGGGGAAATCAATATGCCCGGCTCCTTATTTCACTGAACCCACCATGAGCTGAGCGGGAGGAAGGGCTCTGTTGCATAGCATTCATAAGTCTCCACTCTTACCAGTGGGTCCTGGGGGCATTTTGGAACTTGCAATATTAGAATCAGCTCAAAGTCAATATCTGAGAACACCCAGGAGTTCTGCATGCTTCTCTTTCACCTCCGCACAGTCATCCTGACAAATGGGTACTCGTTTCTCAGGAAAAGATTTGAAGGGCTCTTTTCTTAAGGGACTCAACGCTCTCCTTCACCAAGACGCCATCTTTTTTAACTGAGTAATGTTTGAGAAGCAGGTCAAAGGCTATGCAACCCCTATAGTATCTTGTGGCCCACTAGATCCAGAATGCTTCACTTACACGTTTCAATGAGCACCTTAGCAGATAAATTCTCCATGCTATTCCTCATTAATTTGTTATGGTACAGATTCATGTGAAAACATTTGCTTGGAGATCTGTAAAAGCATAGACTGCCTCTCTCTCTCAACAGCTTGTAATGGTAATTTTGCCCAGGTTGTCTCCGATGACTGAGGTACCCACCAGGCCTCCACAAGCCAAGATCCATTATTTCCACTGAAATCAGGGGACCTAGTTGCACTGACACTTCTGCCACCATGACCTCTGACCCAATAATTCTGGTGCTTTTCTGAGCAATGCCGTTCTTTCACCTTCATGAAGGGGATATCCTCTTAACCCTTCTTGAGAGGATAGGTAAACAGTGACTTGCTCCTAAGTCCATTCCAACATGCCCATCTCCAGAGCCTATAGACTCCATTCTCTACCATTATTGGTTGGAGGTTTCTGCTATTTGAATATGATCCATGAATCAGAACTTGTTCTAAATGCATAATCCCAGGCCCAGCCCAGACCCAGAGATTCAGAATCTCCCTTTTAATAAGATAGTCAAGTGATATTCTGCATATTAATGTTTGAGAAACCCTGATGTCTACCATTATTGAGTCCAGGCTACTTTAAGTAGTACTTCTAGACAACTGAGTCAATACATTACACCTAGAATTCCAGATGAGTGCTCTAATACCAATAAATCCAGCCTGATCTAATCTTACATTCTATATTCTTAGTCTCACACCTTCAGAATCCATTACCACACATTCTATCTATAAGGAAACAAGCGCCTTAACATTTGACCTGGCAGAGAGGGAGCCAGGAACAGCGCCACCCCTGGGGTAAGAAGGGTCCTGGGAAGCTATAGTAGGGGTTTTGTCTACATAAACAACATAATTTTAAAATGAATTGCAAAATATCATGGGCACGTGTGAGCTAACATAATGTATAATATATGCACACCCCCTTGGAACCTGTTTATATTGTAACATGTAGATCTTCTGCTTCTGCAATCCCTAGAGCCACTTATCGAATGCTGGTTACATCACTACTTATGATATCTCATCATCCATCATGAACACTGCTGCCAAGGCCTCCATGTAAAATGGTTACTGTGCTTCGCTCCCAGTGACCATAAGCACGAGAATATCCAGAGTCTGCAGAAGGAGGAGGACAGTCTGATTTCTGGTCATGTTAAATTTACCCTTCTGAATTTAATACTGTAAACATAGAATAGCACCTCTTCCAGCCATAGTTTGGACTCTCTAGGCCATAACAACTGCACTCCTAGCGTGTAGTCTCTTTCACTGTTGCACACTCTCCTACCCGACCTGACCCCACCCCACCCTCATAGCACCACCAGGAGGGAGGATAGGCAAAAGGCCTATGAGCAGAGTGAGACTAGCACTCGGTCAGCATGGCGTAAGTCTGACCTGGGAGAGCATAATGATGCCATGTTGATCAAGGGCAATAGAGGGTGTGAATCAGGACATAAACAGCAGCCTCAAAAACCTGCAGAGGAGACAAACACAGCCACTTCTGGATTCCCTGGCCTGTGAAAGGGGTGGGTGGTCATCCCGAGAACCAGCAGTGAAGGGTGCACAGGCTAGAGGACACCTGTTGTCATCCCCACTGGCCTTGGGTACTGGTGATGATAGTGCTACAGGCAGAACACATTCAAGCAAGAGCCATCTAATGAGTCCGCAGAAGAGTCACAAGCCCAAAGAGCAATAGTCCAGGGCCTACAGCTCTGAACTCATCTTCTTTCTGTTGTAAGCGAGAGGCATCTGCAATCAGCATATTAGCCCTGTCCAGGTGGCCCAAAACCCAGATGTGGGTAAAAATGCCTCAAAAGGAATCAGGCGGGACTGGGGCCCATGCAGGTTCCAGCCCAGGCTCAGAGCCCCCTGCCTGGCTGGTCCAAGGCACTAAAAGAAAAATTTAGAGTTTAGATGCTTTGACCTTTCAGAACCCAGGTGGGACTTGATCTGGTCTGGGGTGTTTTGCGTGGACAGTTCCAGACTCCAGAGGGGGAGTTAGAAAATTATGAAATAAATGTTTCCGGTGATCCCAAATCACATAGAACCACAGACAGACTTGAGCTGTCCTGCCTGTACAGCCCTGCAGGTCCTAGCTGGTCCCAAGCACTGGAGGGAAACTTGGGGGGGGGGGGGGGGAATTTTAATATGTTTTATTGATTTTTTTACAGAGAGGAAGAGAGAGGGATAGTGAGCCAGAAACATTCATCAGCTGCCTCTTGCACACACTCTACGGGGGATGTGCCCGCAACCAAGGTACATGCCCTTTACCAGAATCAAACCTGGGACCTTTCAGTTGCAGGCCAAACTCTATCCACTGAGCCAAACCGGTTTTGGCTGAACTTGGGAATATTTGAGGAAGGAACCACAAAGCATGCCACTACACACACACACACACACACACACACACACACACACGCGCCCCCTGGAGTGTAGGGTCTAGAAGAGGAGCCCTGCTTGTCTGGGTGTACTAGCCAGGAGAATAAATATCTCTCGTCTGAAAAATCCTACTATTCCCACCCTCATAATGACTGAACCCAGCGAGAAGCCAAAAGAAAGACGAGTGATTTTGAGTAATGTGGTCTATAGAGGTCAGCCTCCCGGGACAAAAAGCAGTGGGCAGAAAGGTGAAAGTAGTCTGTGGAAGCAAATTGAAAATATTCACATAGCATAAATTGACAATTATTTTTCCTCATCCCATCTGTGAAATTAGCCCATAGTGTTACAATTTCTATTATTGCTAATACATTGATATCAGTTGAACTGTTCCTCTGTAGATATTCTGGTAATTTTCTCAGTTCTATATTCTATTTCACTCATTCTCTCTCTAACTGGATTGCATCTGTTATTTAAATAGTGCTTTGAGTTTTTCATTTCAACAACTTCTTTTTTCCCCCCCTACATCACAAAAATTGCTATCTGTCAGGAATTTGGAAAGATTGGCCTGTACTCAGACAGCCAGAGTGGAAGTGGAGAGGAAAGAATAGAGAGGTTGTAAGAGGCAGAACGATCAAAGTCAGTGGTTGAGTAGATGTGAGAAAATCTCGTCTGATTTTTCAGACGAGAGATATTTAAATAGGGAAGAAGAGCTCTAGAATAACTCCTTAAGTGTCCAGTTTTGTTGACTTGGTGGATGAAGATTTCAGGAAGAAAAGCAGTGTGGGGAGGTGAGGTTGTTGGACAGTACAGAGTTTAAGGAGCCTGAGTCATTGGGCTGGGGTGTCCTCTGGTATCTGGGCTCAGCAAAGAGGTGTGTTCTGGAGCTGAAGACTCAGCAGCGAAGAGATGGCAGCTAGAACCATGGGCAAGTCAGTATTTGTTTCCAACTACTTTGGACTTGCTTGATGCATCTGAAATATAACAGAAGAGGTGGGTGTCTCAGAGCAATATGGGAATACATATTTTATAGCTTTCCCAACCTTACATATTATCTTAGTCATTTTGGCAAGCAAAATCTGACAGCTGGCTCTGGCTTTTAGCCTCAGAACCTTTCAGAATTAGAGATTTGTGTATGTCAAAAAAATAAAGCAGGAATGCCTTTTGGTTTTATTTTAAATTGAAACTAAAATTTTAGTGAGAAGGAGAATTCTTCTTTACCCATTTCCTTTCATTTCAACAACAGTTGCACAAATATAGAGGTAGAGCTGATGAAAATAAGCAAACTAGGAAATAATGTAGCACAGAGAAGAGATGAACTGCTATGTTGTGTTAATATCAAATGGTAAACGTGTGTGCCGCAAGCACCTCATTCTACCTAATTTTCAAAACCTCAACACATGTGACTACGTTCTGATTTGCTTGCTCTAAAGCTCAGAGTAAAAAGCGAAGGCTCCCGAGTTAGACAAACTTGGGTTTCAGTCCTGCCTCTGCTGCTGCCGAGCTACCTGACCTCAGATGAGCTGTGAAATCCCTCTGAGCTTCAGTTTCCATCTACGCAAAATGAGTCATCCTAGACTTCTCCCACTCGTTAATCCCATCACCTGTGCCCACTACACACGTCTTGTATCTGCTCCTGTTTCCCCGACCCCAAGTCCGGGCTATAGAAACATCTTGCATCTGGACCATTGCAACAGCTTCCTAATTGGTCTTCCCACACTCAGTCTTGCTCCCTTGAAATCCATTCTTGATCCTACAACCAGAACGATCATTAGAAATCATAACCCTGTACATGTCACTCTGCTGTTTACAACTCTGTACTCTCCCCATTGCCTTTAGGGTTTTCCACCCACCTCCTCCTCCCACTTTCAGTGGGGCACCTACCAAGACACTCTCTGACCTCCCCCCTCTGCCTCTGGGTCTTTGCTCAGATTAAAGACAACCTTTATCTCCTGCACTCCATGCACTTAGACTTCCAAACCCCTTTCATCCTTCACATCTCAGCCCCCAACTCTGGATTAGGTTCCCATCGTAGGTGTTCCTGTAATACAATACACTTCTCTTACTCATGCTGCTTTAGTACGTTTGTGTTTAATTGTGTATAATTACTTATTGTACTGGTTCAGGGTTTTATCAGGAAAATAGAAGCCACTCTGTCTATTCCAAGTACTGATATTAAGAGTTTTAAAATGGGAGGGTGGAGGAAAGGAGGAAAGATCAACCAAAAGACTTTTATGCATGCATATAAGCCTAACCAGTAGTCATGGACAACGGGGGGGGGGGGGGGGGATGTGGGGAGTGGTTTGGGATGGGAATGGGGGGATGAGGACAATTATGTGATACCATAATCAATAAAATAAATAAATAACAAAAAAGAAAAAAATAGTTTTAAAATGGGAAAAGTGAGATTTATGCAACCACTGGGCAAGCAAAGACCCAGAAGGCCATCATCCACGCAGCACTGAAGGACATGCTTCTGCAGAGCTTATCTGGGGACAACAAAACACACAGATCTCTAAGAGGATCCCACTCACTATTCCAGCATGTGGACAATTCTCAAGAAGTCCACCCGAAAGCTGTTTGAACTTGCATTTCTCTGTGGACCTGCCTCCGGTGTCTGCCTCTGGAGGACAATGGTCTCTCCTTTGCTCACCTATGTGCCTCTCATTGGATGATCTCTCCTGGAACCAGCCAGAGAGAAGAGATTCTGGGAAATGCAACCACCAGTTTCTCTTCTGCAGACTGGGAACACATCAGAAAGGGATGTCCGTGATTTCAGTTGACGACCCGCAGTTCAGCACACTTATCCAGGGGTAACATCACTTAAAAGGGTGATGCCAACGAGACTGGATGATAAAGGAACTTGATAGATATCTTGCTTGTTTACTGGATACCACTGCTCATTTTCCTGTAAAGCCACACACACACAAATTAATCTGGTCCATACGATGAGTGTTATGACTGAAGCTGAGTTGTTTGTGTACTTCTGTATGACTGTCGAGTGGCTAGGTGAGTCACATCCTTGTGTCCTACACATAACCTATTAAAACCAACAGGCCTCTACAGACCTGGGGAGAACAGGGCAGTCTTCCATCCTTAGATTCCATTTCTGGCAAAGGTGCACTAAGTCAAAATGATGTAAGCTGAGTCAGATTTTCCAGTAGCAACTCAGACACCTGCATTACCAACCCCAATGACCAAGGTTTTATAGGAAGGTGACCACAAATCCCAAGTATGCTTCCATGCGCAGTCAGCATAAAGCTTTACACAATGTATAGGTAGCAAACGGGGCAATATAGAGGCCAATCACTGCAATCTAATAATCGATTAAACTGTCTTTTAATGATTTTGTGTTATATTGCCACAATGAATAGGAAGTCAAATTGCATTTCTCTAGAGATTCTTTGCTTAAATTCTGATGATAATCCTTACACAGAATGTTGAGGAAACTTAAGAGTTTTAGATGATTTTGGAGAAATAAATCCAGGGATGTACACCTCAGCTGCCAAGCTGTATGTGCAGATCTGCTGCCAGCCAGCAAAGGTCTGAAGTGACAAATGATCGGTCGTTCTGTGTGTGAATTCTGTGTGTCGCTTTCTGAACTACAGTTCTAGAATCACTAGTCACTACCTTCTACCTATCTTATGATAAGCATACTTTTTTAAAAAAATTGTTTTGAATATGCATAAGCTAACCTTTGTTTACACTGGAATGTCCATCATTTTATCACTTGCTGCATTGTTTCAGAGTGTCAAGTGCTCAGGAATTATAACCAGACTCACTAATATGCATCATTGGGGTGGCCCAGAGTCCAGAGTGGTCCTTTTGCAGCTATAGTGGAATTGAATGTACTTCCATTTAAAAAAATAAAATAAAAAAAGGCTCTAAAAGAGTGAATAGTTAGAATATTTACAAGTCCAAGAGCTCCTTATCTTCTCCATAGCATGTTAGAACACAGAGACTCAAATCCTGAGCATTCACCGGAAGTGGCTGCCGTGGTCTACGCACTTCCGCAGTTCCTCTTTGTCAACTGTCTTTAGAATCAGAATCATCAAGGTGCTCAATTTCACCCACCGATTTTTCACAAGACAATTTTCACTGGTCTGCAGCCTTTCTTTTCTTCCTCTTTCCAGCTCCTCTCTTCCCCTTATCTGCTGAAGTTCAGTTTCCCTTTTACTCTGCTGACTCCATGCTGGAGCCAAACAGGAGGGAGCTGCAAGAGCTGGGGACACGTACAGAACAGGCGCTGCCCTGGGCAGGGAAGGGACGCTGGGATGGAGCATACTGGGAAGGCCATGGGGTAACAGCACATTGCTGACAAGCAGGACTGATGTCGGTGTTCCCAAATTCACTGACAAGACACGTTTTGTAGAGCCGAGTGTTCTCATCTGTGAGATGAGTGGGCTGGAGCATTAACTCTTCCTCCTCCTCTAACTTTCGACGTCTCTCTGAGGCATGCTGTCTGCTTGCTGAAATGTAAATACATGCCAGAGGCCAGTGCCGATGTAGGCAGGGAGCAAATGTAACCTGACCATTTGCATTCTAACACCATAGGCCAAGGTGAAGATGCTGGCTCTGAATGGACACGTCCCAGGAAGGTCTTGTGGAGGAAGTGGGATTTCCTGAGTCATCGGGATAAGAAGAGAAAGAGGTCAACGTGGCAGCTTCTCCATTCAAGCAACCACACAGGTGAAGGCCCTTGCACATGCTGGACTTCATTGGATGAGCTCGCCTACTCTGCCTTGAACTACCTCCCGGCACTACCTCTTCTCCCAGTTGCCATGTCAAGTCAACCCTGTTGACCTCCTGGAGCTCCTTCCAGCAGGGCAACTTTCCTGACTGCCTGGCACAACCTAGCGATTCTTCCTGCTGAGAGCGCTGCCCCATATCTCACCCCACAGCCCACACCACATCCTGTGTATATCAAGCCCCTGACCTGATCCAATCAACGTCCACATTGGACTCAATGCTCTTGAAGGTTGTGTGGGCTTTGTTTCCCCCCATTGGGAGTTCGTGCTGTTTCGTTGAAACATAAATTCTCAAAGGGAAGGCAGTATCTTTGTTTATTGCATTTGGTTGGACTCTGAATTTGTGCACTTAACAGGCTCCCTTTAGATCAACTGTTGAAGAAAAAAGTGGCTTCGGGCTTATAAAGATTCATCACAGCTTCTTCAAGAGTATGGTTGTTGAGGTAATCTCTGCAGACCTTCCACTGGACACTCTGAAATTGTAAGAGGAGCCAAGGCCCCACAGGGACAGGTGGGGAGATCCCCCTACCCTGCAGTCCAGGCTGGCCTGGGAGGTCCCGTGAGTGAGCTATTCTTCTCTCCTTTGTTTTCTTCGTCCGAAAAGAGGAAGTGTCCCCTATTTGCTTGTGTGGGTCTTCCTCCCCACGATGTGGCTGTGTTCTAGAGATTCTTCAGGAAGGAATGGACCAAACCGCTTTCTGTCGGATGCTCAGGTTCCTTGCCAAAACTTATGGGAGTAAGTGTCCCTACTTTGCATCTAGAAAACATGAAATCAGAGAGACACAGAAGAACTTACTGCGGAATTATAATGAGTGAGGGGAGAGATAAAAATAATCTGAGTAATAGGTCCCGTCAGTCACCCCACAGAGGATGAATGGGCGGGTCACAAGATAGAGCCTACAGAAAAAGACCTTAGTCATCCAGGCCAACCGCTTCATTTTACAGGAAATTGAAGTCTGGAAAGAAGCAGGGACTTGCTCTCTTAAGTTACTGAATTCAATCGGATGCTTTGCGCTTCTGCTTTAGATAGAAGTCAAGCTAATTCTAAAACAACTGCATCCCTCCCAGGGTCCCAGGGGGTCAAGGAGCACCAGCTGGCCAATACTACTTACCCCACACTCACCTCCTCAACCTCATACCCAAAGTCCCAACCAATTCACCAGCAAATAAGTAAATTTCAGCAAAATAAATAGATATGTATTTTAAATGCCCAAGTCTATGGGGATCACAGAATAATATAGGAAGAAGCTAAGCCAAGCAAATGGTATAAAATACAACTAGAATAACTGAGTATAGAAAAGGAGATCCCGCCGAAACCGGTTTGGCTCAGTGGATAGAGCATCGGTCTGTGGACTGAAAGGTCCCAGGTTTGATTCCGGTCAAGGGCATGTACCTTGGTTGCGGGCACATCCCCAGTACGGGCTGTGCAAGAGGAAGCTGATTGATGATTCTCTCTCATTAATGTTTCTAACTCTCTATCCCTCTCTGTAAAAAATTAATAAAATATATTGTTTTTTAAAAAGGAGATCCCAAATTCAATTTCCCTGAAACCCAAGAGTGTATCTCATTGATGTACACAAAACATTTATTTCATCAATGTACTTTGACATTGGTTTCCTTTCTGATGATCATTTCTAATTAGCTAATCTGATGGTTCATATAAAAACCCAGCTTTAAGACAAGTTCCCTGGCTTTGGTCCTACGGAAATTCCAGAGTTGCCATTATCAGCAAACATGGGGTGCACTCCAGAGTTCCAGGGCAGTGTGGGCCAGTGTTCCCTGGGCAGCCCCTCTGAAAATAAAGTTTCTAGAAACTCAGATGTGGCATCAGAAGGCTGTGAACATTGGGGTTGTCTCTCTAAACAACACAACCCGTAGGGCTGACAGGAGCCCCTAGAGCTGGTGCCAGAGCCAGAGCCATTGGGAACATTCTCCAGTGGAGTCAGGACCCCCACCTTGGAGAGCAGGAGCTGACTCGGCTCCCTGTGTGCCTGGCCCAGTGACATCTGGGAAACTTGTTGGCCATCCTGCCTCTTGGAAGGAAGGGCATATAGCCCGTTGGAATTTTACTCCAGGGTGCCAGGCAGACAGAGGAGCAGATGGGCTCGTGTTTATGAGTACTTTTGAGCCTCAATTGACAATGTTTGTCTCCTCCTGGGACGCGGAGTGCCCCGTAAATCAAGCCTCTCTCCCGTTGCCAGCCTTGCTTGTGTTTGCTGAGTCCTCCAGTCAAAGGCAAGTTGAAACAGTGCGGAGACTTTGGCAAAGGGTTTCTTCCCCCCTCTGGAGCTCCCCGTTTTAATGAGACAATTCTAGGGTGAGGTTGGCCCTAGGAGTTATTTCTCTGACTCACCTTCCCTTTGCTCTTTTCACACACTCAGAATGCAAGGACTCAGTACCTCATCGCCCTGGGCAGAGAGAGGCCAGGGTTGGGGCAAAGCTCTACTGGGGCCCACTCCCAAGGCTGAAAGACAAACAGGGAGGTGTCTTTCCCAAACCAATCGCTGTCATCACCCCAAGCTATTTGGGGACACCATTGCCACACACCTCACGAAGAAGCTCAGACTGGTTCTAACTCTCAGGGGTGGAAGTATAGGCCTACTTAACCACCATGCCCAAAGCTGACAGAGAATTAGCAAAGGAAGGAGGGAGGGGGCTGCTTTGGTGACTGTCCTTCTGCATCTTCAGAGGCTTGAACTGACATGAGAGATGTATCGTGGCCCGGAAAAGCATCTGGACTCTCTCGACGTCTTGTCCCAGGCTTTGTGTCTGGTCATGTGATTCAGCAAAAATGACTCTGTTGGCACAGAGGGTGCAAAGATGATAAGGACGCAGGACCACCTGCAAGGAGCCCACAGATTAGCAGGAGAGGCAGGCAGGCAGCTTCAATGTGGCGGCAAGTGCCGAGGCAAAGTTACGTGTGAAGGACTGGTTTTCCATTCCCAAGGACACGGGCAGTAAAACGCACTCACCCCATACATGTACATCCTGGTGCACACACATGCTCACTCCGAACATGAGCTCTGCATAGTAATATATCCCCATTGCAGATGGAAGAGCAGGAGCATGCGAAGTGGAGCAGGAGAAGCCCTGGCAGCGCTGAGAGTGGGAGAGTTTGCACAAAAGCCACCTTTGCTCCGCCACCTTCTAGAATGCGCTCTCACTCTTGAAATGTCACAAGTCGTGGCTCACTCAGTCCAAAACAGACAAGCAAGCGTACAGATCCTGTGACATGTGCAGCTCAGCAGACCTGTCCTTGCCCTTCCTGGAGAACAGAGACACCCGGATGTTAGCTCTCTGGGCCACAGGATTCCCAAATTCCCTGCTTTCCTTGGCTGACCTTGACCCTGCCTTTCTACAGCCTGGGAACTCTTTGAATAAAATGTAGAAATGGGGTTTTTCTTGGAAAGCCCATTTGGAGTATTAAGATGATGGTGCCAGGTAGCATTCATTCATTCCTTTGTTCATTCATTCCCTCTGCATTTCAGTTATATCCAAATGGGTATTATGTGTTCATGTCGGTGCAAAAGTGCTGTGTGTGCAGGAGACAAAAATGAATACAATGTGTCTGCCCTTAAGGTGTTTGTCCTTAATGTGAGACTTGAGTTAATCAATTAACAAAAATCCAAGGAGGAATGACATAAATGCACGACTAAATATGTATCAGTAGAATTTCTAGCAACAAGCCTGCCTATACCGGTGTAGGCTTCCCCCTTATTTTGTCTACACATAGAAATGCCAGCTCAACAAAAGGAGTAAAGAAAGAACTCAACCCAGAGAGAGAGAAAAGTGGGAGCTAATATCACAATGGCCCAAAGAGTTTAGGCCTGCATGTGGACAGGTATTTTCCTGGTTACACTGGCATAGGGCATGGCCTGGAGAAGGCATCAATTTGGAATCATGATCGAATCCCCTTGATAAAGCACAATGACTTGCAAGGTTCCCAGTCCCTGGAAGAGAAACTAGGAAACTTCATCCGCCATCTGTGGAAGTGTCAAGGAATCTTGACATCCATTTGAAGCTTTGATGGAGTTAAAAGAAAAAAGTCATTTATGAGAAGGCCAAATTCCAGGCCTGTGTCATGGGATGGTGTGGGGTCTAGATATACATGCTCATGGAAACTCCAAACCAAGACATCAACATAATATAACCCAAGTCCTTATGCCTGGAAATTCCTGTGGCTCCCGTAGAAGCAATTGAAAAGTCGCTTTGTAGAGGTATGTAAGCCATAGTAAACATAGGTAAGCCATAGTAGACATTTCCTCAAGGGATGGGGGGAATGTTGTGATGAAGATAAGCTCAAAACCAAAGTTTGTAAACCTCATGAAGAAACAAACAACCATGGTGTGAGGGAATGTACATGGACCATAAGTAAATGCAACAAATAGACTTAGCATCTCAAGACCTGGAGACAAGGACACAATTTGAATGAGATTATAATATACTAGAGGCCCGGTGCGGATCTGTGCACCAGTGGGGTCCCTCACCCAGCAGTCCAACATCCCTCAAGGGTTCCTGGAGTATGAGAGGGCATTCTGCAAAGTTGCTGTCACTTGGCAGCTCCTGCATTGAGCATCTGCCTCCTGGTGGTCAGTATGTGTCATAGCTACCAGCAAATCAGCCTGTCGGCCTGTCACTTAGGTTTTTATATATAATATATAGATGGATGTTTAAACTGGCTAGACAGGTAAGCAAAGAAATAAAAGCTACAAACACAGTGGAAGAAGGTTGGGAAATGTAAAAGCAAATCCGATAAAGAACTGCATTTTACTTTTACAAGTGACAAACATGGTGACTGAACATAAACAGCTCAATAGATGGGTTCCATGGCAGATGTGTGTGGTTCAACCGCCTACGAACGAGGGCAGCGCTATTTTGAAAGTTGAGCATTCACACCGTGTTCCTCTCAGCAAATCCATTTCTTGGAACAAAATCCAGTAAAGCCAAGAGACATGAATAATGGTATTTACAGTAGTGCTGTTCACAATTGCACAGACTTGGAAACGGCCCAAAGGCTGCTGACAGAACTGTGGGTAAATAAACTGAGAGATAGTCACACAATGACACAACGGAACATTATAGAGCAGTCAAAACAAATGAATCACAGCCACATGCAGCACAAAGCGTGAATTTAACGTACTAACTGTGAATGAAAAAGCAAGTCCTGGTGGACTATCTCAGCATAGGCTATTTTTATAAAGTTACCAAAATGTTTAAGTTAAAATAAAAAATTGAAAAGTGTGCTTTTAGAAATATATGTTCTTAAAATAGAATCTATTAAAAATTTAAGTAAAGGACTGATAGTCACAACATTCCGGGTAAGTGGTTACTTTGGGTGAGAGGAAGTATTGGGACAAAATGGGAGGGGGCATGTAGGTAGATATAATACTGTTAACATGCTAGTCTCTTTATTTTTTATATTATTAATAAATAGATTACCGATGCTGCCCGCCAGCCCAGCAGAGGGAGGTGGGGGCAGGCCATGGGCTTCCCGGCCATGGGAACCTGCTTCCCAGTGGGTCACTGCCATGGAAGAGAGGTACTCAGCTCCCATGGGTGGGGCAGGGCAGGGAAGTCAACCCTCTCTCCCAGGGGCACTGGCTCTCCCTCTCCCTGCACCTGGGCACCGGGGTTCGCCTCTGACTCACCCATTCTGCCAAAGTGTGAAGATGGGTTTGAGAGAAGCTGCACTGTTCTCTTCTTTCCCAGTAGAGACAGGCCCCAGAAGTGGCGGGCCCAGAGCTCCGGGCAACTGCCCCGTCCAGACCGAAGATGGACTTAGATGTCTTGCTGCCTCGGCCCAGGAAGGAGGTGGCCGCAGCTGCCTGAGAGGAAGGCAGATTCTGGGTCGGTGCCTTGCACAGGGGCACAAGCTGGAAACAGAGTCCCCAATACAGTTGACCCTTGGCCAATACAGGTGTTAGGGGCACCCATCCCAGGCAGTCAAAAATCTGCATAGAACTTCTGACTCCCTCTAGTATCGACGAGGGGTTGGTTACAGGAGCCCTCAGATCAGCAGATGCTCAAGTTCCCTCTTTACTATTGGGTCGGCAACTAAGTAATTGCGGATTTTTAAAAGAAAATCAAAGACAATTTTTTTATGGAACTAAATAACTTTATTCTGTAATGTATTGCCCATTTTGATCAATGACCTTTTGCCATCTTTCAGGCAGCATCATAATCCCACGTTCAAAAAACTTCTGGTTTTTATTAGCAAAAAACTGAATCAGGTACGATTTGACATCATCATCATTATTGAAATTTTTACCATTCAAGGAGTTTTGTAAAGATCGAAACAAAAAGTAATCAGATGGTGCAAGGTCAGGACTATATGGTGGATGTGGCAAAACATCCCAACCAAGCTCCATTAATTTTTGCCGAGTGACCAAAGATGTGTGTGGCCTTGCATTGTCATGATGCAATACAACACCTTTTCGATTTGTCAATTTGGGCCACTTTTCTTTAACTGCATTGTTTAATTTCGTTAGTTGTTCAATGTAGACATCAGAATTGATCGTTTGGTTGGGTGGTAAGAGTTCAAAGTAGACAATTCCTTTGTAATCCCACCAAACTGATAACAAAACCTTCTTTTGATGAATATCAGCTTTTGATGTTGTTTGAGTTGGTTTACCTGGCCTGCTCCACGATCTTTTCCGCTTGATATTGTTGTAAACAACCCATTTTTCATCGCCAGTTATCAGTCGTTTTAAAAATGGATCATTTTAATTATGTTTCTTTAGCAAATTGCAGCTGCTAATGCGTTGCGTTAACTGTGATTCTTTCAGTTCGTGAGGAACCCATGTATCAAGTTTTTGAACATAGCCAAGTTGTTTTAAGTGATTTTCAATGCATGTATGTGATACATGAAGCTTCTCTGCAATCTCACGTGTTGTACTGTGACAGTCCGAATTGATTATTGCTTTGATTAGGGCGTCATCAACTTCAACTGGACGACCAGAGCGTTTTTCATCTTTGAGTGAAAAATCACCAGAACGAAATTTGGCAAACCAATTTTGACACTGCCGTTCTTTTAAGGCTTCATCACCATAAACAGCACATAACTTTTTATGAGCTTGGGATACGTTTTTCCCTTTGTGGAAATAAAAAAGCAAAATATGACAAAAATGTTCCTTTTGATTTTCCATTTTTCAACGAACGCCAAACAAAAACTACAAAACAGATCAAAAAACTTTTTTTTACTGATTAACAGCTGAATATCCAACTATCAAATAACAAAATGTGTTTTACATTTGTACTACGTCTGCAAACCTAAAAATTCAACTGAAGCCATATATGTGTGAAACCCGCAATTACTTAGCTGCCGACCCAATAGTAAATGGTGTAGATCAATGCATATAGTTGTGCTCTGTATCAGCGGTCTCCCAACCACAGATGGAGAATAGTATAGGTTTATATTAAATCTGGGGGGGGGGGGTTGTTGTTGTTGTTGTTGCTAATCCTCACCAGAGGATATTTTTTCCATGGATCTTTTAGAGAGAGTATAAGGAAGGGGGAAAAGAGAGAGGGAGAGAGAAACATCGATGTGAGAGAAACACATGGATTGTTTGCCTCCTTCACACCCTCTGACCCAGGCAACCCCAAGTATGTGCCCTAGACCAGGAATCATACCCATGATCCTTCGGTGCACGGGCCAATGCCCTAGCCCAGTGGTTGGCAAACTCATTAGTCAACAGAGCCAAATATCAACAGTACAACGATTGAAATTTCTTTTGAGAGCCAAATTTTTAAAACTTAAACTATACAGGTAGGTACATTGTTATTAACTTAATTAGGGTCCTCCTAAGCTGGCCTTTGCTAAAAACTCAAGGGGCCAAAGAGCCACAGTTTGCCGACCACTGCTCTAACCACTTGGCAACACAGGCCAGGGCTAAAGGAAATCTGGGTATAAGTGGATCCACACGGTTCTAACACATGTTGCTCAAGGGTCCACTGTAGTTTCAGCTATTCCACGTGTGGATTCTCTATGTCACTTCTCCCCGTCAGCCTAAATGCTGGGAAAACTGTGGAAGCTGCTTCCTGGAGACTCGGGGGGAGGCAGTGGGGCTAAATGCCGAAGCCCCAGGCAGGCAGGGCCACTGCCTCAGAGTACGCGCTGGGATGCCAGGACTCGCCCGGCAGAGAGCTCCCTCCTGCCTCCCTGTGTGGAGCAACCAGGCCTTGACCCCTGAAGACAGATGTTGGCTCTTCCAGGCAGGACAGAAGGGCATAGGCACTTTGCAAGGTTTTCCTAGGAGGGGAAGGAAGTTCATAAGCTGGGCCAGTCTCGACCTCGCCCCCTGGTGGTCAGAGGGGTTATTTGCAGGGTGGGTGGGTTCAAGAACTGAACCAAGTTACTCCCCACATGGGAATTGAACCCATGACCTAAGGGACACCAAGTCCTGTTACTGACACTACCTCGGGACTGACCCTACCATGTGGGGGCCTCCCAGTGACAAGATGTCGTGGCACATTGGCTTTTTTTTTTTTTCATTTTAGTCACATATTTTACTGGGCTTTCTATGGAATTCTATTTGTTTGGGGTTTGGGTGTTTTTTTTCCATTTTTTTAAATTAAGGTATTATATGTGTACATATCTTACTATTGCCCCCCCACCCCACTCCCATACATGCCCTCACCCCCCAGAGTTTTGCATCCATTGGTTATGCTTATATGCATGCATTTAGGTCCTTCGGTTGATCTCTTATCTCCCCCACCTCTCCCTAACCTTCCTGCTGTAATTTGACAGTCTGTTTGATGCTTTACTGCCTCTGCATCTATCTTTTTTGTCACCAGTTTATCATGTTCTTTATTATCCACAAATGAGTGAGATCAGGTGGAATTTTTCTTTCATTGACTGGACATATTTAATGTATACAACCTGATGAGTTCTTCCATAAAATAATAACAACTCCTCCCGATTGTAATCATATGGTTCCAGAGTCCATCCCCGTGGGGAAAGCCTTGACCCTGTTATAATGTTGGGCTCCAGCCCATTGTCTGTGCTCATAGCCAGCTTTCCGGAAAGAGGGTAAAAGTCTTGGGTGTCCCAGCACCACTGCGTGAAACCCCTCTGCCTCAGGGGAGAGCCGGGTCCTTGTACACAGAGGGGCCAGCGATGGGAGCATCCCTCTTAAAGGGCCTGGCCAACCATCACGTGCCTGAGCCTGACCCTCCGCAGGCGTGTCTGAAGCTGGCCCCGCAAGGAGTGTGGAGAGAGCGGATGGAACTGAGTGAGATTGAGAGAAAAGGATTTGGAGCTCAGTGTTGAAGGAGGTGGGGAATGTCAGCGATGGAGAACAGAAGCCAAGCTCTCCATTTCTTCCTGCCACCACCTCCACCCTCTCCCCCCCTCCCCCAAATCCTCACTCATTGAGCCATAAACCCTCGGAGCACCAAGACTCAGCTCCCTGATCAGACCCTGTATGTCTCAGCAATATCCTCTGATAACCAGGGGTATGTCAGAAACCCTCCGGTAAGCCTTCCGATAGTCTCATTGGTAACAATATTGTATAGGGAGCACTTGAGGCACCTCAAAATATTAATTAATTAGTTAATTCCTCACAAGTTATTCTTCCTAAGACAGCCCTTGACTAGCAGGTTTGTCCTTAGTCAAAAGAGCCCTCCAACCCCGCAGCCCAGCTGGTGTGGCTCAGTAGTTGAGCATCGACCTATGAACCAAAAGGTCATGGTTTAATTTCCAGTCAGGGCATGTGCTTTGGGGTTGCAGGCTTGATTCCCAGTAGGAGGCATGCAGGAGGCAGCCAAATCAACGATTCTCTCTCATCGTTGATCTCTCTCTCTCTCTGTCTCTCTCTCTCTCTCTCTCTCTCTCTCTCTCTCTCTCTCTCTCTCTCCCCCTGCTTTGAGCCCACATGTGCAGGGCCCGCTGGGGGCCCTAGGTTCCCTTGATGTGCGGTCATTCATCCCAGCTTGCCTCTTTGGGAGTCAGAACTGTGGCCTGGGTTGTAGGTTGGGTTATAGAGCTCCCTCCTTCAACACAGCAGTTGGAAAGATGGAAAGATAGCCAGGTGGCCAGCCCTCTGTTTCTTACCAGTGTTTCTGGCAGCCCTGGAAGAAACTGTTAGAAGTCACTCCTTGCTTTCTAAACGATCCGTCCTCCTTGCCTGGAGATGATTGCATGACCTCCACACAAAGGCGGAGAGAGCAGAGGAGCCGAGATTGTGGGAGAGATTCATGTCCCCATACAAGGAAACCGGCCCCCCCTTTTTTGCATAGGCAGCAGTTCAATAAATAATTAATGCTTGTTAATCTCCCAGCTATTTCTCCCATTGTAAAAAATTAATTGGTCTTCATCATGTATTGCATTGTAACCCGCAGGGATTTGGCCCCCGTCCGCCACCTGCTGGGACACGCTCCTCCTGGAGCTCATTGGTGTGTGGCAGTGGCACTTGGCAGCCGTTTCGGGGCATGAATGAGAGTGCAGGGAGCTGCACGGGCACCTGGGGAGGGAGCGCCGCACACAGACACTGCCTCTTTCTTCCCCGGGCCTGCGGTGTGCAAGCGCGCTGCCCACATCTCCTCCCTCGCTGCTGACAGCCTGGTTTGCAAAAAAGGTTGAGCAAGACTCACGATGGGGTTGGGGAGCCTCAGCCCGTCTCTCTCTGGGCCTCGGATTACAGACAACAAAGGCCCTGGGATCTCTCGCTGGCCTTGGCCACGGAGCTGTGCCTCAGTTAGCCTGAGCAGGCCTCTGAGACCCATGAAAGGTGAAGATGAGGAGGGTCCGGGTGGGAGGGAAACACCCTAGGTGGCTCAGTTCCTCCAGCCTCAACTACTACATGTTTCTCTCTTGTATGTCATCCATCAAGCATACCACCTTCTCCTCCAGGAAGTTCTCCTAGATGAAGCCAGTGTGGCTACCTCCACCCCATGCCTGACTTGCCCTTCTCCCTCAGTGCCCTCAGGTGATTTTCCTAATGACAAAGTTCTGTCAGTGATGATTGCTGCCTCCTTTGTTTCCTCATATTATTAGAAGCCTGGTGCACAAAGTTCGTGCAGGGTAGGGTCCCTAGGCCTGGCCTCTCCATCTCCCCACCTCCTCCTCCCCTAGCTCCCTCAGCACCCTGCCGCCACCGCTGGTCACCAGCCATGTCCCATGCCGCCCCCTGGTGGTCAGCGCATGTCATAGTGAATGACTGAACTCCTGCTCTCCTGGTGGAACTTCAGAGTGGAGAATTTGCATATTAGCCTTTTATATATATAGACTAGAGGCCCGATGCACGAAATTTGTGCAAGGGGATCGGCTTTGTTCGGAAGGTTGTCCAGACCATCGTTCTGCTGTTCCCATCTAATTCGCCTATTAGCTCTTTATTATATAGGATACTGTAAGCCCCAAGAGGGCAGAAGTCATGTTTGTGCTGTAACAGATACGCCAAGCACTTGTGTGGCTGGGAAGAATCTCAGAGGAGAGAGGAGGCAGTGAGCTGGGGTAGCACTTGGAATGGTTCCTCACGCCCCCCCTCACCCCCACCCTGGAAAAGCCATGCAGGTACATAGGTCCGAGGGACAAGCAGGTGTCAGGCTCGCTCAGGTCTGTCCCAACCCTGCTCTCTCTGCTGCTGCTGAGTAATGTCACTTAGCCTCTCCCAACCCAGTCTCTCATCTGAAAAATGCCTCCCTCATTCAGCCAGTGTGGGTTACATGGGCTGATGACAGTGGACCCTAAGTAAGTATGTGGATCCGTTGCTTACATCACGTGTGGTCTTCTCACTCTAGTACCTGCCCTAGAGCCGGCTTCAGAGACACCTCCCAAGCCCACCTTGCCATCAGCCTGAATTCCCAGGTGCTCACTTGCCACCCTCCTTTCTGGCTTCTCAAGGCAGCTGGGTGACAGAACACTGCAATGTTGGAGCCAGGACGACCCCAAGATCAGCCAGCTCCTCGGTGCATGAGTAGAAAAACTGAGGTCAGAAGGACGCATGTAGCTGACGAGAGCTTGGGCAGCTGCTCAGCAAGGCTATCGCAGACCACATGCCCCTACTCCACGCTGCTTGAGAGAGGGGGTTCCTTCATCAGAGCATCCGTGTGTGTGTGTGTGTGTGTGTGTGTGTGTGTGTGTGTGTGCCAGGTACCATGTGCCAGGCTCTATGCTAACTAAGCACTGTGCATGGGTCACTCATTTAATCCTCAGGAAACTCTGTGAGTCAGCTCAATCTTTATCCTCACTGGATAGACGAGGTAACAGGCACTAAAGGTCCCCAACAGAAAGTGTCAAAGCCTGGTTCTTTGGTGGTCTCGCTCCAGGGAAACTGTGACCACTAGAGAGGACTCTGGTTCTTTGGGGGAATCTTATTTCTCCCAGGGTACTGGAGTCTAGGTGCAGGGGAGATGATCGCACCCTAAGGGATGCCGGGCAATGGGAGTGTCACGGCTCACAGACACTCTCCTCTCCTCATGCTCGGGACACAGACGAGGACCATGCGGGAAGATCAGCAGAAGCGCTTGAACACGGGCATGAGGTTGGGCCTGTGAAGGTATTTCTATGGAACAAACAGTCAAGTTGGCCAAACGACAGGCCACCACACATGACTTTGGCTGAAACTCTGAGGAAGATTGTGATGAGGAATCAAGAAGCAGCGGGCTAAAGCGTGTTTGTACCTCTGGGAGGTCCCGCCACCATAGCATGGCAGGACAGTCACAGGACAACCGTGGGCATATCACCGAGGGCAAGGGGTGGGCAACCTTTTTCCTGCCAAGGACCCTTTGATTATTGACAACATCATTCTCGGGCCATACAAAATGATCAACCTAAAAACTCGCCTGCCATATTTGGTCAAACATTTAATTAACGCTTCCCTCATGCCTTGGCAGGGCCAGACCAAAGGATTTTATGGGCCTTCTCTGGCCCGAGAGCCAAACGTTCCCCACCCCTGCCATGGGCCAAAAATGGTGAACTTTATAATCTCTCATACCTACGTTTTTGCATCTAACTGGGACTTTGCTGCAGGCAATGTCTTTTTCTCAAAAAATGAGTCCCCGGTCAGAGTCCTGGGCTCCAAGGCAGGGCCGTGGAGGCAAAGGTTCCTGGATAGACAAGCCTGACACCACCCCTCAAGTGCCAGCATCTTCTACTTGCAAGGGAAGCCTTGGGGTCAAGGTGGGGTCAAAGGATCTGTGTCCTAGCCCAGGATCCGCTACTGGTTTGCTGTGTGGCTTTGGAGAGACCTCTTTAATTCCCGTGACCTTCCGTGACCTTGAATTCCTTTTCCATAAATTGGAGATAGGGTATCTGTCCTGCTTACAGGGTTTGACCCAATATAACAGGCTAATTTTTTTAAATATATTTTTTACTGATTTCAGAGAGGAAGGGAGAGGGAGAGAGTCATCAATGATAAGAGAGAATCATTGATCGGCTGCCTCCTGCACAACCCTACTGGGAATCAAGCCCACAACCCTGGGCACATGCCCGGACCAGGAATCAAATCAGCGACCTCCTGGTTCTTAGGTGGATGCTCAACCACTGAGCCACACTGGTAGGGCCTATAGCAGGCTCATTTTTAAGTTGGTGTAGGTGTTAAGCTTTCTGAACTAAGAAGACAATCGTCTGAGCAGAGGATTAGCTGTTAAGACCTCTCTTTCTGGACTAGAGCATTCTTTCTTAGTCATCAATAATTGGAGTTGGTAATGATGGTTGGATGGCTTCGTATTCAGCAATTACTTGATGAAAGCTAAATTTAGCTTTCTACATGAGGTGAGGCTTTGAAGTGTGACCGGATGAAACCAAGCTCCGAAAGCACAAAACAGGTGCAGCCTTGAAGTCCAAGCAGAGCCTGGTGCCCAGCCCTGGCCCGTTAATCCCAATCCACCCGCCCAGAGGGAAGCGTTAGCGCCATTAGCGGACAGGATGAGGAGGGGTGATCGACCCAGAGAAGTGGAGTCACTTGTCTAGAAGGAAATGGGCTCCCAGAGGCCCCGGAGGCCCAGCCGATGGCCTGCGCCCTGCTGGCATCTCTGCCCATTCCCAGCGCCCTGCAGGAAGCCAGGTCTGACCTTGAGCAGATTGTGCAACCCCTCGCGATGAAATGCCTCATCTGTTACCTGAGACCGCAGGCCTTTCATGATGGACAGGTGGTCTGGCGCGGAGGGTGCAGCCATGGGTTGGAAGCAGGCAACGGGGAATTTAAAACCGGCCTTGTCACCATCAGTGCGATGTGACCTTGACGGAGCAAAGTCCTTCATGTGAAGCTGTTTCTCTCTCTCTCTCTCTCCTTCTCTCTCTCTCTCTCTCTCTCTCTCTCTCTCTCTCTCTCTCTCTCTCTCTCTCCCCCCTAAAGAAGAGTGGAGCTGGTGAGGGGCTAGAACCGTGGTCGGCAAACTGCGGCTCTCCAGCCACATGCCGCTCTTTGGCCCCTGGAGTGTGGTTCTTCCACAAAATACCATGGCCTGGGCGAGTCTATGTTAAAGAAGTGGCATTAGAAGAAGTTTAAGTTTAAAAAATGTGGCTCTCCAAAGAAAGTTCAATCGTTGTCCTATTGATATTTGGCTCTGTTGACGAATGTTTGCCAACCACTGGGCTAGGACATCACAGGATGGCCGTGGTACCTCCCTGACCCGCGAACATCTGTGGAACCTGGTCTGAACCCCAGTTCCTGGGCCTGTAAGAGTTCAAAGGCCTTCACACTGTTTCTGTGAATTCACCTGCCACCGGGTAGGTAGCTCACGGGTGCATCTTACCTCTGTTCTGCTCCCCATCCACCCGGACGTCAGCCCAGCCCTCCCATTGCCACAAGTCATGCACGTATATATACGCATGTTGTGAAGCAAAGAGACTGAATGTAGGCAAAGTGGCCTGTAGTCACTTCATGCTCCTCTCAGCCTTTCATCACCCCTCCCCCACACCCCTTTAGGACAAGGTCCAAACCTCCCCAGGCACATTCCACCCGAACCCAGGTGCCCCTAAATAGGAGCTTCTAGATCTAAGTATTTCCCCAACAAGCCAGCCTTCCGCTAGGGGAGATGTCGGTGTAGGTAAACTTTTCTCCATTCTGTCACAGTTAGAGCCTGCACGAATGTGCTTTGCTTGTAGGCACTTCACAGGCCGTGCATTCATGCCTCACAACCACCCTGAGAGCTCTGACTTTACAGGTGGGGAAACTGAGGCTGGGAGATGTGGGGTAGCCAAGGGTGTGCACCTGGAATCAAAGCCAGGTTGACCAGAAAGCCCGTCCTGCCTTTCCTTCTATCATCTGCCCGTTAGTGTCTGCTGCTGAGGGCCCCTCCGGACTGGCCTGGATGAACACGGGCTCCCAGGAGGCTGTTGCCAAGCAACCCCTTTCCTGCCAAAGTCCTTCTTCTTCTGACTCTCACTCTGGCCCTCACTTCCTGCACAAGGGAGACCAGACTGACTGCTGAAGGAGAGGTCACGCTTAGAGGGGACTCGGCTGCACACAGAGAAGCTGCTGACCCCTCCAAGGGCTCTGACACCTCCCTCCCTCCCGCCTGCCCGGGGACCTGCCCCAACTTGCTGAGCAGGACACTCCAGCGGAAGCCGGGGCAGGAGGACCCGGGAGGAGGCCTGTTCTGAAAGGAGGCTGCTGGGGAGAGTTCCCACGCTGGGGAGGCTGTCAGGGCGCCAGTGGGAGACACACTAGCTGGTTTTATGGACTCCTCCTGCGGTGAGGAGACAATGAACAGGAGCTCAGAGGCATGGCAGCCTGCAGCTTGTGGCTGAGCCGCAGCCCACGCAGGCCCTACCTCCTCCCAGCTGGGATGCCGCCCTGTGTGTCCCAGGGTTGTGCACGAGCCTCCCCTGGCCAGGCCTGCCCAGGGACGGTGTGCACCCTGGCCAGGACTGGGCGTCACACACACACAGTTCAGAAGGGACTTCTCTGGGTTGGCTGCCCGAGTGGGAGGGAGGGATTCGTTTCCAGTTCAGGCCTCAGCCATGTGGGCACCAATTTCTTATTCTGAGATCCCACAGCCCTGCTTGTCCACAGTTGGGCCCATCTGACTCTCACTGGGAGGCCTCCCCCGACCCCCACTCCTGGAATTAATCTGAACACGGGGAGGCGGGGAAAGAGGGGGACAGTTACCCTCGGTACCAGGCACCACTGAGGCCAGCCAGTGACCTGCCTTGTACTGTGGTGGCTCGCTTTCTCTGTTTCTCTCCACGCCCTAACCACTCACTACCCTCTAGAAAACTCTCACTGCCCAACTGGTGCGGCTCAGCGATTGAGCGTCGACCTAGGAACCAAGAGGTCATTGGTTCGATTCCCAGTCAGGGCACATGTAGGGGTGTCAATCCCCTTGGAGGGACAATGCCGAGATTCCCTGGGGTGAAACAGACAGGCTTGATGTCCAACCTCCTTTTTGCTTCCTCTCCTTCATTAATATCCAGCGAACTTTGTTTCTGAAAACCTCCAACCAGTCCTGTGTGGGCCCCTCTCCTCAGAGGCTTCACAGAGGCCATGGGCTGGTTCTTGCATTGACTGACCAAATATTCTTGGACTGTAGCCAAAGCAGATGTTTGGGTGGTGACCTTGGCATTGTTCCTGCACAAATTTAGGATTGTGTATGCACGGAGCTGATGCTCCATTATCTCTTCAAGGCCCCCAACTGCCCCAAGCTCTCCCAGAAGGCTCATCACTTACTTCCAGCCTAGATGAGGTCTTGGTGCCCTCAGATACCAAGACCCCATAAGCCCCCCTGGGCACTCACTGTGCTTTGTTGCTATTGCCTCCTTATCGCCTGTCTTCCTCACCAAACGATAAGCCCCTTGAGGGCAGGGACCGTGACCAGCTTGTTCATGGTTGGGTTCTACTGCCTCCTAGAATGGTGTTGGACACATACACGCACTCAGTAAATAGTTGTTAAATGAACCCCCAACTTTCATTTAATGAGGCATTCGTCATCCTAGCCCTGTGGTCGGCAAACTGCGGCTCTAGAGCCACGTGTGGCTCTTTGGCCCCTTGAGTGTGGCTCTTCCACAAAATACCACAGCCTGGGTGAGTCTATTCTGAAGAAGTGGCATTAGAAGAAGTTTAAATTTAAAAAATTTGGCTCTCCAAAGAAATTTCAATCGTTGTATTGTTGCTATTGGGCTCTGTGGACTCATGCGTTTGCCGACCACTGCCCTAGCCAGTTTGGCTCAGTGGCTAGAGCGTCAGCCTATGGCCTGAAGGATCCCACGTTGCAGGCTCAATCCCCAGTAGGGGGTGTGCAGGAGGCAGCCGATCAATGATTCTCATCATAGGTGTTTCTCTCTCTCTTTTTCTTCCTTCCTCTCTGAAATCAATAAAACTGTATTCCAAAAAAAGAAGGAAAGCTTTAAAAAATAATAATAATAATAATTCATTCATTAAAATTGTTAACATGCTCAGCACAGAAAAGGCCCTAGAGATTCAGAGACCAACGGGCATCACCGATGCTCTAGAATGCCCTCTTCCTTCTCCCGTGATACATTGAGCCACGGAGCCAGGCTCCTGCCACTCGGATGGGGGAGCCACCAGGTGAGCAGTGGGAAGCAGGATGAAAACCGTGGATTCCAGCTATAAATTATACAAATGCTCGGCATTAAAAAGGCATTTTAGCACATCGCACATTAAGTCATTCGTGCGCTCTGCAATTACTTTATCTGTCATCAGCACATTCAAGCCATTTGAAGTGGTGACAGATGGGAAGGAGGCCATGCCAACTTTTCCTGCAGGTGTGCATCTGGGCAAGAGGGAGGGCCTGTACGTGCAGGAAGGAAGGGGAGGGGAAGGTGACCGAGGTTATGAAATGGGAGCTGATGCGAGAGGCTTGGCAGAAAAAACAGCAAATTACCCATTCGCATCCTGGCAAGCTGCAGGCACCGTGCTCCCAGGGAACACAGAGGGACCATGGCTCAATGGTCGGCAAACTGTGGCTCACAAACCACATGCAGCTCTTTGGCCCCTGGGCAGCTCAAAGGAGGAGGGAGGACGTGTTGCCCACTTTGCAGAAGGGGAAAGTCAAGGCCCAGCAGGACTAAGGGGGTTAGTAAGGCTGAGCTAGTGACCAGACCCAGGAGCTCCGGCTCCGCTCACCTTGTTGGATGGAGCCTAATCCATTGGGCTAATCCAGTGGTCGGCAAACTCATCAGTCCACAGAGCCAAATATCAACAGGACAATGGTTGAAATTTCTTTGGAGAGCCACATTTTTTAAACTTAAACTTCTTCTAACACCACTTCTTCAAAATAGACTCGCCCAGGCCATGGTATTTTGTGGAAGAGCCACATTCAATGGGCCAAAGAGCCGCATGTGGCTCACGAGCCGCCGTTTGCCGACCACTGGGATAATCAATTCTTTGAGTACAGCAACCTGGAGAGAGGCAGGTTATGTGGCAAAAGGAGAGAGAAGGGGGTACAGAGGACGTGTGGACTAGGGCTCCTCGGAGGCCCCCAGATAAGGGATTGTGGGAGCATCAGGTGCAGGGTGGAGGGATGGGAGGAGCACCCTATACCAAATGTCTGGCCCAGGCCAAGGAATTTTCTAGAAGAGGTTTCTGGCACAGGGTGTGAGATCCAGTCTGGAAGAGGTAGAAGCGTGCCTCTAAACCTGGAGCGAAGGCAGAACTTCCCGGGTCTGAGAAGGTACTCTGGCCGAGTGGCCTGACACATGTGCCCGTGTCCACTTGCCCCTTTCCCCTCCCCAGTTCCCAGAACCCAGTGTTCTGCTTAAAACACAGCATCCTCAGCTGCTCTGAGAAGGCCTCCGAGGCTAGGAGGGCGGGGCTTACTCCGTCTCCTCCTGTCTCTCCAAATGGGTCCCTTCTCTGCTGCTCCACTGCCCACCTTCTTGCAGATCACACTATCTTTTTAAAATATATATATATATATATATATATATATATATATATATATATATTATTGATTTTTTACAGAGAGGAAGGGAGAGGGATAGAGAGTTAGAAACATTGATGAGAGAGAATCATCGATCAGCTGCCTCCTGCACACCCCCTACTGGATATGTGCCCACAACCAAGGTATATGCCCTTGACCGGAATCGAACCTGGGACCTTTTAGTCTGCAGGCCGACGCTCTATCCACTGAGCCAAACCGGTTTCGGCCAGATCACACTATCTTAACTCTCTTAATGGACTTGGATATCGGAGCTCCTCTCCTCTCCCCCTCTCCCCCCATTTTCCTTCTAATCTCTTCCTCATAAATCTGAGCCAATCAAAATGCCCCCTTAGCCAGATGAGCCCCTACCTTAGCCCCATCCCAGCCACACACACATACACACACACCCTCCCCGGGGTGATGAGGCCAAATGTAGAAGCGAATTCGCCCTGAGGAGCCCCTTCCTTCCCTGAAGCGATAGCCTGTTGGGCACGAGATGATGCTGGTTTTCTTCCCTGTGCCCGGGCACAACGGCCTGGAAATGACCGATGGCACGGCAGGGTGGGTCAGGCCGGTGGCAGCAATGACGTGCAGCCGGTGGCTGGTGGTCCAGCAGAAAGGAGCTCTGAGCCTTTTCCAGGCAGGGCTGGAGGAGATGCTTCCGAGCTGGGGAGGCTTGGGCAGGGCCTTGCCTGGCAGGCGTATGCGGTACCTTCCCTATGCCAGGCTGCTCTCACTCGCTCTCTTGCTCTGTGATGGGCAGTGGGCCACCTTGTTGAAAGCCAATTGCCAGGCAGCCAAAGTGCCAAAAACCGTTGACTTCCAGCAGCCTGGCTCTGGGGGAATTGACCGAGAGCCACCCAGTGGGGGCCAGGCGGGATGATAACTGCACAGGCGAAGGGCAGACAGTTCTGAAGGGTTGATGGCTGTGCAGGCCCAGGGAGCACCGCATACGCAAGTTCCTTTGCTTCCATTTCGCTCCATAACAACATCCGGCTTGTTTTAAAATGTTCATAACAGCCGAAATCGGTTTGGCTCAGTGGATAGAGTGTCGACCTGCGGACTGGAAGGTCCCAAGTTAGATTCCAGTCAAGGGCATGTACCTTGGTTGTGGTCACATCTCCAGTAGGGGGTGTGCAGGAGGCAAGCTGGTCGATGTTTCTCTCTCATCGATGTTTCTAGCTTTCTATCCCTCTCCCTTCCTCTCTGTAAAAAAATCAATAAAATGTTTTTTTTTTAAATAAAAACATTAAAATTAAAATGTTCATAACAGAGAAAGGGAAAAAAAATGTGTGTTTCTCAAAATAGGGCATGGACTTTTCAAAGTGGGGAAACTTTGTTCTCGGATAATGTGCCTCTTTTTTTAACATATATTTTTATTGGTTTCAGAGAAGAAAGGAGAGAGATAGAAATATCAATGATGAGAGAGACTCATTGATCGGCTGCCTCCTGCACACCACCTATTGGGGATTGAGCCTGAAACCCAGGCATGTGCCCTGATGGGGAATCGAACCGTGACCTCATGGTTCATAGGTTGATACTCAACCACTGAGCCACACCGGCCAGGCAATAATGTGTATTTTTATTGAAGCAAAGGGTGGATTGAGAGTCCACCTTATTCGTTCTTGCATTTGTTCATTCCTGTAAGAAATAGGGCCTCACTCCCCATTGAGGCAAAGCACTCCCAGACCTGGAACTATGAAGATGAGGAAGGGCCAGCCCCCTACTTTGAGGGGAACTAATCTGGAAGGGGAGCTGGCATGAGAGCAGAGAATTGCCACGCAGGGGGTTCTGGGATGTGGGTGCTCTGGGAAGAGGATGAAGGGACCCCGGGCCTGTCAGGAGCCAGGGGGCCTTCCTGAAGGCAGAAACCTTTGAGCAAGGGTATGAGGAACGAAGCAGAGGACAAGTTTGAGAGCTGAGAGTCCTGGTGAGAAGCAGCATCACTATTCCAAAAACGCCCCCAAAGCCCTCAGGACTGAGTCGCATGAAGCTGATGCAGGGATGAGGAGGGCAGGGCCGGATCAGGGCCAGGCCTGTGCACCAAGCTGAAGGCTTACAGGTAAAGTCCCCTGGGAAAGACAGACAGGAGAGGAGGCCAGCTCTGCGTGTAGGGAGGGGCTGAGAGCCGAGAGATCACTGCATCATCAGGGTGGGAGAGAGGCCGTGTCCTGGAATCTACTCCACATGGGACATCCACGAGGCCTTACATATCTTCATCATCCACCACAATTATGAACCAACAACCTTGAAGTTCATAAGACTCCAAGTAGAAGTTGAGACTAAAATTGGAATAAAAATTCAGAAATTTCCCGACCCACATGGCTCCGTGGTTGAGCGCTGACCTATGAACCAGGAGGTCACGGTTCGATTCCAGTCAGGGCACGTGCCCAGGTTGTGGGTTCGATCCCCAGTGTGGGGCGTGCAGGAGGCAGCCATCCATGGTGCTCTCTCATCACTGATGTTTCTATCTCTCTCCCTCTCCCTTTCTCTCTGAAATCAATAAACTTTGTTTTTAATGCAGAAACTCCAGGGGCAAACATATGTAGCTACTGCAAGACGAAGACACTCAGATGGATAGAGAACAGCTTTAGGAAAGAACTTGAGGATATGAAGAAGAAGTCAGGCAGAACTATGGCTCTCCTTCCCGGGGGAACTGAGAGCCGGGTTCCAAAAGGGTGCTCAGTGTCTGCATTTCAAGGAGGCTCTGCCTGGAAGCCTTGCCCCCGTGGCCCCGGCCCAGGGGGGCTGCTCAGGGGCTGTCTCTGCTCACTCTCCACGCAGGTCATGCACAGAACCACCTTCTCCGCTCAGAGGCTCTGGCAAGGTCTCTGTCCCTGAAGGCCAGGCCCCCCGGCAGGCACGGCCCCTTGCCACGCCCGATGTCAAGAGAGGATGATGCATGCTCCCAAACGGACGGGGGCTGAAGGGGGGCCAAGCCCTTGCCGGTCAAGTGCCAACAGGGCGGCTCTGAACCTGCCAGGTGGAGTTAGTCATCACCCTTACAAAACAAAACACCCCCATGGTTCACGGGAGGAAGTGGGAGCCCCGAATGCGGGGTCCCCTAGGAACTGCGGGGACATTATTAGCCAGCATAGCAGAAGGGTTAGGAAGTGGCCCTGACTCCTGCTTCCGTGTCAATAACTGAACCCCCAAAATCCAAACTCCCAGTAACTAAAACCCTCTAAAGTAGGGGTGTCGAACTCAATCAGAGAAGGGGCCAAAATCTAAAATCCAGCCTAAATCGCGGGCCGAATGGTTTACTGAACAGTCATAAACTGTCATTGTGATGGAAACGCAGCGGAGTGCAGTGATGACAGCGCGGTGCGGGCCACATTGCAAGGCCTGGCGGGACGGATTTGGCCCGCGGGCCTTGTGTTTGACACATGTGCTCTAAAGTAAGGTGACCAGACGTCCCGCTTTTGGCGGGACAGTCCCGATCTTTAACAATTTGTCCTGCGTCCTGCGGTATTTTTAAAAAGTCTAAAAGATTTAAAAGATTCTTTCCAAAAATCGGGACTTTTTTAAAACACTGCGGGATGCGGGACAAATTGTTAAAAATCGGGACTGTCCCGCCAAAAGCAGGACATCTGGTCACCTTACTCTAAAGGTCAGGAAGAAAAAGAGGGAGGACACAGGAGATGGCGCCCATGCTCAGGCCCTTTGCCCGGTCATTCCAGGCATCCAAGACTTTTCTAAGCATCTCTGTCCCTCAGCAGGCTTCTCCCTCCACCGTCGGTAGAAGCAAAAGTAAGGGCCATGAACCCTACAGAGACCAAGCCATTGCTTCAGCGATGCCTCCCCCATCTTTCCAAGTAGAACTTCCTGGCTCAGGGTTGAGGGGGACCCCAGCTCTCTGGCATGGATCCACATCCATGTGAGAGAGACACATCCATTGGTTGCCTCTAACCAGGTCTGGGGATTGAACACACAACCCAGGTACGTGCCTTTGACCAGGAATCGAACCCACAGGTTGGAGAGTAAGCCAACGCTCTAACCACCCAACACCAGCCAGGGCTAGCCATACGTTTTGTGGAGAGAAAAAGTCCCTGTTAATTCTTCAGCTAAAACCCAGTGCAACACATTTCAAATGTCTCAATTCCCCAGCCTGAGGACTGAAGGGTCCCAGGTTCGATTCCGGTCAAGGGCATGTGTCTTGGTTGCGGGCACATCTCCAGTAGGGGGTGTGCAGGAGGCAGCTGGTCAATGTTTCTCTCTCATTGATGTTTCTAACTCTCTATTCCTCTTCCTTCCTCTCTGTAAAACTCAATAAAATATATTTTTTTAATAAAAATAAAAAAATAAATGTCTCAATTCCCTCTACTTCTCTCCACAGCACTCGGTCCACATCAGCTCTCAGGTGCCCTGTGCCCAGCCTGCGGTCTTGCTCTCTTTCCCTCCAGGTGCCACTCCAACTGGAAAGATCTCCCCTGGATCCCTCCCCTAAAACCTTCACACAGCTGCCTACCTTGGTCCTGACCTTGACCTGACTCCTCTTAACCACTCCAGCCTCATTTCTTCCCCATGTCTCCATCTGTCACTCTACAAAAGAGCATACTAAGCTCCTTTCCATTCCCCTGTATGCTCTTTCCTCTATAGCAACATTCCCATCACTCACCTCCCTTCCTTCCTCCCTTTGTCTCTCCCTCCCTGCTACTTTCAACCCACCTCTTCACTCACAGACTCCTGTTCATCCTTCTAGTCTTCTGCCTTCTGGAGAAGTTCTCTGGTCCCCAGACCAGGTTACATCTCCCTGTAATCTATTATCATCTGTCTAAACTTAGCCCATCTTGCCCAACTGGCATTGGCTCAGTGGCTGAGCGTTCACCCATGAACCAATAGGTCATGGTTCGATTCCCAGTCAGGACACCAACCTGGGTTTCCCAGTGGGGGGCATGAAGGGGACAGCTGATCAATGATTCTCTCTTATGATTGATGTCCCTATCTCTCTCTTCTTATATCTCTCCCTTCCTCTCTGAAGTCAATTAAAAAATAACATATATTTTTTAAAATATAAATAAATAGATAAACTTAGCCTGTATGACCCTCATTAACCCTTCCCAGTGGCAGGCTTCCCATAACTGAGCTAGCCCTGGTCGTCTCATTTGCTCACCACTGCTTTCCCACCGCCCAGCACATTCCTGGGTCAATAGATGAGTGCTAGGTGGAAACTAAACCCATTTTCAGGGCAGCTACGACTCCCCATCTCTCTGTTGTCTCCCCAGAACTCCTGCCCGATGTCAGCCTTTACTAGTAGTTCTGAGTTCATTTCATATCTGGGATCCTCCTTTTATTCAATTGTTCTAGAGTCTAGTGACTAGGCCAAATTACCTGTTCTTCTCTGTTTCCCCAAAATAAGACAGTGTCTTATATTAATTTTTTCTCCCAAAGTTGCGCTAGATCTTATTTTCAGGGGATGTCTTATCTTTCCATGCTCTAGGTCTTATTTTCGGAGGATGTCTTATTTTGGGGGAAACACGGTTACTTCCCCATGAAATATCCGCTCACCCCCCCCTCCCCCCACACACACACTAACTCAGTCTCCTACTCCTTCCCTAGATAGTAAACTCCATCTCACCAAGAAACTCAAAAGCTCCGGGAGCATTGAAAGATGTTGAGAAATTAGCTCCTTAGCTTTCCAAGGTAGAACGGAGGGCTGGCACGCCCCCTAGAGGTGACAATGAGTGCTTCTGTAAAGATCACCTGGCCGCTTGGATCCCTGTTAGCAATCTCCAAAATCACCCCCAGAATCCCTGGGTGAAAACCGGGGAGCACTGTTAGGAGTCCTCAGCTCACAGATGAAGCTTGACCCCTGAGCTCCCAGAGTTATTCAAGAGGGGATCGCATTGCAAAGCCTCGCTTCTAACAGACCTCCGTCACCCATATAATCCCGTGTTTCCCCGAAAATAAGACATCCTCCGAAAATAAGACCTACTTACAGGTTTCCTTCTGAGTGAAATAGAAGGCATCCCCTGAAAATAAGCCCACCCCCCCAGGCTAAACATGAGAGATTTGGTCCACTGATTCTGAAAGAAATGGAGTCACAAGAAATTCACCAGGAAATTCAGGAATTGGATTGTTATGATAATGTTCCAGAAGATGATGACATGATTGTCATTGAATAAATGAGTAAATTCTAGATACTGTAGGATTCACAGTTTGTCTGGTTTGTGTTGACAACTACCGTACCTCCGCACTGTATACAGGTAATAAATTTCCTTTATTTTCATTTAACAATAAATGTGTACCGTATTCTTCTTCATGGAAAAATAAGACATCCCCTGAAAATAAGACCTAGTGCATCTTTGTGAGCAAAATTAATATAAGACACTGTCTTATTTTCGGGGAAACAGGGTATAAAACACAGGGAACAGGCTCTCTGGTCAAATTCAATAATCCTATGAAATGGGAGGTACTTGCTTGTAAACATTTTATGGAACCTACAAAACGAAAGCTATTTTAAGATATTCTTTTTTAAAAATATTTTTTATTGATTTCGCAGAAGAAGGAAGAGAAGAGAGAGATAGAAACATCAATGATGAGAGAGAATCATCGATTAGCTGCCTCTTGCACACACCCCACTGGGGATGTGCCTGCAACCAAGGCACATGCCCTTGACCGGAATCAAACCTGGGACCTTTCAGCCCGTAGGCTGACGCTCTATCCACTGAGCCAAACCGGTTTCTGCTGGCCTGTCTTCTTGAACCGGCATAAAAGCCCCATGAGAGCCGTGGCCCCATCTGCCTCCGTCACCCTCTCTCCCCAGCATGTAGGACAATCTCTCAGGCAGGTCACAGGGCCTCAATGTGTGCTTTCGAGTCACTGCATGTCTTCTGTGCCAACAGACACTGTGAACAGGGAGGAAGGGGGAGCCCTGGGTGAGAGGGCTCTGGGCAGACACCTTGGGCCAGAGTCCAAAGCTAGCTGACAACTGGGGTGGAAGCGCTTCATAAATACTCGGCCCTCTGTAAACACCTTTAAAAGGGGGGCTTGAGAGAACCCTTCCCATGACACACAGGCACAGCATCTCCCCTTGTCACGTACGAGCACACACACCCTCGTTCCTTCTCTGCGCACCTTCACTCCAGCTTGTTGACTAAGCTGCATAAACATACGTTCAGACGCACAGGCATGCACCCACATCCGCCCGACTTCTCTCTTTCAAAGTCCTCCCTCTTCCTTTCCTGAAATGCTGTCATTCCCGTTCTCTCGGTTCCTACCCAATTTCTGAGACACGCTGTGCGTGTTAACTCCTTAGCTGCTGCCAGCGGGGAGTCCATGAGAGGGGAGCTCTCAGAGTCTCGGGCAGCATTTTCTCCGGTCTTCGCTCAGCGTTCCGGTGAATGCTGGATGTCCCAGGGGTCGGCAAACTCATGAGTCCACAGAGCCAAAGATCAACAAGATAACGATTGAACTTTCTTTGGAGAGCCACATTTTTTAAAATTAAACTTCTTCTAACACCACTTCTTCAAAATAGACTTGCCCAGGCCATCGTATTTTGTGGAAGAGCCACACCCATGGGGCCAAAGGGCCGCATGTGGCTCACAAGCCGCAGTTTGCCAGCCACGGGGATGTCCCCAAAGATGGCTTCCCTCCGAAGCATTTACGTCTCAACTCAGCCTGTCACTTAAACTCATTTTTTTAATTATATTTTTTATTTATTTCAGGGAGAGAGAGAGAGAGAAACATCCATATGAGAATCATCCATCAGTCGATCAGCTGCCTACTGCATGCCTCCTACTGGAGAATGAGCCCACAACCCAGGCATGTGTCTTGACCAGGAATCGAACCGACACCTCCTGGTCCATGGGTCGAGGCTCAGCCATTGAGCCGTATCCACCAGGCGGTCACGGAATATCTGGCAAAATGAACAAAAGATACAAAATCAAAGTAGAAATCGTTAGAAACACATGATGGACCCCACAGTTAGAAAGATTTTAGCAAAGAAGTTCTTCCCAACTTTCTTCTAGTATTATTTAAAGATTTTTATTATTTTATTTTATTTTATTTTATTTTATTTTATTTTATTTTATTGCCTTCAACTTTTTCTCACCCGGGGAAGGGGTCCCTTGTGTCCCCTTCCATCCTAACCTGAACTTGGCCCTGCCCTCCACTTAGACATGACAACAGCTGCCAGCCATGTAGACTTCAGGAAAAGCCTGGGCCCGGGCACTTCCCAGAGCGATCAGAATCCCGCCCACCCCCCCCACCCCCCCCCACCCCCCCCACCCCCCCCCCACCCCCCCCCCCCCCGCTCAACTTGAGCTGCCTGCCGGGGGCGGGGGGGGGGGGGGGGGGAGGGGGAAGGAAGTTTGGGGAACCGAAGGAGGCAACTGAAAGGAACCCCGCCGCGGGGGCGGACCCCAACGTGGGTTTGCCTCAGCCACTTAACATTCTTGGAAGCCCCGACAGAGTCCTCCGAAAGAGAGAGAAAAAAACGGACTTAAAAAGTCATCCCGGGGGCTTGACCATGTGTTCTTCGCTGGTAGAATCCAGGACGAGGATTTGGAGACACCCCGGTGGGAGTATTTCTCGCTGCTCTCCCCTAATCCCCTCCAAATCGCCTGGGCTCTACAGCTGTTAGCCAGCCAGATAAACTATGTGTTCCATTATTCTTGGCCTGGACGGGGCGGCTCCCCTCAAAGGCTCGGGGATGGAGCATTTTGGGGACTTCAATCAGCCCGGCCCTCCCAGGACTGCCACCAGGAGACAGGGCCTATTTGAAGAGCCAGGGCCCCCAGAGTCAAACTCTCTCTCTCTCTCCCTTCCTCTCCCTTTTCATCTCCGCCCAGACGGGCCAGAGGCGGCTGACACCTCCCCACGGGACCCGATGGCGGGGAGTGGAGTTAGCAGTGGGAGCCGTGCCAGAGCAGAGAACCAAGGCGATATAATAATTACAAATGAAAGGGAGATTATCGGGGACAAATGCTTCCAAAATGGGTCCCTGAGATCTCGGGGTGGCGGCACATTCTCAAAGGAGACGGATGGGCTCAGCAGCAGCAGCTGCTGTCTCCATGGCAATGGGGGCAACAGATGCCCGGCTGGGGAGCGCTGGCTGCACATGTCAGACCCAGCCGAACGCCAGCCACACGGGCATGGAGATGACAGACCGGGTCACCTTGGCATCGTGGAAAGGCACTGGTAATTGACGCAACTTTGTTTTCTTCTGTGTCTGCTCTCCCGCCGCCTCCCCCGGCTGCAGCCGAGTCCCGCTAATCAATGGCTGGCAGCTGCTGAGAGACGGGTCCGGGCTGGAGTAGCTCTGAGAAAGGCTGTCTTTGGGGGGTTGATCCCCACCCCCAGCGGCTGCAAAGTCCTTAGTGGGGGCTGGTAGCTCTCTCTTCCACTGAGTGCTCATCTGCACCCCCTTTGGCAGGTTCCACCTCTGGTGGCTTCGCTTCCTTGGCCTCCTTTGCCAAATGCCCGCTTGCTCGTTCCTATACGTTTTCCACCACCTGTGGGCCGTGACCAGCCCCCCCCCCCTTCAGAATCACCTGGTTTGCTTGTTGCAGGTGCGGGTCCGAGGGCATCATTCCAGACCTCCTGACTCAGAAGCACTGGGCAGGAACTCCCATCATGTGCAGCTTCAACAAGCTTCTCACGTGTTTCCCATGTGCCCTTGAGCTTGGGGTCCACGCCAGGGCTCTGCCAGGGGTGGGGCTGATCTCTGCCCACTCCCGCCAGCAGGACCTTAACTACCCAAGTCGCCAAAATCAACCCAGCTTCTCTGGAGCCTCCCCGAAGGCTAGAGAGAGAGCCAGGAGAGGCTGAAAGGCTGGGCCTGTGCACCCATGGCTCTGAGGTGAGCAATGGTTGGGCATCTCTGAGGTGAATTATCCTTTCTCCCGTCTGGACACACGGTGGCGGGCGTTTTTCTTTCAATGTTATGCCTAATGCTTTGCAGACTTCTGGGTGGGAATTGGGGGGGGGAGGGGGACAAAGGCAGCTCAGAGGAGGGGCTTTCCAAACCGGGAAGTCAGTCATCTGTAGCCACAGTGTGGGGAGACGCAGGGGAAAGGCTGACACAGGAGCCGGGCCCTTTGCTCTTGGCCTTCAGGGGAGCCGGGGAGCCCTGGACCCTCTGCGTTTCCCCGTGGTCAGGAGGATGGCTTGATGCAGCCTTCCCACTCCATCACCTGCATCCCGGCTGGCACAGGGCTCACACAGGCACAGAAGGCTGTGCTCAAATGCCTAGGACCGTGGTCGGCAAACTGCGGCTTGAGAGCCACATGTGGCTTTTTGGCCCCTTAAGTGTGGCTCTTTCTCAAAATACCACAGCCTGGGCGAGTCTATTTTGAAGAAGTGGTGTTAGAAGAAGTTTAAATGTAAAAAATTTGGCTCTCAAAAGAAATTTCAATCGTTGTACAGTTGATATTCGGCTCTGTTGACTAATGAGTTTGCCAACCTCTGCCCTAGGAAGTGATTTCAGTTTCCTTTTTGTCCTTCTTGTGCGCGCGCGCGTGCATACACACACACACACACACACACACACACACACAAATGGGGCAAAGGTCCAGGTAAGACACCATATTCTTAGCTACCTCTCCATCCAAAATTTCTTTCCGTCCTCTGTCACTCAGACTGGCCCCATCTCTACCAGATTCACATCTCTTCACTTTCCATATTGAGTTTTCCCTGTTCCCTCCCTCCCCAAGAGAGAGGAACTCCCTAGAAGCCAAACACCCAGAGAGGAAAGAAAAGGCCTTTGGGACCATGAAATTGCGGAATCACTTGGAAGGGAAAGTGCTCGGAGCCTGTTGCCTGCTTTTGTCCGCCCAGGGCGGCGGGAGCAGCTGGCTCTGGACTGGCACCTGGGCTTGAGCTTTTGCCTCTGGCAGAGGTTTCTCGGCCTCCCTGGCCTCCCGTGTCTACCTCTCTCTGATGAAACCTCCAGGGTGCTCACGTGGCAAGAACAGGGCAAAGGAGGTGTGCTTCGTATGCCCTTGATAAGAAACACTTGCTCAGGAAATCCATTTGTTAAGTAACAACCTGTCGGGAGAATCCAGTTTTGTGTTTCAATGGCAGGCTTCTGCTGACGGGCATGCCAGAGTGGAGCTGGGACACCTAACGATCATTATGTGTGGCTCGTTCAGAATACCCTCTCCTGCCTCACGTTTTCTTTTTCTTTTTTTAAATATATCTTTATTGCCCTAACCTGTTTGGCTCAATGGTTAGAGCGTCGGCCTGCAGACTGAAGGGTCCTGGGTTCGATTCCAGTCAAGGGCATGTACCTTGGTTGCGGGCACATACCCAGTAGGGGGTGTGCAGGAGGCAGCTGATCGATATTTCTCTCTCATCGATGTTTCTAACTCTATCCCTCTCCCTTCCTCTCTGTAAAAATCAATAAAATATATTTTTTAAAATATATTTTATTGATGCCGAAACCGGTTTGACTCAGTGGACAGAGCATCGGCTTGAGGACTAAAAGGTCCCAGGTTCAGTTCCAGTCAAGGGCATGTACCTTGGTTGCGGGCACATCCCCAGTAGGAGGTGTGCAAGAGGCAGCTGATCAATGATTCTCTCTCGTTGATGTTTCTCTCTATCCCTCTCTCTTCCTCTCTGTAAAAAATTAATAAAATGTATTTAAATATATATATATTTTTATTGATTTCAGAGAGAGGAAGGGAGAGAGAGAGAGAGAGAGAGAGAGAGAAAGAGAGAGAGAGAGAGGAATATCAACGATGAGAGAGAATCATTGATCCGCTGCCTCCTGCACATCCCCCACCGGGGATCGAGCCTGCAACTCGGGCATGTGCCCTGACCAGGAAACAGACCCTGACCTCCTGGTTCATAGGTCAACGCTCAACCTCTGAGCCACGCTGGCCAGGCCAGGCCTCATGTTTTAAAAACATGCTGTCCTACATCCCCAGTGGGGGGTGTGCAGGAGGCAGTTGATCGATGATTCTCTCTCATCGATGTTTCTAACTCTCTGTCCCTCTCAATTCCTCTGTGTGTAAAATCAATAAAATGTATTTAATAAAAAATAAAAATAAAAAAACATGCTGTCCTCTCTCCTTTCCAGGTGATAAGGCCTACGAAGCCAGGAAAGAATACACAGGTGCCTGAGACATCTTTGAAACTGTATTGGACTGGAGGAGGGCAGAGGGAGAAGTTTGCACAGTTCGTACTTTTCCAGGATGAGTACACTGAGATGGACTCCTGGGTCTGGGAAACAGAAGTCAGAGGGAACCTCTTCGCAGGAATATTTCTCCAGGAGCCAGCAGCACCCCCTGGTGGCCCAAGGGCTATGAGTGTCATTGCAACTTCCTGGAAATGGTGCCACCTGCTGCACGCTCTCGAGCCTGCTGATATGTCAACCAAACTTCTCCAGGTACTTTCCATTTACTCACTTAAAGGAGGCAGTGTTGGGCTTTTGGAAGTGAACTTGTAAAATAAAAAAGGAAAGGGAACATACAAAAGGGTTTGACTGCAGCCATTAAGTCGGTCATGCTCTTTTCCCCATGGGGGCCTGGTGTGCAATGACTGCACACAGTTGCATTCTTATTTATTTTTTAAGTATTTACTTATTTTTGCATGTGGGTGTCCAGGTATTCTAACATTGTTTCTTGAAAAGGTGATCTTTCCAACACGTGTGTTTGTTAATTTATTGATGATAGCCATTCTGACAGGTGGGAGGTGATATCGCATTGTGGTTTTGTGTGAAGGTTCCTCAAAAATGTAAAAAATAGCCGAGACCGGTTTGGCTCAATGGATAGAGCGTCGGCTTGGGGACTGAAGGGTCCCAGGTTTGATTCCAGTCAAGGGCATGTATCTTGGTTTCGAGCATATCCCCAGTAGGGGGTGTGCAAGAGGCAGCTGATCGATGACTCTCTCTCATCGATGTTTCTAACTCTCTATCTCTCTCCCTTCCTCTCTGTACAAAAAATCAATAAAATATATTTAAAAAAATGTAAAAAATAGAACTGCCATGGGACCTGACAATTCTGCTTCTGGGTATTTATCTGAAGAAATTCCATATGCACATTTCCATGTGCAGCTGGGTCCTCCTGCACACCCCACACTGAGGATCCAGCCTGCAACCCAGACATGTGTCCTGACTGGGAATTGAACCTTGACCTTTTGGTTCATGAGTCGATGCTCAACCACTGAGCCACACCAGCTGGGCAGAGACACATTTGATTAAACCACTGGCCATTGATGATGAACTCAATCTCCAGCCCTTCCCACTTCCCTGAGGTGAGGGTGGGGGCTGGGACTGAAAGTTCTAACCCTCTAACCTCCTGGTTGATCCCCCTCAGGTGCTTTCCCCATATCATCTTATTCACATAACACAAGACACCCTCTTTGCTTCCATCAGAGAATTCCAAGGGTTTTAGGATCTCTGTGCCACACTAGAAGCACAAACCAAATACCTATTTTTTCTAAATCTCAAGGTCACCAGACCCCAGGCGTTTGATGCAGACTCTGAAGGGGCCGCAGTGATCCCCTGAGATCCTGAGGGGATGAGAACCAGTGACATTGGAGTTGATAACACATGATCTGTTGCTTCCATGGGTCTGGGGAGACATGAGAGAAGTTTACACAGAAAGAGGAACTATGGGAAAGCAGGGGACTTGGTTGGAATGTCTGGAAGGAGGATTCTCTGAAAGGTTGGGGGCCTCTGAGGGGACCTTGCCGAAGGCGGCAGCCCCTGCCTTGGCTTTTCCAAACATGTCTGAGCCCCGGATGTTTTGCTGGAATCTCTATGTTTAGTCTTTAAAAGACCTGGCCTTGCAGAAGCATACACTTTCTCAAGGATGCTTACCCTGCTGATAGTATCTAGTAGGTAATTTTAGTTCAAGCTGTTGTGCCAGTAAAAGCCAAGGAGCCCGGCGACCAGGGCTATTGGGCAGCAATAGGCAAATAGGCAGTAGTCCCTTAGCCTCTCTTTCACAGAAACATGTGTCGCAGTTACCATTCATCCGTCACTCAGGGTCTGCCGGTCAACCCCGGCAGGGAACATCACCTTTGTCTGCTCAGAAGTCATCGGCCCCTCGGCTACACCCTGACACCTTCAAGATCCATCTTTGCACCCTAACCGGTTTAGCTCAGTGGAGAGCGTCGGCCTGCGGACTGAAGGGTCCCAGGTTCGATTCCAGTCAAGGGCATGTACCTTGGCTGCGGCCACATCCCCAGTAGGGGGTGTGCAAGAGGCAGCTGGTCAATGTTTCTCTCTCATCGACGTTTCTAGCTCTCTATCCCTCTTCCTTCCTCTCTGTAAAAAATCAATAAAATATATATTTTTTAAAAGATCCGTCTTTGCCATTTCACAGAGATGGAAGCCGGGAGGTTGTCTGACCACCTACCACGTTGCAAAAGGTGGGATGAGCTCATCCGACTCAACATGAGGCTCCCACTGACGTGTCTGTCTTCCCAGAGAAGGCTCCTAGCAGGTGTCTCCAAGTTCAAGTGGTGGGAACTACTCCGTCAATAATATGTCAAAGCACCATCCGTGCCCCCTCTACACCCATCATCAACTCCCCTCCCCTTCTTCTGTCAATCACTTTGTTCCTCTGCCTCTCCCTCCAGCCCCAATGAGCTTCCACAGCCTCCCTCCAACCTACACGCATCGCTCCCCATCCTTTCTCCTCCTCCTTCCAGTTCCCCACACGGAGACTGAGCACCTGTCAGACACTGTGCTACCTCTAGGCCGCGGGAACCTCCTGTCTGCCCCCCACTTCCTGAGGTCCCGGGCCTCCCGACAGCTGGGTCCTTCCTGGCTCCCCTCCCATCCCCAAGCCAAGCCAAGTGTTCCAAAATAGTCTCCCGGACAATGAGGACAACTGCGCAGTTATTCTAGAAGGTCGGTGTGGCCAAGACTCAGAACAATGCAGAGACAATGGGGCAGGAGAGGGAGAGAGGATGTGGTGGGAAGGCAACATGGCTCACCGGTGAGGCCCATGACTTCAAAACCTGCATTTTTCCTATAGGATGACCAGAAAATGGATGGGCAAAAGACCAAAACCACAGCCAGGGCCCTACAGCTTCCCATCCCTAAGACTGTAGAGACAGAGAAATGGCTTCCTTTAAGGTTGCCTTTGACATTCTCACAGGGTGACCAGGATGCAGGGCCTGGGTTACAAAAGGGGACGGCCTATTGGAAGCCCTAGCACTCTTCAAACTGCAGTTTCTAAAAGGCCCAGAGTGGAGTCCAGTGATACCTGGTGATAAAGACTAGCTGGAGCTTTAAACAAACAGGATCCCTTGGGAAGGTCTATGGGAGGAGCAAGGGCTTATGGGAGTTCTCACACTTTGCATAATCGCAAAAACCCTACACGCGAGGACCCTGCAGGAAGAATTCTGTGTTTGTAAGAAAGCTCTCCGGTTCTAACTTCCCTTTCCCTTCACTTCTGTTTTCCCGTCTATGAATACCCTCCAGGTTTTCATACTATCATGCAGGTCAGATGCAACCCTTTCATTTTCCCCAGATAAATCCTCTTTGCTGACAAAACATCGAGTTGATATTATTTTCCAGTCAACAATAGCAATATTTTTCTTCTTTATAAATATATGCACACAGTGGTGTTGGTGTGTACCTTGGAATGGGATTACAGTTCTCAGCAATATATTTCAAAGGAAAGAAAACAAAGTCAAGTTTCATGTAGACTTGATTGTTGCAAGAAATGGATTCTGAGATTGTAGAGGAGCCCACACTGGCCATGAGCAGTGTGCTTGTTAGAAGGACAACTATAATATTGGAAGACACAGAGCGTCATATGTCTTTAAAATGATGGGACAGAACTCGGAAAAAAAGATCACAGAATTGTTCAGAGGAATAAGGCTGATGGGTGGGGTCGGTGACTGTCTTCAGAGAATTTGTGTGAGATCGTACAGTTGCTCTTCCATCTTTATGCCCAGCTTTCAGGCAGTGAGTGCTGCGAGTTATTGGGAAGGAAAAGACCTGTGGGCTCTACAAGGAGTCTGAGCTGAGAGGTTTCTTTAAAATAATTCTGGATGTGATATTCTGTTGTCTCAAGAAAAGAAGATTTTGCCCTAGCCAGTTTGGCTTAGTGGATAGAGTGTTGGCCTGCGGATTGAAGGGTCCTGGATTCAGTTCTGGTCAAGGGCACATGCCTGGGTTACGGGCTCGATCCCCAGTGTGGGACATGCAGGAGGCAGCCGATCAATGATTCTCTCATCATTGATGTTTCTCTCTCTCCCTCTCCCTTCCACTCTGAAATCAATAAAATATATTTTTTTTAAAAGAAAAAAAAGAAGATTTTGAGTTACCATTCTCTGCCCTGAACCCTCCTACTGTGTGTAAGTGGAACAACTTCAATCTTTTTGAAAGTGACAGAATGAATATTCCTCATATAAAAATAGAAAAGCGAAGCACCAGGGAACCTCCATTTTCTCATTTCAGATTTAGTCGATGTCCCGGAAGTTCTATCAGAGTAACTGAAGTGACCCAACCTGGGAACCAGACAGAAAGCCTCAACCTTCCACGCAGCAAAGCAGCTGGCTGGGCCTACAGCGCCACCTTGTGTCCACAGTGAGGCAGCCCCTCTGTAAATACACCCTCTGGCGAGCATTCTTCAGCTATTCGGTGTTGAGTGCTGTGCCTCACTAATCCGGTAGGTGTCAGTACAGACATGAGTAGACAGTTTTAGAGTCATGTTTCCATCACCATATGGCTTCGGGAAATTTGTTTTACCTCGCTGACCTCACTGTGCCTCAGTTTCCTAAACCTGGAAATGGAGATAAAAGTAAGAAACGGATATAGTTTTTCGTAGGAAATGTTTGTCAACCTAGTCATCGCTCCACACAGGGAAAATACAAAGCATGATCCCTTGAAGAGCTGACCATTCTTGTAGGGGAGGGATATGTTGGTTCTGGGGCCTCTTGAGCGGGACTCTGGTGCAGGCCAATGTCATACACGGCCTATGACTGGCCCTGGGCAACCTGCTTGGAACTACACAGTGATCCACAATTTGTGACTGCCTCTAGTGGGCACAGTGTACATAGGAAGGACCAAGCTGTGCACCAATGCTGGATTTTATCAGCACCAGGCCCATGGGCAAGTCAGCAAAAGTCCTAAGGACCCCAACATCTCCTTTCACCTCACCCCTAAACCCACCAGCTGCCTGCTAGAGCCTCTGGCAGTACTTGAGGTGCATGAGATGGGTTCTCAGTGAGCCACCAGGTAGGGGTGGGCGATATTCAACAAATAGATGCAGGTTCAAATTCAGTGCCAGTGCTAGGTCTGAGGCTACTCAGCCAATGTCCCGGGGTGTTCCAAGTCCATCTGTCACCTGCTGGGTGCCTACAGACCTTTGTGGTGGGGTGGGGGGCCCAGGGAGTCATCAGGGTGAGGCCAGCAGGGTTTATGAAGCCCACACTAAGATTTGGCCAGGTGACCAAGATTTGGTTCTGCATTCACGGGGAAAAAATGACCTCGATCCTAGAGCCACACAATTTAGTCTCTTCAAAAATTCTGCCAGCAGCCTGAGCTCCACAAGGCAGGGCCACTGGGGGTCAGAAGGGTGGAGCTCGTGGGCGTCCTGTGTCAGGGAGTTGCAAGAGTTGCTGGTCAGGCTTGGGAAAAGGTGGATGGAGTGGACCCCGCCCCAGAGTCACACCAACCACTCAGTGTGTCCTGGAACCTGACCAACTTCGGCAGGGTGGAGTTATCTGGAGCCTAGAGGGGTGGCTAGCGGATCTCCCATGAGGGGGAAGTGCCAGTCAGGTTCATAGGGGGAATGTCTCTTGCCCCTGAAGCCACACCACTCAGTCAGTGACACCCCCTGAGTCTGCCCAGACCTCGACAGCCCGACCCAAGCAGCTGACTCCTCAGCATGGCACAATCTCTGCAGGGTGGGGCACAGAGAGTACAGAGTGTGTTGCTGTTGCTTTTCCCAGGCTGATGTAAGGAGGGGAGAGCTCCACCTAAGAAAGATGGCGTCTGTGGTGCGGGAGAGTGACTCAGACAGGAGTCCCTGCCGCTGTCCACTCAGCTCTCTCGCCAGAGCCACTAACCCCCATCTCTCCTCAAATAACTCCAGTCCACTCTGCCCTCCCTCCCCTGGAGCCCAGGATTAATGACTGACTGCAAAGAAGTTTTTTGTGTGTGTGTTGGCTCCTTTAAGAAGACACCTGTGTCTCCAGCAAACTCTTGTCTCTCCCTGGAAGATAGAATCCCCCCAGATTTTCTCAGCCTAGTGGATGTGGGGATCTCTTCCCAGCGCTGGTCCTCTGGAGTGGGGAGCCTGGCATGAGTTTGAGACCTCAGACTTCTCAGGGGGAATCTCTGCAGCTGGACTATCCCTCCTGGAGCTCACGGGAGTGGGGCCAGTCTCGGAAATCAGCCTCAACGTGGCTTCTTCTGTAAATTTTGGGTTATAAGACTTCTATTCAGCTAGTTTTCAGTTGGTTATTCAGGTTGATTGTTCTATAACAGTGGTCGGCAAACTCATTAATCAACAGAGCCAAATATCAACAAGTACAACAACTGAAATTTATCTTGAGAGTTAAATTTTTAAAACTTAAACTATATAGGTAGGTACATTGTTATTAACTTAATTAGGGTACTCCTAAGCTGGCCTTTGCTAAAAATGTCCTCAATCTGATTGAGGTACACTCAAGGGACCAAAGAGTCGCAAGTGGCTCGCGAGCTGCAGTGTGCCAACTACTGTTCTATATTTTAGTTGTAATTCCAGTTTGGTCAAGGGAGGAGGTGCATGTTGCAGCCACCTAGTCTGCCACATCTTGGATCTCTATGTCTTTCTTTCAAATACACAAAAGAAGCTGTAAAACTATTACTTCCTGGAATTTGGGGATCTTGCTTTCTGGCAATTGTCTTCAGTTTTGACTCAAATAAACTCTAATAAAAATTCAAAAGCCCAACCAGTGTGGCTTAGCGGTTGAGCATCACCTATGAACCTGGAGGTCATAGTTCGATTCCTGGTCGGGGCACATGCCTGGGTTGTGGGCTTGATCCTCAGTATGAGGTGTGCAGAAGGCAGCCAATCAATGATTTCTCTCACCATTGATGTTTCTGCCTCTCTCTCCCTCCCCCTTCCTCTCTGAAATCAATTGACAATATATTAAAGGCAGGTTTCTAGGTAACTCACCGTTTTTGTTTTTTTTAAATATTGTAGACTTTATAAACATGTATACTTAGGCTATACAAAATCTATCAAACAACATGAAATTTAATCAAGCATAAGAGAAATGATGCAATCAAGAGAAAGGTCAATATAAGATGTTTGAGGCTGCTGCTGGGGTAACAGCACTTACTGTTTTACAGTGAATTTTTTTATAAACAGAAAGAGTACAGTCTAACTTAATAAATCTACTATAGTAAATACATAAGCCAATAACGGTTGTTTATCATCATTATCAAGTATTATGTACCATACATAATAGCACATGCTTTACTTTTATGCAACTAGCAGCCCAGTAGGTTTGTTTACACTGGCATCACACAGACACGGGAGGGGCACAGTGTGCTGTGCTGTTGTAATGGCTGTAATGTCACCAGGTGATAGGAATTTTTCATCTCCATTATCATCTTATGGGATCACCGTTGTATATGCAATCCATCATCAACTGAAACATCAATATGCATGACTATATTAGTAGTCATTATGTTGTAAAATAGTATTTTATTTTATAGATATATTAGAGGCCCGGTGCACAAAATTTGTGCACAGGTATGGTCCATAGGCTTGGCCAGCGATCAGGGCTGATCATGGCTTTCCTTCCCCAGCAGCCAGCTGCTAGCCGGGGCCTTCCTTCATTTCGAGCCACCCTCTGGTAGACAGCACATATCATAGCGAGCAGTCAAACTCATTGTCAGTTGAACTCTTGAGGGGTCAATTTGCATATTAGCCTTTTATTATATAGGATATACCACATTTTGATTACCTACTCACCAGTTGATGGATATTTGAATTGTTCCCAGTTTTGAATAATATGTATAATGCTGCTACGAACATTTACATATACGTTTTCGCATGGACTTGTTTTCATTTCTCTTGGATACATACCCACGAGTGAAATTGCTGAGTCATATAATGAGTTTATTTAACTTTTTAGGATATTGTCAAATTGTAATCCTGAGTGACAATACCACTTTACATTTCCATAAGCAATAGATGAAGGTTTCATTTAATTCACATCCACCCCAATTCTTATTATTTTCTGTATTTTTTTTTTTATTATACTCATGCTAGTGGATACATTGGTATGTCATTATGGTTTAAGTTACATTTTTCTAATATTAATTGTGTTAACCATCTTTTCCTGTGATCTTTAAATATTCATATGGTTTGTTGGGGAAGTACCTACTAGTATTCAAATAGTTTGCCCATTTTTAATTAGGCCTCTTATCAATTGAGTTATAAGACTTCATTGTAACTCTAGCCACAAGACCTTTATCAGATCTATAACCTGGAAATAATCTCTCCTAGTCTGTGGCTTGATTTGTCATTTTATCAATGTCTCAATTTGAGATTTTAATTTTGATGATGTCCAACTTATCAGATTTTTCTTTCATCAGCCATGCTGTTGATGTAGATAGCTTGGGTCCTCTCTGGTCTTACCCTGTGCAGACTTGTGGGAACTCATCCAGACCTTTTGACTGTCTCCTATTCCAGACCTTCCTGTTAAATTTTTGGGCACCCTCCCACTTGTCCCAGCCAGGACTGCCAGCTGAGCCACTGGTTTTACCTGTTTGTTTGTCATCGAAATCACAATTATTACAGCGCGACTGGGCGTGGGTTTTTCCGGCTCACTCCACGCCAAGTGAGACCCTGCTGTCAGCAAAGCTGTGCGTCCTCACAGCCTGAACACCAACTCACAGGAACTTTGGAAGAGATGGAAACAATCCCAGGAGGATCACCACAGAACCTACTGTTTTACCAAGTCCAGCGTCTCACTAATAATCCCTTCTAACTTGGTCATCTGCCCCTTTTATCAATTCTCAGAGCCCTTACGTGGCTGTTTTTGATAATGCAGTCCAGTTTTGTCATTGACTTGGGAAAGAAAATGTTCTGGGAAGTAGGGCTGAAGGACTTTGGGCATGAGACTGCCTTTCCCAACAAAAACAAAACCAAAGTTGTTTGGCGGTATTGCTGGGGCACCAACTCAGTAGTTTAAAAATCAGTAACTAGCCGAAACCGGTTTGGCTGTGTGAGCGTCGGCCTGCGGACTGAAAGGTCCCAGGTTCGATTCCGGTGAAGGACATGTACCTTGGATGCGGGCTCGTCCCCAGTAGGGGGTGTGCAAGAGGCAGCTGATCGATGATTCTCTCTCATCGATGTTTCTAACTCTCTATCCCTCTTTCTTCTTCTCTGTAAAAAATCAATAAAATAAAATAAAAAATTTTAAAAATCAATAAAATATATATTTTTTAAAAATCAGTAAGCAAAGAAAAAGAGTTAGGCATTGATCCTGCCTTTTGGTATGAACTCTGTATCAGGGAACTCAGAATCCTTTAGGACAGTGTTTTTCAACCTTTTTTGGGCAAAGGCACACTTGTTTCATGAAAAAAATCACGAGGCACACCACCATTAGAAAATGTTAAAAAATTTAACTCTGTGCCTATATTGACTATATATAAAGTAATTCTCTTGAATAGGAATCAAATAAACACAAAGAAAGTATTTTATAATTACTTTATTATGAAATATTAAGTAAACAAAATAGTGAAAAATTATAAAATTCTTGTCTTGTCTGCACCTACGGCACACCAGGCAACATCTCGCGGAACAGCGGTTGAAAAACGCTGCTTTAGGATATAGGTGAGTGCACGTAGAAATGTTCTAGCTAATAAGCGCATAATGAATGATAGAAAACCACCACTGGCAATTTCTAATGAAACAACTAATTAAGGTAATGATCGTTAATAAGTAAATTTAACAAAATATGCTCAAGACTTCTATTCTGAACCCTATAAGACAATATTGAGAGAACTTAAAGAAGACCTATGTAAAAGAGGAGCATACTGCGATCATATGTTGAAAGACTCAGTACAATCATCATTTAATTCTGTCCAAATTGATCTATAGATTCAATGCAATCTCAGTCACTTGCTGGCAGATTGTGTGTGTGTGTGTGTGTGTGTGTGTGTGTGTGTCTAAAACAATAAGCTGTTTTAAAATATGAAAATGCAAAAAAAAAAAAAAAAAAAGGATAAGAATAGCTAAGGCAAACTTGAAGAACAAAGCTGAAGGACTTATCTATCAGATATCAAGACTCACAATGTTGCAATCTAACAGCCTGGTTTGGCCAGTCGAAGGGCCTCCAGGGCACAGAGGCTGACATTGAACTATTGCAGGCTGAATGCCAAGGCTGTGCCCTTGGCCCCTAAGGTGCCAGACATCATCTCCATTGCTGAGATAGTGACAACCTACCCTGGAGATGGGCATATCTGTAATCAATCTGGCTAATGCTTATTTCTCACTCCACTTGCAGGACGAAGGGGAGGGCCAAGTTGTATTCACCTGGACTGACCTGCAATAGGCTTTGGCAGGCACACCTCAACTCCCTGGCAAAATGCCACCAGTGAGCGGGGCTTGACCTCCCCCAAGTCCAGGTCACCACAAGCGTTTTGGTCGTCCTTTGTATCAATGGCACCCTGATAGTGGTGCCCACCGAAAACCAGGTGGAGGGGTTGCTGCAATTAGTCACAATGACTAGTGACAGCTGGACTCTAAACCCAGATAAAGCCCAGGGCCCAGCACAGCAGGTGCCATTCCTAAGGGCCTCTTGGGCGGGAAGCCAGTGAAACAGCCCAGATTCAGTAAAGCAAGAAATGGTTGACCCTAGTGGCTATGGTCTTTGTACCCCTCTGGGTGGTCTATTTGCCTTCACTAGTTTAGGTGATCCCCAGGTGCCAATTTTCAAAAATGAAAGAATAAAGACAGACTAAAAGTTAAAAAAAAAAAAAAAAAAAAAAGGCAGAAGCCGAAGCCGGTTTGGCTCAGAGGATAGAGCATTGGCCTCCAGACTGTAAGGTCACGGGTTCGATTCCGGTCAAGGGCATGTACGTTGGTTGCGGGTACATCGCCAGTGGGGGGTGTGCAGGAGGCAGCTGATTGATGATTCTCTCTCATCGATATTTCTAACTATCCCTCTCTCTTCCTTTCTGTGAAAAATCAATAAAATATATTTTTAAAAAGGCAGAAAACAAGTGTCAGCATGGATGTGCAGGAAGTGGAATCCTTGGGCACTGCTGATGGGAACGTAAAATGGTGCAGCTGCTGTGGAAAACAGAGTGGCAGCCCAGCCGGCATGGCTCAGGGGTTGAGTGTCAACCAGGAGGTCACGGTTCGATTCCCAGTCAGGGCACACGCCCAGGTTGTGGGCTCCATCCCCAGCGTGGGGTGCGCAGGAGGTAGTCGATCAATTATTCTCTCTCATCATTGATGTTTCTATCTCCCTCTCCCTTCCTCTCTGAAATCAATAAAAATCTAATTTTTTAAAAAAACAAATACTGTATGATTTCATGTACTTGAAACACCTTGAGTAATCAAATTTTTGGAGACAGAATGTAGAACAGTGCTTATCAGGGGCTGCAGATAAGAAATGGGCAGTTGTTAAAGGGTTTACAGTTTCAATAGATTAGAAGGATGAAAAAGTTCTGGAGATAGAGGTGATGGTTGCATAATAATGTGAATGTACTTTTTTTTTTTGGAATAAACAAAATATTTAATACAAGAATTTGTAATCTGGGGAGTCACCATATACTGAAACTAGGTGCAAAATAAGTGGCAGCATCAGAATTTTCACAATTGAATTTTTTTTATTAATAATATTATTTAAGCAACCTGAATGAAATAAAAAAGTTTTAGTTTATTGAGTGATAGCAAGAGACCAATAGCTTAAGATTAAAGAAGCCTATCAACAAACAGTCATTTAACTAACTCCAGGATGAAAAGTTTCTGTAGAATACTGAAGGTTTATGATCACAAATAAGTTCTGTATGCATTTTAAAAATGAATATTTTTTATTGAATTCAGACAGGGAGAGGGAGAGGGAGAGTTAGAAACATCAATGATGAAATAGAATCATTGATTGGCTGCCTTTTGCATGTTCCCCACAGGGGATGAAGCCCTGGGGAATCGAACTGATGACCTCCTGGTTCATAGGTCCACACTCAACCACTGAGCCATGCTGGCTGGGCTGAGCTCCATATACTTGCACCAAGTTTTATAGCAACCTGAAATCTACAGGCGACTGAAAAACAAACCTGTCTCCCTTCCTCCACTGAATTACGTTTCAAAAAATAGAACTTCCTATGATTGTATACCGCACAGGATTCTACTTCATCCTGCTCTGCACCTGTTAACTAGATCAGAGGAAACCAAAATATTTCCAAAACATATACTTTACCTAAACCAGGTCCATTTTGGTCAGTATGACATGCTATATAAAGAGTGGCTTTTTTTTTTTAAGTGCCACTGTTTGTGATCAAGGCTCTTTTTTGCTTAAGCCAATGTTTAACTTCCAGAGATTGTCAAAGGAATTCATGTTTAAAAACAAAACTTCTTGCAATTTCTATGTATTTATCTCAAAGAATTAATCAGTCGCAAAATGGTTCTTGCCCAAGGAAGTTCCCTGAAGCCCTTGCTAATGTGAATGTACTTAATGTCACTGTAGGGTATCATTTAAAATTATTAAAATTGTAATTTTATGCTACATATATTTGACCACACATACTATTCTGCAAGCTTTTTAACTTTACCAGGGTAATAATAGTTCATGACTATTTTCCTGGTCAGTAAATATAAATCTAGTTCATCCTTTTTAATAACTATACAATATATCCTAGAAAGGACACACTATACTATATTGAACTACTCCCATATTGACAAACATTTGCTGTTATAAATAGTCCTACAGTCAAAATCTTTAAGGTTCTTATGATGTATTAGGAGTTTCTAAACTGTGATTATTAGGCAAAGTAAATAGTATATTTAGATCTTCCTCTAAGCCATTTCTAATTTTTATTTGTTCTGGTATAAAACTAAGGGCAAGATGTCCTACCATTTGGCTGCATATACCAAAAATCTGAAAAAAGCCGTGACTTGTACAGGATATAATTTTATGGGCATTTCCGGACTGGTGTTGAGGGTAGTGTTGAAACTTCTACATGAGATCATCCAAGAATCCAGCCTTTTTCATCCTCTTACACCACACTTAGTTTTCATGGTCCAAGATGGCTCATTGTGATGTCCACATTCCACTGAGCAGCAGAAGAGAGATGGGCACACCCACTTCCTCTTGGGACTCTGCCTAAAAGTTGCCTGTTCCACTTCCGCTAATAGCCTATTGTCCTGAGTTAAGTCTATCCTAGCTAAAAGGAAGACTGAAACCAATCCACTAAATTCGGGTGGCCATGTGCCCCATTAATACCATGTTGGCCAAGAGAGACTAGATCCTGAGCAATTCTCTGATAATACATGCCAAAAGAAGGGTCCATCGTGTCAGCAATATTTATAAAATAAACATTTTCCATTGAATTAAAATGCTGTCCTCTTGTTTATTAAGGCCCACATACAGTTGGATCTGTTTCTAGACACTAGTCTATTATATTAAAATAGCTTTGTAATAATTGTTAATTTATTGTATGAATTTATAGTTGTTGATATGTTAGTAATTTATCTTTTGTCAACTGATTTGTTACTTGATTTACATTACTTTTACAGACCAAGTTAAAGAGGGTCAACCTATTCTGTAAAAACTGGTTTGTTCTGGCACTTGGATATTCTAATTTGAGGCAGAGATCATTTTTCTAGTTCTGATTTTTCTTTTATCTTTTTTACTTATTTCAGAGAGGAAGGAAGAGGAAGAGATAGAAACATCAATGATAAGAGAAAATCACTGATCAGCCGCCTCCTGCACACCCCCTAATGGGGATTGAGCCCACACAACACAGGCTGTACCCTGACTGAGAATTGAACTGTGACCTCCTAATTCATAGGTGGATGCTTAACCACTGAGCAACACTGGCTGGGCTAGTTCCAATTTTTCAATGTTAAGAAACATCTCTACCCACCAGTAATTTCAACTAAGAGGTCACACATTTGTTCATCCTATTGGCCTCAGAGAAAGAAAAAACCCCAGTGAAGAGAAAGCCTGACCATAGCAAGGATCTGATGGCAAGAAGCAGGATTTCCTAGGGTAACAGGCATCCAAGACTCCACCTTGTCATCCATTTGAAAAACCGTGGGTGTGAGCAAGTCCCGAGATGATGGGAAATGAGAGAGGTGCTCTCCCAGCTCTGGCTCTGGCACATTATCCATCGGAAGTGTGTGGCTCCATTGGCCTTTTAACTGGTACCAGTGCCTCTCTGCCATTATCTCCTTCCACCAGGCTTCATTTCCTCTTCATTTTTTTTTTTTTTTTTTTGAGTGTTTATTACAGCCGGGGACAGTGGAACAAGGAAAGACTTGGGATAAAAGAAGCAGCAGAAGAGGGATTAGGCAGGGCTGCTCTGGCTCTCTGGAAACATTATGGGAGAGAAGTGAGCCCAGGCGGGGCTGCTGTCAGCTCCCTGGAGAGGCAGAGAAAAGGGGGGGCCTTGGAGACGGGTTCAGGGGGGTCAGTCCAGGACAAGCCACCACTGCCCATTGCTCCCCTGGTTGCAAGTCTCCTGGGGTTCCTCGGAGTTTAGAAGAGGCACACACGTGGGGGAAGTAAAAGGGGAGGGGGAAATGCAGGCCTGCACCCACTCTTTTATAGAGGAGATGTGCTCAGATGTATGCCTTATCCTCAAAAGTGCCTTCCTTTGTAGAAAGGGAAAGCTACGTGATGAAAGAAGCTGCATTTGGGACGCTTCGCCTTTCTTAAACACCTACATACAGCATCTCTTCCAGGAAGACTCCCTTGGTTTCCCGTGCCTTCAACAATGGGTAAGCCGGCAGGTGTCTTAGCCATCTCAACCCTGGCTTCCTCTGGTCACGGCCAAGCATGTCCAACTCGCAGCCCGAGGGTCAAGTCCATGGGCACCCACTGCGACTGTGCCTGGACTTCTACATTCGCTCCTAGGATGCAAAGTCATGACAGAGCCTGGGAGGCAGCGGCCAGGACGGGGATATTTAAGGGAGGCACTGGGCCCGCGGGCCAGCGAGTTTGACATACTAGGAACACCTGCCAGCGCTCCTCCCAGGTTCCTATCGCGTGGTCTGAGATGGAGCCTGCTTTCAGCTTCCACAGAGGGCCATGAGCAACCAGGTGGGAAATTCAGCTCAGCCAGCCCTTAACTTCCAGATGAGAACATTGAGGCCACCTGATGCTGCAAAGAATATTAGCATTTCTTAATAGGAAGCTGCTCTTTCAGGGCAAGGACTTTTTCTCTGTCAAAGCTCTAAACCCAGCACCTAGCAGTGGCAGATTTGATGGGGAAGGAAGGAAGGAAGGAAGGAAGGAAGGAAGGAAGGAAGGAAGGGAGGGAGGGAGGGAGGGAGGGAGGGAGGGAGGGAGGGAGGGAGGGAGGGAGGGAGGGAGGGAGGGAGGGAAGGAGGGGAAAGGAGGAGGAAGCTTGGTATGGCTGCACCCAGCTTCAACTACAAGGCTGGCTCCTGGTCCAGGATGTGTCACATCCTTCCTCAGCACAGCCTCCCTCCCTCCTTGGCCGCCACCTCCCAGGCTCGGTCATCACTTTGCACCCCAGCTAGGAGGTCACAGGTGCGCGCAGTGAGTGCCATAGCCCGGACTCCGAGGAGAGCGCATCTCAGGGAGCGCAGGGCGGGACCGCGGGCAGGTGGAGGTCAGGGGCGTGGAGGAAAGCGAGGACTTTGGGAGGAAAGGAAGAAAAGAAGGAAGGCAGGAGCGTGAGCAGGGCGGGGAGGGGCGGGCGGGGCGGGGAGTGCGGGCTCATAGAGCCTGGGCGCGGGCGGGAGGAGCGCTCGCACCTGCTCCTCGGAGGCAGCGCGCCAGCGGGTCGCTTGGGCACTGAGCACAGGTGAGATGCCCGCGGTGGGCAGGGGGCTCGGATGGGCAGGGGGCTCCGGTGAGGAAGGGGGCTCGGACGGGGAGGGGGCTAGACCAGGAGGGGGCTCGGATGCAGAGGGACTCGGAAGTGGGGGGGAGGTCGGAAGCGGTGGGGGTTCGATGGGGAGGGCCTCGGACGGACATTGCCTGGGTGGGAAAAGCTGGCAGGCTCACAGTTGGGGTCGCTCCCCCCACCCCCACCCCGTGCCCCTCTGCGTCCTGCCTTGCGGGGAGGAACTCGCTGGGTGCCCGTGTTGTGCGCAGAGGAGCTGGGAAGGGCCAAGCCGCTGCCGTCCATTCCCGCCCCCCCCCCCCCCCCCCCCGCGGGGGAGACCCGGGGCGGTGAGGACTGGTGCCGGGCTCAGGGGCCGGAGCTGCTTTCGTGGCTGGACGGGTCGGTGAGCTGACACTTGTGGACCGGGGCGCCGGTCCACAAGCCCACCAACCAGGTCCTGCCCTGAAGCCAGGAATCTAATCATCAGAGGCGATTGATTGATTGGTGGATTGGTTCATTGATGGATGGATAATTTCTCCTGGGTCTTTGTCTGGCTTCAGCTGGTAGCCGGGTGAATAGAAAGGGAGCCAGGAGCCAGAGGGTCCATTAGCGCCGGCTGAAGAAGTTTAGGGGACCTAGGAGCAGGTTTGGGGCCCAGCCTGGATGCAGGAAACATTGGCGTTTCAGGAAGGAAACCTGTGGCTTTCTGAAAAGTTAGCCAGGCTCCTCTTGGAAAAGCCCCAGAAATGACCCATTTCCTTCACCTGCTCTCCCACCTGCCCCCCAGTTTCTACCACTGCTCCCCTCTTTCCGGTCCCTGTGCCTCACTGCCCCACCGCCCCACCCATCACTCCACCCGGCTCATAGGTTGGCTTAGGAATGGTGCTTGGACTTTTACATTCACTTGAATAGGGAGTGTGGCAGGAAGCCTGGTGATGCCGGCTTGCCCCGGGCTCCCAGTGTGCATTGCCTGTGGGGTGTATCTGGTGTGGCCCCTTGGTTTCCCGGGAGGGAGAGCGCTCCCAGGGGTGCGGTGAGGCGTGGTGTCTGCCTGTATTTATTTGGGTATTTGTTTGGGTACCTGGGCACACCATTTCCTTGATTATTCAGGAGCTTTGATTTCCTCTTGCTTCTCCCCGGGGAGGTGGACACGGTCCCACAGTGGCTTAGCTCCTGGGGGCATGAAGGCTCCAACCCCAGGGGCTCCTCCCTCGCCCCCCTGATGGCCGTGGGCTCTGATGGCCACGGGGAAGCTGTTTGACCTCACGTCCAGCACGTTCTTCTATTTGGCGATTTCCCCGGTGAGTCCTTGGTTGTGTCTCTTGCCTAATCTCAGCAAACAGCCCCTGGAGGTCGTTGGGACTGGGCGAAGGCTGGGGAGGACACATAAAGACCTGCTTTCTTCTCTCCCGGCCACCTTTGGGTTAACATAGGCTTCTGCGCTTACTTGGTCAAAGTGCAGGTGTCGCTGGGTTGGCCATAAGGAAAGGGTTATCGCTTGGCCTCAAACTCTAAACTCTCTCCCAGGTGATATGGATAAGGGCAGTTTTACCCTAGGTGAGCCACTCCCGAGGCCAAAGTCCCTGCTATTGTGAAACTTCTTATCAATGAGGGTAAGAGAACCGAAGTCACTCCTAATGACTGCATATGCAGACAGAGCTCGTATCCATGGCCTTTTCCTGTAGACCGGTCATAAAGGCCAGATCATTCACCGATCGATATGATGCCGCATGTGAGCCATGAGGGGCCACAGGTAGGGATCCCCACGCTGTATTTGAACTGGATTTCCCTTCTAACCACCCACCCTCCCCACACACACACACACACACACATACAAACCCCGACACTGAGGTTCAGGCAAGTAGGTGGTTTGCATTTTAGCTGCTTTTGCTTCTCTTGTCTGTCCTCTTGGGTGAAAATAAAATGGGTCACCCGGGAGGACATCCTGCCTTGGGTGATGCCGGATTGAACGGAAGCTATCAAAGCGCACGAGTGTTTCCCTGGCAGGATGTGGTTGTTATAAGCCATTTCCAGTGCATTGTGGGTATCATAGGCCATTTCCAGTGGCTTATCATATCATAAGGGGGCTTTACGGAGAACACGGTGATTTCCACAGGCAGCATTGGGAGGGCAGAGTTCATAAATAAGGACATTAAAACTTCGAGATACAGAGAATCTGGCCTGGGCTTCTCCATCTGTTAGGGAGCAGCTAGGACAAAAAAGAAAGCTCTCTCAAATAGCACTGGGTTAAAAAAAAAAAAAAAAAAAAAAAAAAAAAAAAAAAAAATAAAACAGGAATATAGGTGTTGGGAAAAGGTGAGTTTAGTCATATCTGTACTATTCATAATATATAATAATGATCTTGTTCAATTTTTAAAAATCCAGAAACTAATATGAAGAAATGTTCACCATTATGAATTCTGGGTGTTGAATGTTATTGTTCGCAATTCTTTGTATATTAAATTCCTCAAATGATTAAAAAAAAACATCAGATAAACATTTGAACACCTGTGAGATGTCATTCAGAGGCAGTCACAGTTCACCCTTCTCCAGTGACTTCCGTAAAGAGGTGGTTTTTCGCAAATAGCTGGGCGTCTGGAGCTGCAAATTCAGGGCTGGGCAGCTCCTTTGCCTGCCTGCCCCACTGTCCTTGGCAGGCAGCAGGCACCCTCGCTGAAGGACAGGCACCTCTTCTGGGTTAGCTGGAGGGCAGAAGGCAGGTACCAGCTGAGTCTGCCTTTTTTTTTTTTTTTTTTTTTTTTAAATAAGACCTTTCCTGAAAGCCCCACCCAGTCAACTTCTTACATCTCCTTTATGTAAGGAATGTGTCCCATAGTCATTCCTGAGAGCCTGAGAGGATTGAGTGCTTTGTCAGACATATTGCCAATGCAATAAAATAGGGGCTCTGTTAATAAGGAAGGGGGGAGAGCCGAAACCAGTTTGGCTCAGTGGACAGAGCATCAGCCTGTGAACTGAAAGGTCCCAGGTTCGATTCCAGTCAAGGTCATGTACCTTGGTTGCGGGCACATCCCCAGTAGGAGGTGTGCAAGAGGCAGCTGATTGATGTTTCTCTCTCATCGATGTTTCTACTCTCTATTCCTCTCTCTTCCTCTCTGTGAAAAATCAATAAAAAATATTTTTAAAAAATAAGGAAGAGGGGAGAAAGGATGTTGATTGGGTAGGCGGTTATGGGAATTTGCCCTCGTATGTTTTCTGCGTCTTGACTCTTGTCTTCTACCTCCGTTATTAGGTGGTTTATTTATTTCTTTGGTTTACTAACAAGCAATAGATATATAGTGGGTCTGGAGGAACTTTTTAAATTATAGAGTCTGAAACCCATCCCAAAAAAATGCTGGTTACTTAAGTCTGGGACAGGCCTGGGAATCTGAATCATAAACAGCCCTCTTGGTAATTAAGATGCAATTGTTTGCAGGGGCACAACTTGAAAAACATTGAATTGGGGGCGCTTTAGCAGGGACACCTCATTGTATGTCCAACAGCTTTCTGAGTCACTCCTCTGGAGGACATTCCTGAAACTGAATTTTTGGACTGGAACCCGGATTCTTTGTCCACCAGAGTCAAAGAATGAATCCACGGACAGAGAGTAGTATAGCAAAGGTGGAGATTTATTGAAGAACAAGTACAGACTCCTATGTGGGGAGAGGGAAAGAGTCCCAAAGAATGGACGCCCACCTGCAGAGGGATAAAGGATCCTCCTGAGTTCTTTTTCTCTGCTGCTTATAAAGGCTGCAGATCCTGGTGCCTTGATATCCCCTCTGATTGGTCACTATTCCCTTGGACTGGTTACTATAGTAACTCCTGGGCTCAAAGGTCAAACACCACATGGAACATGTGATGCCCGCCTCCCTCATTGTTCTTTTCTTTCTGGCTTCCTTCCTTCTTCATTTTGTAAGTATAGACCTTTTTTTGCTACTTCTAGCTCCCTTGTCTTATGTGAATGCAACTGTTGCTGTTCCCTGCACCTGGCTTCCTTGTGTTGTGGAGATGTACCTTCTCCCAATCGGTAGCCCTGTGTTTTTCCATGGCCCTCAATTCTACAAATTCCCTGCGCCTGCCTATATTCTCCTAAAACATCTGTTTGTGACTTCATTTTTTAAATTTTTTATTTTGGTCAACATAAATGTATAGTTCTGAGGTGTTTGTGGAGCTCATACTGAGCTACCCCCTATAGGCGACTACTTGTAATGCTCTGGGCTATTTTTTTTTTTCCCCTCATATTTACCACCATATTGCCAAATAGCATGCTACTGGCTATTTCTTTTTCTTATTCCAGTTCTAGATACTATCCGTTAACTTCCTACCTTGAAGGATGAGGATTCAGTTTCCTTTATTCCATCTCATCTTGACCTCTGTTTCTTGCAAGATCCCAAGATGTTCTACTTATGTTTAATACAGCAATGTTTAATTAGTGTTCACATTATTATGACTATGCAGATATGATTCACAACTGTGCCTTTTGATAAACCAGGATTGTTTTTTAACAAAAAAGAATAGTTGATTGATTTTTAGAGAGAAGAAGGGAGAAGAGAGAAACATCAATGTGAGAGCACAACACGGATCCCCTCTAGTCAGGACTCAGGCCTGGGTTGCAGGCTTGATGCCCAGTGTGGGGAGAGCAGAAGGCAGCCAATCAATGATTCTCTCTCATCATTGATGTTTCTATCTATCTATTGTACATATATCTCTGTCTCCCTTATTCTCTGGAATCAATTAAAAAAAAATCTAAAAGAAGCATTTTTGGTCAATTTCCTTAAGAGATTTTAAAAGAGTCCTGAATCTCCATGGCTCTGATTTCTTGTGGTTTCTTTTCTCCATCTGAATACATATTCACTTTCACACCCAATTTTGTAATTTACAATTTTATGATTATTTATTTATTTATTTATTTATTTATTTATTTTGTAAAGAATGCTCCCCAAATTATAGAGAAGTCAGGCCCCATAAGACATGGCTGCTTTTTAAGATGTTACGCATTTAAGATGTCCGTTTTCTTCCTTTCCACTTGGTGGATGCTGGCTGGATAGGGGTATTAACTGGAAATAGCTTCCTCTCAGTTTTGAAATCACTGTTCCATTTTCTCCCGCCTCCTGGGAGTGCTGTTGAGAAGGTGATGCCGTTCTGACTTCCGGTCCCTTGGACTTGGTTTTGATCCCTGAGAGTTTGTAGGGTTTTCTTTTCTATATTCCTCCTGTTCTGGTATTTCACCACGCCATTAGTTACTGATAGGGTGTGTGTGTTTGGTTGGTTGTTTCTGTCATTGTTCCAGGTATTTTGAAGTCCTTTTTCATCTAAAAACCATACCCTGGTCTTGCCGGTTTGGCTCAGTGGATAGAGCGTCAGCCTGTGGACTCAAGGGTCCCAGGTTTGATTCCGGTAAAGGGCATGTACCTTGGTTGCGGGCACATCCCCAGTGAGAGGTGTGCAGGTAGCAGCTGACGGATGTTACTCTCTCATTGATGTTTCAAACTCTCTATCCCTCTCCCTTCCTCTCTGAAAAAAAAAAAAATCAATAAAATATATAAAATAAAATAAAATAAAAATCATATCCTGCAGTTCTGGGTGATTTTCTTGTTATATCATTTCCTCTGTCCTGTTTTTCTGAAACATTAACTACGTAGATGTCGGGTCTCTTGGTTCCGCCCTCTGAGTCCGCTTATCTTTCCCCAAGTTCAAAGCTGTCTCCTGTCTTTTAGGTCTAATAAATCTCCCAACCCTCCTATGAAATGTTTCTACTTCTACCATGATTTGTGTAATTCCCAAGGGCTTTTACTTGGGTACGGAGCCTTCTGCATGTTTTGTTTTATGGAATCCTGTTTTTATTTCATGGGTACAATATCTTCTATGTCTCTGAGAATATTAACTTGGAATTTTTTTCTACACTTCTAACTTTTCATCAGCTGCTTACAGCGTCTGTTTATTTTCAAAGTCTCTCTGTTATTTTGGGCTCTGCCTTTTGTGTTGGGAGCTTTATTGAAATGTCCAAGTTTAAGAATGGTGTACTGAAAATAAGACTGGCATACGGAGGAAATTCAGTCTTGGGGTGTTTGTAGAGTGGCAAGCTTCATTGCAGGGTGATCAGGCAGAGCACGGTTTTTTTGCTGGCATTATGTCTCCAGCAGCTACCTAGTATAATCAGTTTCTCATTAAAAAGAGAAAAATAAAAATAAAAAGGCCCTATCTCTAGCCCGGCCAGTGTTGCTCAGTAGTTGAGCATTGACCTATGAACCAGAAGATCATGGTTCAATTCCCGGTCAGGGCATATGTCCAGGTTAAAGGCTGGATCCCCAGTGTGGAGCGTGCAGGCGGCAGCCAATCAATGATTACCTCTCTTCATTAATGTTTCTATCTCTCACTCACCCTCTCTGAAATCAGTACAAATATATTGAGAAAAGGCCATTAATAACTTAGATTTATTTATTGTGTAACTTCTTTAGCAGTAGAGATTCTTGTTTTGTGGAAGCGAAATGGTAATCTAGGGTTCAAAATCAGACTTTTTGTTCTGGACTCCACCCACTTTAGAGTACCTGGTGCTTCTGTCACCTATGTGCCCCTCGGCATCCCTGTCTGTCTCAGAGACCATCAGAGGCATCCATGAAGACTGAGTTCTTTCGTATTAAAAAAAAAAAAAAAAAAAAGTGCCTTAGCTGGTTTGGCTCAATGGATAGAGCATCGGCCTGCGGACTACAGGGTCCCAGATTCGATTCTGGCCAAGGGCACATGTCTGGGTTGTGGGCTAGATCCCCCCCCAGTAGGGGGCATGCAGGAGGCAGCCAATTAGTGATTCTCTTTCATCATTGATGTTTCTATCTCTCTATATCTCTCCCTTTCTCTTTGAAATCAATAAAAATATATATATATTTTTTGAAAACTAAAAAGAGAGATTCTAGGGCAAGGCACATATGTACAAATAATTGTTTTGAAGTAAGCATTTCCAAAACATGTGTTCCCCACCCATAATGGAAATACTTAGGACCCCAGAATCAATCCGGGGCTTTGAAGAAGCTCTAGCTCATGCCAGCGTTTGTCCTAACAGGCTGTTTAGGAGAAGATTTAGCCGAGATGGAAAAGCATAATTCTCCTGGTGGCTTTTCTTTAGGAGGCCGAGTACCTCTGGAGAATTGCTTGGCCATAGGATCTGGGAGAGGATTTCTGTCCCCGAAGGCCACTCTCCGAATCCATGCTGGTTTCCCTTGTGCAGCCTGACGTGAGGGTCTGTGCGTGAGGCCGATTCCTCGCTCTCGGCTGGGGAAGCGTCAGGTCCCATGGGAGACGCCGGGCACCGTGTTACATGCGTGACTCCTGGTCTCGCTTTCCAAGATCTCTTCAGGGGAAAGCCTCCACGTTAGAAACTGGCATTTCCACTGTGGCCTTTTCCTTCTCAGGCGCCTTCCAAGGAGACTTGCCAACTCCTTGGAGGCTGGGGGTCAGTCTTGCTCTCCCTGTTCCTCCATCACCGGTCCTAGAACAAAGCCTGATGCATAGTAAGCTCCGGATTAATGTGGCTTGACTTCAATTGATGTCACTATCCTTTTTATTTTTTAATTTTTTTAAAATATATGTTATTGATTTTTCACAGAGAGGAAGGAAGAGGGACAGATAGTCAGAAACATCGATGAGAGAAACATCAATCAGCCGCCTCCTGCACACACCCCACTGGGAATGTACCTGCAACCATGTACATGCCCTTTACCGAAATCAAACCCAGGACCCCTCAGTCCGTAAGCTGACGCTCTATCCACTGAGCCAAACTGGTTTCGGTGTCACTATCCTTTTTAAATGAGCCTTTCCTACATGTTCCCTTGCTGTTTCCTCTATTTCTCCTGCACCTTTTACTAAAAATATGTTTTTATTAATTTCAGAGTGAAAATGAGAGGGAGAGAAAAGTAGAAGTATCAATTATCAGAATCATGGATTGGCTGCCTCCTGCACTCCCCACACTGGGGATTGAGCCTACAACCCGGACATGTGCCCTGACTGGAAATCAAACCATGACCTCCTGGTTCATAGGTCAACACTCGACCACTGAGCCACACTGGCTGGGCTCTTTGGCATCTTTTTATGTCACTTCCCTCATCCTCAAAGTTGATAGAGAGAACAGCTGGAAGATAACAGACCAGGAAGTTGTCAAACTACCAGGACTCCAGGTAGAACTTCCCAGGGGTGAAAACTCCCCATGTCATTTTACTACAGATGTAATAATTTCTGAGGTTATCACCAAAAACCCCGCAGACAGCCCATCTTTGACCACGGTCCTATTTGGAATTTTTTTCTTCATGTTCCACATCTCGCCTCAACAGACCTTCCTCTCCTTCCACTCTCTTTGGGCTGGCCACCACTGGGACCCAAGCCTTCTCTCTGTTGTGTTTTAATGCTGTTTTTCTGTCTCCTCTCCCCTACCTTTATCTAACATCTGGATGTGCTACTTCAGAAGACCTGCCTGCCTTGCCCAAGCCCAGGATGAAAAACTTCTCTCTTCTGGCTGATTTGAGGTCGTTTCTGTGCTTCTGTCTCGCTGGTACTATTTATTTTTATATGAAAGGCTCTTGTCAAGAACTAAACTACCGTGTAAAACCATGATCTGTCCATTCGTGTTTCTCAGATACTACCACTCACCATAGAATGTGTGCCCCCACAACATGGAGGCTTGGCAGACAGCCTAGAATAAGCTGAAGTCATTTTTTTTTCTTTTTTTTTTTTAAATATATTTTATTGATTTTTTTTACAGAGAGGAAGGGAGAGAGATAGTTAGAGACAGTGATGAAAGAAATATTGATCAGCAGCCTACTGAGGATGTGCCCGCAACCAAGGTACATGCCCTTGACCGGAATCGAACCTGGGACCCTTGAGTCTGCAGGCCAACGCTCTTAACTGAGCCAAACCGGTTAGGGCTGAAGTCATTCCTAATGCCTGAATGTGTATGATACTCTACAATCCACCTCTATCTGTTTTACCAGGAAAGTCGTATTCTGCAAAATCTTTAGGTGAAATTGATGTACCATATTGGTCCATATTGGTGATTTCAGATATTCCTTAGCTTACCTACTGCCAAGAGACACAGTACTAGATGATCCTTTTAAGGACACATCTAACTATAAAAATTATATGAGAAAGTACTTGTCCCAGCAACCTCACTAATGACTGGATTTAGATGACAGTTTCCTCCTGATTTAGGGGTAAGGCTAAGCTGCATCTGTTCATTTCAGATCAAGAACTGTTATTAGATGCCCGGCTTTGTGCTCAGCCTTGGCAAGTTGGAGATGAAGCAGATAAGGTCTGCTTTTGAGGAGCCACTAGGCTAGTGAGTAAGACATGTCAATGTGTAATTTTAACGTGACAAGGAAATGATACAAATCAAGATATGTATAAGGCACTATAGTAGCACAGAGGTGGCACATATAACCCAACCTGGAGTTCACAGAGGACTGTCTAAAGCCTTGGTCGGTAAACTGACTTGCGAGCAACATGTGGCTCTTCCACAAAATATCATGGCCTGGGCGAGTCTATTTTGAAGAGTGGCGTTAGAAGAAGTTTAAAAAATTTGGCTCTCAAAAGACATTTCAATCATTGTACTGTGGATATTTGGCTCTGTTGACTAATGAGTTTGCTGACCACTGGTCTAAAGGAAATAAGGCCCGTGTGTTGAAAACTGAGCAAAGGACAGTCGGGTGAAGAAAAACACAAAGGACATGCTAGGTAAAGAGACTATCGTGAGCAAAGTGTACCCTGAAGGTCTGTATTGGGAGGGAAATGGGAGATGAGGATGGAGAGGTGGGCAAAGAGCCAAGTAAGTCCTGGGACCTGCAGATCCTTCTAGCCACAGTTTCACTATCCCTGGTTTCAGTTACTTGCAGTCAACCATGGCCCAAAAATATTACATGGAAAATTCCAGAAAGAAACAATTCATAAATTTTAAGTTGCATGCCATTCTGAGCTGTGTGATGACATCTCATGCCATTCCATTCCTTCTCGCCCGGCTGTGAATCAATCCCACATCTTCACACTATTGTTCCCACTGGCTAGTCACTTAGGGCCATGGTTTGCAAACTGTGGCTCGCAAGCCACAGGCGGCTCTTGGGCCCCTTGAGTGTGGCTCTTCCACAAAATACCACAGCCTGGGCGAGTCTATTTTGAAGAAGTGGCATTAGAAGAAGTTTAAGTTTAAGTAATTTGGCTCTCCAAAGAAATGTCAATCATTGTCCTGTTGATATTTGGCTCTGTTGACTAATGAGTTTACTGACTTAGAGGATTTACCTCAATCATCAGATTGACTGTCTCAGACCCCGATGCTTGTATTCTGTCACCCTTATTTTACTTACTAGTAGCCCCAAAGTGTAAGAGTAGTGATGCTGGCTATTGGGACATGCCAAAGAGAATCCAGGAAGTGCTTCCTTTAAGTGAAGAGGCGAGTCGAAGAGTACAAGATATTTTAAGAGAGACCACATTGACATTATTTATTACAGTATATTTTTATATTTACTCTAATGTGGTTAGTCTCTTACTGCCTAGTTTATAAAATTTATTTTAGGATAGAAGAAAACATAGTATATATTGGTCCATATTGGTGATTTCAGATGCTCCTTTGCTTACCTTCTCCGAAGAGGCACAGTGCTAGATGATCCTTTTAAGGACGCATCTAACCCTAAAAATTATATGAGAAAGTACTGGACCCAGAAACCTCACTAATGACTGGATTTAGATGACAGTTTCCTCCTGACTTAGGGGTAAGGCTAAGCTGCATCTGTTCATTTCTGGTCAAGAACTGTTATTAGATGCCAGGCTTTGCGCTCAGCCTTGGCAAGTTGGAGATGAGGCAGATAAAGTCTGCTTTTGAGGAGCCACTAGTCTAGTGAGGAAGACATGTCAATGTGTAATTTTAATGTGACAAGGAAGTGATAAAAATCAAGATATGTGGTAAAGCATAGCGCAGAGGTGGCACATGTTGGTATGGGTACTAAGTTGGAATATATATACTAACATATATATGTATGTTTGGGTACTAACCATGGTATCAAGTATCCATTAGGGGGTCTTAGAATGTATCCCCTGCAGATACAGAGACTATTATATATGAAATGCAAAGGGGAGTGGGCTACATCCATGTGGCGATTGGTTAATGAAACATTTTTTAAATTTTGTATTGATTTGAGAGAGAGAAGGAGAGAAACATTGATGAGAAACATCAATCGGTTGCCTCCCACATGGACCCTGACAGGAGATCGAACCTGAGTATGTGCCCTGACGGGAAACGAACCCTCACCTTTGGAGTACGGGTCATTGCTCCAACCACAGCAGCCAGGGCAATCGATGAAATATTTTAAATTCCATGGTGGTACAGTCAGATCTACATTGTGGGTAGATGACTGTGGCTGCAGAAGTGGAAAGATTGATGGACAACAGGACTTAGAAGCATTGCATAGTCCAAGGAAAAGACACTATGAGCCTAAGTGAAATAATTGGAGGAAAGAGGGTACACCAGAAAATGTGGAGAAATGAAATACGCAAGAGTTTTTTTAGTTTCTTGGGGAACAGGGACCCTGCAGGGTGAGGGACAAAGAGGAGTCTAGGGTGACTCCCAGGATTCTGGCTTTCAGAGGGACTAGGTGTTGAGCCATTGCCCAAGTGTTTGGGACACAGAAAAGCCAGTTTGGTGGGGAAGGAAGATGAGCTCTGTTTGGGACATGTTAACGTGAAGGTGACTGAGAAGAACCTGTGTGTTTATGTGTGTGCCTGTCTGTTTGGCAGGTTAGATTCAGGAGTCTGAAACTTAGAGAAGAGCTCAGGGCTAGAGATGTCCTGGGAGTCATCTGCATGCAACTGTTAATAGAGCCATGGGTGTGTATGAGTTCTTATAAGACAAAGACATAGATGAGTGGGCTAGAGATGGCTCATGTTTAAGAGGCAGACAAAAGAAGAGGACTCCTTAAAGGGGAGGAAGAAGATTATGGAAGATGAAGAGAACCTGGAGAGAATAGTGTCATGAAAGCTAAAGGAGTAGATCATTTCAAAGATAAGTGACTAGTAGTGTCAAGAACAAGAGAGGTCTACTAAGATCATGTTTTAAAGATTTCCATTGAATGAAACAATATGAAGCGAACTCAGGTTTTGAGGGAAGTGATGTGTTTTCAAAAACTTGTCCATGGAAAATAGGAGGAGGAGCTTGCACGTGACAAGAGCTGTTGAGTGGAGTAGAAGCCAGCATCCACCTTGTTCACTGATGTAAGTGCTGAACAAGTTCCCTGGTAGTAGAGAAAATAGGAAGAATATACTAAGCTTTTTCCCTTTTTGCATAAAAAATAAGCCAACTTTGCCTGGCCAGTGTGGGTCAAAGATTGAGTGTCAACCTATGAACTATGAGGTTATGTTTCGATTCCCAGGTGGTGGGCTTGGTCCCCAGTGTGGGGTGTGCAGGAGGCAGCCAATCAATGATTCTCTCTCATCACTGATGTTTCTATCTCTCTCTCCCTCTCCCTTCCTCTCTGAATTCAATAAAAATATTTTTTTCTAAAAATATGTGAAAATATGTTTCAAATTCAGAGATGCCTCCTTCAGTCTAATCATACTGAAGGGACTGCTGGTGATGCTTCTTTGTTGGTAGAATCTGTAACCTTAGTTCCATTCTTCCCCTACCATGACTAAACTTGCTCTAATTTCTTTTCCTTTTTCATTTCATTCATTTGTGTAGTGTGTTAGGAAGAAAGGCATTTTAGAACCAGGAAATGCCATGGAGATCACCTCTTCCAAACTACCCCTTTAACAAACAAGGACATTATCCTGAGAGGTTACATATCTTGTTCAAGGTCACAGAATGAGCTCATAGCAGAACTTGGACTAGAACCCAGGTCTTCTAACTCAGAGGCCAGATCTTGAGAAGTGAATTTCAGTCTTTAAGATTCTAGCCGTAGCCAGTTTGGCTCAGTAGATGAAGCACCTGCCTGCCAACCAAAGGGTCCAGGGTTTGATTCCAGTCAAGAGCACATACCTCAGTTGCAGGCTTGATCCCTGGGCCTGGTTGGGGCACATGTGGGAGGCAAATAATGTGTCTCTCTCACATCGATGTTTCTCTCTGTCTCTCCCTCTCCCTTCCACTCTCTCTAAAAATCAGTGCCAAAATATTCTTGGGTGAGGATTAACAACAACAAAAAAAGATTCCAATAAGACTGCCTAATGTTTATGACAGTTTGAAAGAAGCAATCAAGAAGGGCCCAGCTCAAATGCCAGACTCCTCTGTGCAGGCCTCTCAGAATGTCTGGTGAGTTATTCTTCCATGTCCACCAGGACTGCTATCAGCATATCCCATGACATGCACTGTTTCACAAGTATATAGTTCCCTCCTAGATTATAAACTTGAGTGTAGGGCCCATTTCTTATTCCTGTTATTATTTCCTCAGCACCCAGCACAGAGTCTCATATTTAATAAGCTCCCATGGGAAAAAAGAAAAGTAAAAGCAGGAATGAGACCATACTTTGCATAGAAACCACACTGAGCCAGGAGGTAAATGAGCTCTCGTTCATGGTAATTTTGCTCAATAGCATCGTGAGCTCGTGCCAGAACAAGGTTCACTCTATTATTCTGGCCTTGCACCTGCAGAGAAAATAACAATGATGGCAGTCGCTGTCAGTTCAGAGACAGGGGTGGACTCCAGAGTCGCTCAGGCCTTGGGGCAGGGATACACCTTCCCAGAAGCTCAGGATTTGCCATGGTCGGCAAACTGCAGCTCAGGAGCCACACGCGGCTCTTTGGCCCCTTGAGTGTGGCTCTTCCACAAAAATACCACAGCCTGGGCGAGTCTATTTTGTAGAAGTGGTGTTAGAAGAAGTTTAAGTTTAAAAAATGTGGCTCTCCAAGGAAATGTCAATCGTTGTACTGTGGCTATTGGCTCTGTGGACTAATGAGTTTGCCGACCATTGGACTAGGCTATGGCCACACCGGCCAGTGGGCCACGGAGGGCTGCCAACGCGGTGCCTGTGCTTCCCTGCCTCCTGTTACTAAGGAGTCAGAAGAAGGAGGGTGTTGCCCTGGTCATTTGCAGAGAAACAGAAAGCTGAGTCAGGCAGGGTTGGTTGTATTCCAAAGTACACTCAGACTGGAAACCAGGTGAGCGTTTCTGTGGGGAGGACAGGGTCAGGAAGTAAAAAGATCAGGTTCTGCAGTAAAATGCTCTGTTCTCCCCAGGGCCTACTTCCTTAGCAACACACACACACACACCCCTACACCCCTTTGGGGAAGGTCAGCTATGAAAAGCAAAGGGCAGCAGCCTTAGTGAAATAAGTATACTTCTCCTGACAGACGCCCAGGCTTCTCCCCTGTGAATTGTGGGAACAGGTTTAAGAACGCCAGAGGAGAGAGGAAACCGGCATTTATTAAAAGCTTACTCTAGCCCTAGCCGTTTGGCTCAGTGGATGGAGCATCGGCCTGTGGACTCAAGGGTCCCAGGTTCGATTCCGGTCAAGGGCACATGCATGGGTTGCAGGCTCAATCCTCAGTAGGAGGCATGCAGGAGGCAGCTGATCAATGATTCTCTCTCATCATTGATGTTTCTCTCCCTCTCTCTCTCCCTTACTCTTTGAAATCAATAACAATAACAATATATATATATTTTAACTTATTCTGGTTAGCAGCAGACATTTTCAGTTAATCCTCACAAGATCCCTCTGAAGTAGGTTCTAATGTTCCTGGTTTAGGAGGAGTCCTGAGATGCAGAGGTTGAGGAACTGAGCAAAGGTCACAGCAGTAGAAGTGGCAAAACCAGAACTGCACTTGGGTCTGAACAGGTCGTGTTCTTTCCATGATGGGACCACACCTGAAAGGGAAGTTTAGGAGCCCCGTTTCCTTTAGGGAAACCTAAGAGCTAGCATACACCTGACCAATAGAACATTTGACTTACATCTTCCCCAGTTCAGCCTTCCTCGGCCCGTTTGTGGTTGGCTGAATCCCTTCCCAGAGACTCTAGGGCAGGAAGGACCACAGTGTCTGGTTGATTTGACTTTCAAGTATACTGTTTGCACATTCCCAAACTAAGCCCATCTCGAGGTTTCCAGCATCCCTCTCTGGGAGAGCACGGCCTGGCCCTGGTGAAGCTGGGGGGGTTTGGGTGAGGAGACTCAGCAGCAGTGCCAAGCGCAGCTGTGCCATGTGAGTGACTGGTCTGCTCATTCTTTTTCATGGCTGCATAATATTCCAAGGTGAAGGTAACTCATCATGAAGTCAACGCTGTGATTGGAACTAAGCAGAGTTCCAGGTGCTCTGTGATAGGTGGTAGTCCATACTGTTAGCATCCCGTCATCACTAATTGGGGGCAGTCGGCTTTAGCTCTTCCTCCTGCTGTGAAAGCCATGCCCTTAGCTCTCCTCATGCTCATTCCTTTAATGTTTGCTTTTTTTAATTTAATATTTTTTACAATTATTTTTAAAGCTAGAATTCTCAGGGACTTAAACCTATCTAAATGTTGTTATCCAAATTATTAGAAGTCTACATTTTTTTAAATTTATTTTTATTGTTGGGGTGCTATTACAGGTGTCCCCATTTCCCCCCTTCCACCCAGCCTCTGCCCCGGCCTCCCCTCTGTCCATCACTCCACTGGTGGGTCTGTGGGTTATGTATATATGTTATGTGGCTAATCCCTTCACCTTCTTTCATCCAGTTCCCACTTTTCAACCCTCCCCCCCACCTCTGACAGCTGTCAGTCTGTTCCATGTACCCATGCCTCTAGTTTGTCGGTTTATTTTGTTCATTAGATTACACAGGTGAGATCATAAGGTATTTGTCTTTTGCCAACTGGCTTATTTCACTTAGCGTAATACTCTGCAGGTCCACCCATGCTGTCACAAAGGGTAAGATGCCTTCATTTTTGCAGCCAGGTAGCATTCCATTGTGTAAATCTACCACAGTTTTTTATCCACTCATCTGTGATGGGCACACCCCTAATTCGATAGAAGTCTAAGTTTTTATTTTTTTATGTGAGGTTAGTTATTGCCTTGTGCTTCCTCATAAAGACTAACCTATCTTATATCTCTACCATATGTTCCGTAATGTAGCTAATCTAATAAGCTAAGCAAATAATTTGCTAATGGAAGAAATCTACCTCCTCCTTTCTCTCCCCTATCAAATCAAGATACTCAGCCTTCCAAGAAGCCTAAGTAAATTCTTAAGTGGTTTCTATAGATGTGCGGCAGGCCCTACTGATATAAATTTCAATAAGGGAGAAGGGGAGGGTGGGCCCGGGTATGGACTCAGAGGCAGATAAGGAGTCAGCCTGCATTTGGGATACTGCTCTCAGAAGAATGGAGAAGGGCAGGAAGCACTGACAAAGCTGGGTTTTTCTGAACTTCTGGTTAGAAAAACAAAGGTGTAGCCAAAACTGGTTTGGCTCAGTGGATAGAGCATTGGCCTGCGGACTGAAAAGTCCCAGGTTCGATTCCAGTCGAGGGCATGTACCTTGGTTGCGGGTACATCCCCAGTGGGGGTGTGCAAAAGGCAGCTGATCGATGATTCTCATCAATGTTTCTAACTATCCCTCTTTCTTCCTCTCTGTAAAAAATCAATAAAATATTTTTTTTTTAAAGAAGAAAAGAAAAACAAAGGTGTATAACAGGCCTGATCTTGAAAGGGGCCTGCTTTACATATTAAGTGAAAATGAAGAATTATTTTATGTTGATCACAAAAATTAACTAAAAATGGACCCTAGGCTTAAGTGTACAATGCAAAAGTAGGAAACTTCTAGAACATAACATAGAAAACCTAGATGAAGTTGGGTATGGTGATCCTTTTTAGATACAGCAAAGATATGATCTATAAAAAAAAGATAAGTTAGACTTTTTACATATATTTTTAATTGATTTCAGAGAGGATGAGAGGGGGAGAGATAGAAATAGCAATGATGAGAATCATTGATTGACTGCATCCTGCACAACCCACACTGGGGATCAAGCCCGCAATCTTGGCATGTGCCCCAACTGGGAATCAAACCATGACCTCCTGGTTCATAGATTGATGCTCAAGCACTGAGCCATGTCAGCCAGGCTAGACTTTACTTAAAAATAATTTTCTTCTTTGCAAAAGACAAAGTCAAGAGAATTAGAAGACAAGCCACAGATTGATAGAAAATATTTACAAAAGACACATTTTGCTTTTGTTGCTGGAAAAAGACAATTAGCATTCATCCCACAAATATTGGAGTGCTTACATACTATGTGTCAGACCCTATATGAGTACAGAGCAACCTGCAATAACAAAGCAGATCAATTACCTACTTTCACGGAACTTACATTCTAGTGGGCAACCTAGATGATAAAAAAAAAAAAAGGATCAATACGTACTACAGATAGTGATTCATTAAAGAAATTTAGAAGCATATATGAATTGAAAGTGGGACACATCTGCTACTTTGCGTAAAACAGGGAATAAAGAAACATCTCAGCAGAGACCCCAGCAAAGTGAAGGAATAAACAGTCGGCTCTCTGTGGGAAAACTGGTCTAGAAAGAACAGCTAGCGCACAGCCCAGAAGCAGGAGAGGGTGGTACTTGTTGAAGCAATAGAGGGGGACCCTGTGTCGCAGGGATAGAGGGGGAGGAGGGATCAAAGAGAGAGCTCAGGTCACATGGAGCCCTGTAAGGACTTTGGATTTACAGAGCCAAAATAATGTCGCTAATGATTTCAATCAATGTGTGTCATGGAAGACCTGTGAAGTGAAGGGGGAGGCTGTGAGAGAGAGGGCTCCAGGAAGTTGCCAGAGAATGCCGGACAACAGTAAATTAACAGATGGCCATGTGCACGGATTAACTAGAACGATGGAGGTAATTACCAGGAAGAAAGAAAAAATATTCAAAGTGGTTTGTGGTAGGAAGAGGAGGGAACACGGGGCTGCTGCTTTTCATTGTAAAACTTTAAATGCTATTGGACACTTTAAAGCGGTATGCATTTTCTAGAAGCTTGTGAAAGCGCTTGGTGAAGGGTGGAAACCTCAACTGACAATGGATCGGGTATGACCCAGCCCTGACCTTGTAGCCAGTGCTGGACGGCAGGGTTGGAATAGGCTGGGCAGACCACGGTGCTCTCTCTTCCTAAGTGGTATGTTCTAGATCTCCATCAATTGCTATTTTCCTCCCACCCTACATTGCTTTAGGTCACCAGCCAGGCCGCAAAAAAAAGAAAAGAAAAAAAAAGGGCACTTTCCTTCTGAATAAATTCTACATAATTCATGTTGATCCCATAGTCTATGCTCCTATAGCCACGATAAAAAAAACCAGGCCTGAAATCTTGTGTGGAATAAGACGGTGTTGATGTAACTATTTTGATTTTTATTGAATTTGAATCATGTTGACCATATTTATGTTAGAGCTGCATCAAATCTCTAATTTTTCAAATTATACTCCGATTAGATGAAAATGATACTGTGCATTCGTTCGCATGTCTTTGATTCCAGTGAGATTCCTTATTGGCGTGTTATTTGTGAGCTGTGTTCGTGTCTTTGCCCGTTCTTCTTTGGGATGTTCCTGGTTAATTAGTAAAGGCTCTGGAAGGGAATACTGTGATGAGGAAATAGCCATTTGGAGTTCATTCCCAGGGTCTAGACATTGAGACAAGACCTGAGCTGAGGAATCCCATCCCAAGTTCTGGCTTTGCTTTTCCTGGGGTGCTTTTTAAAATAACTATTCCAGTCCAGCCGGTGTGGCCCAGTGGTTGAGCATCAACCTATGAGCCAGGAGGTCACAGTTCAATTCTGACAGGGCACATGCCTGGGTTGCGGGCTCAATCCCCCGTGTGGGCCGTGCAGGAGGCAGCTGATCAATGATTCTCTTTCATCATGGATGTCTCTCTCCCTTCATCTCTGAAATCAATTAAAAACATATATATTTAAAAATAAAATAGGGAGCCTCTGTTTGGGGGCTCAGGCAGCTGTGCTATATTGCCACCGTTAGAGGCTCCCTCTCCCTGAGTCTTTACAGCCATTCGAGCGAAATGGCTCCAGACTAGAGAGGAGCAGGCAAAGGTTGTACAGGGGTCACGGGACTGTATCCACCAGTTATTGGTTCAGTGTTTTTCTCCTGGTGGCCTTAAGTTTATTCAGCTAATATATCATTTTGCATGATTTGTTGCAATGAAATATATAAAAACCCATGCATGAAGGATAAGGAGTGGCCCTCTTCCCTGCCGCACCCCGTTTCCCTGGACTCGGGGGGGGGGGGGGGTGCTCTGCACCAACCAGGTCCCACTGCACACTGAGGGCCACCAGGGCGGGGGACCGGGGACCTGAGGCCCCTCTAGAGGCACTGCCCCTGGTTCCATGCTGGGCAGGACTCTGACAGGCCCCACTGGCTTGCCTTCTCGCGTTCTTATCTATAAAGAACCAGTGTCCATGACTATTTTTCTTACTCCCTCCTTTACATTTAAGGAAGACTTTTCTACCCGGAGATCAATTAATATTTACCTATCCTCCATTTCCCTCCTCCCCCCCCCCCCCTTGCTATTTACCAATGTTGTTCAAACCTCAGGGTCAGACATTGGTGACAGGACACAGACCCACTTGATGAGAATGAGTGGGCCCTTCTCCATACGGCTTGTGACTTGGACTCCTCAGTCACATGTTGTATTTTTAATATATTTTATTGATTTTTTACAGAGAGGAAGGGAGAGGGATAGAGTTAGAAACATCAATGAGAGAGAAATACAATAGTACGTATTAATCCTTTTATTTTATTATTTTTTTTTTAATCTCATCGATCAGCTGCCTCCTTGCACACCCCTTACTGGGGATGTGCCCGCAACCAAGGTACGTGCCCTTGACCAGAATCGAATGCTCTACCTACTGAGCCAAACCAGTTCGGCAGTCACATGTTGTATTTCCTGCCAAGATACCCACTTGTTTTCCTCCTTCAGCCACCTGACAGCTGCCCCTGTGTTTCAGGTGACCCAGGGCCCCGATGGCAAACTTCAAGGGCCACGCTCTCCCGGGCAGCTTCTTCCTGATCGTCGGGCTGTGGTGGTCGGTCAAGTACCCGCTAAAGTACTTTCACCGAAAGGGGAGAAGAGGCCAACCGAGGCATAACTATGAGCGTCTGGAGATCATTGAGGCGGCCATCAGGACGTTATTTCCCGTCATTGGTAAGGAGGGGGGCCTCGGGGTCCAGGGGATCCCCCATCACACCCAGAGCCTCCAGCCCCCTCTCTGGGCCCGGTGGATGGACGGCTCCCAGGGCAGAGATAATAGAGAACGGGCTGTCCATTAGCCACTGAACATTTCACCGCAATATCTGCTGTGCACCCAACTTTGTGGTATCGACAGTGAACGGTGCCTCGCATCTCGGTGCACTGAGAGAGAGTACCAAGTAAATGACATCCTTGGCCTTAGAACAGGGGTCGGCAAACCGCGGCTGGCGAGCCACATGCGGCTCTTTGGCCCCTTGCGGGTTCTAACACCAGTTCTTCAAAGTAGACTCGCCCAGGCCGAAAACCGACTTCTGCGCATGAGCCACGAAGTTTCAATCACACTGTACGTGCCCACCCGCACGTGGTATTTTGTGGAAGAGCCACACTCAAGGGGCCAGAGAGCTGCATGTGGCTCGCGGGCCGCGGTTTGCCAACAACTACCCTAGAAAGACATAGTTGTAGGAACAGAAGATATACTTGATGAAAAGGGCAAAACACCAAAGTAGAAAAAAGAACAAATTAAGAGAGTAAGCTCCTGAGTTATGAGAAGACTAAATGGAGTTTTAGAAAAATCTTTTTCCCAACTGCCTCTCCTCTAGAATCTCAAGAGTAAAGACCTACTCATTGGCATATCCTCCACCCCAAACCTCAAGCAGGTAGAGGGAGGAGTGTTCTGCTTGGGGCTAGTCAGAGGCAGCGGAAGAGACAGAAAGAAGCCCACAGAGGCTGTGAGAGGGATCTTCCTTTATGGTGCCTTTCCCTACAAAATTCACCCACTTCCTCCTCATCTATGCCACTCTGCTGGCGGCCCAGGAAGAGTGAATGGTACCAGCGAGGGACCTTACTCGGCAATGGCATTTGCCACCCACCATCTCCGGTTTCCTGGGCGCAGCTGAAGCCAGGCCAGAGGCTTCCCTGGGAGTTGGCACAGAACATAGCTTTGTTTCCTGGTCCAGCTGGACTTGCCCATTCACCAGCCGCTCGCGCATCAGAAAGGCTTTCTCATCTCTCTGGAGCCGAGGCGTAAGCAGGGACCACATGGCTTAACTGGTATCGGCCTAAGCAAAGCTAAAAAACTGTGTCTGGGTAAAAACACCTCCTTCACCAATGATTTCCTGAGCTCTCGCTATGTGCCAGGAACTCACCGATCTAGATAAAGGGGTACACAGTGGGGAACTACAGCTGGCCTCCAGCTCTGATGGGACTTCCCTTTCCTGGGTTTTCACCCACTCCTGGATCCTTTATGCGGACATTCAGACAGGGGCTGGGTTTGGGGAGCAGGGTCCCGAATGTGTCGTGGAAGTTACTGTAGCCCCAAGAACACTCTGGGCACCAGGCGTAAAGGCAAAGCTTTCGCCTTCAAAGCAGGTGACAGTAGGAGGGAGAACCGAGACCCACACTGAGGACATGAAGCTTGCCTCTCCGGGGACACAGTATGGGGGAACCCCCCAAGTGACGTGTAGAACACTGAAACCTAAGGCTTTGGAAGGAGCGGGGACCACAGAGCCACTGGGAGCAGTCTCCCTCGGGCGTGCACAAGTATCTCCATCACCAGTGTCTGCTTAGACTATTATTCCTGACCTAACGGTTTCCTTCCAGGCTTTCTCTCCCTGCTCCCTGGGCAGAGGGAGCCCCAGGATTAAGTTCTAACTGCCACCCTCGCGCTGAGGTGACAATGCCTCCCCTCCGTCTCAGCTCCCGGAAGTTTTCTGTGCTCTGTGGCTGCGTTTCCATGGCTGCTCCTCCTCCCTCCACATGCCCTCGTCCAAGGAACAGCAACTCAGGTTCCTACACAGCCAAGACCTTACTTTAGACAGCAGTAGCAGAGTAGGGCCACTCCTGATTCGGGGTTGTCTTTGGCTTCTCTCCCATTGTCTTAGAATTACTCTCCCCTAATTTCCATTCTCGCTTCCCTGCAGGGATGCTGGCAGAGCAGTTTGTCCCGGATGGGCCCCACTTCCACCTGTACTCGGACAAAGAGTGGATCAAGCTGATGAACTGGCAGCACAGCACCATGTACCTGTTCTTCGCAGTCTCCGGAATCACGGACATGCTCACCTACCTCGTCAGTCACGTGCCCTTGGGGGTTGACAGGCTGGTGATGGCTGTGGCAACCTTCAACGAAGGTAACTTAGTGGTAAGGAACAGGGAAGAAACTGGCAAGTTGTGGTTAGGAGAGATCTAGGCACGGACACCAGAGCGATCACAAACAGAACACCCTTCCCCAGAAAAATCCCACTCTCTGAGCTTCAATAACCAAGCAGGCTTAGTCCTATGCTCTGGATGGCACAGGTCAGTGGTCGGCAAACTCATTTGTCAACAGAGCCAAATATCAACAGTACAGATTTTTTTAAACTTAAACTTCTTCTAACACCACTTCTTCAACATAGACTCGCGCAGGCCGTGGTATTTTGTGGAAGAGCCACACTCAGGGGGCCAAAGAGCTGCATGTGGCTCGCGAGTTGCAGTTTGCCGACCACTGGTATAGGTGACATATTCCTTAAAGAACCCACGAAAGGCCCGGCCACTGAGGTTCAGTGATTGAGCACCAACCTATGGTTCACTTACCGGCCAGGACACATGCCTGAGTTGCGGATTCGATCCCCAGTGAGGGACTTGCAGGAGGCAGCCATTCAATGATTCTCATCATTGATGATTCTCCCTCCCTCTCCCCCCTTCATCTCTGAAATCAATTAAAAAAAAATTTTTTTTTAAAGAACCCAGGAAAGCATAAGGCTTTTAGGCACAGTCACTGGCTAGGAGTGTACAAACTCTCCCTGCCCTCCCCTCGCCCCCTCATCCGTGTGAGTGTATGTGCGCACATCCACACGTAAACACAAGAACTGTCTGAAGACGGGGTGACTGCCACCACACCAGATTTTGACTCCCTGTGGTTTGGGAAGAGAAATTCCGCACTCCAGCCCCCACCCAGAGTGTCACTGCCAGGACTCCATCACAAATAGGAGACCCACCACGTTAAATGGGGTTGTAAAAAAAAAAATAAAAAAATCTTGTAATCCAGCAACCTCACTGACTTCCGTTATCTCAGGAAGAGTTTAAAAAAGGTACATGAAGGCAAAACCGAGTTTCAAGTAAACACACACATAATATGTCACCAATTAGCAATATTTCACTTACCCATCCTGTATTAAACCCTACCATCAATTCTGTAAAAAGAGATCCTTTGCTGCTTATACCTACTTTACACACACACACTTTTTTTTTTTTAAATATAGTTTTATTGATTTCAGAGTTGGGGAGAGGAATAGAAACATCAGTGATGAGAATCATTGATCAGCTGCCTCCTGCATGCCCTCTACTAGGGACTGAGCCCGCAACCCAGGCATGTGCCCTGACCGGGAATTGAACCGTGACCTCCAGGTTCATAGGTTGGCGCTGACCACTGAACCACCCGGCTGGGGCAGCACACACACAGATTTCATTTGACATTGCTTGTCCTGTAATGTTCCATACACTGACTTCCCAAGGGCAGGAGACCCTGGCTGAGGACATTCTATAACGGGGTGTGCGGGGTGACGTGGAAACGGGCACCTCTGACGGCCGTGCCTGGCTCTGGGGCAGGTTTCCTCTTCTACCACCATGTCCACAACCGGCCGCCGCTGGACCAGTACATCCACTCGCTGCTGCTGTGCGCCGTGTTCGGAGGGGCGCTCAGCATCTTCCTGGAGGTGATCCTTCGGGACAACATTGTGCTGGAACTTTTCCGAACCTCGCTCGTTATTCTTCAAGGCACCTGGTTCTGGCAGGTAATTACCCAAAACACTGCTCCTATCGCTGTACAGACGGAGGGGGCCCCCCGGAGCGCGTCCAGGTGAAATCCGACATGCCACGTGGGTGGACTTAGACGGCAGCCCCTGGACCTGGGGAGCTGTACCCATGAACAGCCTGCCGATGCGTTAAGCAGAGTCTATGGAGCGTACACAGCGAGCAGACTAACCATTTCCCCATCCGCCCTCCCCATGGAGGTGCTGATACCATCAGCAGGCTCCACCTGCTGAACTGTCCACCTGAAAATCTGGTTGGAAATAAGCCTTCGCTAAAACCAGAATTAACCCAGCCATTCTCCCGTGCAAAACGTCTTTCCACGCTAAGGCAGGCGTGGGGAATGCGGCCCCAGTGCCTTTGGTAACCACGGAAGGAGGCGGCTAACGACAGGCTGTCTTCTCTGTGTGCCCCACCAGATTGGGTTTGTGCTGTTCCCGCCCTTCGGAAGCCCGCAGTGGGACCAGGAGAATCACGCGAACCTCATGTTCATCACCATGTGCTTCTGCTGGCACTACCTGGCTGCGCTCTGCGTCGTGGGCATTAACTACGCTCTCGTGCACTGGTACGTCCCCGAGACTTCCGGCAAGGTTTTCCTTCCTTACCAACCCCCTGCACCACTTTTAACTCCAGGGATCCCTTTCCCAACTAACTCCTACCACTTAACAAGTACCAGCTAAATGCCGAGTCCTGTGCCAGGTTATCTAGACCAGCGGTGGTCCCTGAGGTCCAAGAGGCTGGCGACTGCTGCTCTAGACTATGAATGAGGGTGATGGGGCTCTGAGAAGGCTAAGGGTCTGACTGGTCATAGTAACCTGGGACAGATGCAGGCTGCAGAGGCAGATCTGACAGAGCTCAGGACTGGGCTGTGACAGAAAACATTTGCTAGTTGGGCAACCTTGCACCGGCCTGCAGTCCTGCTCTTGTCCCTGCTCATTTCGAGCCCATCGCCTACTTCCCATGGGGCCTTGCGACAATCAGATAGGACACCACGCAGCTGAAGTGCTCTTCCAAGAGGACAGCAAACAGTACCCAGGCACCATGGGCAGCACTTCATACGCTGCCCAATTTAATCCTTATCTCTTTGTGAAATATGTAATGTTTTCCAGACAGGAAAGCCAAGGCTTCAACAGACTAATGTGACCAAGGTCGCCCAACGAGCAAATGGCAGAGCTCCAGTCCTTAACCACAGTGCTGGAGTGGCTGTGGCATTAGCTGTTGCCTTAGCTGCCCCTCTCTCCGTCCCTGGCTCCTGATTTCCCTACCAAAGCAGATACACTTCACCCAGAGAGACTTCCGGGCAGACCAAACAGAACGCAACTCAAGGTCATAGTGTCTATTCGTTCTACTGCCTGATCAGTGCAGAAATAAAAAGGGAGGCAGGAGACCCAAGTTTAGTCTCAATTACAACAATAACTATTAAGTGTTATTAACCACGATCCCTTTATCTACCAATGAGTACTGAGAAGTTACAATATTTACGAAAGTAAATGCTTGAAGAACCATTAGATGCCTTCACATCCTTCAGTGAAGGAATGGGGAGTTTGGGGGCTGACTTGTTACCGTTTCTCTATCACAGCCTCCTGACCCGGCTCAAGAGGCACAGAGGAGGAGAAATCATTGGCATTCAGAAGCTGAAGTCTGAACCTACTTGTCAGAAGGCCCTCCTGAATGGCTCCGACGACGAGGAATGAGAAGGGGCCATCGGTCACAAACGGGGTGGATGTGTCCCCTTGAGCAGGGCTAGCTGAGTGGCACAGGCATAGCTCATCTCCGTGTTAATGCTTGCTCTGGTCTGCCCTTCAGGTGCTCTATATTTGCACCTTCTCATTTAATGGCTGAAGACCGTGTTGGTGCGGTATCCTTTATAAAGAAAATGAAGCAAGCCTTTATGTCTCAGAGAGAAGAGAAATCAGACTCTGAAGTGTCAGAACAGCATGTAGCCTCATCGACGAATCCAGGATCTGAATCCAGCCGAACCCACTGCTGTTGATGACTTATCCCTTCTTTTCATCCCAAGAAAGCAGGTACTTTCTTATTAGGAAGTAAGTGAATGACAGTGCCTTTCTTGTAGAGATTCAAGTCTAGTATGTACTTTTAAAAGTAGTATTCCACATGTTTTCCACATGTTTTGGTGTTAACACATCACTTGTTAACATCTCTTAACTAATCATGACACTTCAGAGTACTGCAATACCATTGCTGGTAAGTGACTAAGTTGGGCCAAAGGTGAATTTTATTTTTAAAATCAGGAAGCTAGTTAGTGGCCCAGAGGAGAGCTGGAAGTCAGATGGTCTGACTCCTCAAAAGTGCCCTCATGAGAAGATGCTGACAGGATAGCTGTAACCGAGAGGGAGAGAGAATGTCAGGTCAGGGAAGGCCTTGACTTTAAACACAGCGGAAAGCAAAGGACAAGAATCCCGCAAAGGATCTGAAGCTGGAACTGGTAATACAATCTTGATACTCTAGTCTTGGTTCTGTTTGTTTGTTTTTTAAGCTTCCTTCAACAAGGGCTTATTAACCATCTCCTCTGCACCAGGACTGGAATGGTGGTAAGGATTAACTATGTGCCCAGCAAGGAATTCAGTCTAATGGGGAACTATGCAGGCAGTTCATACAAGGTGACTGAGGCCATGCTGGTAAGTGAAACCACCATGAGACAAAGGAGGGAGGAGCTTGCCCATAGAAAAGGCACATTGTAGGCAGAGAGAAAAGACCATGAATGGATAAAGGCGGGTTAGGACAAATTACCGTATAGACCACATAGTACCATTCAATTGGCACTTTTCAGACTCTGAAGTATATCTTATTTGTTTCTCACGACCACCTATACCGGAAATACATTAGTTCCTCCGGAGATGAGCGGTGTAAGGTTACTATGTTGTAGAACTAGATTTCAGGAGGACTCCAGCCAGCCTGCCTCTCGCCTTTCCCTCTGCTACGTCACACAAATGCAGTGACCATTCCCGTGGAGCACCGAGGTGAGCACTGGGGGTCTTTTCCCCTAAGAACTGGGCAGCCTGGGAGAAAAGCTATGCTCAGCCATCACTTAGAGCTGGAGGCACAGCCTCCAGAAGGAGAATGAGCTCTTTGAAAACTCAGACTTAATACTGAGAGGCAATCCACTTTGGTTTGCCTGCTGAATAAAACCCAACATCCTTTCAACGAGTACTAGAGGACCCATTATTGGCAATTAATGTAAAACATGTCCTTCCCTCGGGGACTGGAGATGGGAAGGAGGAACCTACTCTGGGTCTTTCAAAGCAATGCTCTCAAAGGGAGTGAGGTTGAAGATCCAATATAAAACATCCAAGTTTACTCTAATGCTCCACCCAGCATGGCTGGGACACCGTCACAGAAATGACCACTAACATAAACATTCTTGGCTACAATACAAACCCCTCACAACGCTACGCACCAAATCTGGTCTTTTTAATTTTGCCAACTTCTGTCCACCAGAGGCTCAAAGATCCTTCTGGAATTGTCCCCCCAAATACCCCCGCAGCCACCACATCTCTCATGGCCCCAGGTGTGCCCCTAGGACCCATGTTTGGTGCAAATGCTGGTGACGTCACCTGAACAACTCCAAGGGGGGGTTTCCGGTGTGTACTCCACCGACAGGCTGGCCAGGACCCATCTCACTTCCCGGGGCTCAGCCGTGCCCTGTTCCCTTCAGATGTCAGTCTGCAGCCACTAAGAAAAGGAGCGGTCAGTAATTTCAGTCAATAACAGGGTGGGGTGGGGTTGGGGCTGAATGCCAGAACTTTTATGAAATCATTAAATAAATTCAGAGGAAGTGTATTTTAACCAGCAGTCAACACCCAAGACAGGATTCCTCAAATTTCTACCTGTTTCTCACTCGGAGCCTGTCACATGAACTTTCCATGTGCAATGTGACTCCAGGGAGTAATGCCAAGCAAATACCAGAGTATTATGAAATAGCAGGTGCAGCCGCCTTTAGCAGGGAGGAACAGTGTCTCCTCACTGCAGTCCCACCTCTGGCCATTTCCCATCCATTCCTGTCCAGCTCTCCACTCCCCTCCCGAGCTCAATCCCGCCTCGGCCGGCTCACCTGTCCTCTGTCATCCAGACTTACCACCCTCAGCTCTGGATTGTCCCCAAGTCTCACCACAACACATCACGGCCACTCCCTTCTTAGGAAGGCGGCAGAAAGGGCACCCGACTTAGAATCCAAAGACTGGACTTACATCTTGGTTCTCTTTAACTCCAGCTGAAATGCGGATTTCCTCCCAGTTAAAACAAGGTAACTGGTTCACCGAACTTCCTTAGGAATCCAATGAGATGTCCCTACAACCACCAAGCCATCAAAAGGCATCTGCCCCTCAACAATTTGCCCGGTCCCTCCACTCTCACCCTCTGAAGCAGGCCACTCCCACTCCCTCGGATCCACTTCCGCACGCAGACTCCGTAAAGTATCAGCGCTAGATTTCAACAGATTAAAATACCATTTTAGTCATCTGTGTTCTTTCAGGAGTCAGGGAAGCTCTGGCCCTGCAGAAAGGCTTTGCTCCGACACAGAAGAGGCATGTATCCTTACCAACCAGTGCTTTCATTGAAGCAGCATGCCCCGCTCTCTGCCTGTAGCTTGGTGGGGCAGAGAACTAGGAAACAGCCAGGATTAAATAACGTTCATACCTACACTCACCTTTCAGTTGGTGCTATCCAGGAGGGACACCCGTCTCTGGAACAAAAGTCAGCAAAGTCTTACTTAACCACACACAAAGTATTTTAGACTTGCTGGCCATGTGGCATCTATTCAGTTCTGCTTCTATTCTAACTGAAAGCATAGACATAGACAGTACATAAACGCATGGGCCTGGGCCGTGTTCCAATAAAACTTTATTTACAAAAACGGGAAGCCAGCCTAAGGGCGGTGGCTTGCTGACTCTTGTTCTGGAGCAAAGCAGAATACAGAGTCTCTGAACTGAAATATGAAATACAGTTTGTGCTGCAAGAGCAGCGTCCCTGCTGGCATCCACCTGCTGTGCCCACCAGCCTGGGCATGTGTGAGCAGACTTGCTGAGGACAGCCAGCAGGGAGAGAACAGCCCACAGCCGGGATCCTGACACCCCACCTTAAGAGGCAGTGCCCAGCTAGTCCCATATCAGAGAATCCACACAATCCCCCCACTTCCTATGTTTCTTTCTCATCTTAGTGCCTCTCCATGGAGTTATCCAGGTCAGCCAACTTACTAGAATTCTGCCTTTCTCACATTCTGGCCAAAAGAATGAATCCATTTAGGGGGCTAACGCCCAGGTTTCTATTTGACAAAGATGTACAATAGGCTCTTAAAAAAAAAATAAGTTACATAAAAATTTCTGGAGACAAAACTCCTCTCCAGACCACTCGTCACGGAGAAGACCACACGCTGAGAGGTACAAGCCACGTACAGAACAGCGTGGACGCTGTCTGCGCTCCCCCCAGCTTGTGTGACCCACTGACCTCACACAGTCCCTGGGTCCGTACGCAACAGACCTGGAGCGAGCCTTCCTCAGTGTCCTCCTCGGGGGGTGTGGCAGCAGATGGCAGCCCACCGAGGGCCTGCCCGAGACAGGAGCTCAGAGGAAGGAGGGACCTCCCTGCGCCCTTCCTGTCGGCCTGCAGGGCGGAGCAGGCCTGGGCTTTGACGGAAGCTGCTTCTCAGAGTCACTGCTGCTCAGGTGCCTGCTTAGGAGACGGAGCTGTGGTCACAACCACCGTGGAGACCGCTTTGGAGGAAGTTGAGGCTGTTCCCTGCTGGAGGTGGGACGCGGGGACAGTCTGGATGCGCACCTGTTTGCAAAGGGAACGTCGGGTCAGCAGCTTGCCAATAGGCTCATCGGCTGGGAGCGGCCAGCAAAGGAGAGGAGAGAACCCGGAGTGGCCCGCAGCGCGCCTGGCCTCACCTGGGTGGCCTGGCCCTGCTGCTGGAGCTGCTGCAGCTGCTGGGCAGTGAGGAAGCTCACAGGCTTGTTGCCCGCAATGAGCTTGGTGCCCGCTGGCATGGTGGTGAGGATGATGTTGCGGCCCAACCCACCAAGGCTGTGGATGGAAAGCAAGACAGGGTGTTAGCTCCCGCCAGAATCAGGCCATGCACGGAAGGAAACCTGGGGACCTGATTCCACCTTCTATGCTTCCCACGGCGAGCCCAAGGCCCCAGTGCTTTGGCTAAAATGACCCTGATATCCAGACCCTTGATCAGCAGGAGTAATGAACAGGCTCCAGGGAGGCGTGCCCTTTTGCCAAGAATCCCCTGCCCCACACTGCTGCCCTGAGACCATCAGAATGATCCCATCGCATCCTTTCTCCCTGCCCCGTTTCAGTCAGGGCCACGGAAGCCCAGGCTCCAACAAGCTGCCCTCCTCTGACTTATACCACCGAGCTCAAAAAACATGAGGCCTTCCCAGCAGCTGCAGTCCAACCTGCTGCCTGAGCCGTGTCAGTGACGGCACTGCCTGTCCCCTTCTTTGCTTTTTCTTCATAGTACGCCTTACCGTCCACAGAGTATTTCACTTTACTATTTCGCTCCCCACTTGAAACCAACATGGACTTTTGTCTCTTTTAATCACCGCTGTACCAACACCTAAAACAATCCTGGCTGCTCAATACGCCTTGTTGAGCACAACCAAGGAGAGGTACCCGGGGTGAGCCCCCGGAAACCAGCTGCTTCTCCACACACACACACACACACACACCCGCAACAGGGAGCCCCCCGGAAGCCCTGCCCTCCCTCCCGATGGCACTTACTTGGCTCCGAGGTTGCCTTTGATGATGGGGGCTGTGACCACACTCTTGCCCTTCATAGGCTGGCTGATCACAGAGAGGGGGACCGTGATCCGCGTCGGCAGCTTCCCCTGGAGAGGAGGAGGAGCCAGTGTATGGGACACAGGTGAGGAGACCAGTGTCCCCTCCGGGGCTGAGCAGAGGGGCCAGCGCCAGAGGCTCTCGCCGCCTGTGCTCTGAGGGCCCCTGCGTTCCTGTGGTACAGCCCAGGGAGGCCTCATGAAACAGCCGTCACACACTGTGGTTCAGGGCTCCTGTGCTATACGGAGGGGCCGCCTGATCGCTATCCTTTCATGCTGCCTACAGCAGCAGACAATCCAGCTGTCGTCAGGATTAAACGTGTTCCTAACCTACAGAGGAGGATGTGTGTTCCCTTCCGAGCTCCTAGAGGGCAGCCTTACTCATCTGTGTCGCCCCCGACCCGTGGCGCTCAGCAGCTGTCGGAAGCAGTGGGAGCGGGGACGGGCACTCGGAGTTCACACAGCAGGTGCACTAGGAGTTCGCACTAGCAGGTGCACAGCTGCTGCTTCGCTGGAACACTGCAGGGTGTGCCCCAGGGGGGGCGGCTACACTGTCCAGGTGCCTTCCGCTTCCTCCAGAGATAAGGAGGTGAGTGAAGGACACCAACAACAAAGTCAGCCAAGTGAAAAGCCCAACCCAAAGCTGATAGAGCCTGGCTGGCGTGGGTTCAGTGGTTGAGCGTTGACCTATGAACCAGGAGATCACAGTTGGATTCCCAGTCAGGGCACATGCCCGGGTTGTGGGCTTGCCCAATGGGGGCCTGCAGGAGGAAGCTGACCAATGATTCTCCTCATTGATGTTTCTATCTCTCTCTCCCTCTCCCTTCCTCTCTGAAATCAATAAAATATATATATTTTTTAATTATTCAAGAGGGATGGTCTGCTAGGCTGCCAAGAAAGGGCACTGGCATGTCCTATGGGCAGCTGGTTCTGAAGTCGGGCACTCAGAGTAGCCCACTGGAAAGCATGGAAAAACACCAACAGGCAGCAGAATGGCGCCTCGGGTGGACTGACGTGTGGTTTTCCTTTCTTCAAGTCTTAGTTTCTTAAGGACATTTCAGACCACCAGTACACCCACCGGAAATGTCCCTTCCCGAGCCAGCCTCCCGACAGCTGACCAAGAGGCAACACTTCCTACACTTTGGACGCTCTCTGGTCACAGCATGGGGTAGAGGGGTATGTTTGCAGTTGTGAGCACGCCAACCAGTTCATACTTGTATATTGTGTATTAGTTACTATATTCTTTTCCATACAAACAACTGTAAACCTCCTTCTGCCCCAGCCTGGTTTTTATCCCGGTCAGTTATGACAGGGGAGATGCCACTGACAGGAGCTCTCCCTGTTACGAGAAGGATTCAGGGTCTAGTAAGCCGTTTCCTTCTTCTGACTTCTGAGATCTGAGGACCTAGACATTTCCTTTTAAGCCATACTCCAAATCAGGGTTTATTGGCTGGTGGTTTTACTAATATATATATCTTCCTTCCTCCATCACTACAGTTTTTACCCGAACTATTGAGGTTTTACTACATAGCTTGTTTAAAAAAGGGCAACTATGTTTTTCTCTGCCCATATAAAATACACAGCAGTGCTCCTGATCTAGAAGCTAAATGGACACAGAAGCATCCAGAAACACGCCTATGTTGACCTGAGAATTGGGTTTAGGATAAATGTAGCACTTGGAGTTAATGGGAAGCAGTAAATTAGTGATGTTGGAATAATTTGAAAAAACCACAGGCTATTCACAAAATTGTACTTCAAATGAGTTATTGGCTATACCGCTCTTAAAACTCTGAAAATGTTTTATGAGAATACAAGCTGCTATCTTTATAACCCTGGGGTAAGAAAGGCAAAAGACATAAAACCCAGGAACCATAAAAGAAATGTTGATACAGAGCCAATCAGATAAAATACCTGTAGAGCAAAGGGCTCCAAGGTTAAAAAGTGACAGAGGGACCCCAGCCAGTGTGGCTTAGAGGTTGAGAGTCGACCCATGAACCAGTAGGTCACTGGTTCGATTCCGGGGCAGGGGACATGCCCAGTTGCCCGTTTGATCCCCAAAAGGGGGCGAGCAGGAGGTAGCTGATCAATGATGTTTCTCTCATTGATGTCTCTCTCTCTCTCCCTCTCCCTTCCTCTTTCTCTAAAAAAATCAATAAAAAAAATTTTTTTTAAATGACAGAGGGGAAGAAAAAATACTTTCCACACAGAACACCCAAAGATAAAAAGAGTCACTCAAGTTATGAAAAAACAGAAAACCCCAAAGAAAACTGGCAATGATTTATCTGCTAGAGAGCATGGCCAGTCTTCTCAGGACTGGATGCTCAATCTCACTACAGACCAGGGACACAAACAGAAAAAGGACTCTCTCAGGAGTAAGAGAGCCATACAGTCCAAACAACACGTGCTACCGGCCCTGGTGCAGCCAGGAGTCTTGCTGGTTGGACTGAAAGCTGCTACGGCCTTTCGGGGAGCACACGTGGAGTACTCTGGGAATATTTTACTCCCCGAACTTCTGGGAGGTTTTAATATTCTCTAAGACTGTATGCATGTCTGCTTTCATAAATTAGTTTGGGTCAAATAGGGGTACAACATTTCCGTTCCTAAGAGGAGCAGTCCCTGGTGGAAGGGTTAGTTGTGCCCACCCCAATGGTACTCACAGCCTGGGACGTGGAAACCACCGTGGTGCTGACGGGCACCTGCCGCACTGTGGGGGCTCCCGTGCCGATGCTGATGGGGGTGCTTGCGGCCCCCGAGGCCACGGCCACAGTCTTGGACACAGCGGCATTCATGCTGGGCAGGGACACAGCTGACGTGTGAACAGTTCCAGACCCGCTGGCCACCGAGGACCCTGGCTTGGCATGGGCTGCCACGGTGATGGTCTGGCCGGCCTTGGGCGGCATCACGCCCAGGCCCTGCACGATGCGGATGGTGGCGGCTGGCTTTGCTTCCGACGAGGCCACTGTGCTTTTCCCCTTCTGGTCGGCCACACTCACCCCGAGTGCGGGCATCAGGCGAAAAGCCGACCCCGAGCCTTCCGCCGGCTTGAGGTCCGGAGTCACTTTGACCACGGTGGTGCCCGCTGGAGTGGATGCGGGGGCACTGGCGGAGCTGGCCTTGGCGGGGCTGTCCGTGGTGTGGACGGGGTTGGAAGTGACGTGTAAGGTAGCAGAGATGCCTTTGCCTGCCGTGCCGCCTCCTGTCCCGAAGAGGTCCTGGGTCAGTTTGACTGTGGTCACCTGGGACTTGGCCAACGTGGCCATCATGTCCGGTGTGATCCGCAGGACCGTCTGGCCTTTGGCATCTGTGGTGATGGAAGAAGGCGGCAGGCGCAACACGTCCTTGCCCTGGATGCGGAAGTTAGTGGCGGTGAGTGGGATGCTGTTGCCTGTCTGGGGCTTCACACCAAGCTGCCCCGTGATCGCCACCTGGTGGGGAGAAACGGCACTGACCGAGAGATCCACAGCGCGGCACTAGTTACACCGCACAGTTAGGCAAACCTCCATTTGTGTCTCATGTATTTCTCTAGCTTTTCGTTTTTAAATATGATAGATACTCACAAAAGAAGAGAACAGTGTAACAAACCCATGTACCTATCACCCAACTTCAAAAGTTGGGGGCAGGCGGAGAGAACGAGGAGTGAAAATATTTTTAAGTAAACTGATAGTGCTTTGCTGATCAATACTTCTGTACCTATCTCCAACCTAAAAAAGAGGTTTTTAAATAAAAAGTTAAAAAAAACACCTAGTATTATTACCTAATAATACAGATTCACATTTCTGCTACCGTCCTAAAAAGGTCTACTTAGGGTTGTGCCAGCCTCCACGTGGAGAGAGCAGCAGCGTGGCCAAGCGCCAAGTGTAGTAAGCGCAGCCCTTCTGGCCTCGGGGACTTGCTCTGTCACATGAGCCATTGTCCCCTCTCTGCTGGACACCACCACCCAGCAACGCATTTCCCATCCTGGACCACAGACCCTCGCTTCACCCCCATCCCCCTCCCCAGCTCCGCTCCCCTTGCATCTCCACGACAGCCCAGTCCTCTGCTCTCTGCAAAGGCAAAATTACTCTGAAAAGTCTCTACCTTCACATCTCCATTTCCTTGCCTCTTGAACACATTCCCAAAAAGGCACCAAGCCACTGGACCCAGTCAAGTTCACGCATGACCCACCCCCAGGTGGTGTCAGTTCCCAGGCTTCCCATCACGCGCCTCACACGCCTGATGCACACGCTCATTTACGAGGCACCCTCTCTCTTGCCTTCGTTTTGCACCTGGGTTTCCATCTCAGAGAATGACGTCGCTATCTGCTCAGTCACTCTGGCCAAAACCCACGGACTCCCTTCTCCCAGACCCCACAAGCCACCAGGAAATCACACTGACTCTACATTGAACCCTCCATTCAGAACCCAGCCCTTCTCCCCCTGCGACGACCATTCACAGGAGGCCAATGTTACCCGTCACAGGGCCCAATGCAGTGGCCCCCGGCCTGATCTCCCTGCTTCTGCTCTTGCCCGCTAAGACCATTCATCAGAGCAGCCAGGCCTTTCTTTAGTGTCAAACAAGTCAGGACATCCTGAGTCACAATCTCTCAAAGGTTCCCCATCACCTTTGAATTAAAATCAAAGCACGACACAACTGAACCAGCAACCTCTCGAGAAGCCATTTTCCAACACTTCTGCACTTGCTCACGAGGCCTCAGCCACACGGGCTTCTTGCTGGTCTTCAAACAGGTTCCTGACTCAAGACGGCTGCACTGGCCCTGCCCATTCCTGGCGTGGCTCACCTCCAGCTGTCTGTAACACAGCACACTGTCCGCCTCGCTCCTCTCAAACGCCAGCTCCTCCAGGCCCCCGATTGGCCCAGCTCACAGCACATGCGCTCTCCCTCCACTGCTACTGCTGCTCTCACCTCCCACACCTGCCCCGGGGGGCACCGTCTCCCAGCTCCATGGGAGAGCCGGCTCCACGAGGGAGGGACTTTGTGCAACACACGGCTAACCCCCCAACGCTCCAGACAGCGCCCAGCATACAAAAAATACTAATATTTAATGAAGAACAATGTTCCTTCGTCGTTATGTGGTTCCATTTCAGCTATAAAATGGGCTGAGTGCCTGCCCCACGTTGTTCTGAGTATTACTTTATTTAATGAATATAATATGCTTGGCACGGTGCAGGCACTAGTTGCATTTTGCCCAATTCTTTGAAGCTCAATGGTTACCCTTGCATATGCACAACCACGAAAGCACAAATATATGCTTTTTTACTAGTAATAAACTGAAATGCTGATAAAGCACGTGAAGACATATCCCAGGATCTTAACGCAATCAATTCATGGAAAAGGCTCCTGCAAATTCAGCTACTAAATGCTGAATTACAGGGAGAGGAGCAAAGAAATCTGAGCGCCCGCAGAGCCGGCACTGCCCTTGGCGGGAACGGAACCGGAAATACCTGTGAACTAAGGGTCACGATCACGAGTCACCGAGCTCAGCACTGTCCTCTGCTCGGGCCGGAGGGCGGCCCCACCTACCTGCTTGATGATGTTCTGCCCGCTCACATTCTGAATGACGGTGGCTGTGGACGCGCTCGGGGCAGAGCTGCCGGGAGAGCTGGTGGCTGGCTTGCTCGCAGGGCTGGCGGTGGCAGGGAGACTGGTCACCGTGAGTCCCGTCTGCCCGGCTCCCGGCCGCTGCACAGTGGCCGCTGCGGTCTGAGCTTTGACTGGGACGGTGGCCATGACTGTCTGGTTCAGAGCATGAGGCCAAGAGCTTGATTAGAGACGACGAGGCAGCCCAGGCCGCCACCCACCCACCAAGTGTGCCTCCGGAAGTGCTTCTCAGGGAGCAGTGCTCACGCTCCCCGCTCCCTACAGTGACGCTGTGACGTTCCTGCTTGGTGCAGCGTCTTTCACTTTCAGACTGCCTCCACACTTCACACCTCATCCTACACCGAGGACAGATATCATGCCCATTTTGTAGCAGAGGAGACTGAGACAAAGATAAGCTTTGCTCTAGAATCACACAACTAGCCAGTGGCGTGGCTGAGACTAGAGGCACAGGGGGAGGAGTCCCAGATTTCGAATCGCAGGCCTGGATTTAACCCCAGCTCTACGAGGGGCCTAACGGTACCATCCTGGGTAAACCAATCAACTTCTCAGAAGTTCTGATCCTCACCGTGTCAAGTACAATTTACATTGAAGCACAGCTTGCCCAAGCACTCCCCGCTGTGGACAGGGACTGAGCAGGCATACACAGCAGCAGCAGCTTACCCATCCTGCCCACGGGACTCAGTGCCCGCTTACCTGGGGCACGACCTTGGTCTGTGTAGCGGTGGCTGGCACGCGGATCTGTGGGCCTGCTGGGATCGGCGGCAGTGTCTGTGCTGGCCCCGCTGACTGCTGGGTGACAGCAGGAAGGCCAGGTTGGGCCACCACCCGTACCTGGGGGAGGCCCGCCGAGCTGGAATGACTCACGACACGGGCAGCGGCCTGGGAGCTCGGCGGCGTCTGGCTGGCAGCTGGGGAGAGCATGGTTCCCAGCTGTGGCATCGTTGGCGAGGAGACCAGGAGGACACTGGGAGGGAGAAAAGGGGGGACAGACACAACCAGCTTAGGACGCGCCGAGAGGACGTGGAGGGACAGGGCGGGAGGAGACAGGAGAGCTTACCTGGAGCTGGATTTCGCCGGCTCTGGCACAGTGGTAGGACCACTCTTGCTGACTGCCGACACGGGTGGAGGGGAGATGGGAGTGGCGGGCAGAGCTGGCGTGGTGGGCGTCACGGGGGTGACAGGGGTGGGCGGCATGCTGGAGTCGCTGAGGCTCATCTGGCTCTGCTCAGAAGGGCCGCTGCTGAGGACCTTCAGTGAACTCTCCTTGCTGCTGGACTTCTGGGCAGGAGAGAGAGAGAGAGATCCACGCGCAGACTTAACACGCGGGCACGGAGGCAGGCTCGGCTGAAACCACTGCAGCAGGCCCTCAGCTGGTCACTCACCACCTTAGCTGAGGGCTTGGGTTTCTGCTGAAGGGCTTTCCTGGCTTTCGCTGCCGCCGCTTGCGCTTGGTGAATCCGCTCTGTGAACGAGAGGGAAAAGCGTCAGCGGCTGTTTAGCCTCAGCACAGTGAGAAGGGTGCTTCCATCCAGAGCCAGGGCCTCGCCGAAACCGGTTTGGCTCAGTGGATAGAGCATCGGCCTGCGGACTGAGAGGTCCCAGGTTCAATTCCGGTCAAGGGCATGTACCTTGGTTGCGGGCACATCCCCAGTAGGGGGTGTGCAAGAGGCAGCTCATCGATGATTCTCTCTCATCGATGTTTCTAATTCTCTGTTCCTCTCTCTTCTCTCTCTTCCTCTCTGTAAAAAAACCAATAAAATATATTAATAAAAAATAAAAATAAAAAAAGAGCCAGGGCCTCACTGGAGGGCCAAGTCCTGCTCTAGGGTCCTGTCCTGCCCACATGCCAGTGAGAAGCTGGGGCAGAAAGTCAGAGCGTCCCTAGTCTAGCTGGACACCCTGCCCGAGCCTGACTCACCGAACTCTTCCTCGCTCCTGTCACGGTGCAGGTAGATCCACAGCTTGCGCCCGATGTCATACTTCACGCAGGGGTCCTTCTCATAATGCAGCCGGTCCAGGGCCCCGCTCACCACCGTGTTCACCTAGCAGCCAGAGCAAAGGGGATGAGGTCCTAAGACCTGGGGAAGGTGGAGCAGCTGAGTCGAATCTTAGGTTAACACTGTTCACATGACACCCTGCTCTCCTCTTCTTCAGTCTTTTTTTAAATTTATTTACGTTACTATATTTTCTATCCTTGTTGTTTTCCTTATTGCATTTCGGGAACAAAACAAAAGGAATTTCTTCTCCATCCTACCTGAGTGCTGGTGACATCTGGTGCGAGGAACTGGGAGTCCTTGAGCAATTCGCAGATCTCTGCCCGTGTGCCCTCGCCGTTGGGCAGCCGAGCTGCAGCATCTCGAACTGATGGCGTCGGAAAATGGAAAGTCCAAGAATCAAGCAGAGCCACTGCTGGGGACACCCTTCCCTCCTTGGTCAGGCAGGTGGCATGCCCTGAGGTGTCTTCCTCACTCAGCGTTGGGTGGACACTGCCCTCTAGGGGCCGTTCGCTATGTGTACACTCTTCACACTCAGCCAAGACTGAGCATGACGTCTAGGACTACACAGAGGTAACAAACCATACACCATACACTGGCAGTGCTGTGATGCTGTAACCGACTTAGATATGTTCATGCCACATTACAGCTGCTGCAGGCCGACTCCAAATACCATTTCCATGCATCACGATTTGGAAATGACAGAAGGTGTAATACCGACTGCTAGATCTTATCATTTAATATCAATAAAGGTACACATATTTCTGCACGAGAAATTTGTTTTAATATTTTAATAACTATTTCAATATGATTAGCTTCTCTTGTAACTCTATGCATTTTGTTTTCTGCATTTAAAGTATAATTCTGAGGAGGGTCCATAGGTTTGTTTCACCAGAGCCAAAGATTCATGACACACACAAAAAAGAGGTTAAAAAACCTCATCTTGAAAGGAAACACAGTCTGGAGGCAGCAAACTCCTACGCTTGAGCTCGCTATTTAGCTGGCCTGGGAACAGTGAATTCCTGAATAAACTGGAGCACAGACTTCAGGAAAGAAACACAGATTCACGATAAGTCTCTGGGGGAAGGACGCTCCTTCCCAAATACCAAAGCTCTCGTGTGTGTGGTGGGGGTGGGGGTGGGGGTGAGGTGCAGCTGCCTGAAGAAGCAAGCGGCCTACCTACCGAGAGAGAGGATGGTGACGTAGGCGGGCCGGTCGGAGCGCAGCAGGGAGTGCTCCCGAGCCTTGTTGAGGGAGGTCTCCTTATCGAACACGCCCTTCACGGGCCCTACCACCGACTCGAAGCCGTGCATCCGGAAGGTGAACGCCTTGTGGGGCTGGCTGTACCGGTAACGCTCCTATCAAGAGGAGAAGGCCAAGCTCCTAAGTCAGGATCAGTGGGGTTCCCTCCAGCACTCCCACTCAATCAGGAGAGATTAAAACGAGAAGGAAAGAGGCTACTCCACTAGGACCACTGGAGGGAAATGGGATGCTCCAGTGGGAAAGGGATGCTCCCCAAAGCCCTCCTCACTAGCAAAGGTCATTAAGACACCATTTCTGCCCCTAACAAGCAAGCCCCCACCAGCAGGAATCTACGGAGAAAGATGTGAATTTCCTCCCGAACATGGGATCGGGGAGGGCCTCGCCACACAGCCTCAAGCGCGCAGAGATCTCCTCTGGCCGGGCTGTCTTACCTGCTCCTGAAACACTCGTTTCTCCTCCCCGGTGCTGGGCCGCACCACATAGTCAGTTCTTCTGGAACAGAAAGAATGTGGGCAATCTAACAAAAGCCAAACTCACAGAAAGAAGCAGGGAGTAGAATGGTGGTTACTGGGGGCTGGAGATGGGGAAACGGGGAAATGCTGATTAAAGGGACAAACTTCTAGCCGTAAGAAGAGTAAGGTCTGGGGATCTAGCGTATAGCACGACGACTACAGTTCATAACTCTGATTTATACACTTGAAAGTTGCTGAGAGAGACCATACCACACACAAACATATACACAAACTGGTAATTCTGTGAGCTGATGGATGTGTTCTATACATATATCAAGTCAACACAGTATCATATGTCAATGGCATCTCACAAACCTGGGATAGGAAAAGAGGACCATATCAGACAGAGAATGGTCACATGAGATGCTGTGATATGAAGGCTCAGGGCTAGAGGCCAAGAGGCCTAAATTCTAGCCTTGGTCCTGTCCCTAACCTCCGGCCAGTCACTTAGCCATGTGCCTCAATTTCTTTTTAGGTGAAGTGAGGAAGATGGATTGGATGAATCACACTCAAATGAGAACTGAAGGAGAGTAATTCGATGTGGGAAAGCATGCCCACCTACAAGGCAGATCACATCCACCTCAGAAACCCTGCTGTGCATCCTCTCCTCAGGGAGCCTCTCTGAATGACGGGGTGGTGCCCTCAGGTGGGCTGAGGCAGGTGAGAATCCCTGGGCCCCCAGGATCTCTCAAGCCCACGACAACTCTAACATGCTAAGGAATGTCACAAAAGCCATGGCAGTAGGACAAACCAGGTTTCAACTCTATGCATTTTGTTTTCTGCATTTAAAGTATAATAACCCCGCTGTCAAGAGTTATACTCACACCCGAGGAACAGGCGTGGTGGCGTCTGAGCTGTCCTCGTTTTCTTGCTGCAGGAAAGGAAAACATGAACAGGTACGTGGACTACAGGATTCTGGCGGACTTGGGGCCCTGGGCACCCCATCAGGAAGGCGGACATTTCTGTAGAAAGCTTACCTTGCAGAGGGCCTGGTCTTTGGTTTCAAGCCACAGCTGGAAGAGCGCAGCTAACTCCTTCTCGTTGTCTTGGGACTGGCCTATTAGAAGAATCAAAAGGGAAAAAATAATGAAACCAACTGGGGCATTCCTTAGGATCTCACTTTCTCCTTGTGTGCTATATCTGTGTGTGTGTGTGTGTGTGTGAGAGAGAGAGAGAGAGAGAGAGAGAGAGAGGGAGGGAGGGAGGGAGGGAGAAAACCTGTCAGGATCTGTAGCACTGGCCTCTGCAACAGAGAGCATCTGGCCCACACACTCACAATACTTATTATGGCCTACAACGTGTGCCACGATGGCACAAGTGTCCCATCTCGGCCGACTTCAAGCGCCGCCTGACAGCATGAGTCGCCTTCCCTCACCCCGGTCCTGAACTCAAGTCATTCTGATAAGAATCACTCTTACGAGCCCTAACCCGTTTGGCTCAATAGCTAGAGCGTCAGCCTGCGGGCTCAAGGGTCCCAGGTTCGATTCGTCAAGGGCATTTACTTGGTTGTAGGCACATGCCCAGTAGGGAGTGTGCAGGAGGCAGGTGATCGATATTTCTAACTCTCTATCCCTCTCTGTAAAAAATCAATAAAATATACTTTTTTAAATTTTTTTAAAAATCACACAAGAAATTCTTCACTTCTTCTCACTTCTTCTGTGTCCACAAGTCCACAGCCTTTATCTACTGAACCTTTTAGTAACAATCAAGGCTAATAACCACTCCCCAATTCTTAACTCTCATTGCTTGGCTTCCAAGAGTCAGCTATCTCTCGTAGTCGCTTCCTCTCCACATGCTCCCACTCCATCTCCTCCCACTCCACCTCCTCTCCAGGCTTAGTCCTCGGCCCTCTTTTCTCCTCGTTTACTACCTCCCCCCTATGCCTTTGACTTCAAATGCTATATATACCAATATGCCAACAGCTCTGTACCTCGACTCCGGGCTGGGTTCTAAACGCATATATACCACTGTCTATTCAGTACCTTCACTCAGATGCCTCAAAGGCAGCTCAAACTCAGCACATCCCAAACTAAACTCATGACCTTCGCCCTCACCCATGTCCAGGCGTCTTCCACAGCCACCCACCTCCATAAACACCACCTTCAGCCACAAAACTCAAACCTAGCAAAGGGATGTTGCCCACACTCTTCTTTCTCTCCCATGTCCAAGTCATACCAAGCCCTGAGGCTTCTCCGCCTAAAACCTTCTTAAGTTTTAGATCCAACTATCTTCATATCTGCACAGGCTGTGTGACCGTTCTGAACCGAATCTTCCCTGGCACCACGGAGCCACTGCCTCCTCCACCCAGAACGCCCTCCCTGCCATCTGCCGGCCTCCTCCTAACCATCACCGATATGCCTAAAAGCTGAACAAATGTAATGGATGGATCTACTGCATCTCCCCAAATATATCCTCATAGACTGTGCAAGAGTGTAAAGAAAAAGGTTCATAAATTCCAATTTTTAGGAAAGAAAAATACATTATTACAAATTGACCTAAAACCTTAAGTACAATTAATATAAATGCATTTAAATTTAGCCAGCACCGGAGTGCATCATAATGGAAGAGCTAGTCCACCCCAGCCCCGGTGAGCCCAAATCCACTGGAGGGGATGGAGGGGGTGAAGTTCGGACCCCGAGTACAAAAGGGATCCCGAAGGAGCGTTTTGCGGAACAGCCTGAGAATTAACACTGCCTTTGCTGACTGGAAGGCAAAGGAAGCCAAGGGGAGGAAATGAGAGAACGAAGACCTGGTGTCACGGGTAGGTAATACGAATTACTTACCAAGCAATTTCCATTGCTGGGTCTTCTCCTTGAATTCAACAAATGGGGAGAAACTGGAAGGCACGGCTGCAAGAAATGGATTCCATGAACAAGCCACACAGGTCAGAGTGCTCAACGCAGAACAACAATGGCCGTCCCTGAGCTGAGAGCGTCTGAATGTTTCACAGTATCAGGCCTCCAAGGCTGGCACTGTGCAAAGCCATGATGGTTTCAGACAGCAAAGCTGCAGTTCACTATGAGAATTAGACCGGTGTGTGTGTGTGTGTGCGGCCCTCCAGAAAAAAGCACCTTACCTCGGCTTTCTCCAGCAAGATACTGCAGGGCTGGTAGCACCAGCTCCGCCCAGTTGGGGGCTGCAGAGAACCAGCTATTGAGGGAGCTGGCCGGAGAGGACTGCCAATCCAGAACCCGCTCCTCCAGCTGCAGGAAAGCAAAGGCGGAACAGTCAGGGCCCAGCAATCCCACGAGGGCCACAGCAAGCTGGTGGATCTGTCCAGCCTGCCCACAGCAAGTAGGCCAAAGGGCTCCGGGAGCGACCCAGAGTTCTTCTCGAGCTGCAGACCAGGGTGGGGAACGTCCAGCCCACGGGCTGTCTAAGGCCCGAGAAGTCATTAGGTCTGGCCCTGCCAAGGCCTCAGGGGTGAGTTAATTAAATGTTAGACCAAATATCGCAGGGTGCTTTTTAAGTTGATAATTTCGTATGCTATAAATATCCAAATGGCACTTGGCAAAAAAAATAAAAAATAAATGAAGGCTCCCCACCCTTGCTGCAGAACATTAAGGTTTTCTACCGTTTGAAAACTTTAGATATATGTCTGACTTTCCCACAACTCTTACCACAGGAAGGCTAGACTGCCCCTCCAGCAGCAAGATCTCGAGGAGAAGAGAGAAGAAGCTGGAAGATATCTCATTGATTCCCAGGCAAGGCTTGAGGTCTTCCAGAGGCCTAATGGAGGAGGAAAAACATAAGAACGAAAAGGACCAAGAACACATCCCTAGCTGGTGTAAGCCCTCCAAGCCTCCTGTCTATCACAAGAGTTCACTAAAGGGCCACACTATGTACTTGCCCGGGTAGAACCCCGGGACGCTGGGCTTATGATTCAACGTTGACTCGAGTCATGATGTCACTGAGAGTCAGGTCACCAGGCCACCCCAAGCACCAGTCCTGGGTCACCCTTCGCCCATCCTCCACCCCGCGGGGTCAGCTCTGTGGCTCACTTACTCCTCCTTGATGGCAGGCGCTGCCAGCGGAGACGGAGCCTGTGAGAGAGGCGGGAGCCCTTCCGTCCCGCTCAAGGGCTCGGCCAAGTCCTCTGCTTCTGACTTGATCACTTTTATTTTCTTCTTCTTCCTCTCCTCTTTCTCCTTAACCTTTTTTTTAAGGACAGCCAAGTCATACAGGGCTGCGAAGAAAAAGCAACACAAATCACAGAACTGCATTTTCTATACATCCGGGAATGTGGGAGTCCAAAAGAAAGAAGAGTCTCAAAAGCAAGACATTTCAGTTTACCAAACCCAAAGAGTGATTTACAAATTAATTTTAACAGTTATTCAGGCATCAATGATCTGCTGTTCTGATTCTATATTCACATTCCACCTATCAGACCACTAGAGCAAATAACCAAAAAAGGCTATCAGCAAGAAGCAAGCTGTGATTTCTGTTTTCCAACATATACATAGGTTAACGGAATTTAGCACCAGTCAGGTGACGGCTGCCCACCGAGGGCGTCATTTACCTGCTAGAGAGCCTTTCCTCCCAGCATTGACGCGAGTCATGATGTCATTGAGAGTCAGGTCCCCCGTCAAAAGGTCCGGGTGATCCTAGATGTGACACCAGAGATTTGTTATGGAGGCCAAATATGGAGCCCAAACTGCTGGGCGTTTTACCAATTTACCCAACAGATGAATAGATGTTACGTGCAACTTAAGAAAATCATGCTGAATAAAAATTATAAACATAAAAACTGCTCTTCATAAAGAGGCAGAGGAGAAACCAGTGCCAACCTTTCTACTGTATGGCATTTATAAAGCTCTTTCACATTCCTCACTTGGCATGTTCTTCAAATAGCCTTGTTCAAGATCATGTTTTACAGCAAGGGTGGGGTCTTTTTTTCTGCCAGGGGCCTTTTGGACATGTATAACCTCATTCGTGGGCCATACAAAATTATCAACTTAAAAATTAGCCTGCTTTATTTGCTTAAACGTTTAATTAATTCACCCCTAATGCCTTGGCAGGGCCAGACCAAATGACTTTGCAACCTTATTCAGCCTGAGAGCCGGACATTCCCCATCCATTTTTACAGTCTGAAAACGAGATTCAGAGAAGTTAAGGGACTTGCCCAATACCACAGAGCAGGTGGGGAACACAGTCGGTTCTGACTTCCACTGTGGGAGTCTCCCCATCTCGCCACCTGCCTTAGGCGAACTGCCTCCTCTCCCTATTGAGCTCTCTGATGCGGCTGCACTGGAATCACCTTGATTAGGTAGAGCTTAGAAACAGAGAAGAGTGGGCAGAGCACAGGATCTGACCCTGGCTCAGCCTCCGACTAGCTGTAGGGCCAGGTTGGGCACTGGTAAAATGGGTACGATTCAACATCAGTCTTGAGCAAAGATTAAATCAGACACTATTTTCAGAGTGCCTTATATAAAGTCAAAGTACGGCTCTAGCTGGTTTGGCTCAGTAAATAGAGCGTTGGCCTGTTAACTGAAGGGTCCCACGTCTGATTCTGGTCAAGAACACATGCCCGGGTTGCAGGCTCGATCTGCAATGGGGAACATGCAGGAAATAGCCCATCAGTGATTCTCTCTCTCATCACTGATGTTTCTCTCTCCCCCTCTCCTTTCCTCTCTGAAATCAATAAAAATATAAATAAGTAAATAACTAAAAATAAGGTTAAAGCATGTGTCTTCTTACACCTTTCAACTACCGTCTACAGGTGTCCTGCCCTCTAACGATAAGGAAAAGAAGCAGAAACAAGGTAGTGTCTACCTGTGTGCTCCTCACAATAGCCAACCCAGAGACTGGACACTGAAAACCGCGAACGAGCACGCCCGGCCCCCACTCTTACCGGCTGATGTTTCCGCTTCTCATGGTGCTTCTTCAGCATTATCTTCAGGTCACTGTCCCCCAGCTCTATCTTATCTGAGAGGGAATGAACCAAACCACATGCACTAAGTCATTCACAACGTGATGCTGAAATCTAAATCTTTCTGGTCACCTGTGACGTTCAAAACGAAGGTATGTCTCTGAGCTTCCCTTCTGAGGGCTGTGTACTGTAAGTACCATCAGTCTTGAAACAGTCATGGGGTTGACTCTGCAGTTTTTCTATGCATTGGTCAATAACCATGACCTCATTTACTTAGCTGCTCCTAAAACACATTCAAGGTTCTTAACATTCTTCTGATTGCTATCCCAATTAAAAATTCTTCTCTGCCCTGGCCGGTGTGGGTCAGTGGTTGAGTGTCATTCTGTGCACCTAAAGGTCACTGGTTCAATTCTGGTCAGGGCAAATACCAGGAGGCAGGCTCAATCCCTGGTGAGAGTGCATGCAGGCAGCAACCAACCAGTGTTTCTCTCTCACACTGATGTCTCTCTCCCCACCTCACCCTCCACCTTCCTCTCTTTCTCAAATCAATAAAAACATATTAAAAATAAATCCTTCCCTAACTTCACAGATGTTCTGAGAAATTGCCATGGCCCTGGTTACCCCTTTGTTCTATTATTGAAATGCCCCTTAGTGCTATTTTGTTTTAATTTTCTGCTTCAGCGCAAAATACCAGCTGATCAGTTCCTAAAAAAAAATTTCAAAGCAAAGGAAGGCAGGCCTATCTGCTTGTAAAAAAGTGGAGTTAGCTGAAACCGGTTTGGCTCAGTGACAGAGCGTCGGCCTGCGGACTGAAAGGTCCCAGGTTCGATTCCCGTCAAGGGCATGTACCTTGGTTGCAGGCACATCCCCAGTAGGGAGTGTGCAAGAGGCAGCTGATGGATGTTTCTCTCTCATCGGTGTTTCTAACTCTCTATCCCTCTCTCTTCCTCTCTGTAAAAAAAATCAATAAAATATATATATTTTTTAAAGTGGAATTGTACCCAAATGTCTCCAATTCCAAGGAACACTGCTTTGTTTTCCTGGCAGGTAAGAATCTGGCCCCACCTCCCTCCAAAGGAGTCCTCACATCTCCCTGCACATTTCCCAGAATGCCAGCCGCAGCCGCTCCGTCCTCACCTGCAGTTTTCATGTCTGTGGTGCAAAGCGTGGGCACCACCCTCAGGGGCACCGCGGGGCTAGGAGAGCGCGCTGGGGAGCTCGGGAGCCATGAGCTGAGATCTTCAAAAGAAAATGTTTCTTGTGAATCCCACGTGGCTGTGGACTCCAACAGGGAGATTGGGTAAGTGGCCATTTGGGTGCAACAAGGGCAAGCCAACAACAGGGAGGCCAGGGTTCCACCATTCCTTTCCGACCCTTCCCCGGGCGAGCTGGAGCACTGAGGCCATTTAAACGGCTCTTCCGGGAAGAGACTTCACCAGTGATGGGTCGCATTGCAGCAGGCCACCAGTCACTACTACTCTCCTGTGGGGGGAAAAGCAGTTCTCTCAAGGGGCACACGGGGACCAGACAGGCCCGCCGCGGAGAGCCCTGCCACCAGGGCCCAGCTCACCTACACCAGTGTCGAGTACCCATCACAGGTAAAACTCATGTGCAGCCATGCCCCACCTAACAGGAGCGTCCACCCCCACCCCCACCCACCCCCCGACAGACTACGGGACAGCTTCTTTGCTGGGGGGATCAATGGCTACCACTGGCTCCAACCACACAGCAAGCTCCTCGGCCACTCCCAGGGCCCGGGACGCTCACCCTCCTCGTCGGACGACAGGGCCGTGTCACCGCACTCCTCCTTCACCTCCCGCAGGACCTTCAGGTAGCGCTGCTGCGTGCGCCACTCCCGCTCCTCGGGGGTGCGGGACGGCGAAGGGCGCTTCTGCCGCCAGGAAAGGGCCGGGCCGCTCCGACGGGCCATTTCCAGGAGGTCCTAGGAAGGCCAGACGGGGGAACGAACGTCAGCTCGGAAGCTTGTTCTGGTACCTTCTCTAAGTCTACATTCTCTTCGCTTCGTTGTCTAATAAGCTCCACTCCTTCTTTCCAGATTACAAAAAAGAGGTGTATGTTGCCAAAACCGGTTTGGCTCAGTGGATAGAGCATCAGCCTGCGGACTGAAAGGTCCCAGGTCCGGTCAAGGGCATGTACCTTGGTTGCGGGCACATCCCCAGTGGGGAGTGTGCAGGAGGCAGCTGGTCGATGTTTCTCCCTCATTGATGTTTCTAGCTCTCGATCTCTCTCCCTTCCTCTCTGTAAAAAAATCAATAAAATATATTTTAAAAACAAAAGATGTGTATGTGATGATGCCAAATAAAAACAGCCTAGTATTTTGATTATCCCATGGCGAATGCTCATTACACTAGAGACCCAAATATTTCCTTACTGAAGCTTAAACCACTGAAAGCCAGACTTTGTCTCAAAGAATTAGCAGACTGATCCAGCCCGGGCCCAATGAGGTTGGCGCTCTGCCTACCCCACATGGCTCTCAGGGGCCCATGTGGCCCCCACTCCTACCCTAGCGCAGCCTGGTCCCCTGCACCATGATGGAGCTGAGAGCCATTTGTTTATCGTGGTAAATACTGAAGCTACAATATTTCACCCATTTTTAAGAGATATCTTTTCCCCCGTTTTAACATTTCTGAGATCAGGGTACTTCTTAAAATTGAACATAAGCAAGAATTGCCGAAACCGGTTTGACTCAGTGGATAGAGCGTCGGTCTGCGGACTGAAGGGTCCCAGGTTCGATTCCGGCCAAGGGCATGTACCTTGGTTGCAGGCACATCCCCAATAGGGGGTGTGCAGGAGGCAGCTGTTCGATGTTTTTCTCTCATCAATGTTTCTAGCTCACTGTCCCTCTCCCTTCCTCTCTGTAAAAAAAATCAATTAAAAAAATATTTTTTAAAAGAAATAATAATATAGTTTAATTGTATTATAGCTTAATTGGTAGCATGTTTTTTCCTTTAGTGGTATCTTTCGTATTTTACACCTGAGCCACTTCTTGAGGTCATGAAACTGGTGCGTTCACTGCCCGTTGCACATCCGCTTCCTGACATCACTTACATTCCGGGAAGCCAGAATCTGCTTCAGCAGCCGGTGGAAATACTGCTGCTGGGAGTTGAGGTACCGCTTGTACTGCGACTTGAAGCAGAGCTGCCGATACTTGACCACCTCAGGGTTGAAGTGTCCATCTTAAAAGAACCGAGGTACAACATATATACATCAGTCAGTAAATATTTAACGTGTTCTGGAAATGTGGTTCAGTCTACTAAGCTGGGATATATAATATTGGGGGCAGGGGTAGGAGATAACCTTTGTGTAAGTGGAGCCTACAGTCCCGAGGGAGAGACAGCAAATAAACAGGTAAACAGATAAGTAACAGTCAACTCTCTTAAGTACGATAGGGAAGTTAACGCCAGAGAACGGAAGGGCAAGGAGAGTTCAATCAGGAAAGGGATCTCTAAGAGATGACGCAAAAATGAAGCCAGATTAAAGCAACTGCAGCAAAATATCAACAACTGATAAGTATAAGTGAACATTATACGAATGTTTGTTATATTATTTTTCAACTTTTCTTTATGCTTACAAGTTTTCAAAATGAAAAACTGGGAGGAACATATGCCTGGCTGGTGTGGCTAAGTTGGTTGGGTGTTGTCCCATACAACGAAAGGTTGCCGGTTCCATTCCCAGTCAGGACTCATGCCCAGGTTGTGGGTTCAATCCCCAGTAGGGGACGTACAGAAATGTCTGAAGACTAAAGCAGAGAAGGTGGTAGCTGAGAGCGACACAAGATGACCTGGGAAGATGACCTGAGATCAGACATAAGCTTTTAGGTCATGCGTGGATTTTATCCTAAGAGCAATGACGGTTTAAAGCAGAAGAATGACATGCTGAAAGCAAGATGAAAGAAAAACAGCTGCAGTGGTCTATGTGACAATGGTGGCTTGGTCCCATGGTCTCCCTCCACATTCAATAAAAGCTGAGACCCTAAAGATGGCCTATAAGGCCCTTCATGACCTGCCTCGTGCCACCTGTGGCCTCATATTTCACCAATCCCTCTTTTGCTCACTCTACCCCATCCCCAATGGCCTCCATGCTGTTCCCTGAACAGGCCACATACCCTACTTTCTCAGGAAAGAATTATTATTGGGTGCTAAAACCAGAGTAAAATAAGGGCTTTTGGAAAATGAGTATCACGTGGTCTTGGGGAAAAAATAAAAATAACTCACCCTTCCCCCCCAAAAAAAGAAGAAAAAGTATTTCCATTTCTCTATGTGGTTCACGTAACATTAAATACGGTTATGTCTGGGTGGTAGAATTAAGAGTGATTTTATTTTCCTCTTTTGATTATCTGTATTCCTAATTTCTCTATAATAAATATGTATTGTTTTAAAAAAGAAAATAAAGAACGTCACGTGGTCCCCAAGCATTATCCTACAGATTGCTTTTTATACAATGAAAAAGGTCCCTTACAACCAGTAGGTCTGGCAGACATCCCTTAAACAAGGGCTCAAACATGGCATCACCAACAATGGAAAAACAGGCACCACCTGCCTTCGGAGATGACAGTGGGAAAGAAATAACATGTCCCGTAGAGTTTAACCCAAATCTAATCATGAGAAAACAAGAAGACAATTCCCCAGAAAACAGGATGTTTTACAATTCAAGTGTCCTAGGCTCCTCAAAAACGTCAGTGTTTTCAAAGACAAGGGCGGGGGGGGGGGGGGGGGGGGGGGGGGGCAGAGGGCCCTAGATTCAGGAAGCGAAGAGACATGAGATCCAAACACGAGGCATGAACCTTGAATTGGTCCTGGATTTAAGAGACAACTATAAAGGCCATTTGGGGACAACAGAGACAATTTGCATGGTGATACTCTGTGATACTTTTTGCTCAATGTAAAATGTCTTGGGTGTAATAGAGAGGACTGTGATCGTGTGGGAAAATGTCCTTGCTAAGAGATACATAAATGCTAAAGAGATTGGAAGTAGTATCATGCTTTCTGCAGAAAAGTGTATGTAATTCAGACACACACACACACACACACACACACACACACATATGTAATCATGCAAATAGTAAACTATTATTGAAAATTATTTAAAGACTAGTCATAAAGGTGCCTATAATATGTTGGTATTTTTGTTTATTTATTTTTGTTAATCCTCACCCAAGGGTATTTTTTCCATTGATATTTAGGAAGTGGAAGGGAGAGAGTGGGGAGAAAGAGAGAGAGAGAAACAGCAATTGGCTGCCGCCTACAAGCACCCCAAACTAGTCTGGGGATCAAACCTGCAACCCAGGCACATACCCTTGACTGGAAATCGAACTTATGATCCTTTAGGGCTCAGGCTGACACTAACTTCTGAAATCACAAGGGCCAGGGCGATGTTGGTAATGTTTTATTTCTTGATCTAGGTGGTTGTTTTACATAGCTGAATTCATATTATAATAAATCACTGAGCAATACATTTATGATTTATATATTTCCTATGTAAGTTTTTTGTTTGTTTGTTTTTGTTTTTTTTTAAAGATGGCATAGGCAGCAAGTGTTGCACAAAACCAATCTGCTGAGTCGGTACCTATCTATAATAATAAATGTATAATATATTAATTAGACCGGACATCCTTCTCAACAACCTTCCGGATGAAGCCAGGACTGCAAGGGAAGCCCGGATGCTGGGTGCCAGCAGCCAGAAGGAAGGCCTCCTCTCGCATATATTTCGTGCACCAGGCCTCTAGTTTGTACATAACAGACAGACTGAAAGGAATGCCTGCACATAACTGAATGGGTCCCCACCTTCCTCTCCCCCCGAAAGCCTGCTGAGCTACGCACCTCGAAAGAGCTTCTGGGCGATGTGCAGGGGGTTCCCGAAGCGGAAGTTCTCGCCCCTGAACAGGGCCAGGAGCAGCTGGTTCTGCTGCTCAGCACTGTCCTCCGGAACGCGGGGCAGGAACTGCTGGAGGTGCGCGCGCTGGGTGTCACTCAACACTTCCTGCCACGTGGAGAGGCTGACCACCTCAAAGAATATCTCGGGCTGGGAGAATGAGAGGAAGCAGGAGAAAAGTCAGCGAGAGAAAAGGAGGTTTCTATGTTTTCTGTGTGATAAAATATGTATGACATAAAACTTCCCATTTTACCCATTTTTAACTGTACGGTTCAGTAGCATTAAGTCCGTTCACACTGTTGGGCAACCATTGCCACCATTCAAGTTTTGAGAGAGAGATTGCCACCATTCAAGTTTTAAGTGTTTTTAAACAAACTAAAATTCTACTCATCTTTCCTCAATTCTCAAAACTTGAGAGATTCATAAAGACTACCTATAAACCGAAGTCTTACATCCAACAGCAAGTAATCCAGAGGAAAATAATCTGAGTAGAGAGAACCGTATCTGGGAACCATTTCTGTCAGCAGGGGACATGTCGGCAGAAATCCGAGTTTAGCAAAAATGAGTGGCAGGAAAAAGTTAACACGAGAGGAGAGAGCTTGAGGAGTTGAGGTCACCTGCTGAGAGTGAGAAGCAGCGGGATGGAGCTCATTTTCAGTTCAACAATCACATACTGGACATCTATGTGATACTAAGACAGACTAGTACTGCATACATACTGTCTGGTTGTGGGAAATATTAAACAAGCAATTACAACGCAGCTTAAGAAGTTTACCTATGAGCACATAGGAGAAGCACACCTCCCGGACTGAAGGCTTCAGAGAACACCTACCAGAGGAAGTGACATTTAAGATAGTGAGGGATGTCCGACCGGCGTGGCTCAGCGGTTGAGCATCGACCTATGAACCAGGAGGCCACGGATCAATTCCCGGTCGGGGCATATGCCTGGGTTGTGGGCTCAATCCCCAGTGGGGCACAGAGAAGGCTGCTGATCAACGATTCTCTCTGATCACTGATGTTTCTATTGCTCTCTCCCTCTCCCTGTCTGAAATCAATAAAAATATATACTAGAGGCCCAGTGCACAAAATTTGTACATAGGAAGGGTCCGTAGGCCTGGTTGGCAATCAGGGCCAGCTGGGGCCTTCCTTTGTTTTTGCACCGCCCCCTGGTGGTCAGCACATGTCATAGCGAGCAGTCAAACTCCCAAAGGGACAATTTGCATATTAGCCTTTTATTATATAGGATACATTTTTTTAAAAGACAGTGAGGGCTGAAACCAGTTTAGCTCAGTGAATAGAGCATCGGTCTGTGGACTGAAAGGTCCCAGGTTCGATTCCAGTCGAGGGCATGTACATTGGTTGCGGGCACATCCCCAGTAGGGGGTGTGCAGGAGGCAGCTGGTCGATGTTTCCCTCTCATCAATGTTTCTAGCTCTCTATCCCTCTCCCTTCCTCACTGTAAAAAATCAATAAAATATATTTTAAAAAATAAATAAATGACATTGAGGGATGATAAGGAAAAGAAAAAAAGACTGAGGCAAAAGGGTTAAAAACCCAAAAACAAAAAGAATTCAGGCAACATGAGGCTGGCACAAGGACAGGGAAGGAGAGGTGGAGAAGCAAGCAGGAGGGACAAGGGACCTGTGAGCATGTTCAGTACTTGTGCCTTTACCGTTTGGGCAAAGGGAGCCATCAACGGTCTCAGCATGAATACACAAAGCACCTCGGCTCCGAGTTCCCCTGCGAGCTAATTGGTGCTCACCACTTTATTCCCAGCACCTCAGGGTCTGGCCTAAAGAAGGTGATTGATGAAAAAAAGTGTTTGCTGACTGAGTGACACAGGAGATTTACTTGAAAGAGGACACATGGAAGGATATACAGTGACTTCAGTGGTTGTTACTTCAGGTGAAGAGAGGGAATAAAATAAGGGCAGACTGGCGGCTTTAATTTTATCTAAAATGTCTGACATATTATTGTAGGAAGCGGTTATAGAGTTAAGCCTCGGCCTGACCTGCTGGCAAAGTCTCAAACAAGTCCCAGCTTGGAGGGCACGGCCCTCTAAGCATAACTGAGCTTGATCTTAGAACTGTTCCCTCAATCTTTCCTGGGTAGCTAGTGGGCTATGGGAGGGGCAGCAAGTGCTGTCAAAATAATTGATACTTACAAGAACATTGTAAATTACATTATTTGTCCCTGACTATAAATAGAGCATCAGCTTTGCAGTCTGGATCTGTTCTGTGGCCTCAGCCAGGCACAGAAGATCCACCTAGACCCAGCTTATTCTCTTTGTCTGTCTTTTCTTCATCCTTCACCAGTCCCCCTCAGGCTCGCCAAACCCTTAGCAGTGCTGGCACAGCACATATTATGAAAGAGAAATCTGAACCAAATATGACTAAATAAAATTATCTCCTAAAGCTGGATGATGCTCAGATGGATGTCAGCTTTATGACACAGCAACTATGTTTAAAATATACAAAATAAACCAAGACAGAGAAACAGATGTCTCAGCACCTAGCGCCTTCCACATACTGAGCACTTAATACATGGCAGCCATCTTAATGATAATGATCACAGCCTGTGAAAGTGGTCACAGCACGCTGATATGCTTGCCCAGGACACACATGAATAACTGACGAGCAGGTTCCTTATAGCCAGAGAGGACACATTTGGGTTTGGTTTCATGAATCACAATATGGGTAATCGATGTAAACATAGACATAATTCTCCTCTTTAAAAAAACTTCTCGCTCGTTGCTGAAAACTAACTTGTTAAAAATAGGGCTTTATCACATATTATCAAGTTATTAAACATGCAGAATGTAGCTTATCATTTATTCCCTACTCAAGAGTATTCAACAGATTCTCCACAAAAAAAGACAGAGATCACTCTGATTGCAGTACAGAGAATGAAACAGAAGTTTTATCCTTAACATGAGACTGCAAGGATGAGAACAGTAGCTGTGAGGAGGTCGAGAGAGGAAAAGGGGGTGACGGTGTAACTCACATCCTCCAGAAGGTCCTCCGGCAGACTGACCCTGGTGTCCCCCAGGAGGCAGTCCTCCATAATCCGTGCCCCATGGCCATCTCCACACGGACCCAGTTCCAGGGGGTCCGTCAGCATATGGTCCAAGGAATCCATGTTTTATGTTCCACGGGGAATCTAGACAAACACAGGCAGGCACGGCTTGAGACAGAAAGGCAGAAATCCCAGGGATCTGGTGGACACGCTCCTTCAGGAAATAACTCTGGCCCAGAAAATATTCCACCGCAAACCCTCCCTTAGCCCTTATCCTCACTCCCTAACTACAGCTGAACAGCTCTTCTCCCTCCTGCCCACCACTCCACAGTCATCTGAACTTTAAAATCCTACCAGACTTCTTCTAGCTCCCAAATTTATAGGTTTTCTAACTTCACTTTACACATAAGCAAAAGCAGACTCGAAGAATGGATCAGCAGAGCACATAATTTAGACTTCTAGACTCCACTATAACATAATTTAACAGCTCTCACCGCTTGGCTCAGTGGATGGAGCCTCAGCCTGCGTACTGAAGGGTTCCAGGTTTGATTCCGGTCAAGGGCATGTAACTTGATTGCGGGCACATCCCAGTGGGGAGTGTGCAGGAGGCAGCTGACCTACCTTTCTATCCCTCTCCCTTCCTCTCTGTAAAAATTTAATAAAATACTTTTTTTTAAAAAAACATAATTTAACAATTGTGGTGTTTTTCTGTTTTCTTTTTAGCAATTAAGTCTTTGCTCTTTCACAAAAGAAAATTCACACAGACTCATCAAGCTCAGACATTAACAATAAGTTACTTAATGAGGGCCTACGTCATTTAATTCTTACAGCTGTGAAAGGCGGGGTTATTATATCTATTCTACAGACAGTAAAACAAATAGATAAATAACTTGCCTGACCTCAGGGACAGGACTGAGGCTCACGGCAGAGTCATTTCTTAACACTACACACAATACACCCTATCTAAACTTCCGGTTTACATCATGAAAAGGGAGCACCTTATAGTGACCTTATTAGTCCAAATAAACGCGAGGCTCCAAGAACCTGACCGTTACCTTCTGCTACGTGGAGGCCAACCCACCTTTAGTTGGTCCATCCGATTTTTATAGCCATGTAAATGTAATGCTATTTTTCTCCTTCCTTTAATAACAGAACACAGCTGGCCACCGTTAGAAAAGTACATATGAAAACATTTCACAAGGCTGATGGCTAGAATCCATGTAACAAAGCTCTCAGGAACAAGGAGCTTGGACTCCATCACTCCAGGAACACTGGCTAAGCCCATGCTCTATCTCCTATTCCTACCAAATGGGCAAGCAATAACAAGCACAGAAAAAAAAAGAAAGAAAAAAAGAAAAGAAAAGAAAAAAAGACCACATGGCCCTGACCGGTTTGGCTCAGTGGATAGAGCATTGGCCTGCGGACTGAAGGGTCGGTCGCAGGTTCGATTCCAGTCAAGGCCATGTACCTTGGTGTGGACACATCCCGGGTTGGGGGTGTGCAGGAGGCAGCTGATCAATGTTTCTAGCTCTCTATCCCTCTCCCTTCCTCTCTGTAAAAAATCAATAAAATATATTTTTAAAAAGAAGCTACAAATCAAAATACCAAACTTCACATCTCAGTGACTCTGGACAAATCTTACCTCGCCAGGTGTCAATTGGTGAAGGGTGGTTAGGCCAATCTTGGATTCCTGCAAGGAACAATCTCTAGATGGATGAGTTTACGTGACTTAACGCAGTCACGTAACGTAGTAACGGAATGACTTCTCATTCTGAAATTCTCAAATGATAAACAGCAAACCTGTCAATTTACTGTTAAAACAAGCACCTCCCCGCTGAATTACTTCAAGTTTATCTTCAGATCTACGAGAGACCCAGCGGATGGGTCAGTGTTGAACCAAGCAGCTGTGTACCCCTGCCAGCCACAGTGAATTACAACACCCTAAACATCTCATGTGCTACATGACTGAAGCAGGTGAGAAAGCACAAAAAACAAAAATGCAGAAGCAACCCGCTGCTGAGAATCAAGTCCCAATTTAAACTGACATACAGCAGGGTTAAGAGCTGCAAAGCGGGTGTTCCACCTGCCTCTTAGGAGGATCACCTGTTTCACAACTTGCTCCCAAGTGTCTTCAATTCTGTGGACCAGGAGCTAAATTGAATCTTACCCAGGGGCAACCTTTGCCCTGCTACCATTCTGAATCGGCTCTCCAAATACAAAAAAAGCAGGCAACTGCCAGAGGTTGGAACCCCGGAAGCCAAGGATTTCTAAGTCTTGTGGCATCTGGACCTCTTTCCTAGACCAAGAAGGCCTCTCCCAACGGCCTTTCTTCTGCATCAGGGCTAAACGACCCTCCCCGGCCTCTCCCGATTCCCCCAAACAACCTAAACCTTAGGCTCCTTCCGGGGCCACCCCAGGCTCCAAAGCCGTCGTCGCCTAGTCAACCCCGTCCCAGCCCGAGGCCCAGGTCCCACCCTTCCAATCTGCACCACTGCGCCCAGGCCCCTCCGCCCCAACCCTGACCCCCTTCCTCCCAACCGGGCCACCAGCTCCAACAGGCCCGGTCCCCGCCACAGACCCACCCGAGCAGCGACCCTCGGAGCCCGCAGCACCTCCCTCCCTCTGCTCCCCCGCCCCCCCGCAACGTCTTAACCCTTTCGCCCCCTAGGGCCCGCCCTCACCTCGGCCGCAAGCGCGGGCCGCGCGGCCCGCTGCGGTCCTCGGCCCGCGGGCTGCAAGACGCGCTCGCCCTCGCAAGGCGTGCACGCTCCGGGCTCCGGCGGAAGGGGCGGGGCCTTGGATGCCGGGGGGCGGGTCCTAGAGAGGCGGGGCCTGGGACGTCGGGGCGGGGCTGCGTGAGGCGTGGCCTGCAGAGGCGTGTCTGTGGGCGGAGCCAGGACGATGAGTAGAGAAGCGGAGGGGGACCTGGGGAGGGGCGGGGCCTGGGGCGGGGCGGGGCCGGGCCTAGGGCGGGGCCGGGCCTTGGGTGGGGCGGAAAGGGAATGGTTGAAGCTCTCTCTGCTGGCAGTTTGCAACCAGCTTGAAGGTCGCAGCTGGTTTAGAAGTTTCTGGAGGGTAGAGGCGGTGTGTAGTTTTCACCTGGCCGCGAATTGAGGCCCCAAAACCCGACTCACTGAATGCAGTTTTATTAGGTAAGGTTTGCAGAGGGCATACCTTGCTCCAGACACTATGCTAAGGATTTTCTATCAACTATCTTTGTACTATGCACGATTAATTCCAATTTTTAGTACTATGCACTATTAATTCCCATTTTGAAAAACTGCAGTTTCTCTTTTACATTGAGGAGAAAGGGAACTCGAGCCTATTGCCCCCCGCCCCCTCGTGTGTTCCCATTTCTCCCTCCCGACCCAGGACCCTGGATGTCGGAAGAAATTATATACACTGAAGAAATACATTTGAAACTGGATAACGTTCCTCTTGTTAAGAATCTATGTCTCTTTCTTCTTACTCACTGGCTTCACACTCCACAGCTACTTCCAGCAGATGTGCAGAGATCATCCTCAGTTCTCTATTTTATATAAAGTTTTTTTTTTTAAAAAAACTTTTTAAAAAATATACATTTCTTTATTGATTTCAGAGAGGAAGGGAGAGGGAGCAAACTATAGAAACATTAATGATGGGAGAATTATCCAGGGCTGCCTCCTGCACGCCCCCAGCGGAGGTGGAGCCCACAACCCAAGCCGGCATGTGGCTGGACAGGAATCCAATGGTGACCTCCTGGTTCATAGGTCCAGGCTCACCTACTGAGCCACACAGCCGGATCGGATACAACTACGTCAGAGAAGCTGGAGGCCCCCAAAAAAGATCCCTCCCTTTTTGGAAAGTAGAAGTTTCAAAAAAAAACAAACAAACAAAAAAGAAAAAAACCCTCTCTGCTCCCCTGCTGGCTGCAAGCCTAGCCTTATTTCCTGTTAGAAAGTTGGTAAGTTCTTGAATTTGAAACCACCAAGTGAATAAGCAGAAGAACATCAGTCCACAGTCCGTCATCCACAAATTCCCTCCCAGGGAGGCTTCACCAGACCACAGTGAATCAAAGAGTCAAAACGCTGTAAGTTGTAATAGTAGGAAAAAAAAATTCAACAGTCTCAGGAGCTCTTAAAGTGTCACACATACAAACAAGGAAGATGTTTATTTAAAAAAATATTTATTAATCTTTACACCTGCTGAGTAGCACAAGACTATTAACACTATAACTCACTGAATGTACAATAAATGTTCACATTTAAATAACAGGAGAGGGTCAACATTTTTAACCCCAGGGGTCGGCTTTAGCATCTCATGAAGTGCTTTTTAGCCCTAAGAGTTTTTTTTGAAAGGATCATTGGAAATTAAAAAAAATAAAATAAAAAATAAAAAAATTCAAGAATCAAAATAATAGTTTTTTTTCCCTGGCTAACAGGAAATTTACATGATAAAATGTCTATTATGTGGGGCACAAATCAAGCAATAAAAATGTAAAATCTATGTTACTCCAAAATTTACACTGCACTGATTGAAGTCTCCAGTGCCAATGTGTCTTAAGGAACAAAACAATATAAACATTGGCTACAAACATTTTCCCCCCAATACTGGGTGTTCAGATGACTTATACTCTGCCATCTCTTCAAATCCAAGTTCTTTTGAAAATTTATTACCTTGGATGAATGTGCGGAATACCTGATCTTAAAGCAGTGGTATTTGGCTTGTCTGCCACCTGCATCTCTGGTTGATGATATACAGATTAGCTTTCGAGATTTATTTATTCCACATAAGAACAAAAGAAAGAAAGAAAGAAAAAAACAAACAAACTTAGGAAATAGACAAAGAGGTCCTTCCACATTTCCTTCTGTGTATTTTAAAACTTGAAATAACTGGTATAAAATGAACATTCCATTTGGTGAGAGTTTTCTATGTTAATCAGTGTTACTCCTGAGGTGAGGAGGGAGAGGTACCTTCTTGCTGATTCAAATTAAAAAGGACCCAGGAGAGCCAAATTGAAGGTATTAAAACGAAACTGGATCATTTGGGAAGTGTATTCTTCACCTAGCAAGTCATTCTAGACTGGATCCTAGGATATGTACAATCATTACAACATGGGACTGTGGGACCCAGAGTCTCTATTATGTCATTCAATGTCAATATTTTATCCCTTTGTTACCAAAGATACAGGGTCCATTTTCAGTTTCTGCACATTTCCCAAGTAACTTTCTCAAGTTCTCCTAGTGCCCAAATTTTCAGGGGTAACTAAATAAATGAGGTCTCAGAAATAAAGTGCAAAAATCTACATATTAGTAAAGTTGTTTTAGTTGCATTGTTTACCTATTCAGAAAAGTTATCTTTACTGTAGTAAAGACGCTACTATACTTAATTGATAGAACCAGTTTTTACCCAGAAATGTAAATAAAATAAATTAATTTCATTTGCAATTTAAGTCAGGTCGTTCTGTTCTGCAGTGATAAATTCTACCATCAGTAATTATTCTAAAAATGTGTTAGTATATCATAAAAAGTTGTTAAAATACATACTGATCTCTGCAGCGTTTTCTGTGTACAATTGGAATGTATAGTAAAAAAGAGGAAGATGTTTTCCCCCAATGAATTCATAGCTAACAAATAGGAATGCATATAAGCAAAACTATTACTGAGGCAGATTTTTTTTCCCTTTTCTACAGATAGTGTAATAGCCATAAAGATTGGATTTCTCCCAGATCCCTTAATGCAGTGATTTTCAACCAGTGTGCTGCAAGAAGAATTTGAAAAACATTCAATTCCTGACTATTTATTTAGTCAGGGGCACTGACCTCTTCTCAGATTGTCAAATAAGTAAAATGACAATACAACAATGGCCATCTGGTATGAATACTCTGACTTGAACCATAAATACAGTGTTCCCCAAAAATGTATACACACTTGAATAGCAGATAGCTCAATTTTGAAAGGAATATGTATTATAATAAACATTGCCTTTATAAAAACCCAAAGTATGTATACATTTGGGGGGAACACCCTATATATATATATATAGATATAGATAGATAGATCATATAACAATTAGTTGCATCTTATTGGTTGCATTGCATAAAAAGGTTTCACCTGATTGGTTAGCTCTTGGTACCAGAAATCTTTATATTCGAGCAATAAGGGTAGGAAATTATTATTATTTTTTTTTTGTAAATCAATTAAAATTATACATTTTTTTGTCAGATTGGCAAAAAAATACAATTTTTGGTGTGCCACAGAATTTTAATAATTAGTTTATGTGTGCCAGGAGGTGAAAAAGGTTGAAAATCATTGCCTTGATGTATTATAAATGGTCCCCACATTCTTATATTACCCCCAAGTGTGAAGTTGGTCATACCAAAGGGTCCAGATGAGTTATGGCATGTTTAAGGTCAGAGTGGTAAGAAATGAGGAGGGCCCCTTTCCATCCAACCTTAAAGAATGTTCATTTTAAGAAAGCATTAAAATAAATCCTAAAATACACTGAATGCTAAGAGAAAGGAATTCACCCTTTACCAATGAATGGTATGGATCCTGCAAGGCAGGACAAGGTTTCAGTGCTTTTCACTTTATATACATATTATATCGTCTCCGCAATTTTACTTGGTACAGCTGTCTCTAGTATCTCCTCATTACCACCACATCAGAGAATGGTGGCAATGCTTTAATGCAGAAATTCAAATTCTGCTGACATCAGGCAACCTTTTTCTTACAGGGAGTCCACCATTGTGGACTGATAAAGTAAGATCCAGCAGAACCTGGTCTCTGGGCCTTATGTGCTGAGGGCAGTATCTCTGGGAAGTATTACCAATAGCCCAACAGTGATTTAAAAAAAAAAAAAAAAGGGCAAGTTGTTGTTTTTTTCACTCAGCAATAAAAAAAATTTAGACAGTTTTTCCTTCAGAATATCACTGTCCCCCTTTGTTCCATCGTGGTTATTTTCATAGTCAGTAGGCCCCATTGGTTAAGTTCCTGCAAACTCAAAAGATGAAGCAATTCTGGCCTAACACAGACCCATAAAATGCCCCTTCTCCTTTGGTGCCACGGCTTGGAATGAGGTCCATAGCCATGGACTTGTCACACCCTTTCTCCACCTTTGGCACAAACACAATACGCCACTTAACGGTCCCTCAAAGGAAAAGTAAGGCTTATCAATGTATTTAAAAAAAAATCAACTCACGAATGAGGCAAAATCTCTCCATTTTGAACTCTACTTGCCACTGAAAGATCTCCATTCCACACCAGCGATTCCCAGAATCCTTTTGGTAAAGATGGCCTTGATAAAAATAAACCCCAGTCCATTGTACCAGTGTCAAAACCGTAACCTCCAAACTCTCAGGTGAATGACAGATGGTAAAAAAGAGTTGTGAGTGTCAGAAGCTTTCCGATGTATGAATAAGAAGAGACATGATGTGACCGCTGGATTCTAGCTCAAGGGTGGCGGTTAAGGTTTGGTGATATGCACTTCCCTGCTCCCGTTGCCGTTGGTGGTGGTTGTGATGATGTACTGTGTGGGCTGCTGTTGGCTGGTTGTCTGAGGGTCTAAGTCACTGTGAGCAGTTGGCTGAACCTGGACTGCCCCAGAGAGGGCAGAAGCCTGCTTTTCCTCCAGTTCCGGTTGACTTTCTGACAACACATAATGACCCTAGAGCAAGAAGAAAGCATCTTTAGAAAGCTGAGGCCTAACGGGGGGAGGGGATCCCGGGGCCAGAAAGAGGGAGGAATTTGTAAAGAAACGGTACAAAGGGAATAAAACAGGCACAAAAGAGTTAACAACCAAGACATGGCTTTCAAGGAATTAATTCGTTGCCTACTGAGAAAAGATAGATACCGTAGTAAACCAATAATGAAACTGTGACAGGGTTCAAATGCAGCTCCTCAAGTTGTAATGGGAGCACAGGAGAGGTACTTCTGACTCAGACACTGCAGGTTGGGGAGCAGGAGGCAAGGGAAGGGGAGTCGGGTGCAGCAGGGTGGACAGGAAAACCTTCGCGAGCACACAGCTTACCGGAGTAACCGCCTTCACTTGGCCAGTTGTGACAGGAGTTGCCACACCGCTGTCTGTGATCACAAACTGTCCTGGGGGAAGCGTCATCATTTGAATCTCCGATGCTGAAAAATAGGAAATATGCATAAAGAAGTTCAGTTCTGGAATCCTTTCTTCAGGTTAGAATGCTAGTTCATACTATTGCAACCATGACTGTCTTCATCATCCCATATTTCCTTCACAGGAATTAAACTGAGAATAAATGCCAGCCTGTTGACCAGGATCCCACTGGTATTCACCATGATTAGAAACGAGACTCGGGCCTCGTAGTGCCCACCAATATTTAAGAGAATAGACTGTAAAAATAACTAAATGGACGGGGTGGAGCCTAATTCCATACACAACATAACCAATAATCAAACACAACAGAGATGGACCCCCCACAAAAAAAAGAAATCAATAGTAGGGGAAGATCACCACTGGCCTTCTCACCTTCTCAGCCCCTATCCCTCCTTATTCCTCTAGTCCTGTTCCTACCACATCTTCAGTCACAGGGGTCCCATACTTTCCAGCTCATACCCAAGGCTGGCATCCCCCAGACCGTCACCTATTCTGAACTTCAGCAGCCAGCCTTTTACTGCTTCCGTAGCACTAATCTCAGGGTTTTGAAAGCAATTACTCATATCTCTATCTCAATCTTTTTTGAGCCAAAGACAATCTCCTTACGAGAGACAGCCCTGCAGGGTGGTGCTTTGGTGTCAACTCTGGATCCAGATTGCTGGGTTCAAACCTCTTTTTTAAAAAAAATATATTTTATTGATTTTTCACAGAGAGGAAGAGAGAGGGATAGAGAGTTAGAATCATCGATGAGAGAGAATCATCAATCGGCTGCCTCTTGCACACCCCCTACCAGGGATGTACCCGCAACCAAGGTACATGCCCTTGACCGGAATCGAACCCGGGACCTTTCAGTCCGCAAGCTGGAGCTCTATCCCCTGAGCCAAACTGATCCCGGCTCAAACCTCTATTTACAAGCTATGTTCCTCAGACAAGTTCCTCTGTGCCTAAGTTATCTTATCTGTAAAATACAAACAGCTATTGTACTTATCTCATAGGATGTGGATACTGAATGTGTATCTCCTGTGACTTAAAAACCTTCCTGGCACATAGCAAGAGCTTAATGAAAGCTGGCTAGCATTATTATTACTAATGATGTGAATATTAATCTTCTGTACACCCAGAGTCTAGCACACTAGTTGAGATGCAGACATTCAATAAATACTGGTGGAAGACGTGAATCAATACTATTGACAGATCCTACATCCATCTATTCTACTATTTAAATCACCTGCCTACACTTATTCCAGCAATAGTCCTCGTGTCTCAAATGGGTGGCTCTCTGATCAGGATGCTCTCTTGAATTCTGTCACGAAACTCAAGTACATGCAGAGTGAAGAAAATGGTCAATGAGACGTTAATCTAGAAAACCAGTTGTAAAGCTAATGAAATGATGGCCCATGGCTGCAGGTTCCCCACCGATGACCTGCAGCTTTATCCCCTTGTTTCTTTTTATTTCATCGACTTTACAGAGAGGAAGGGAGGGAGAGAAGGAGAGCAAGAGAGAAACATTGATGTGAGAAAAGAAAAAAAATCAGTTGCCTCCTGCAGGCATCCTGATAAACCCGCCACCTGGGTACATGCCCTCATTGGGAATCAAGCCTTTTGGTGAACAGACACTCCTACCCACTGAGCCACCCAGCCAGGGCCCTTGTCTCTCACTTACAGTAGCCACGGAAGGAGTTCCAGGTGCTGGGCAGGTAAGTGTGCTGCACAGAGCTCTGCTGCTGCTGAGGTGCCTGGCCTGGGGCGGAGGAGCTGCCTTGCATGTGGGAGGGGCTGAGCCCCTGCTGAGATTGCTGGGAGGAGGGGCTCAACGGCTGCCCAGCCACCTGGAGCGAGAGAGAAAGCAAGGGTAGAAAAATCATGAATTCCCAATATAGCGAAGACTCTAAATCACTGAAGAAGTAATTCAGGCTAGGATGAATTATAATATTGAAAGTACCCTTGCTAAAATAGTAATATTTTAAAAACAAATAGGATCAATGAAAAGTACTCATCACAATGAAATGCTACTTAGTTTTCAAAGGATTATCTCCAAGAGTATCTTGTTAGAAAGATAAGTGAGTGAAAATATCATAGTCTATATTACAGAAGTACTCCAGCTCCGAACCACCTTTCCAGCTTTTTCTCCAAACACCATTTCCTGTTAGTACCTACACAGCTTTCTATAAATACACAATGTCCCATCTCTGTGTCTTTCCTCAAATGAGGCCAGATTCAAGTCCTCATGCCTTCCCCGAGTACCAAGTCAAAACCCTCCCTCTCCTTCCAGACCTAATGCAAACACCACTTCTACAAAAATGTCCTAGACGTAATCTTCGTAATTCCCAGAATTGATCTCCATGGCCATCTTGCCCTTAGACCCGGGCCGGGGGGAGAGGGGATCTGCAGGAATCTTGGTGTGCCCTCATCCTAGGAGGCCAAGTGACCACACCCAGCCCCTTCCCTGTGAAAATGGCCCTACACCCACTTCATCTGCAGGATGTCCCATCACAGGGCCCATTGGGATAGAAGCTAATCACTTAACATGCGTCCAAATACCCATATGAAATCTAAGGTGCATGCTAACAATATTTCAGGAGCCAAGGAGACAAGGTCTGAAGGGGATGTCTCTTCACTCTTATTCATTCCTCAGGGTCCCGGGGTCAGACTAGCGTCCGTGAACAGTCCACGCCTCGTGTACCTGGGAGGCCGGGGCCGAGGCGGCGGGCTCGGTGACCTGGATGTGCTGCACCTGGATGGCGTGCTGGGTGTAGGTCTGCGGGTCGTGCAGCTGGCCCACGTCCACGGTGGACGGCTGAGACTGATGGGGGGAGGTGGCCTGGGGGAGACAAACACAAACCCATGCTGATCGAGGCGAAGGGAAATCCCTCCAGAGAAGTTCAGCGCAAGCAATACCCCAGCAGGAACACAGGAAGAGAGGGAAGAGAACCTTCTAGCCATGGCTCCAAGCCCAGAGAGCCCGCACCTAAGCCGAGCTGGCAAACGGCAGGGAAAAGAGGCAGTTTTTAAACTGAAGCTTGTAAAACGGGAGCCACTTCATGCTATTAACTTGTGAAAGAGAAGGAGCCAAAAGAAATATAGCTCTTAATAAAAGCTGGATGAGATGCTCTCCAGAATCGGAAATCTTTCCCTTTCAATTTCAATTAAATAATGGCCTACCTACACTTTACGAGTTAAAAGATATCATGGAAGAAAATTGCCTTTCGGCTTCTCTCGACTGAACCACCAGAACAGCAGTTCGTAACCTTTTATGCAGCGCAGATGTCTTTGAAAACTGGCTAATGTGTGAGCCCTTTTTCCAGAACAATGTACATGCACATCGTATTTTACAGGCAAGTCCAGGGATAGGCTCTTCCAGAGCCCAAAATGAAGAGCCCACCCACAAGAAAAATGAGATGAAGAATAGTGAGTCCTAACCAGTTTGGCTCAGTGAATAGAGTGTCGGCCTGTGGACTCGAGGGTCCCAGGTTCGATTCCAGTCAAGGGCATGTACCTTGGTTGCAGGCACATCCCCAGTAAGGAGTGTGCTGGAGGCAGCTGATCGATGTTTCTCTCTCAATGATGTTTCTAGCTCTCTATCCCTCTCCCTTCCTCTTTGTAAAAAATAAAATATATATTTTTTAAAATTTTGTTAAGAATAGTCAGTGAGTGGCAGCTTCCACTCCCTGCTCTGGGATTAGCTTCCAAATTTCAGAGACCACATGGTTGCCATTTGGTTTGTTCATGTGCCTGGCGGACACTCCCTCAGTGTAATTAAATGAAACAACAGTTCTGGGGGGATTCCTTCTTTTAGCTCTGAGAAAGAGAGAGAGAGAGAGAGAGAGAGAGAGACAGACACACGAGTGCAGTACAGTACCGGAGCCACTTGCACCACTTGAAGCTGGATGTGCTGAGGCTGCTGGATGTACTGAACTCGCTGGTAGTCCCCTTGTGGCGTCCGGTAATCCGTCGTCAGGGTCTGAGACAGCTCTGTCATGGCCTGGGTTAGCAGGTCTGTTGTCTAGAAAATTCACACAAAATGCATTCGTTGACAGCAGTGCTGCTTGTAGCTACTTCAGTGCACTTAGACCCTATAAAAGTCTCATTTGTATCATCGGTGGGTCGTGGAACCTACAAGTTAGCCCTGAGCTCGCATAGAAGAAACCCCTAAGCAGAGAAGATGCTGGAAGGTTACCTACATATCTGTATCCACCTGTCTGTGCCAGGCCCAGTGGGGTTACCCTCAAGGTTCAGACAACCTTGCGACAAAAGAGCAGCACTGGCCACCCCCAGGAGACCAGATCAGAAGCAGAGTGGGGACATTTGCAGTCAACTAAAGACTCTGGCCCTCATGCCGAAGCCTGTTTGGCTCAGTGGATAGAGCATTGGCCTGCAGACTGAAAGGTCCCAGGTTCGATTCCGGTCAAGGGCATGTACCTTGGTTGCGGACACATTCCCAGTAGGGGGTGTGCAAGAGGCAGCTGATCAATGTTTCTCTCTCATTGATGTTTCTAACTCTCTATCCCTCTCTCTTCCTCTCTGTAAAAAAAATCAATAAAACATATATTTTTAAAAAATCAAAAAATAAAAATAAAGTCTCTGGCCCTCATAACCACATGTGGCTGTTGAATATTTGAATGTAGTGAGTTCAATTAAGATGTGTTATAAATGTAAAATACACACTGTAGTTCAAAGACTTATTTCAGAACAAAGTTTGTAAAAGGTCTCAATTATTTGTATTTTGATTACAAGTTGAAATAATTTGTTGATACATTGGGTTAAATAAAATATATTAGAATTAAAAAAAAAAAAAAGACTCTGGCCCTGAAAAGCTGTGACCTCTGAAGGACACGAGATGCTCTGGCCGGCCACACACTTACCACCACGGTCTCGCCGGTGGCACTGTCGGTGGTTAAGACGGCCGGGGCGGTGCTGATCACGGCGGTGGTCAGCGGCGTGTGCAAGGCGTTAGGGAGCTGGGCGTACTCTGGATGCTTCTTCCGAATGTGCTGGACCATCTTGGTCTGGAAAATGATAGCCAAAACCAAGAATGAGCGATTGTTGGAATTAGTTATTCTCAGTCTTTCTCAAGGGCAAACCTACAGAGGTTCCTAAAGTCTCTTATGTTATCCATTTAAAAAAAAAAAGTCAGAGCGATGCTGACTGTGTCATCCCTAAGGCAACCCATGCTACAAAAGGGAAAAGAAGAGGCCGAGAGAAATGAAAGGCTCACATAATGCACACTGTCAAAAGGTCAGAACACCTCACAGCACCCCCTGGTCTCACCAGCACCTGCCGCAGTCGGTCACAGCCCCCCCTTTTCAGGAGCCATCACGTGAGCTCCAGGCAGTACTCAGAAGCCTGAGCTCACAAACCCTGAGCTGGACTCTCACACAGGAGCCCTCAGCTGCAGGCCCAGGAAAAGGAACCCAGTCAAGCCGAAACCGGTTTGGCTCAGTGGATAAAGCATTGACCTGCAGACTGAAGGGTCCCATGTTTGATTCCAGTCAAGGGCATGTCCCTTGGTTGCGGGCACATCCCCAGTAGGGGGTGTGCAAGAGGCAGCTGATTGATGTTTCTCTCTCAATGATGTTTCTAACTCTCTATCCTCCTCCCTTCCTCTCTGTAAAAAATCATAAAATATAAATTTTAAAAAAAAAAAGGAGCCCAGTCGTGTGCTCAGGCCACCAGATGGTGCTAATCCTGGGACAAGGCCACCCTCTTCTCCCTTGTGCCACCTCGGTTCCCAGCTCTCAGAAAGCAGCTCCTTCTAACATCAGTCCCCATCAAGCCAGAAGAAGCCAGCAGGGCGCCAGGGAGAAGCCGCCTTCTCTCCAGAGACCCTCTGCCCAAGGCCCAGACCAGACCCCGCCAGAGGCCTCCCTACCTTGCTGCTGTACTGTTTGGAGCAGTGGGGGCAGCAGACGGGAGGGGTAGCGATGGTGCCGGTGAGCTGGGTGTGAGTACTCAGCATGGGGTCCGGCTCTCCGGGGCCGGCAGGACGGAGCTTCCGAATGCTTGGCGGAAGCTCGGCCCCGGGATGGTTCTTCAGGATGTGGGCCTTGCGCTTGCTGGCACTTTTGTAAACCTGCAAGGTCAAATGCTTGGCCGTGAGAGCCATACACAGTTTCCCTTTCCTGCTGAAAGCCAACCCTCTAACCATCTCCGTATGAGGAAAAGAGAAAAAGTACTAGTGTTGCCCAAAATAAAATAGATATCATGCACCCAAAATAAACAGGTAAAATGAAAGGTACTATACAACATAAATTAGAATAAAACAAGGACATCATTGCCCTGGCTAGTTTGGCTCAGTGGCTAGAGCGTCAGCCTGTGGACTGAAGGATCCCGGCTTTAATTCCAATCAAGGGCACATGCCCGGATTATGGGCTCGATCCCCAATGGGGGGTGTGCAGGAGGCAACCGGTCAATGATTCCCTCATCACTGATGTTTCTCTCTCTCTCTCTCCCTCTCCTTTCCTCTCTGAAATCAATAAAAATATATATTTAAAAAAAAAAACAAAGGCATCGCCGAAACCGGTTTGGCTCAGCGGTAGAGCGTCGGTCTGCATTCTCAAAGGTCCCAGGTTCGATTCCGGTCAAGGGCATGTATGTTGGTTGCGGGCACATCCCCGGTAGGGGGTGTGCAAGAGGCAGCTGGTCGATGTTTCTCTCTCATCCACATTTCTAGTTCTCTATCTCTCTCCCTTTCTCTCTGTAAATAATCAATAAAATATATTTAAAAACAAAACAAAACAAAAAACAAGGGCATCATCTAGCCCAGCCAGTGTGGCTCAGTGGTTGAGTGTTGACCTATGAACCGGGAGGTCACAGTTCAATTCCTGGTCAGGGCACATGCCTGGTTGCAGTTTTGATTCTCCCTCATCAGTGATGCTTCTCTCTCTCCATCTTCCTTGGATTTATAGATCTACCATAGTAATAGTGACAATAGCCTTTCCCCTCCAGTTGAAAAGGGGGTACACAGGGAAAGAGAATTGTTCCTAAGGCCAGTCCTCCTTCAGCCTTTCTGCGAAAGCTCTCACACGAGGTATGTACTTGACTACCAGATGCCAAAGAGCCCTCCACAATGAAAAGCCCAATAGCAACTGGGATCTCTGGTGATGAATGTACATTGTATAAGGAAACAGTATTACAGGGAAGCAATAAGCACATACCCTCTTTCTGTCCTTTTTGTAACGGTACAGAAATAAAGAATGAAATAGCACAGAGTACTTCACCGCAAAACCTTGGCACATGCTCTCGATCTCCTAGAAGTCCAAAATCTACCACGTATTTTCCAAACGCACTGATGAACCCTCTCATCTTAGAGCTAAGACATTTTAAACGAACCCATAGACTAAGATCTTGGTAATAAGACTCTCCTTTTGCAGCAAAAATCACAGAGCAGGGAACACGAGTCGAACAAAGCCAGCTCATTCTGAAGAAAAACAATCTGGCTTAAGCTGAGGCTCCGCTGGCAGCCCTTGTTTTGTGGAAAAACACTGGGAGCCGGGGAGCCATCTGTCAAGAGCACCGAAGGTCCTGGCCCGCGTTCCCACCCGCGGACCAGCTGGCCCCGCGCAGGCTCCCACGGGGCCCCCAGGGGGCGGTTCCGTTACCTTGTCACAGTACTGGCAGAAGTAGTCGCGGTTGGGCTTGATGATGGGCAGGGTTAACTCGGGCACCTCTTCTATCTTCATGTCCGGGTGCCTCTTTGATAAGTGATTGACCTAAAAGGAGCGGGGGGGAGGAAATGAGAAAAAGAGAGCCAGAAGCTAGGCAAATATCTCCGAGCCACAGCGAGAAGCTGACATACTCTGCAGAGGTGCCCAAAACAATAGGCGTTTGGCCAGAACCAGGCCGATCTGACACCAAAGCCTTTGCAGTCCCTGTTGACAGGAACTCAGCAAATTCCGGAAGGGAACTGGGTCACTGTGGATCCCATGAATAGTCTTTGATGAAAAAAACTGTTGGAGAAAGGGAAATTACAGTAGCAGGAACTTCTGTGGTGAATTCTCCTGATGCAAACCTGTCCTTCATTATTCCCTACCCTAAGGGAGGACATTGAATGAGATAAAAATTAAGGTTCTGAACTTTATTTTATTTTTTAATATTTTTATTGATTTCAGAGAGGAAGGGAGAGGGAGAGAGAGATAGAAACATCAATTAGGAGAATCATTGATTGGCTGCCTCCTGCACGCCCCCTACTGGGGATTGAGCCCGCAACCCAAGCACGTGCCGTTGACTGGAATCAAACCTGGGACCCTTCAGTCCACAGGCCGAGGCTCTATTCACTGAGCCAAACCAGCTAGGGCAAGGTTCTGAATTTTAAATGATGCTCTCTAACTGTAGCTCCTGGCAGAAATACAAAGTCCTCACTTAATGCAGTAAGCTGTCAATAGGTTCTGTGACTTTAAACAAAACAACTCTAAGGGGACCAATTTTACCCCAGGCTAAGTGACACGAACAGGGCTTAAATTCCTCTGGCATCTCATCGAGATTATAACAGAAGGCCGTATTGGGGCCTGCTGTGCGCTGGCTGTCCTGGTGTCCCAGCAAACCTGGTCACACGGCTGCTGATGAAAGTGTCTTCTGTTGCTGGGTCATGGCTGGAAAGAGGCATTAAAGGGACAGTCGGGGAGAAAGCAAAAAGCCCAGAGAAAGGACACTCGGGAACACAAACGAGAAGAGGGGAAAAAAACGTGGTGAGAACAGAGACTGAGAAGGGTAAAGCAAAAACAAAACTAGCAATGAAAAGTGATAGACAGCCCTGGCCAGTGTGCTACATGGTTAGAGCATCGGCCCATGTGCCAAAGGGTCACGGGTTCGATTCCTGGGCAAGGGTAGGTACCTGGGTCGCAGGTTCTCCCCTTCCCACACCTTTCCCCCCGCTGGGGGCACATACAGGAGGCAACCAATTGATGAGTCTCTCTCACATCGATGTTTCTCTCTCTCCCCCACCTCCATTCCCTTACACTTTTTCTAAAAAAAAAAGTCAACGGAAAATAATAACCCCAAGTGAGGATTAACCAAAAGAAAAAGAAAAGAAAAAGAAAAATGCTAACTACACATCTCTTCTAATGAACTATGGCAGAGTCAGCAAACTGTGGCTCGTAGGCCGTGGTTTGCCACTATGTTGACTAATGAGTTTGCCGACCATTATGTAAAACATTACCCTTACCCAGAAGTTTTGACTTCAGGTTAAAACATCAGTACATTATTAAAATGTTTTTCAAGTGTTTTTCCCTAAGGCAGTGGTCGGCAAACAGCATGTGGCTCTCGAGCCACAGTTTGCAGACCACTGAACTACAGCAAAGGAGGGTGAAGGGAGACTGGCAAGGAGAGAACTCCAAATTGGGAACTGTTCACCTGTTTTTTCCCCAGCCCCAGCCAGAACCTATGGACAAGTCTGGAGAGACTATAGGTATAAACAAGAGCCATCACCACACAAGAGAAATGAGAGGTGAGAGGTGGCAGGGGGAGCCTGGAGCCCCTCGGCACTGACCAGCATGCCCCGTCTCCGGAAGCCCATCATACACAGGCGGCACTTGAACGTGAAGCTGTCGTAGTCAGTGGACGTGATGCGAGGCTTGAAGGTCTTGGAGCGGCTGATGCGGTCGGCTTTCTTGGCCTCCCTCTCGGGATTGTGCATCCTCTGCATGTGCTCCCGCAGCTTGTCTTTGCGCTATGGAGAGAAAAGTGTTGAAAAGGCAGGGGGTGAGAAGTGGGGGTAGAAAATTTATAATTGAAGCGATATTTTTAAAATATCAAATACAAGTTAGCAGTGACCACAACCTACTGAGATGCACCCGAGTTGTCAGAGCTGGAACATACGAGGACATGGCAAAGCATCTAGGAATGACTCTGTCCACTAGCAAGTAAGTGCCTCAGTGGGAAATGACCCTTCCATTTGAAAGCTACTGATTTTTGCCCGGCTGATGTGGCTCGGTGGTTGAGCATTGACCCATGAACCAGGAGGTCAGGGCACAATTCCAGGCCAAGGCACATGCCCATGTTATGTGCTCACTCCCTAGTAGGGGGCATGCGAGGCAGCCAATCAATTATGCTCTCTCAGCATTGATGTTTCTATCTCCCTCTCTCTTCCTCTCTCTCTAAAAATCAATAAAACTCTTTTTTTTTTTTAAAGAAATACACTGATTTTTAGAGGGGGGGGGGAAGACTGCACTTTTGCAGAAGAGAGCAAAGGGTATATGGAATAAGGTTTGTATTAAGACGTACAAGACAGATTGATAATGAATGGCAGGTAATACGGAATTTACAAAGCGGTATGTAAACTTAGTTCTCCCATGTTTTAACAAACATAATGATATTCCTCTAAATCCCAAATAAATGTCAGAGTCTCTCATCTTCTGGATTCAGAAGTTCAAGCAAACCATTACACTGCCTGCTATGGACAGAGCTCATGGTCTAGGGCTAGTCGGATGAGCACATGTTGGTGTGAGTCCATAGAAAAACAACTAGGCAGAGCCCATCCTGAGCAAAAACAAAGCTCGCCAGCTCCCTTGCCCAGTGAGGCTCTGCTCTGGGACATATGATTAAATGGTTACGTGTGGCCGAAACCCGTTTGGCTCAATGGATAGAGCGTCGGCTTGGGGACTGAAAGGTCCCGGGTTCGATTCCGGTCAAGAGCATGTACCTTGGTTGCGGGCACATCCCCAGTAGGGGGTGTGCAGGAGGCAGCTGATCGATGACTCCCTCTCATTGATGTTTCTAACTCTCTATCTCTCTCCCTTCCTCTCTGTACAAAATCAATAAAAAAAATATATTTAATAAATAAATAAATAAATAAATAAATAAATAAATAAAATAAACGGTTACGTGTGAAGACTCAGGACCTCCTACCAGACTAGGTCCTCTTATCTCCGGTACAGACTGGGAAGTGGAGATGAAGCAGCAGCCACGATGCTCTCGGGTCAGATGCGATGGTACCAGAGCATCCTTGCTGTTTCCCACGAGCTCTCAGCTGCCAGCCCTGCTGGCCAGTCCATGTCCATGGGCAGCCACACAGTGGTCCACGGGCAGCACCAGCTCTCCCTCACAGCCCACCGTGAGCCGGAAGGGCCTGGGGTCCCAGACTCCTAGGTTCCCATCTGTGCACCCAGACCAGGATTTCACAAAAGGGCAGCAGTGACCTTTCTCTGGTCCTGCAACCTCTCCTGTCAGACTTTTACTTTTCCCTCTTCTCCTATAGTAAAACCTCTTATTCCATAGTACTCCTAGTGGTTTGGCACCTCTGAGTGAAGTCTGTCTAATATATTGGGTGAAAGTAAAATATTAGCAGGAAAGTGTGTGTGCGTATGCGTATGCGTGTGTGGTATGCCTAGGTGCTAAAATGGTATCTGGCACAAAATAGATAACCAAAAAATGTTAGGTGGATGGGATGGATGGCTAACCAGTTAGCATCACAAAACAGGAATCCTTTTGAATAAATGATTTTTTTTTCAATTAAGAAACAGAAAAACCTAGACCCATTTATACTTTCCCATTGAGTTCTAAATTGTGCTACTATATACGAAAGGCTGTTGAGATTACAACCTGTAACACACACGCCATAAAACTTAAGCTTTGAGAGGCATTTCTACTACTCTTCAATGTGTCCATGTTCTATACAAACACATCCTTGTAAAATATTTTTCCCCTCCTGATACTTTTCCAGTTTTTATGACAGAGCCACCTATAGTCAGAGCTAGGCCCTCCATAGATCTTTGCAGAATCATTTTTTTTTTTTTTTACCATTTTTACATTTGTTAGTTTAACTCAGATCTCTGGGCCTCCCCTGGGTTTTCCCTGTGCTTCTAAATTCCGGGCAGGTTACTGAATTTATTTTTCCTTTTAATCCTTGACGTCATTAATATTCCCCAGAGCGGTCTAAGCCCTCTCCGCACCCTACAGATGTCCCACCACCATCAGATGACAGTCCTACAATCATCAGCCTCCTGTACTTAGTAAGTGCTCAATAAAAATCTCTTGATTTGGTAAGTAAATGGACTTTCTCTTAGGAATACCTCAATAGCGATTTAGTTCTAATTTTCATACATTTGGATTCTTTTGGGAGATGCATTATTACTCTATTTGTTTGGGGATCTGAATGAATCATTTTGGGAAATGAAGGTGAGTTTCCATCCTTAATGTTATCGGAATAATTAACTCAAACATGAGCCTCAAAATGCATCTCCAGTCCAGAAAGTGGGTGATGAGCTGATGAAACAAACATGCACTGATCCTTCGCTCGACATGACTGCAGTGGCCGTGAGAACCACCTCCAGCCGCTCCTGCTCACACACCTTAAACTGCTTCCCACACGTGGAGCACAGGAAGTCCTTGCGGTCCGAGTGCCGGAGCATGTGGAGGCGCAGCTTGTCAGGGCGGCAGAAGGCCTTGTCGCACTCCGTGCACTGGTAGATCTTTTCTGAGTGGAAGCTTCGCACGTGTTTTTTCACCTGCCAGCGAAGACAGAAAAAAGTCAGGGGACTCCAAAGGCAATGACCAGGCAGCTTATCAACTCTAGAGGGCGCCAGAGGCGTTGCCAAGAACTTTCAGAAACTGAGCAAGGTAATCCCATTAGATGTGACCAATGATTGGCCTCAGCAACACACACTCTCTTTAGGACAGAGGGACAAAACAAGGAGCCAGAAGCCTTACAAATCTCAACCTCCCATAAGAGGAGGAGGAAGGAAAAGTGCTTGTAGTCAAGGCCCTGATTACATGCAACCAACGTTTTTTTCCTTTTTCAGATTAAAAACAGAGTTCCCGCCTAGCCGGTTTGGCTCAGTGGATAGGGTTTCGGCCTGAGGACTAAAAGGTCCCAAGTTCCATTTCAGTCAAGGGTACATGCCCAGGTTGTGGACTCGATCCCCATTGGGGATGTGTAGTAGGCAACTGATCAATGATTCTCTCTCATCATGTTTCAATCTCTCTCTCTCTCTCATCTCTGAAATCAATAATACATTTTAAAATAAGAAAAAAATAAAGTAGATTGAAGAAACGTCCTCAACTGTGAAGTTGTTACAAAGAAAGGAAGAAAATGCAGGTGAGCGGTGACGGCAGTCTCAATCTTCCAAAAAATCCGTTTCTCTCACCAAAAGAGGGAAGCAGACAGGAATCGCAGCGGCAGACTCTCACCTGGATGAAATCTGGGAACCGCTTCTTACAGGTCGGGCAGGTGAAGTAGCCGTCATGGATATGAATGGCCACGTGGTCTTTCAGCAAATCAAGGCGGTCAAAGGACTCCGGGCAAAAGATGCAAGAGTAAGTCTTCTGGTCCGAATGGAGCTTCATGTGGCTCTCCAAGGACGCGCTGCTGATGAAGCCCTTGTTGCAGAGGTCACAGGTCAACGGGCAGTTCCCCTCCCGCCCGTGGAAGCGCAAGTGCTGGTCCAGCTTGTCCTTTTCCCGGAAGGCCTTCCCACACTGCAAGCACTTAAAAGGCCGGAAGGACTTGCGAATGAACAGATGCTGGAGAGCTGCGTTCTGAAAGACACACACAGACAAGATCATTGAGGGAGGAAATTAAATGCATGATCGCACGTTTATGAGCGAGAGGGGGATCTCTGCAATAATTGATTTTCCATAGAAATGAAACTCTAGGACACACTGGAAAAAAAGATTTTTCTGGCAAGACATTAAAAATAAAGACATCATCGCAAAGAAGTTCATCTTGAAAAGACAAACGTTTCCTGTGTTTTGTTTTATGTCTGTGTGTGTGCTTTCTTATGAAAGGACTTAAGCAATATTCAAAAACATATTCCCAAAAGAGGGCTTGCTCAGTAAGACAAATCCTAAAGTGACGTGGGATAGAAATTGCAGACTTGGAAGAAATGACTTGGGATTAAGTCACACGTGCATGAATAAGGCTGGAGCAAGTCAGTCAAACGTCACTTGTCCAAGTCCTTGAGAAAAAGAATTCAAAGCTTGGCCCCAGGAGGTCATGGTTTGATTCCTTGTCAGCGCACGAGCCTGGGTTGCGGACTCAATCCCCAATGTGGGGCGTGCAGGAGGCAGCTGATCAATGATTCTCTATCATCACTGATGCTTCTATCTCTCTCTCCCTCTCCCTTCCTCTCTGAAATCAATAAAAATATGTTTTTTAAAAAGTAAAAATAAAGAATTCAAAGCTTGATTCAAGTGTTTAGTAGAAAAAAATATGGTAATAAAAAGAACTAAAAGGTAGCACTTGCCAAGGGCTGGGTGAAGGAGGCAATGGATACGGGGTTTCTTTTGAGGGTGATGGAATGTTCTAGAATTAGACAGTGCTGATGATTGCACGGCTGTGGGAATATTCTAAAAACCACCATAAAGGGGCGGATTTTATGGTATGTGAATTATGTCTCAATTTAACAAAAAGAACTGAGAGAGAAACAAAGGATTTGTGTGAACATGTTTGCTCATGAGGTAAGATTCATGAGTGCACGTGATAAATGAAGATTGTATATTTAATCACTTCTACCCAGAAAATGGCAGAGGACAAACCTCAATGCAGCTCGTTAGTTCCACTGGTTAGCATGCCATGCTAACCAAGTTAAGCGTATTGCTTTGTTTCCTGTCTAAACCAGTCCGTTTTGCCTCTGCCCCCTTTTCAGTCACAGACTGCATTTCTAATATTGATTAGCCACCTAGGAAATTCATGCCATTGTTATGGGGGATCCAAGGGAGAGAATACGGATAGTCAGGGCAAATTCATCACCACTATTGGAAAAGCAGCTCATCTCTCCTGAAAACAGATTACAGTCATCTTTCACACAGATAGCACAGAACCAACATCTTAGCTAAACTATAATGCAGTTTCATTCATTAGCTCCTCCACAACCAGGGGAAAGGTCTACCTAGCTATGAGAAGGGGGAAATCCCTCAAAAAGAAGAATAAAAATTAAAAAAAAAAAAAAAAAAATATATATATATATATATATATATATGTATATGTATGTGTGTGTGTGTGTGTATATATATATATATATATATATATATATATGCTTAGGTAAGTAGAAGGGAACAGTAATGGAAGGATTAGTGGAACTTTTAAGGCATTATTTGTACAACAAAAAGTACAATGAACAATGCTTAGACCCTTCATTTCAAATTACACACGGCAACTTCTAAATTAAATTTGCTATAAAATAATCATTTCGGGGGGAAAGGCAAAATACTTGGTTTTGAGTTAGCGAGAATTCTGAGCCTAGCTGCTCAGAATTTCCTCCTCCGGGCCGCTCTGGCAGGGCTGAGGTGCACGTACGCTCCTATCTGGAGCAGGCCTTTAGCAATTCTCCTATCTTCCAAGATGATTGGGGCTGCTCCAGGCTTGCAGCAGATTTTATTCAATTCTCTTGAACACTTTCAATGAAATAAATACCTTATTTCATTAGAAGTGTTCAAGGGAATTAATTGAATGTATTTCATAAGAAAATCAAAAAGAATTATTTCAAACTTTCCTGTAGCATCGTCAGGGATCTTTAAGAATAGACCTTTCTCAAATCAGCCAGACCTCGCTCTCACTTCATTCTACTGTAGCTGTTGCTCAACCTTTTAGATCTACAGATCCTTACTCTATGTCAAAGTTCTCGGTATTTTAGCTCCTGTCAAACTTTATGGAAACATGGCAGAAAAGCAAATGCTGCCCTGAAATTCAGAGTCCAGATTCAGAGGGCTTTCGGCAGGTAAGAATCTTTCCCTTCACCCAAGTCACTCACGTTTCCAAGGGCAGACACGGAGCACACCACCCGACCTTGGCCTCGCTGGAAAGTCCATTTCTCCTTGGATGTCAACTCCAGAACTCAGTTTGGTTTTGATCCATGATGCTAATAAGGCTCCTGTCACTTCTGATTATGGATGAGCATCCTCAGACGCTTGATCTAACTGAGCAGCCACCTGGCTCCACTTCCTTGCTTCTTGGGACAACTGTCTAGGTCCTCAAGAACTACGGTAGATTGCATTTCTCTGATCTGATGATTCTAATGCCATGGTCAGCAACCTGGGGCTCGTGAGCCACATGTGGCTCTTTGGCCCCTTGAGTGTGGCTCTTCCACAAGATACCACGGCCTGGGCGAGTCTATTTTGAAGAAGTGGCGTTAGAAGAAGTTTAAGTTTAAAAAATGTAGCTCTCCAAAGAAATTCCAATCGTACTGTTGATATTTGGCTCTGCTGACTAATAAGTTTGCCAACCACTATCCTAATGCAATCCTCACATTGCACAGCAGGAGTACTGGGACCATTCCGACCATGAAAGCAGGCCATTTCACTCTGCTATCTTCTGTAGTTTGGAGCTACAATTGGCACACATTTCCATAAGAAATCATGAAAAATGGTGAGGGCAGCACAAGTGCATCCATTATGGATCCTCTAATGCTAATTTCTATTTATGAGATACAGCCACAGTCAACCACACCACACTACACGGTGCAGAAGCTAACAGAAGGAAGCCCAAGTGGTAGAGTTGATAAAATCTGTGATGAGAGGTTCCACTTACAATGCAGTGAGTTCTGAGACCACAGATTCTTTGCAAAGACCATAACATGTTTCTAAAGTTTGATATTAATAGCTAAGGAAACCCAAACTCTTGATTAATTTTTATATTATTTTGATCCTGCATTCAAAGCCTTGGGTGGGCTAGCCCTGCCCGACATACCTCACTCACTGCTGTCCTTCGCCTGGTTATGTCCCATAACCACACCATGCACACCTTTCTCGGCATGCATCTCATGGCTGCCCTCCTTTGAAACCGCCGACCTTCTTCTGGCCTCTATGAAGGACTAGTTTTAAGTCTCACTACATCTATGAATTCATCTATTGACGCCTTCATCTTTTTTGTTTGTTTGTTTGTTTGTTTTGCCTTTCACTCTTCAAAGTTCTTATAACAATTACACGCTAAACTTTTAAATTTAGCACTTAGCAACTTACATTAGCATGTCTCCCAATCAGACTGCAAGCTGCAATAAGACACGCCTCGGGGAAAATTCCATTGTACACAGCACATGCTGAGCACATGTTAGACTTCAATACCATCCCATGAGTCACTCAGACTGTCTTAGAGCTGGAAGGGGCCTTGGATTGATCATTTAGTCCTACCCTTCATTTTGTGTCTGAGGAATCTGCAGCCATGACTTACTCGCTGATCTATTGGAAAATCAATTATCATTATTCATGAACTAATTTGCATTGACTGCCGCAACCAAGTTGTAGGTCCTACCAGGACTTAGTGAGTACAGGTTGCAAAGGATAGCAGATAAGGCAAACACTTAAAGGAACATTCTGTTATTGAAACACAGAAACCAACCTACCTGCAGCTCCAACTGAGCAGGCAGCATTAGAGGAGAGAAAAATAGTTACATTACCAATTGGATTGGAAGACTTCCTTTCAGGTGGTCAGTGCCAACCTGGACAGAAAAGATGAGAAAAATACATAGCCCTACCTTTTAGAATGTATGAGAGGGGAAAAAATAGCTCAACTGGCCTTTAAAAAGCCATGTGCACATGGCTTTTGCTTTGACATGAGGAACCTTGTACCAAAACCAGCAACCCACTCACTCAAGAATACAAGTACAATCATAGCTAGATTATGCTTGTATGTCCATATCTTCACTACACAAGTAGGCTTTAGATTTTTCCGTTAAAAAAAAAAATTAAATCTAGTAAGCATTTCTCTGAATTAAGTGAAAAATCAGAATGGCCAAAGCAGAGAAGACAGTAATTGCGCAAGAGGGTGAAATGCAGACTGGGAAGTAACGTGGAATGATGGATGGGAAGTTTCGCAGCTGTTTGCCTTTCTGGTCTCTGTTTCTCTGTGTTTATATACACTTTTGAATAACATTCATGGAGCCACAAGTGTTAGATGTGTCTATTCCAGGAACCTCACTAAGGTGGGCTCAGAGCCCTTTGATGCTACCATGAGGCTATTAATGTCTAAATGCATTTGTATAAGCCATGGACTAGACTATTTTTCAAAGTCCCTTCTAGTACATAGGCATATAAGAAGACCAAAAGAAATATAAGCTGCACCTATGCAAGTGATAAAACCAACAGAAACATTAGCTAAAACCATGAGCCATCTAGAAATTGGAAAGTTATTCAAAAAGAGCCCTGTCGCCCGCACATAAAGTACTAATAAAAGTCTTTACACGTCCTGCTCAGAATCGGGTTTAAGGCACCGTTTTCTGAATGCACACTGTCAGCACAGGCACTTACTTCACAAAACCACGTTGCTCTCCATATGCACCCCTGCAGCTCCTAACGGCTATCAGCAGAGTAAGAATAAGACACATCCGCCTGAAGCCAGCGGGCCCTACAGCCCTGTGGCCTTGAGTCAAGATGCAGGGCACACAGGGGAGATGCTGACCTGCTCCCGGACCTACAGCTTATCTTCGAGCTTCCCTTAGGGTCGTCCCTGCCACATCAGCTTGGACACAGGTCCCTTTGCACTGATGGCTGATGACACTTGCCAGTCTCCCCTTGGAATCTGCAGATACCAAATGAAGGCGCCCCAGAGTAATGTGAGAGCTATGATTGGACACGGATGAGCCTGGCTTACATGTGCGTAGCTATTACAATACAATGAAATGCACTCCATTTCCAATCAGTGAGCTTAGGGATCCAGAGAGCCCTGGAACTTTAACTATACCAGTCCAGGAGCTGCCAAAAGCCCAGCTCTGCGTCCTTAACAAATGGATGGACTCTAGAAACAGGCCCCCAACCTGCCTGCCACAGGACACAAAGACACTGAGACACAGTTAGCACCTTCTTCCAAAACAAGGGGACTGAGCATGGACTAAGCCAGGTGCGAGATTTGGAAGTGGATATGAACAGGTTGGAAGACAGCACCTTTCGGCCGGCTGACTGGAGAAAGGCCAGCGCCCGCTTCCCACTTACTCGGATGCGTTTGGCCCTGCGCATGTCATCGGCGGTCAGCGTGCTCTGGGTGGGCAGCACGCTCTCCTCGTGCTGGGGCTGCAGGTGCAGGGTGTGAGCTTCCGGCTCCTGCTCCAGGGAAGACGGGGGCTCCTGTGGCAGCGGGATCGGGAGGGTGGTCTGTTCTGGTTGATCCAGCCCATTCAGGGTAGCTGGCTCAGCCTCATCAAACTGCTCCTTGGGGGAAAAATGTAGCAGGTCCTGAAATGGCAATAACCAGGAATTAGTCCCTTACCTAGATCAGGATGAGCGTGAGAAAGAGTGTCAGCTGTGGTTTTGAATTACTGCTTTTTTGAAATGGCTAGGGCAGTGGTCGGCAAACGGCGGCTCGCAAGTCACATGCGGCTCTTTGGCCCCTCGAGTGTGGCTCTTCCACCAAATACCATGGCCTGGGTGAGTCTATTTTAAAGAAGTGGCATTAGAAGAAGTTTAAGTTTTAAAATGTTGGCTCTTGCCCTGACCAGTTTGGCTCAGTGAGTAGAGTGTCAGTCTGTGGACTGAAGGGTCCCAGGTTCGATTCCGGTCAAGGGCATGTACCTCGGTTGCAGACACATCCCCAGTAGGGGGTATGCAGAAGGTGGCTGATCGATGTTTCTCTCTCATCAATGTTTCTAACTCTCTATCCCTCTCCCTTCATCTCTGTAAATAAATCAATAAAATATATATTTTTAAAAATTTTGTCTCTCAAAAGAAATTTCAATTGTTGTACTGTTGATATTTGGCTCTGTTAACTAATGAGTTTGCCGACCACTGGGCGAGAGTCGTAATGCTCAGAAAAAGTATTTTCCTCCTGGGAAAGTTAATTAGACAACTACCTGTAGAATGTGGAAATTATGAGACATTCCAGGTCGCTTCATGAGGAAAAGACTCTTCTGGAACATCATTTTTTTAATTTTTAAACTAATTAAACAGTCCCCCAATATCTCCAGACAAATTCAAAACTTTAGGGCAAGAAAGTTGGGTTTTTGTTCTAATATCTGAAAATACAGTTTTCTTTGCCTCTCTCTAGCCACACATTTTTTTTTAACCTAATTCATTTTTATTGCATTAAAAAAAAAAAAAAAAAAGTTAACAGCACGTTTAAAAAACCAACCATGCCCTGGTCCTTCTTCATGGATGCCTTAGAAAGCACTGCTACTGACTCCCTTTCCCAGCCTGCACTGGGCTTGGGCTGCTGCCCCAGGCTGTGGGCATGTGAAGTCCTTTGGGTCAACAGCCACACTTTAAGCAACAGGCAGCAGAGAGCTGGCCAGACAGAGCTGTCATCCTCAGAAGGGCATTTTCATTAAATCCAATAGTAGTGTCGGTACATCCTCTAATTAAATACAACAGGAGTGCCGGTACGCCCTCTAAGCCAGCACCTTTCCCATGCGCCCCAGTACCTGTGTCCCATCATCACACTTCTCCCCGTTTTCAGTGGTGATTTCCAAGCGGATAAACTTTGGAGGGCGTCCTGGCCGACGACCTGGGCCAAATCGCCTCTTGCCTCGTCCCCTCCCTCTGCACCTCGTTCTGAGGATAAGAGATTGGGTTATGATTAGTCATGGCTACATAATGCGCTGTAACAAATACTTTCCCAAATCCTGATTTCCTTACTTTATTATTCTTCCTGATTTTTTCCCCAATGGAAACAATAGTTTCTGCTAATATGTACTTTTTAAATGTCTCATCTTTGCTGTCTAGAGAGCTCAAAGAGATGTCTCAAATTATTCAGAAAAAAAGGAGCTAGAGCCATGGCCGGTGTGGGTCAGTGGACAGTGCAACCCATCCCTCCGCCTACTCTGCATGGCACCTCGCAGCAAAGGAGCTGGAGATGGCACGGCCACGCTGGTGGTCTCCCTGTAATTCATGGCCATGGACTTCAGCGAGCTCCCAAGGCTGCAGGTAATCATACTGTACTTCCCAGACCATTAACTTCCCACTCCCTAAATGCTGTCACACTGTCCCCTCTCTTCAAATCCTACAGCGGTTGGTAGCCCTACCTCTGTCCTCTGGTCCTTTCCCTTCCAAACCACTCTCATTCTTACTCCCTGTCTTCACTCTTGCACCAATATAAGCTAAAATGGTTTTATTTTTATCCGGGTAGATGTTTTAAAATATAATTGACATCACAATACTCCCTGATCAGAACCCTCTAAAGATTTCTTATCAACACTCAGAATAAAATCCAAATTTCTTACCATTACTTAGAAGGCCTACCCAATCTGTATAAAAAATTCCCCCCCTTCCGAAGCCAGTTTGGCTCAGTGGTAGAGCGTTGGTTTGCGGACTGAGAGGTCCCAGGTTCGATTCCGGTCAAGGGCATGTACATTGGTTGCGTGCACATCCCTGGTAGGGGGTGTGCAAGAGGCAGCTGGTCGATGTTTCTCTCTCATCGACGTTTCTAGCTCTCTATCCCTCTCCCTTCCTCTCTGTAAAAAAATCAATAAAATATTTAAAAAAAAAAAATTCCCCCAGCAGCCTACCTGTTTTTTATTTTGTCTATACACACACATATACACAAACACTTATTAGTGTATAAACAATATGAAATGAGTCTGGAAAACTTAAGTTTTTGAAACCTTCCCCATCATTCTACCTGCTAAATACATCCAGTTTCTCATCATGAGAATTGAGATGCTGTTGCAACTGCTCCGAGCTTATAAATCGGCGGTTACATTCATAGCAGGGCCAGTTCTTCTCTTGCTCTCGAAGAACTACAGTCACAGGAGAGAAGTTATAAAGGCTGATGATCAATAGACACCAATAAAACTCAAGCATCCTCCCCCACTCATCTCACCACAGCCGAGTTCATAAACATACAGTGTCTGCTACTTGCATTACTGTTTAACATCAAAGGCTAAAGTTTAACAGAGAATAATTTTTAGGACCTTATTTTCTGATATATTCATGATGGAACAAACATCCTCATACTTACCCTCTTCCACCCCAAAACACACACACACACACACACACACACACACAGCCTCACCACACTGGAAGGACAGAAAGTGCTACAGTGGATATCTGTGTCCAGATAATCTAGTGATTCAGATGCAAGCTTCAAAATCTTATTTTAACACAAATAACTTGAAAATCAATGCCCAATATAACCACTTTGGCACAATGTTCAGAGCGGATTATATGCATAACCTTTGACCCAGCAATTCCGCTCTGAGAGGTACACCCCTGAAATGCACACACGTGTTCATTAAAAGACATGTATAAGAATGTTCACAGTGGCACTCTTCATAGTATCCAAAAGCTGTTAATGACCCTCCCATATAGTAACGAATTCAACCGGCTTTTGTCCTCTGGCTCCTGGGAGATAACCTCTAGACCTTGGACTCCCCCAAGTAATATGTGTTCTTGTGATTGATAGTAGTCCCTGACCAAGCCTGAATTTATGCTAATGAGATGACTCTGATGAAGGCTGCCTGTGCCAGAAAGCCAGGCCGCCTGATTACAGATTGCTTTGAGCAAGGCGACAGCAGCCAGGGAGCGGAGCAGGAGCTGGAGGGTAAGTCCAGCCCCAGGGACAGTGATTCACTCCATGGCGCCTGGGTAATGATACCTCACAAAAGCCCTGGGCATCGAAGCTCAGGTGAGCTTCCGTGGTTGCTAAGCATACATACATCAACATGTCAGGGAGGTGACATGGCCCAAGGACCGATTTGGTATTCTATTGTATGAATATACCATAATTCATTTGTCTATTTTACCGTAATGGAAATTTGGGTTGTATAAAGCAATTCTGATACTACCTACTTGGAGTTAGGTCACATAGCAATGAAAATGATCAAATAACAACATTGTACTACCCTCTTTCACCCCAAACACACACACACACACACACACACACACACACACACACACAGCCTCACCACACTGGAAGGTTTCCAAATTAATCAAGGATGAATCTCATGAACATAATGTTGAGCAAAAGGTGCAAACCGGAGGTGTACAAATCACACAGTTCTATCAGACAAAGCTTGGTGCCAACACATCGTGTCTGGGAGGGAAGTCAGGGGACATCACATTGGGGTGAGGGGCAACTGAAAGAAGCACAGAGGCCTCCTGGGACACAGGTCCTATTCCATACCTGCACCCGGGTGCAGGTTACACAGGTATGTTCACTTCATGAGAAGTCGCCGAGCTGTATACTTATATCATTGGTACATCTATGTACGGAGGTTATACTACCGTAACGTTTATGTTACAAACACAATCGATGCCTGTCTGGCTATGTCCCCAGAGATTACATCTAGATAGGAATCACCCTCTCATTTAGCATCTGCAGGTTTTCATTACATTAAAGACTATTTCCCAGCACTCATGAAAGAGACATAAATACGTCACTGTCATTTGATCCTAGAATTAGACAGGGATGTGTAACTCTAGAAAGCCTACTGGAATATCTTTTTAAATATGCTGAGATAGAAAAATTAGGGATTGCATAAATATACAAACCACGTAAGTCAGAATTCATATAGAACATAAAAAAAAAATTAAAAAAAAAAAAAGGCAGCCACCTTTCCTTTCTTCCTCTGAAATGTCATGAATTTTCTGGTTCACGAACTCAGCGTAGGACGCGGCATACCACACCTGCAAGAACCAAGTGCAACGTCAGCCACTGGGGGCCATCACCACGTGTTCCTGCGAGCTTAATTCTCAAATACTTCCCCTGCTCACATGAAACAACGCGGGCTTTCCCACAGCCTGTGGAGGACAGCTCATAGCAACAACACACCCCACTGTGCCCAGCCCCTCCAACGCCCGACAGCAGATGGGCACTCAGGAAGTTCATCTGCCAAGACACACAGTGTGCTTTCTTCTTCCTTTTTTTTTGTTATTAAAACAACTTCACAAGAGGGAATGTTCATGACTCCTCCTCTAAAAAAAAAAAAACACAGCCTCTCCTGGTGTTTTTATCTGTATTTAAACACGGGTTTTCACACAGCTGTAATCACCGCGGCTTCCACCCCAACCAGTCACCAAACCGCTCTCACCCAGGGCCTCCACATGCTGCCACGCCTTCCTGGTCTCTTCCCCCCTCCCTGCATCTGCTCCATGCCTGGCTCTTCTTCTTCTCCCTGACTTCTAAATACTGGTGTTTCTCGCCCTAGTCAGTTTGGCTCAATGGAAGGAGCGTTGGCCTGTAGACTGAAAGGTCCCAGCTTCAATTCTGGCCAAGGGCACATGCTATGGTTGTGGGCTCGATCCCAAGTGGGGGGCGTGCAGAAGGCAGCCGGTCAATGATTCGCTCCCATGATTGATGTTTCCATCTCTCTCTTCCTTTTCCTTCCTCTCTGAAATCAATAAAAAATAAATAAATAAATAAATAAATAAATACATACATACATACATACTGATGTTTCTCAAAGCTTAATCCAAGTTCAGGGCCTTCTTCATTTTTGCAAAGGTGACACATCCATTTCCAACCAATTCTATGCTAATGACTCCCAAATCAGTATCTCCATCCTAGACCCTCCCTGTTTCCTCCTCGTACATTCTATTGTCTACTTGTATTACAGATATTTCACAAATAGCTCCAACTTAACGTGCCCAGAACTGAATTCAAGTTGCTCCCCAATTCCCCTACTAACCACTGCTTACTTTCACCATTTCTATAAATACCCAATTGCTCATATTTGAAACCCAAAAGGTTATCTTGGGCTTCTCAGTTTTCTTCTGTAACCCTTTAGCAAAAACTGTTTACTTTTGAAAGTTCTTCATCTCTGTCTGTGCCACTAGATACATGCCAATAAGCCTACTCTTTGCCACTCTTGCTCCCTCAGCCCATCCTCCACCAAGAAGCTGGAGTGGTTTTCTTTTTTTTCTTTTTTTTAATATATTTTATTGATTTTGTACAGAGAGGAAGGGAGAGAGATAGAGAGTTAGAAACATCGATGAGAGAGAGTCATCGATCAGCTGCCTCTTGCACACCCCCTACTGGGGATATGCCTGCAACCAAGGTACATGCCCTTGACCAGAATCGAACCCGGGACCCTTCAGTCCCCAAGCCAACGCTCTATCCATTGAGCCAAACCGGTCCCGGCTGGAGTGGTTTTCTTAAAACACCGTCAGGTTCCGCCATATCCATGCTTAAAAGCCAGCAACAGTGTCTTGTTCGTGACAACCTGACATGTCTGACAGTTTCCTAAGGGCACATAAGCTGGTCCTACTTGCTAAAGAATCCCAGCTCTCATCACTCTGCTTCACCGTTTCTTCAACCAAGAGGCCCGTGGACAGTTCCTCAAACATGCTAGGTCTTTCCCACCCCACCCCACCCTTCATTTGTCCTTGCTGTTTCACCACCGGGAATGCTAGGTTCTTTTCCTCACCATCCACTAACCCTGCTCCACTGCTGGCCCCTTCTCATTAGCTAGTTCTCGACCTAATTATCTCTTTGGCGAGGCCCTCCCTCTCCAGCGACCTAAACAGGTCCAATCTTTGTCATCTGCTTTTTTTGTACCATTTATTTCCTTCCTAATGCTCACCACCATTTGATATTGTTTGCTTATTTATACCCTTCGCGTCTTCCCCCTCCCCTCATCTAGAGTACAAGTTCCCTAACACAGGGAACCGTCCATCTTTTCCTCGTGTCTGAAACCAGCAGGGGTTCCATGTAATAATCCCTAAATGAATGAATCCTATATCATTGTTATGGAACATTATTTTAGCAATAAGAAAATACTAATTTTGAGAAATAAAATAATTTTAAGAAATAAAAGAATTCATTTTTAACTGTGGATACTATTCCACAAAGTCTATATTCTAAAATGTACTTAGCCATGACCCTATGGTTGGATTTTTAGGTGATTGTGGTTTTGCTGTTATAAATTCAGGGGAGAAAAAAAAAAAGTAAGGGAAGCATTAATCACAACTCCTAGCGGAGTCCCCCACAGACCCCACTCCGTACCTTCAGCTCCTGCTTGGGCTCCACGTTCTTTATGGTTGTGTAATACACGTGATGGCCATACTGGTAAGCCACCAGGTTCTGCTCCAAGTGGTTCTGGGCCGGACGCACGAACATCATCCAGTTACAAAGGGTCTCATCAGACAACTCAAACCACAGGTCTTCATGCAAGTCCCTGTCTTTCCTGTCCCCTTTGTCAAGGGAAACCTGCAACCAAAGAGAACATGAAAAGCCACACCAAACAACAAAAGTCAGCTCTTCAATATGCTCTGCCTTAGCGCCATAGGAGATGGGAGATTAAGCCATATGTCCCGGTTCTCCCCTTTAAAAGTAAAGGGCACACTGGGTTAGGAGACTCAGTAGGAAAATGTGTGCCCTTTAAAAGTAATAAGAACACGAGTGAACTGCGAATAAAGTATAACTTACCTTTAGGTGAATATAACAGTCTTTCAGCTCGGACTCCCTGACAAGGGGTCCCTCCACGGGGCCAAACTGGGTGCGCTTAGGGATGCGCCTTTTGGAGAACACACCTCCAAGGAACCGGTCAATGTAGAGGACCAGGGGGAGGCTGGCTCGGGCTCTGGTGAGCACGGGACGGTTGGGGATGGGGTGCAAGGGGCCGTGCTTCGGGCACACTGAAGAATGGGCATTGTTACACTCCTCACACCCTGCAACAAAAAGAAAACCCACAGGTCAGATCTTTCAACATGACTTGATCTCAGGTAAAAGGTCCTTAGCTGAGCCCTGGCCAGGTAGCACAGTTGGATAGAGCAGTGGTTGGCAAACTGTGGCTTGCGAGCCACATGAGGGTCTTTGGCCCCTTGAGTGTGGCTCTTCCACAAAATACCACGGCCTGGGCGAGTCTATTTTGAAAAAGTGGCATCAGAAGAAGTTTAAGTTTAAAAAATTTGGCTCTCTGCCGGGACCGGTTTGGCTCAGTGGATAGAGCGTCGGCTTGCGGACTGAAAGGTCCCGGGTTCGATTCCGGTCAAGGGCATGTACCTTGGTTGCGGGCACATCCCCAGTAGGGAGTGTGCAAGAGGCAGCTGATCGATGATTCTCTCTCATCGATGTTTCTAACTCTCTATCCCTCTCTCTTTCTCTCTGTGAAAAATCAATAAAATATATTTAAAAAAAAAAAAAAAAAAAAAAAAATTTGGCTCTCAAAAGAAATTTCAATCATTGTACTGTTGATATTTGGCTCTGTTGACTAATGAGTTTGCCGACCACTGGGTTACAGCATGCTCCTGATACACCAAAGCTGCGCATTCGATCCCTGGTCAGGGCACATGCAGAATCAACCAATCTATAATAATAAAAGTATAATATGCAAATCGACCAAATGGTGGGACAGTGAATTGACCATCAGGATGACCTTCCAGACAACCTTCCGGATGAAGCCAGGGCTGCGAGGGCCTACTCTTGCACGAATTTCATGCACCAGGCCTCTAGTAGATGCATAAAGAAGTGGAACAACAGATCGATGTTTCTCTTTCTCTCTTTCCTTTTCTCTTTCTTTCCCTTCCTCCCTCTTAAAAAAATCAATTAAAAAGTTCTAAGCTAAAAAATCCCTAAGTTTTCAGACCAAAATTCAATTAACTCCTATAATTACAATACCCATTCAATTGTAATATATTAGCTTTCATAGATCAATAAAATCCTGAACTTTTCCTCTAAAATCGGGCAGAATCAGCTACGTCTGCCAAAAGTAATATGCAGGCTATGGCTGTGACTTATTTCTCTACTGATATTAATTCAAATGGTGGCCACTAAATTTACAAATCAATTGTAATATGTCTGAAAAGAAAAAAAAAAAGAAAAGAAGAGCTTATTAGGCTAAATGCTATAAAATCTGATGAGATGAAAAAGGTGAATTTTATAGTGTATAAATTATGTCTCAATAAAGCTGTTAAAAAGATAACCTGACAATACTATTTAATCAATTTTTTTTTTCAAAAGAAATTACAGAAATCTCATTGACTGGGAACGAAATCAGAGAGCGTACTGTGCAGTTTGAGAGTTCCATGTACTCCGTGAAGATAATGCTAAAATGAATGGATTTGACATCCCAGCCTTCATTTACCTGAATGGCACAATTGGACCCACCCGGGAAGGACGCACTGGCTCATTCTTTGAGTGATCAGTTTGCACTGAGCACCCATACTCCCTGCCTCTTCCCCCACAGCACCCATCTGTCAGCTAACTGTCAGAATGATGTATATACAGCCACTGGACCACACAGAGATCATACGCACGACCCTTAGCTAATTTAATTAACCAATCATAGTTCACCAGCTCTGGCTGTGTGATGATCTGGCTTAGGAAACAGGAATTTCCAATTTCAACAATTCTCCAATAGTGAAGAGTTACTTTGCATGACTGTCTATAAGAGAAAGTGATTTTATGTGTATTTTGACTAAGGGGTGGCCTTGAAAACACATGCATTCAAGGAAAATCACACGAGGTAGTTTTCTGTTGGACATGAAGGTGAGCTCTGGCCCCATGCAAACGGGCTTTACCACCATCACACGGAAGGTCCGGGAGAAATCTGGGGAGCCCGGCGTGGCTCAGGGTTGAGTGTCAACCTACGAACCAGGAGGTCAGGGTCCAATTCTCAGTCAGGGCACATGTCCAATTTGAGGCTCAATGCCCTGGAGCACAGTCCACACAGGAAGCCTCACTCGTGAGAACTCGCTGGTACTCACATAAGTCGTGCGGGTCAAAGGGCCGAGGGGGATCCGGTTCCCAGTCATCCAGGTCTGAGTCTTCACCATCTTCCTCCTCCTCTTCCTCCGAGTCCTCATCCTCATCCTCATCCTCATCCTCTTTGGCCTCCAGTCTACTCATAGGGTTCTGCAGAGTGGTCAGAGGGTCCGAGCCGTCCACACTCTCGATGGAAGATAACACCTGGTTATGCACCGGCAATGAGGCCTGGACAAAGTCACACGACAAAGTTAGCATGCGTTCCCTTACAGTTACTGTAGACACGGGCACACGTGACATTCAGGTAGTGGTAGCAGGTATTCTTCACACCAGCCCCCTCCAAGGCCCCGGTAAAGTGATGTCCATCCATTGGCTGTAAACAGAGCCTGCCCTCATTTTTGCTATTTCTGCCCCACATCCGGGCAAGCTGATGAGACATCCCAGGGGCTCCCTCCTTTGATACTGGCAGGAGTTTCAAACCCCACCAGCACCTGACCATGTGCTCTCGAACCCTCATGCTGACCCCACGCCTCCGTTTTGACAAGACCCTGAGCCAGTCTCCTCTCTCACTCCCTCCAACCATTTCAAACTTGCTAGAGAGGCATGCCCTGTCTCCCCGGGACTGCAAGGACGTGAGCAATAGACCTTTCCTAGCCTTGTGGTGTGTGTGTGGTATCATCAGTCTTGACCTCTGACCTCAATTTTGGGTGGGGGGGGCATGAAGGAGGATGTCATCATGGTGGCTATCCATGACTTTGGGCTCCCTTTTCTGGCAAGGCTTCGCCTGCTCTCTCTACAGAACTTCTGATGTCCAGCTCTTGGAAGAGGAGAAGGAGGATGCTTGGGGGAATAAGGACACATATGTAATACCTTAACCAATAAAAAAAAAATTAATTAATTTTTTTTTATAAAAAGATCATTGCCCAATGTTTAAAATATTCAGGCTCACCTGGCCGGTGTAGCTCATTGGATTGAGCATCATCACATGGACCTAGAGGTCCCAGATTCGATTCCCAGTGAGAGCACATGCCCGGGTTGCAGGCTTGATCCCCAGTAGGGGGTGTGCAACAGGCAGCTGATTGATACGACTGTCTCATCACTGATGTGTGGATCTCTCTCTCTCTCTCTCTCTCTCTCTCTCTCTCTCTCTCTCTCTCTCTCTCTCGTTCTCCCTTCCTCTCCGAAATCAATAAAAATATCTTAAAAGGTAAAAAATAAAAATAAAATTCTCAGGCTCCAGAAAGCAGATAAAAAAGTTACCTCAAACAGTGCATGCCTGTTTTAACATGCATGCATGTAACCCTGGAGCCCGGACTCCTACATGGCATCCCACCTCTGCAGCTCAGGGCCTTCTAGAAGCTTTATGAGGGAGGACAGCGTTCTGGGAGCTGCTTGGGCTTCGGCTTCGGCTTCCATAAAAGCAGGAGGAAACAGCCGCTGAGGGAAGCTTGCACAAGGAGAAGAGCAGGGACTCCTGTCTGGCAACGGGACTGCGTTTGCCACCTCCCCTGCTGCCTTCCCACTTGCTATCTCAGAGCGCAGTTTCAATGTCGCCCTTTATTCTAAGCACTTAAATGTTATGCCTGTGTTAGTGATGAATGTTATCACACGCTGAACAAACCAAAGCGTATATATCAACCTCTGCTCCTCATAAATTCTTTATGTCTTTGCAGAGCCAACCTCAAAGAATGAATTCAGCAATTCAGAGGCGCTCCAGCGGAGCGGAGATGTATTTCCCCCGCAGATGCTGCTAGAAAGACTGTGGTTGGGCAAGGTTGCTGCTGGCTTCTCGCCACTGCTGAGAAAGCTGACATTAAAGTGGTACCAGCAACCTTCTCCTCCCCCGCGCTGAGCTCCCCCAAAAGACTGTGGCAGAGAAAAAGCCCGACGCTTCAGCATTATCCGGAAAGACTAATGTGAAAGCAGAGGCTGATCGCATAGCAGAATGGTGTAAACTACTGTTGAGAAGATATGAAAAGGGTCCATGACAATCACTGCCAGGTACAGACTGTCTATTTCCAGAGAGCACAGTAGGCACGCATACACAGTAGGCATCATTATAAATTTGTTCAATTAATGATTCACATTCAGCCTGGCCAGTGGTTGAGTGTTGACCTATGAACCAGGAGGTTATCGTTTGATTCTGCACATGCCCAGCAGGGGATGTGCAGGAGGCAGCTGATCAATGATTCTCATCATTGATGTTTCTAGCGCTCTCTCCCTCTCCCTTCCTCTCTCTGAAATCAATTTTAAAAAAACAAAACACATATATATTTTTAATAATTCAAATTCAACTGACACTTCCTGAGAGCTAGTCCCCTTACAATTTAATAAACACAGCAAGGAATATTTTTAAATTCCTTTGAGGCCAGGTCACATTACCACATCGTTCCTAAGTGGCAGAGATAAAATTCAAATTCTGACTCTGCTTTTTCCGCTACATCACAATGGCCCCTATGGAGCAACCGAAGAGGTGAGCTTTACATACACCTTGAATCCCAGAGCCACAAGGCAACCGCCCCTGCTCCAGAGACGATAGCCAGGCAGCAAGGTCGAATGGCAATGATACTGACAGAAAAAGAAAACTAAAGTATTCCAGTCCTGTGCATTTTGTCACCCACACTCAAACACAGGAGATGGGAGGAAAAGGATTTGTTAAACTTAATGGTACCCACTTAATGCCTCTCTCTGTAATTACTTCTGGAACTCTGTAATGCATTTGCTTTTGAGGAGACAATTTATGGGAGCAGTGAAATATGAAGCCACACTGGGCAGCAGCAAACACAACAGAATGCTTCTGGTCCCCACTGAGACCGATGAGCAGGCAGCATATTTCCTTCTCAGTGTGTGGGGAGTCGCACATGTTCATTTTCAGAAACAAAGAAGAGGTGGTGCTCCCAGGTCTGGAGACTATGGGTGCCTTGCTTAGGGAGGAGGGAAGACACATATGAAAAAGGCTTCAGCCCTAGCCGGTTTGGCTCAGTGGATAGAGCGTCGGCCTGCAGAAGGAAGGGTCCCAGGTTCGATTCCGGCCAAGGGCACATACCTGGGTTTCTGACTCAATCCCCTCCAGTAGGGGACGTGCAGGAGGCAGCTGATGAATGATTCTCATCATGGATGTTTCTATCTCTCTCTCTCCCTTCCTCTCTGAAATCATTTAAAAAATATTTTTTTTTCTTGTTTAATAAATCTTTATTGTTCAGATTATTACAATTGTTCCTCTTTTTTCCCTCCATTGCTCCCCTCCACCAGGCTAATAAAAAAAAAAAATTTTTTAAAGGAAGAAAGAAAAAAGCTTCAAATGGATTTTATTACCACTGAAAATAGAAATCTTTTTGCTAAGGGGGGGGGGGGAGGGGAGCATTTATCATCTGTGTTAAATGCTCATCCAACTCTCTATCTGGAATTTATCCAGGTCACAGAGTAAGCTGACAATCAGTGAGGTGTTATAGCCAGGAATAAAAACCGTGAGGGTTGAAAGGGAACTGTAATAAAGAAAGATGCTAAGCCAACGGTTATACTTCCTTGTGATGTAACTGTTCACAGAGCTATCTGAGCCCCACTTTCCTTTTGCACAGAACATAAAACAGATTGTTTCTGGAGATGGAAGAAGATAAAGAATCCTTTGAGGTAAAAATGGTAACACAATTTCTCATTAAAATACGCCTTAATATTAAAATAACAGAATACCATTTTGCCTATCAGATTGGCAAAATATTAAAAGAACCCAAGGGTGTGTGGTAATGGGCATTCTCATATAGTGTTGGTAGGAACGTAAATTTTTTCATCTCTGAAAAGCTATTTAGGGAGTCTTATCAAAACAACTTTCCCACATATAGTGACAAATTTTAAACATATGTCAAATAGAGAGAATAGTATAATACAACTCACACACCCATCACTCAGCTTCAACAAGTATCAGCTCACAGCTAACCTTATTTCAACTACTCTCCCACACACTTTCTCCCTCACTGGATTATTTGGATGCAACCTCAGGCATTGTACATTTTCTTTTGTAAATAGTTCTGTAGATAGCTCTACAGAAAAATAACTTTTATTATTATATATTATCATATCTAAAAAATTAATCATGCCGAAACCGGTTTGGCTCATTGGATAGAGGGCCGGCCTACGAACTGAAGGGTCCTGGGTTCGATTCCGGTCAAGGGCATGTGCGTTGGTTGCGGGCACATCCCCAGTGGGGGGTGTGCAGGAGGCAGCTGATTGATGTTTCTCTCTCATCGATGTTTCTGGCTCTCTATCTCTCTCCCTTTCTCTCTGTAGAAAATCAATAAAATATATTTTTAATAATAAAATAAATAAATAAATAACAACAGGAGGCCACAAAAATAAAAAAATAAAAAGTTAATAATTCCTTAATATCATCAATTAGCTAATTAGTGTTGGGATTTCCCCAGTGGTTTTGTGTTGTTGTTTTTTTATAACTGGTTTGTCCACAGTTTCCTTTAACTTGTAAATTCCCATTTCTCTTTTCTTCCTTTGCAATTTCTATGTGGAAGAAAGTAGGCCTTTTGTCTGACAGTTTCCCACAGTGTGGACTTTCTGAATACGTCCTTGTGTGCCTCTGAACTTGCTCTATTTTGCCTACCATGCTTCCTATAATCTGGTAGTGGAATCCAGAGACTCAATCAGATCCAGGTTCAACTTGGAGGGAGAAATACTTCCTATGAAACGAAGCAGAAGGTATACAACAGAAGAGGCCTATGATGAATGGTCCTCTCTTTTTCACAATATTAACCATGTTCAGAGGGTCAAGTGGATCCATCCATTGTAAAGTGCCTCATCAGCTTTTTCCTGATGGTTTCAGACTATTGTTAATGATCACTGCCTTGGGCCATATTTCATTAAAGATGAAAAGTGGTGATATTCTAAGCCAGGCATCCCCGCTTTATTTATTAAAAAGATATTTCCCTCGTCAAGTAATTGTTTACCTGAGTACATTCAGGGAGAAAGGCCATATTCTTTCTGGTCATTTACCAGTTTCCTGAGTAATGAATGAGGTGGTCCCCCTTGCAACCTCAAAAAGTGACCAATGAGTTATTGCTTCTAATGTCAGTGTGAGCTTATAGATTTTAAATATATTTAATGTATTTCAATCTATTATAGTTGCTTTCCTTTTTAAAAAAATATTTTAAATATATCTTTATTGATTTCAGAGAGGAAGGGAGAGGGAGAGAGAGAGAGAGACATGAATGATGAGAGAGGATCATCAATCAGCTGCCTCCTGCATGGCCCCCACTGGGGATCGAGCCTACAACCCAGGAGGTCACAGTTCAGTTCTGATTAGGGCACCTGCCTGGGTTTTGGGCTTGATCCCCAGTAGGGGGAGTGCAGGAGGCATCCGATGGGTGATTTTCTATCATCATTGATGTTTTTCTATCTCTCTTTCCCTTCCTCTCTCTGAAATAAAAGCATATATTTTTTTAAAGTTCAAAAGCAGAAAGTGCTTACCAATTGAGAATTTACTTAATAATCACTCGAGACACTCGGTGGTATGGCTAAGTTAACCATACTACCTAACATGAAAATAAAATTATTTGGAGTAAGACTGACAACATCTAGCTCCTGCACCTTCTTTATCACTTTCACAATCCGGAGGAAAACAAGGAAATCCCTCAAAGTCAAAAAGGCTATATTAGAAATATGGATTAAAGGAAAGAAATGTGTTAAAGGATAACCAAAAAGAATCTCAGTTTTGCAGAAGCTAGAATGAGAAAGGCTGCCATCAACTTTAATTTCCTATATAAGAAACACCCATCAAGAGAATACCCAGTACAGAGGGTTGGGGTACACTCCAGGGGATGGTAACATTCATAGTATTATCCCAAAAAACAAAGAGGCAAAAACGAACTCATTACCTGCTGAGTTGTAGCATCCTGTTGGACATAAGCTACCTGGCCAGGGTCTGTAAACAGAGTCTAGACAAAAAAAAAAATAATAATAACAACAACAAACTTATCAATAGATCTTTAGATAGCTCGCCTACACAGGAAAAATTATCCTATTGCTAAGCACCAATTCGTGGGAGAGTTAACTCCCATGTAGCTAGTAATAATCCTTCATTAATAAAGAAGATAACGATAGCAATCTTACATTTAGCCAAAGCCTTTCATTCAGATGGCACCAAAGAGACTGTGTGGGCTAAACCATCCCAACTGGCTAACATACTTAACGTTTTACTCTAAGCAAAGCCTCTCTTGAGGCTGAATGCCACGGCTGATTTAAAAGGCCTGTCATGAAAACATAAAAGACACGCCATGAACGGGGGTGCATTCACTCACACTTAACACTGTGAGCCACAAGGGGTAGACCTGCAATTAAATGAAAATGATAAACATACATAAAAATACGAAAGAGGACTACATATACAGGCACTGCAACTCTTTCAAATATAAAATGCACACATTATCAGAAGAGCAGAAGAAAAATAAACGGAATTTAATGTTCCATAGATTTTTTTTTTTTTTTCAGAAAAAGCCAGTAAAAATCACAATTTAAAAGAAAGTTCTCATAAACACATAATTTAGGTCACGATGCAGCAAAGCTGATTATAGAAAAAAAAAAATCTTCAAAATTATTTTAGCCAGGGCACCACAGAAAACTACCAGTCCAAAAAAATATTCTTTCCCCTAAAACTTTTAAAAGACTTTCATTTGCCCAAGCCTTGAGCAAATCTATGGGAATAAGAATTATGGCTACATTTTGGTTGCAAAAGAATGTAAAAGAGAGTTTCAGCCAGTGCCAGATTCTTAAATCTGACATTAAGTAATTATCAGAATTCAGACATTTAGCACGGTAATAAACTAAAAGCTGGACACAGAACAGTCTCTACATAAACGATGTGATCTTATTTTAATACAGTTAGAGGACCATGCCTAAGCAGAGGCATTCCAAAACTATCATCTCAATGTTTGGCAATTTCATGTTTATACCAATTTGAAAGGTATCAATTAGGCAAGCTCCATTTCTTCTTGGAAATGATTTGAGACTTCTGATTAAATATTGCATATAAGGGCCAATTTTTATTACAAGGATCCTACCATAAAAGTATGGAACTTAATTTTTAAATATGCTTGAAAGTGCTTTGTCCAGTGTAAAAAAGTGCTAACAACAGAAACAAATAGTTATATATTAGGGAATATGCGTGTTATACATTTGGAAACTAATACCCCAAGTCACTGGCAAAAAAAGAAAAGAAAAGAAGAACCTATAATTGTACAGCTTTTACCTTTGCTCTACTACAGGCCTGCAAATCAGTAATAAATTAATAATAAATAGCACTTAATAAGCTAGTAGGACCTTTGCTTGTACACTTAACTATTAATCTGTATGTTTCCCCTGGTCTATCTTTGATTAAGCTATACAGAACTAAATGCCATTTTTGGCCTGCTTGTTGCTACTTAGGAAAAGTAACATGTTGATCTAGTCCATGATCACTGGGGAGAAGTGATACAAGCCCACTGCTCTAACTCAGTGGCTTTCAAAAGAATTTTTAAAACATGCAATACCTGACTACTTAGTCAGGAGTACTGGCCTCTTTTCCCTTGTAGGGGTGTCGAACTCAATCAGAGAAGGGGCCAAAATCTAAAATCCAGCCTAAATCGCGGGCCGAATGGTTTACTGAACAGTCATAAACTGTCATTGTGATGGAAACGCAGCGGAGTGCAGTGATGACAGCGCGGTGCGGGCCACATTGCAAGGCCTGGCGGGACGGATTTGGCCCGCGGGCCTTGTGTTTGACACATGTGCCTTAGAGTGTCAGATTAAAAAATGACAACAGACAACATAGCAATAGCTGTTTGGCATGGGTGCCTGTCTTGAACTATAAATATATAGGTCATACAACAGAGTCGCATCTTACTGATCATGTTGCATAATAAGGTTGTGTCTGATTGGTTAATTCTTCATGCCAGAAATCCTTATATACAAGCATAGGCACCTGATTTTTTAAAAAGTCACTTTGGAGCAAAAAGCGTTGGTAATTATTATTACTGTTGTTATTATTATTATTATTATTATTTGGTAAATCAATCAAAAAGATACCTATTTTTTTGGTCAGATTGGCAAAAAATATTTATTTTTGGTGTGCCGCAGAATCTTAGTAATTAGCTTACATGTACCATGCAATGAAAAAGGTTGAAAATCACTGTTTTAATACATTAGATTTAATTTAAATAAATTCTATCTTCCTCTGCCAAGCTGGTTATAAACTCCTTGAAAGCATAAATCTTATGTGAATATCTCCTGTGTCCACAGCCACCGTGGTGACTGGCAGAGAGTAAACAGAACTAATGAGTGAACCAGCTGATGAATAAACAAACTATACACAATAGTCGTTCACATGCCTGAGCAGCTTCCACGGGATGGATGTACACCAGGGTGTGCTCGGGCCCGTCCACTGACGTGTAGGAGGCACCATCTGCCGTGTACACCACCTGCTGGGGCGGCCGACCCTGGTCATCGGTGTAGACAATCTGAGCCACAGTTCCGGCGTCTGGAACAAAGTGTACCTGGGGCAGAAAGCAGCAAGTATGTAGCGACTACCCTGCAGCACCGAACCAGTCTCACAAAGATCCGCGCGGACCAAGCAGAGTACACCACTGCGATACTAAAATACCCCCCAAGAGAGAAGGGGATGGATACATGCTCACCTCTCCTGAGTTAGTGAATGGCAGGCTAGCGCCAAGCACTTCCTCACTCATGATCTACTGCTTACTATTTTTTTATACATATTTTATTGATTTTTTACAGAGAGGAAGGATGAGGGATAGAGAGTCAGAAACATGGATGGGAGAGAAACATCGATCAGCTGCCTCCTGCACACCTCCTATTGGGAATGTGCCCGCACCAAGGTACATGCCCTTGACCGGAATCAAACCTGGAATCTTTCAGTCCTCAGGCCAACGCTCCATCTACTGAGCCAAACCAGTTAGGGCTCTACTGCTTACTATTAGGCCACTGATTTACATTCCCCATTTGCCTCAAATATCCAATGCAGATCTCTCTTTGCGGGAGCTGATAGGGGGAACTTAACTAATTCTGGAAGCATGACTGAAGGGTCCAGGTCAATAACATTCCCAAAATGCAAATTATTCGATCATGTTAAAAAAAAAATATGTGGCAAGCCTCAAAAGCCAATTGCTGTTAACACATCATAAAAACTCCACTCTGTAACTAATGGTGCCTTCCAGCAGACACATTAAAATAAGGTCACTCTCTCTCCTCCCAGTTCTTTCACACTCCAAGGCTGCACTGGAGGCATGTGAGTGAATTTTTTTTGCTGAATCAAGGACTGTCACAGAATTCCTTGCCCGCTAGATCAACACACAGAAAGTCCTAACTAAGTCCTTTTAAGGGGTTCTGGACAGCGTTTCCATTGTCCACGGGGTAAATAATTTTCCATCTACCGAGGACTGAAGCAGAAATCAAATTTCCTAAAATGTTTTCTGAGCAGTCAGCTTCAGGGGTTTGAATTCTGCAAGGCTCGAGTTTGGCACAGCGCCTGGGTCTGATATTGAAGGTACAGAAGCAGATGGCGAAGCATACTTTTGGGAGAGAAATAATTTATGTGCTGATGCTAAAGCTGATCGCTCCTAGAATGGAATCCTTACTCTCATAGTATACTCTCTTGTCTCTGGACCTAACTTATTCCCTCCGATGGAAAACAGCAAAACCCAAAGATGACATAAGCTGATTTCATCCCCGGAAACCTAGAGAGCAAATGCCATCAGCACCACAGAAACGAAGCAAACTTCCACTTCTGCACTAAGTGATCGGTCCAGCTTCTACATAAATTTAATTTGTCCAAAATATGCAGTTTATATATTGGAAGAATTAGGCTTAGAACATACTTGTGCTGTACATTTAGGTGCTGCAAGATAATTTTGTGACTTAAGATTTGCCCATTTACAACAAAACCCTGCCCTGATTTCAGTGCTTTAAAAAAGCAAAAAAACAGCCGAAACCGGTTTTGCTCAGTGGTTAGAGTGTCAGGTTCAACTTCAGTCAAGGGCATGTACCTTGGTTGTGGGCACATCCCCAGTAGAGAATGTACAAGAGGCAGCTGATCGATGTTTCTCTCTCATCAATGTTTCTCTCTATCCCTCTCCCTCTCTATAAAAAGTCAATAAAATATTTTTTAATTAAAAATAAAAATAAACAAGCAAAGAACATTCCCTCCTCCACTCGGTCTTCACCACTCGCTGTTCGCTAACCCTGAGTCCGCAGCAGGGAGAAGACAGACTTGGGAGGAGAGGGCTCAGTGAGGGAGGTGAGTGCTGCTGGCTGCTGCTGGCTGGTGACCCACGTGTGGGGACTCTGCCGTAACCACCCTTTCTTTCACTCTTCTTCAATAAACTACATTTCTGTTTATAAATAAAATACATGGTAATATATAGCTGCATTGAAGCACCTTCAAAATGGTTTCCATGAGAACAAAACAGCATTCTCAATGGCTCTGCTGGAAGCATCTCCAGAACGTTTTTTAAGTATTCAGACTCAGGCATTGAAATCATACCAGATGATCCATTTTATTCGCTGTAATGTTTATTATATTGTTTAAATTAAATTATACGTGTATACCTAAAGGTTTCCATTAACGTCCTCACTTTGATATTACTGTGATCATGCCATTCCGTGACAAATTAAATAAAAATTCCGTATTTATTATAATGCTGGAAAACTAAGTGTTGTACTGTGGTCACATACAAAACCGGCTCCCCAGATGCACGTCAAGCAGGCAGAGGGCCTGCCTCTGCCGGAAGGAGAGGGCACCGAGCCCGCAGCTGCCGGGGCAGAGTCTCAAAGGTGGAGATCCAATCACCACGGCTAAGGGACTACCCTCCAGAGCTACTGACTCAATGGGACAACTTTCAATTAGAGCTTTTCACTCCCCATTTGGAAAGAAAAGCCACTCACTTTATGGACATACCTTGAACTCCGTTACTTGCAAACAAAACCATGTGCTAAATCACATCAAAGTAACACACTTTTGCCTAGCCGGTATGCTCAGTGGTTGAGAGTCGACCTAGGAACCAGGAGGTCATGGTTTGATTCCCGGTCAGGGCACATGCCCTGGTTGCAGGCTCGATCCCCAGTGGGGGGTTAGGGGTGTGCAGGAGGCAGCCCATCCATGATTCTCTCTCATCATTGATGTTTCTGTGTCTCTCTCCCTCTCCCTTTCTCTCTGAAATCAATACAAATATATTAAATTTTAAAAAAGAGAAACACTTTCAGCACCAATAACAAAAGAACACGGAGGAGTGAGACAGACTGACATGAGCTGGGGAAAGCAGAGAAGCCACGGGGTGGTAGCTCAGCCACTCTGCATCCCACGGGAATGCACTGGGCATCCGAGGTGCTGAGCCGCTGCGGCTTCCTCGCCTCCCGACTACTCACTACTGCATGGACGCTGCTATTTGGCCGGGAGCACCTGTCCCCACGCCGGAGACCCCCTTCACCTGGGTGGCGCCCTCTTCGTGTTCTGCAGCCTCGGGCCACACGTGTGCGCTCTCATCTTTGGAATCCATCCTTCCCCTGGACGGCTCCCGTCGGGGCGCCTAGAGCAGCATGGGCCGGAGGGCAGTCACCTGTCCACCACGCAGGCGTTCATGAAGGACGGAGGGATGTCTCGGCGATGTGCCTGCCAAGAGAGAGAAAAGGAACCAAGGCTTTACATAGATGAATACATTTTAATAAATTATCATTTCAACCACAAAGAGAGAAAAATAAAACTCTGTAAAAGAGAACACCTGGGCAGCAAAAGAAACATTTTTTTATAATTATGCAAAGTCTTGCATGCTTGCTGTGTTCTAGGCATGTGATATAATGTAACCCTCATCAAAAAGACTTAAGGAAGCCTGGCCTGCTGGAATGGCTCAGTGGTTGAGCATCGACCTACGAACCAGGAGGTTACAGTTCGATTCCCAGTCAAGGCATATGCCCCAGTTGTGGGCTTGATCCCCAGTGTGAGGCGTGCAGGAGGCAGCCAATCAATGATTCTCTCTCATCACTGATGTTTCTATCTCTTTCTCTCTCCCTCTCCCTTCCTCTCTAAAGTCAATAAAAATATTTTTTTAGAAAAATACTTGAGGCAGTTCTCTTAGTTCCAATTAGGAGAATGAGGTTCTAAATGCAGGTGATGATGGTTCACACCCACGTCAGACTACACAGTCCCAGCCCCCCCTTCCACACCTGCTTAGACATGGAGTTCCCATACCACCTACAGAAATGAACAGCAGAGTCACAAAGGTAACAGAACGAGCAGAAAATGGCAGGCAGAGGAGGCTCAACTTTCTGGGCCCCCCAGTAGGCAAGTACAAGTATCAACTTTGTTTAGTCAGTAGAGGAGTGATGAGTGAACAAACCAAAAGCCTTACCAAACACCATCAGTAGCCTAATAAAGTTAGTTTTAAAAACTCCTTATAAACAGCACTACTTGCCAAAGCCGGTTTGGCTCAGTGGTAGAGCGTCGGTCTGTGGACTGAAGGGTCCCGGGTTGGATTCCGGTCAAGGGCATGTACATTGGTTGCGGGCACATCCCCGGTGGGGGGTGTGCAGGAGGCAGCTGGTCGATGTTTCTCTCTCATCGATGTTTCTAGCTCTCTATCTCTCTCCCTTCCGCTCTGTAAAAAATCAATAAAATATATTTTAAAAAATAAAAATAAAAATAAATAAACAGCACTACTTAAGCAGATATTAAAAGATTTTAGGATGAGTTACACAATATGTTCATTATACCACAACAAAGCTATTAGCTTTTTTTATAGGAACAAAAATATTAAGAAACATAAGAGAAAATGTCAATGATAATATAAAGAGCTGGCCCTCACCCAAGAGGCTCAATTGGTTGGGTATCGTCCCATGAACCAAGGGGTCAACAATTCCATTTTGGGTCAGGGCACATGCCCGGGTTGGGGGCTTACAGGAGGTAGCTGGTTGATGTTCCCCCTCTCTATCTCCCTTTCTCTTCCTCTTTGTCTAATATCAATAAAAATATTTTAAAAGAAATAAATGTGGTACATAGGTACAATGGAATACTCTCTCCTTCTCTCTCTCTCTCTCTCTACCTGAACTATTTAAGAGTAAGTTACAGATACAATGCCCTTTTACTACTAAATTCATGCTTATTTCCTAAAAATGGGGACATTTTCCCACATAACCACAGTATTCATATGAAAATCAGGACGTTACCAGTGAAACAGTACTACTACTTAATTTACAGACCTCCTTTAAAAGCTGCCAATTGTCTTGCCCTGGCTGGTTTGGCTCCGTGGATAGAGCCTTGCCCTGCAGACTGCAGGATCCCAGGTTTGATTTGGGTCAAGGGCACATGCCTGAGTTGTGGGCCCGATCTCCAGTGGCCACCGTGCAGGGGACAGCCAATCAGTGATCCTCTCTCATCATCATTGATGTTTGCATCTCTCTCTCCCTCTCCCTTCCTTTCTGAAATCAATAAAAATGCATATATGTTTTAAAAGTTGCCAATTATCTAATTACTGTGCTTTGCAGGGAAAGCAGTAGGGGGGGATACCTTTATACTCTCTGCCTCTCCAACCATGTATTGCAAATAATATAGATTCTACATAAAGTGGCATCTCTTCTACACCTTGTTTATTCCACATAATGCCATACTTTTTACATTGTTCCACATCCATACAGCATTTCCTCATTCTTTTTTTAAATATGTTTTTATTTATTTCGGAGACAGGAAGGGAGAGGGAGAGAGGTATAGAAACATCGATGATGAGAGAGAATCATTGATTGGCTGCCTCCTGCATGCCTCTACTGGGGACTGAGCCTGCAACCCGGGCATGCACGCTGACCGGAAACGGAACTGTGACCACCAGCTGGGTCCTCATTCTTTATTATAGCTGCATCATTTCATTGTAAGAATATATCATAATTTATTTAATCAATCTCATGTTGATAAGCATTTAGGCTATTTCTAGGATCTTTTGCTATTACAAACAATGCTGTGATGAACAACTTTGGACATATATCACTGTACACATGTTAGCATCTTGAATTCTTCTAATCTCTGAGGGGAGACACTGAATCCGTTAAGTGGCTGTATGACTGTTAAATCATTATTAATTTCTGAATGAATTCCAACACTGAAGCTCATCTTTCCCTCCACCCCGCCCCCAAGCACGAGGGCCCTGAGGATACCCAGGGCGAAGGCTCAGTGGAGAGACAGTTAGTACAAGCGGGATAGCGGTGAAGAGCCTGGACTCTGACCTCGATTTGGGTAGCAATTCTCAGACTTAACAGACCCTGAATTCCTCTTCCTTTTCTGCAAAATGGGGACCATATGTTATTGAGAGAATGACATGAAATAATACATGCAACATGCTTAGCACAATGCCCTCTATAAAATAAATACTCACGAATTAGCTTTTTTTAAAAACGATACTCAGTCATATTGCATTTTTCTGACTAATGGTCTGCCTCCCCATCTCATCTCTAAGTTCTTTCAGGGCAAGGACTGTGTTTGCTCACGACAGTAACTAGACCTGGCATGGGACAGGTGTCTGGAGTGGTTTAAAGATATCACCATGTGCAGTGGGAGAAAGGAGAGGCCACCCAATCCCAGCCACAGCCTTCAGGGATGACTTCTCCGAGAAGGTGAAACGTAAGGATTAATGGGAGCAAGTGAGCAGAAATGGGAAGGGACAGACGGAAACATCTTTGTTCTAATTCTACCAAAATAAGGAAGTAGATACTACATGACATAAAATTCCACCAGGCAAGGAAAAGAGGAAATTACTCCCGAGCAGATGTGAGCAGAACAGAACAGTTAATATATGCATAGGAAAGTCTGTCAGTAAAATTTAGCAATAAATTTTGTCCACAATTTTTCAAAAAAAAAACTGCCCACAATAGCAGTTCCCAATAATTTTAGAATACTGTTAGCAAATAAGGAAGCCCACGATGATGAAACCCTTTAATTCAAGAAGTGTCTAGAATCCAAAACAGAGATACAGCATACGCAGTTAGTAGTTCCTGTTCTTTAAGACGTAGTTATAAGGCCTACTGAGCTTCTGTAACTACTAAACTAAAACACCAGCATGACATTCTGCAATTATTGTTTAAAAATTTGTTCAAGAAAACTAAATTCTAAGCATGACTCCACACTAAGTAACTCATTTAACTCTAGCATCAGTGTCCTCGTCTTCAAAATCTATAATAATAAAAGCATAATATGCTAATTAGACAGAACAGCCAAACGACCTTCTGGACATCCTTCCAAACGACCTTCCAGATGAAGTCACAGCTTCTAGGGCCAAGCCCCTTGCATGAATTTTGTATACCAGGCCTCTAGTAAGAACATGCTTTCTAATGCCTATCCTAGCCTTAAGCTTAGATGGTAAGCAGTGAAGTAGAAAATCTGCAGAATCTGAATTGAATCCTGGCTTCCAGACTGTCTCTACTGCTCACTAGTTAAATAACCTTGGCCAAATCACTTAAACTCTCAATATCACCACATGTAAGATGGAGATAATTGCCTCCTCCAGTTATGGTGTTATTCACATGATATATGTGAAAATGCTAGGTACAAGATCTGGCATATAGTAGTGCTCAAATACATCCATTTTTATAAGAGCTTATAAGAGGTTCAGAATTTTCAAAACATTTCATATTTTTAACACCTCACAATGTGTCAAATAACAAACGCCCTGGACATGAACTTCCTTTATAATAAGGTTTGCCGTATATGTTTTCCTTTATAACTACACAAGTTATAAAACCCTGTGGATCTTTGTTTTTCCTTCTATGATTTTCATTATTTTATTGTTCAATTGCAATTGACGTTCAGCATTGTTTTATACTAGTTTCAGGTGTAAAGGAGCCCTGTTGATCAGGGTTTACAGGAGATGGGAGATAGCATCCTGGAGCTATACCTCAGCGCTGTCCACCAGGCCGGTGCTGATGGGGTCCGCTAGTTAGGGATACACTTCCCACTGCTCACCCCACTGCCGCATCTGCAGACCTGAAAGAGCTAGAAAACCAAACTATGTGTTGTCTAAAAAATAGTCACCCACATTCTGTTCTTTCACCCATTGTCCAAAATATTACAACTATTTCCAAGAAGAGACGGTCATGCTTGCTTTCTATCCTCTCAAATGACTATTCAACAAATATTTATTAAGAAACTTAGCATGTCAGGTATTTTCCTAGACCCTTAAAAAACATTAGTATATTAAAAAAAAAAAAAAAGATACTTGCCTTCTTAAAGCTCGAAGCTAGTTTTGTTTTGTTTTTTTCTTGAATAGTGTTGTACAGTTGGAAGTATGAGCTTTAGAATCAGACAGATCTGGATTCTATGCTTTCAGACCTAGGAGTCGAGTCCACAGGCTGACGCTCTATCTCCTGAGCCAAACCGGTTTCGGCAACACTTATCATTTAATTAATGGAATGTCCGCAGTGCCCCAATTGTTTAAAATTCATATCCTCACAATTCAGAAAACTAAAGGGTACAAAGTCACAAATGAGTGCTCTGCTGTCGTCACCACATGACTGAGGGGTTACATTAAATTTGAGAACTTCAAAATGACACCCAGCATTATGTTCACTCACTTAGAATGAGATTTAAAATTTAATTGATTTCTAGAACAAATAGTTTAAGAAGAGAAAAGAAAAAATAACTGAACTTAGTTCTCAATGGTGAACAGGAACTGGCAGCGGAAGTAGCAATGGACAAATAACAAAATTATACAAATTTCAGCACAAGTTTCCCATTGTTGCTGAGAAGGGGAAGCCCAAATAACCCATGACATAAGTTTCTCAATTTAAAAAGTTCACAACCAATGATTAGCATTGAAAAAAAAGTGAACATGGGTAGTTAAAAGTAACAACACTTGAACCCAGCCTGGGAAAGTTTCGAAGTGACCTCGGAAACCTACTTGCTCTCCACCTCGGTGCAGTGGGATGACTGATGCAGTATGGTTCCCTATTTCACTGAGGGGGAAGTGCCTGCGGAGAGGTGACGGCATCTGCCCACAGTCGTGGGTCTGGTCAGCCTGAGGTCACTGTCTGTCATCTTCCCCTACCGTGACCCAAACCGAAGAGCGACTGTGGAGTATTAGGACTGAAATGTTTTGTTAGTTCCACTCAGAAGCAAAATAAACACCATTTTAGCCAGGGGAAATATGCCCAAGGACCTGAATATTTCTGGGAAAGTAAATAAACAGGGAAGCTAGGCTTTCATAAAGGCTCTCAACAAATTTTAAAAAATGGTAACAGAGCACCTTTAATTGGGTCCCTCCCTAAAAAATAAATAAATAAATAAATAAATAAATAAATAAAATGTTTTCGATTAGGCCATGCTAGGTTCAGAATATTTCCACATAAACAGAGAGATCCAAAGGTGAAGAATGAAAAAAGTGATCTAATGGGATCCCCCAGGTATTTCTACTGTCGCCCCTCACATTTAACATTTGTTTTCAATATTAATAAAGCAAACATTGAGATGCTCAAGATTGCAGAAAAACTCCAAATAAAACCATACGCCATTGGGAAAAAGAACTCCAGAAAAAAACACTTCAGAAAATGGGTAACGTACACAGGCACTGGCAGATACATTTCAGAGTAAGCAGCACTTTTAATAGCATGAGACGGAACTGTTCCGTTACAAAAAACTATTAGAGAACGGATCCTAAAGAAATCTGCCTAATTTGTGTCTGGTCATCATCAAGGATGATACCAGAAGAGAAGTGAACTAAGGTTTAAGTAAAAAATTTTTTTAAAATAAGCAGATTAGAAAGCAAGGGCAACAAAAGCCTGCGACCTTGGTCTTCTTTTCCTCTTCAGTTGTGTCCCTTTGCCCTTGCACTTCGCAGGCAGAAATCTCCACCGCACAGCGACTCCTCCTGCTGTCCCTGAGCACAAAGGGACTTCAGGGACTATGAATGAGAGGTTTTCTTCTGTGAAAGAAGGTTCTCCTGGTCGGGATGGTGCACTCCTTTCTTCTGCCTCAAAGGGGCACGCAGACAAGTGCTTCCTCACGTCAGCCCCAGAAAGCTTTTTTTTTTTTTTTTTTTTAGTTCAGATAAGAACTTTTCATGTACCAAGAAACAAAGGCCGATCCTCCCACCCTATTTGATAGTTCGTTAGGAATGCACGGGAACCCTGTCAAGTCCCTGAAAGCTCTGGGCACTGACCAAGGGAAAAAAGACCCTGGTTCTTGGTCTGACGATTCTACATGACGGACCTTGAGGGCTCAAAAGGAGCCGGCACTGAGTGCCGTTCTGGAGAAGGATGAACTCTGGCACCTGCCTTTCCTTCTTGCAAAGAATGCTGGTTGGCTGGGCAAACGGGAAGGCCATTTCAAGGAGAAATGTATCAGGAGGCCTCCACTCGACTGTAGGTACAAACCTAGGTATGTGCTCTGTCTGAGAACTGAACCCATGACCATTCAGGTGCATGAGATGACAACCAACTAAGCCACACTGGCCAGGGCTGGGCAACTTTTTTAAGCTATGTCAATTAACTATACAATATAGCCTTTGTTAAGGCTATTCTAGGTTCTATCCTACTCATTTTTGTGGTATATTTTAATCTTCTCAATTCATTCAAAATTCTAATATAGCAGCAGATAATAGCAAGTGTTAGTGAGGGTGCAGAAAAACCAGAACCCTCATCCACTGCTGGTAGGAATGTAAAGTCTGGAAATTCCTCTAAAGGCGGAACATGTTACCAAATGACCCGGTGACGTGTCACCAGACATAACAAACCAAGGGCAATAAAACCATATGTTCACATAAATGCTTGTACACGAATGTTCACAGCAGCATTACTCATAATAGCTATAAAGTGGAGACAATTCAAAAGCCTATCAACTGATGAGTGGGTACACAAAACGGGGTACTCTCCATATAACAGAATATTATTAACAAAACAAAACAAAAAAAAAAGAAAGAAATGAAATGCCTTGAAAACTTGGTTCTCCTAAGTGAAAGAAGTAAGTCACAAAGAACCACATACTGAATGATCCCATTCATATAAAATATGCGGAACTGGCAAATCAATAAAAATAGAAATTAGGTGAGTGGTGGCATGGAAAATTGGGATGAAATGAAGGGGTGAGGCATGGAGCTTCTCCTGGGATTACGAAAATCTTTTTTTTTTTATATATATATATATATTTTATTGATTTTTTACAGAGAGGAAGAGAGAGGGATAGAGAGCTAGAAACATCCATCAGCTGCCTCCTGCACAACCCCCACCAGGGATATGCCCGCAACCGAGGCACATGCCCCTGGCCGGAATCAAACCCAGGACCCCTCAGTCTGCAGGCCGACGCTCTATCCACTGAGCCAAACCGGTTTCGGCACGAAAATCTTCTAAAATTGATTGTGGTGACAGTTGCAATAGATAGATAAAATTATACTTGTTGCTACTCCAACACATATAAAAGCATTTCTGATTAAAATAGCTCAAAAACGTTTCAGAGACCAGAGGAATGCAGGCCATGCTCAGGGACTAGTAACTATGAGAGCAAAGCCTTCCACAGTAGCTACAGTAGAATGGGCCTCAAAAGACTTCAAGGTGAAGTAGTACAATTCCCATCACTGTGTCAGAATCACCGGAGGATCTGGGAGAAAGCCAAGGTCAGTGGCAGAGGCCAAGGAAAGAGCAGGAATCTTTGTTTATAAACCTCCCCAGGCACCTCTGATGTCAGCCAGATCTGGCTAACTCTCCCACAATAAGCAAAGAAAAATATTTTCTCATGGCAAGAACGCCTTTTGGGGAGTCATTCTGTAAGTAATCTGAGGGAGTGAGTATAATGAGGCCAAGAACTGTTGTTAGTAAGCACTGGGCAAAGATTAGAGCCCTGAATTTATTACTCCAACTTTAGTGTATTAACAGATGCTCATACACAAACCTCCAGTGCTCAAAGTCTTCACCTTAAAAAATACTTTTAGCCAAAACCGGTTTGGCTCAGTGGATAAAGCATCAGCCTGAGGACGAAGAGGTCCCAGGTTCGATTCCGTTCAAGGGCATGTACCTTGGTTGTGGGCACATCCCAAGTAGGGGGTATGCAGGAGGCAGCTTATCAATGTTTCTCTCTCACTCATTGATGTTTCTAACTCTCTATTCTTCACCTTTCCTCTTTGTAAAAAGTCAATAAAATATATTTTTAAAAAATACTCTTATGTCACTGAATAACACTTAGAATTCTTACATCTTTCTTAAAGACATACCAGCTTCCCTAATATGTCGGTGGTACTTATGCCTTAGAATTCTGCAAAGGCTGGGTGGCTGTGCCCTGGGGTGATCCTCCTTGCCAGCCAGTTTACTCTCATGGCATGTTACTGTCCGGCTTCCCTTCCTCACGTGACAAGGAGATCTATTCCATATAGTTATCAGGAATATTTAAAATAAGCTCTGTCTATAACTACAGTTTTATGAGAAGTATTTGAAAACTGAAAGATACAAATGACTATTGTCTATGTTTTTCGACCATGAGTGAAAGATTTACACAGCTCCAGCACAATCCCCTCCAGCTGCCTTTTGGAACAGCAGCATTCATTGGCAAGATGAACAGCAGGGGTTCAAGTTCAATCTGTGGTCCTGGCACACCTGCACGCAGAAAGCTCTCTGGCCCACGTATCTCAGGCTCTGTTGCTGAACTAGCAATTGCAGTAACTAAATAGGCGACTTGCAGGTGGGTCTCCCGGGGCCCTGCCAGCCTCTCATACGGGTGGGTCTGGGTGATTAACTATGGTCTTGACAATCACAAATACAACCTTAGTGTAAGACGCTGGATAATGTAATGAGGCATCATCTTAATTAAGTATAAGCTGTTTCCTCTGTACACTTAAGTGCTTTAGCCAGGCCAGCATGGCTCAGTGGTTGAGCATCGGCCTATGAACCAGGAGGTCATGGTTTGATTCCTGGGTGGCAGACTCAGTCCCCAGTGGGGGGCTTGCAGGAGACAGCCTATCAGTGATTCTCTCTCGCCATCAATGTTTCTATCTCTCCCTTTCCCTTCCTCTCTGAAATCGATTTTTAAAATATTTTTTAAGAATTCAATTGCCTTAAAATGTTTTATTTGGAAAAAAAGAATATTAAAATTGCTTAGAGGAAATTATTCTAGGGCACAGTTTTTATAATTTAACACTGTGCACATAGCACAAAAGAAAACAGTGTAAGCACATGTTCGCTCTACCTCAAACTCATGGAACACACACAGTCTTTTACTCAGGAGACTGGGCCATGGCACTGACCCAGGTCCAAGGAGCAAACGGCTACTGGTTTGAAGTAATTCCCTTCAGATCCCGTTCATTCCCCCTGTGAAAGGGGAATATGGGCTTCACCTTCTGTTTATTTTCACAATTTCATTCCTCCACCTAAGTTCTTTGGTTGCTGAGTCCAATAGGAAACACAGAAGTGTCAAAAGCATTTGATTAACAAGATGGTGAGCCCAGTCAGGCAGTTATTATTGCCTTCATTAAAAACTCTATCGTACTGGCATATAATGAAGAGTTGTCATCAAAATGGAACCTCCCCCATCTTAATAAAACGGCTGCAGCAGGCCAGCATCCACTGGTGTAATATTCAGAGTTGTCCTCTATAAGGCAGGATGTTTCTTACAATAAAATGTTTTCTCAGTACAGAGGAATGGGAAAGGATTGGAAGGCAAGTAAAAGTCCTTTATCTGTATCCCTCTCCCTTCCTCTCTGTAAAAGATCAATGAAAAATATATGTTTTTTTTTTAAGTTCTTTTTCTGGACAACTGAGATAATGCCACCTGCATTACCTGATTCACAGGCTCACCGTTTAGTCCAGTGGGATGCTTGTTACAGTATAGCACAATGGTGTAGAGCAGATTTACCACCTTTTTCCGCTCGTGGTATACACAAACTATTAAAATTCTGTGACACCAAAAAAATAGATTTTTTTTGCCGATCTAACAAAAAAATAGATATAATTTTGGTTCATTCACACTGAACTGTTATTATGTTGGCTGCTATTTTTTTATTTGACAATCTAAAGGAAAAGAAGGCAGTGTCCTTGACTAATCAGCCAGGTATTAACAATTCTTGCAGCACACTGGTTGAGAATCACTGATAGAGTGTATCACCAATATTAATAATTATTTAAATTATGATCACTACAGGCCAAGTATTAGATCATGAAGGTATTTTATCCAGAAAAGTCTAATTTCCAATTAAGAGACATTTTTAATATTTTCACTATTAAAATTTTATTTTGGAATAAGTATTTCTTAAGTGTGGGCAAGTGTTCTCCCAACTGATATATTTCATTAGAAAACATGTACATGTCAACTTAAAATGGACAGAATTTTAAACCTACGTGATTGGCATTTTCTTCCATAAGGAAAGACAAAATAATCGCATGCCGCTCCTGTTGAGAAATCTCAGCTTTATCTACTCTTTGCAAACACTTGCTGGTCCATTTCATGGTTGGATTCATTTGCAAATCCAGTGTAGGAGTTAAATGAGACCACAACATGAGAATCCCCTAATAGATGCAGCTCTTTGTTTTAAAAATCAGCACAATCATAGTTCATCTGATTAGAAATGTATACTGTGGAAATTCAATGTCACTTAAGTACAAAACCGGTGAAATGGTGATAATTATAGCTATTGCCATTTACTATGTACCTATCACTTGCCAGGCACTGTGAGCTGTTCTGAGCTAGGTATTTAAATACTCAGTGGGTCTCTAAATATTTAGATATGCAGATATCTTGAGTAATCCTCACAAACACCTAAAATTGTTCCTTGTCCAAGGTCATGGCACTGATAAGTGTGATTTGAACCCAAATTCTTATTATTATCGAGCTTAAATATCTTTTCCCTTCTCTGCAGAACAGCTCTCCTTCTAGGCAAAGCTGCCAAAACCCAAGCTTGGCTTAGACCTGTTGCTACTCCCTTGGTCTCCCACCAGCTGATGCAATCACCAGGCTAGGCTTGGTCTCAGAGGAACCAGGGAAGGTTGTAATTTATTAGCCCGCAAACAGATTGAATTGGACAAATTAGTCAACAGCCAGAGAGTTGGGGCAACTATAAACTTATAGTGAAGGGTACCCAATTTAAAAATTCAAATAATTGTTTAAAAACACAATATTTATTAAATGCCTATTCTGTGCCTAGCATTGTTTTAAGAACTGAAAGCCAGAATGAATATTAAAATATTCAGCAGATGTACTCAGAAAATTATAAGAAACAAAAAGATACAAATAAGTGGAAGCATATACCATGTTCATGGACAGGAAGAATTCACATCATTAAAATGTCCATACTACCCAAAGCTAACTATAGATTCAATACAATGCCTATCAAGATACCAATGGCATATTTCACAGAACTAGAATATTCCAAAAATTTATAGGGAACCACAAAAGACCCCGAATAGCCATAGCAATCATAAGAAGAAGAAAGTTGGAGGGATCACACTACCTGATATCAAGTGATACTTACAAGTTCATAGTAATCAAAACAGCATGGTACTGGCATAAAAACAAACATATAGATTAATGGAACAGAATAAAAAGCCCAGAAATAAACCCATGCCTTCATAATCAATTAATATTTGACAAAAAAGGCAAAAACATACAGTGGAGTCAAGAGAGTCTATTCAACAACCGGTGTTGGGAAAACTGGACAGATACGTGCAAACAAATGAAACTATTGTAGTTCACCTTCTTACATCATACACAAGAATAAATTAAAAATGGATAAAAGCCTTAAATGTTAAGACTTGAAACCTGTGTAATTTTATTGACCAATGTCACCCCGATAAATTCAATAAAAAATAAATAAAATATTCAGCAGAGAGAGAGAAAATAAATAATATTTATTCACTATCATGGAAAAAAAAAACACACACAGAACAGAACCTAGCAGCCCTCAAATATTAATTGAATCAATTCATGTCAGGAAAACTGCAATCAGCCACTGAAAGTGAAGGACCTGGGTAAAGAGAGGGGGTATTTAGCTCCAACAATTCTAATGTGAAAACAAGACTTCAACTAAGAAATGCATAACCAATATTTTAGCACTATTGACTTTATAATGGTTGTTTTCACCACATTTTAACTAGTTTTGCTATAGTTGTGATGACTTGGGATTATCCATCATCTCCCTCCTCCCTTTCCATTTCTGCACTCCCTAATTCTCTAAACTATTTCAAACCTATTAAAACACACACACACACACACACACAGCCTAAACCGGTTTAGCTCAGTGGATAGAGCATCAGCCTGTGAACTCAAGGGTCCCAGGTTTGGTTCCGGTCAAGGGCATGTATCTTGGTTGCGGGTACATCCCCAGTGGGGGGGGGGGGGGGGGGCAGGAGGCAGCTGATCGATGTTTCTCTATCTCTCTCTTCTCCCTTCCTCTCTGTAAAACATCAATAAAATGTTTTTAAAACAACCACAACAACAACAAAAACCACACAACATACTTCCAGGTATTTTCCACAACCTGAACAAACCTGCACAGGTACAGGCACTGGGAAGCCACTGAAGGCGTGCGAAAAAGGGAATGGAAACAGTGTCTCAGAGTGAAGTCTCCATGTCACAGAGGGAGCTGGAGGAGGGAAGCTGGACAGGCGCCAGTTCAGAATGTTCCGTAGAAGTCCTAACATTGATAACTAGAAGGACAAAGGCCAGACGCCCGGCCCAGCAGTAGTGATTCAACGTTAGAAGTGATTCAACTCAATCTGGTAAACAGTATGAAGAGGGAAAGGAAGGCTTCCACAGAGAATGACCATGATAGTCAATCAGAGCTCCCCTCCTGACTTCCGCCAGAACAGGAGCAGAACCATCCTGCATAGATTTGGTTATAGCAACATTTGCTTTTCCTTAACTCATTGACACTACACCAGACCAAATTCTCATTTGCTATCATAAATGTAAATTTCTCAGAGTACCTATGATAAATTTAAACAGCAGCCAATAAATTCTGCTATGGGGGAAAAAAACAAACATGCAAATTTCTGGATTTCTGGACAGGGTGTGTCTAAGCATTTTGGAAAAGAGGTGCGGGTGGGGGTGGGGAAAGACTATACTTTTGTGGTTAATAGGTCAAAGTACATCAGCCTTCTATTTTAACACAAACGATGACTACACACTTCAAACATTGCAGTGACAGAATGTTTAATAGTTGACTATTTTTACCGGATGAAATTAAGTATTGACCAATGCTGACTATGCAAAATTAAGGAAGCCAAAATTATAGCCGAATTATTTCTCAGCTCTTGAAGCAATTCTGCTTGTTACTCAGAAACCTATCCCGTTAGGTTTTTTTTTTTTTTACCCTTTTGAAAGGTAAAATGAATCACATATTGTAATAATTATTTTAATTCAAGAATTAAAAAGCATCCAGAGCTTTTGAAGACATGGACTTGGCCGTGTACCTACAATACATACTCGATTTCATTCACAAGGTGAAGAAAATGTCTTGGTCCAAATTTTGAAAATGCGAATCCTCTACTAAACTTTTTGAACTTTGCACTATAGTTTATTTTATGCCTATTTCGCCTCCATGTATTAAAAGAGTACACCTAGAAGTTCCCTTTCTAAATATACCAGATTGAATCAACACTGCCTGAAACTCGGCTTTTGCTTCAACCAATCCGTTTTGGGGTGGTTTTTTTGTTTGTTTGTTTTCTCAATTCTACGGCAGCACGTATGGTTCATCCGCATAGAAGCTACTGGGGGTGGAGTGAGTGGGCGGGAGAATACCAAAAACATACAGTGTACCTTCCAGCCTTCCAAGAGCTTAAAGCAACAAAGAAACGAGTTGGGGAAAAAGAGACCACGAGACAGTCCGGAGTGATTTTGTGTTTAATGAAACAAGTCCAGTTTCCAAGAACTTCTGGGTGTGACAAGCCGGGCAAGATTTGAACAGGCGAATGAAGACACAGGACCGAGCTGGGTGGGACTCACCACCGCGTTTAATCTATAATCCTGGGTGACAGCACCCCATCCAGCCCGCCCTGCGTGTGCTTTCAGCGTGCACAAATGTGGAAGAAGGAAAGCCAAGCCCACCAATCCGCCAAGCCGAGCTCAACACGCACGCACCCGAAAAACCAACAGCGCGGCGTCCCCTTTCCTTGGGGAGACGGGGGACCCAACACCTGGCCACAGGCTACCAAATGCTCCAAAGCAAAGCTGCTGACGGGCTGGGAGCTGCAACCCCAACCACCGTGCACCGGCTGGCTCCCCGCCGGCCTCGCGCTCCCGCCTTTGCACTCTGCATGCAGGACCTCGGCCTGCACCCAGCGCACCCCGGAGGCGAACCCCCCCTAACGCGCCTCCAAACGGGGGCCCCCTCCCAGGTCCCAGGGACGCCCACTGGGTAAAAAGGAACGGGGGTGCGGGGGTCCGGCCATCAGGGGCAGGTGGCGGCGCGGCCTTCGGAGACAAAGCAGGGCATCCCCATGGCGCAGGCCCGCCGCCCACCCTGGCCCTAGGACCCGGCCGGGACGCCACCCCCGCGCGCACCCCTGGCCCGGCCCCGATCGCCGGGGACGCCCCGCAGCCACCCCGTGCGCCCGCCCAACCGCCGCCCGCCCGGGAGCGCGCCGGGCGCCCAACCGCCGTCCCGGCCCAACCAACGCGGGCAGGGGAGAGCGGTGCGCGCGGCCCGCGGGGCGGGCGGGCCCTCGGGGGTCGCGGGGAGGAAGCGCGCGCGAGGAGGACGGGGGCGCAGCGGCGCCGGGGCCGTCGCGGGACGCGGCGCCGGGAGGGACGCCCGCAGGGGGGTCTGCCCCGCTCCCCGAAAGAAGGCGCCGATGGTGTGACCCCCCCACCCCGAGCGAGGTGCCGCGTCCCAGCCCCGGCTGGACTGTACCATCGGGCGGTGCCGCCGGGATTTCTCCCCCCACCACCACCATCCATTTCCCCCCCCCCCCAACCCGGGTCCGCGGTCGGTTGGCCCCGGCCGGGCTCTGAGACGCGGAAAAGCGCTTGGCGCCATTTTGGGTGGGACTAAGCAAAGGCGAAACACCCTCCCGGTCGATGGGGTCCTCGGGACGCCGGCTTCTCCGGTTCCCTTCATCCGTTAGGTACTTACACGGTGTTGGGTGAGGGGAGCTGGAAGATCAGCGGGTCCCCGGTCCTCTCTCCCTAGGGGTGATGGAAATCAGTCCCCCCCCCCGCCACCTCCAGGTGGTTCTTCCCGCCGCAGAGTGGGAGCAGTAGAAAAGGCGGGGCCTCATTACCATAATCTGCCTGGCAACCTGATCTCGGCGCGGTGTGATTGGTCGGGCCCTAGAAACCCCAGGCCCGGCCTAGATACCAGTAACGCTTGGACGAACTGACAGGCCCAGATTTAAGGCTCATGACGAAGGTGGTTTCCGAGCGGCTTATTCACTCGGGCGGAGAAGGCAAAAGGGAGATTCAACACAATGGCCCAATGACGGGAGGCCTCTTTTATTTCGTGCTCTGCTGTTCTTTTAAAACCCAATCAAAGAGCGGGTCTCAGGCAGGGCTCGCCTGCGTCCGCACTCTGAGCCAATCAGAAAAGCCGACTCTTCGGATCCGGAGGCGGCCGGGCCCTCGGGGTCCCGCGGCGGCTCCGGGGCGGGGAAAGCACCAGCCTCCGAGCTCCAGGTGCAGGGGATGCGCTGCAGGTGGGGGTTCCGAGCCCCCCGACGCCCGAGATGCCACGTGTTCCCGGAGCGGCGTTCCCGCCCAGCGCGCAGCTGAACCGGAGCTCGGAGCTTCGGAAACCCACGCCCGGACCTCGGGCTCAGGAGTCGCAGGGCTGAGCCCCGGCCCCGAGGGCTTCCTTCCACCTCGGACCCGCCCCCCTCTTCAGTCCCTGCCCATCCCTGGGGCGCTTCACTGCATCTTATCCTTTCTCCCTACCATTCAGATAAAGGGAATGGTTTTTCATTTATTATTCAATACTGGTTAACCAGTCATTTAACCCCTTTCTTACGATCCCTTAAAATTGCCTTCTCAAAAGGGTAATCGAATGCATATGCCGAAACCGGTTTGACTCAGTGGATAGAGCATTGGCCTGCGGACTGAAAGGTCCCAGGTTCGATTCTGGTCAAGGGCACGTACCTTGGTTGCTGACACATCCCCAGTGGGGTGCGTGCAAGAGGCAGCTGATCAGTGTTTCTCTCTCATCAATGTTTCTAACTATCTCTCCCCCTTTCTCTCTGTAAAAAATCAATAAAGTATATTTTAAAAAAAGAAGAATAAGCTCAAGCTTTGGAATGAGAAACCCAGCTCTAGTTACCCGTGAAATGGTTTCCAAGAGACCTAAAAAAGTGGTACCTTCAGGGAGCAGGTTTCCCATCCGCAACACCTACCTGGCTACGTTATTTCGAAGATTAAATAAGATTTACAGCCCGGCCTGTGTGGCTCAATGGTTAAGCTTCCACCAGTTGTAAGGTTCCAGCTGAGAGGTTTGCGACGCAGAAGCAAGACACGAAGTCCAGGCGATTAAAAAGGCGGGGGGGGGGGAGTAATATGCGCTCCCCAGAGAAGTATCTGGTCCGAGGGTGGGCCAGGGATGTTCACGCTCCAAAAGCTGCATAGGTACTTCTTTTATACAGCTGTTTAGTGAGGGGAGGGTGGAGGGCATGAGAGGTGTGGAATTCCTGCCTGGGGCCAGGGGTCTAGGAAGGCGCCAGCTATCTTTGTCACCATCCACCTTGCAGATGCTTGCATCGGCTCTGGGCTTCCCCCCTGCCTCCAGCTAACATCTAAGAACCAGAAGGTTATGGTTGGATTCCCGTCAGGGGGCATGCTCAGGTTGTGGTCTCCAAATTTCCCAGTGTGGGAGGCAGTCCATCAATGATTCTCGTCATTGATGTGTCTATCTCTCTCCTTCCTCTCTGAAATCAATTTTTTTTAATTGTTTTCAAAGGCTGCAAAAAAGGATAAATCCAAAGCCAAAAAAAAGTGCAAAGAGGAGCAAAGGGAAAACGGATTAAAGTGACCAGAAACCTAAAGAAGATCTGCCAGCAGAAAATGGAGAAACTAAAAACATGAGGAGGAGGAAATTCCACCTCATCCCGTTTTTGTTTTTGTTTTTTTAAGTGTAAATGCTTTTTTTTTTTAATGGATGCAAATCAGATGGAAAAAAATTAGATGGATTTTTTTTTCAGCACATATGGCGATATAGAAGAGGAAACTGATATTGTTACCAAGGCCCTGGATGCATAATTTTAAAGACTGAGAGGAAGTTAGCACCACTGGTTAGAGAAGCAATTCTGCCAGGACCACAAAAATGAGAGGAAACTCTATTGGGACTCTAAATGCCTACCACGATATTTCATGTTTGTATTCTAAGTTGCTTGAGCAAAAATCCTTCTCTTCAAACATTAACAATAGACAGGTACTGCATCGATTCAAATTTTAGTCAGACCTTTTGTCTCCTTACCAGTGTTTTTTATTTATTCCTGTGGTCATGGATGTAAATATTCTCCTATCTTCATTTCATATTAAAATAACCAATAGAGGGCTGGAAAATTAGGCAGGAATTTTTCCTCAAGGATTCTTTTCAAATTCTAGCCTGAACCTAAATTCTTTTCATTTTAGTCAAGACAAAAAGCAGCCCTAACCGGTTTGGCTCAGTGGATAGAGATTAGGCCTGCAGACTGAAGGGAAGCCAGATTCGATTCCAGTGTAATTACAGGGCACATACAAGAATCAATCCATGAATAAGTGGAACAACGAATTGATACTTTTCTTTTCCTTTCTCTAAAATTTAATTTAAAAGCAATGCCATGTTCAACTTTATGTGTGTATTTCTCCCAAGGACAGATTTCTGTTTTCAATGCATCCCAAGGAGTTCAAAATCCCATAAAAACTTAGGATCACTACTTTGTAATAATTATTGAGATTTGACAGTCTGTTCCAGGCTTTTATTTCTCTGGGTCTATTTTGTGCATCAGTTTATTTTGTTCTTCAGATTCCACATTTGAGTGAGATCGTGTGACACTTGTCTTTCTCTGACTGTCTTATTTCCCTTACATAATACTCCCAAGTCTCTCCATGTTGTCTCAAGAGTAAGAAATCCTTCTTTTTAACAGCTGTATAGTATTCCATGGTGTAAATGTACCATAGTTTTTTTATACACTCATCTACTAATGGGGGCTGTTGGGCTGTTTCCAGAACTTAGCTATTGAAGTCATTTTTAAAATAAGGTTTTATTGAGCCCAAAATGTTAGCCAGAAGGCTGGTCGTGGGGCATAGAGTCTAAACTACCAGCAGCACAACTAGGTAGAAAAAACAGCATGTTTGTTGTCCCAGAATTCTGCCAGAGCTTTTATACATCATCAAATTTACAAATGCTAATGTGAAACTTGCTAAAGTCTAAGTTCTTTTAGTGGTTTTAACACATCCATGTCCCAGAATAGCATTTGCAGAACTGTTAAATGCTGACTCCTATAGTTTGTCGAGTGTGAGCCTATAAAGACCTTGATAGCCTATAGAGACCTTTCATTTATGTTTTTCTTTCCTTTATTTTTGTGTTTTCTTAAGAAAATAATTAGCAGTTCAAGTTTAAATGACCATTAAAGCCCTTCAAATTACATTTCCCTAAACTTGACTAATGTTAGGAAAATTAGCTCTCTTACTATTTCTCTATGAATGTCTTCTACTTTGAGAGGTGAACATTTCTGCAATATTTTTTAAATTACTATTATTTATTTTTTTAATTTTTTTTTGTTTTATTCATTTCAGAGAAGAAGGGAGAGGGAGAGAGAGATAGAAACATCAATGATAAGAATCATTGATTGGCTGCACACCCTCCACTGTGAATCAGGCCACAACCTGGGCATGTGCCCTGCCCGGGAATCAAACTGTGACCCTCTGGTTCATAGGTTGTTGCTCAACCACTGAGCTATGCCAGCTGGTCTTTAATTTTTATTTTATTATGTTTTTATTAATTTTTTTTAGAGAGAGAGAAATGAAAAGGGAAAGAGAGATAGAAACATTGATCCATCGGCTGCCTCTAACACACCCACCCCCTACTGGGGAATTACTAGGGATGGAGCCCACAACCCGGACATGTGCCCTGACTGGAAATCAAACTGGTGACCTCTTGGTGCATAGGATGATGCTCAATCCACTGAGCCACACCAGTTGGTCAACTTCTGCAATTAAAAAAAAAGAAAAAGATTAGACCTTTAAAACGATTTAAGACATAGATTGAATGGATCAGTGATTCCACTCTGAGGAGAAGAAAAAAGGTCATTTCTTTACCTTTCTTATACTTCCTCTGTTATAAAGAAACTCCTGAGACTTAATAGTCATCTTCTTTGAAGACTTATAGAATTGATATCACTCTTAACAGGTCAAAACAACTATCAACCTACCAAAAAGTATTTATTGAACACTGCTTTAGGTTCAGGCCTGCCACGGAGCTAGGAAATATAAGGAAAGTGAATAAACGGTCCTTTTAAGTTTGAGCAAAGAGGGGAGGAGAGAAGTGAGAAGTCAAACAGCTGGCTACTGCACCAGGTTACAAATGGTCTTTCATAAGCTGCTAAGGAATATGGAATTTTTTCCACAGCAATCAAGAGCCTTAAAATATTTGGTGTCCTTTCTTTTGGCCATACCATCAATCAGTGGGCATCTTTATTTTTTAATTATTTTTTAATAATTGTTATTGTTCAAAGTATGACATATGTTCCCTTTCTCCCCTCCCACTCCCATTGGCCCCCTCCAGCCTGCCCCCACCCCAGGCCCTTATCTCCCCATTGTCTGTGTCCATGGGTCATGCATATACACTGAGTGGCCAGATTATTATGATCTCTGAATGCATAATAATCTGGCCACTCAAAGTGTGTGTGTGTGTGTGTGTGTGTGTGTGTATTAAAGGCCTCGTGCATGAGTGGGGTCTAGCCAGCCTGGCCATGGGGAAGGGACATGGGCAGTTGGTTGGCCTGCCTGCTGGTTGAACTCCTGGTTGGGGGGACAATTTGCATATTAGCCTTTTATTATATAGGATATACACTGAGTGGCCAGATTATTATGCACTCAGAGATCACAATAATCTGGCCACTCAGTGTATAGTGGGTATCTTTTTAAAATATATATATTCAATGATTTTTTTTTTTTTACATAGAGAAATAGAGAGTTAGACACATCGATTAGAGAAAAATATCAAGCAGCTGCCTCCTGCACACCCCCTACTGGGGATGTGCCCGCAACTAAGGTACATGCCCTTGACCAGAATCAAAGCCGGGACCCTTCAATCCTCAGGCTGACACTCTATCCACTGAGCCAAACCGGTTAGGGCAATATAGTTGGTACCTTTAAATGCACAGACATGTGCGGGCCTAAATAGTAAACTACCATAATTTCTCTTTGAATTAAAAAAAAAAAAAGTGTTTTAGAAAGATAACTCGGGCGGCAGTGTGGAATATGGGCTTCACAGCAGAGATACGGGTGGAGGGTGACCACCGGGAGATGGATTACAGCGGCCCAGGTGAGACACGACCAAGGTCTAAGGCTGTAAGACAGCATGCTGGGCACCGCAGGGAGCACAGAGCTGAACAAGACGTGACCCCACGGGAAGGATGAATGAATGGAAACATCACACTGCCTGCCTGTTCCCCCCACCAGGACGCCCCTGGGAGACGGTGATGTACAAAGTCGTGAATGAGCAAAGACAGGCTTTGATTCACCTCCTGCTGAAGGGGGGAAAAATTATAGAGAGCAATAATTCTTGCTTGATCTTTCCCATTGGGCTCTGTTGTCGCCCATGTCTTTACGTAACCAATTGGCACACCCTGCTGTGTGTGTTTTGACCAACCATAAAAAAATCAGGCAATGGAACAAAGCCGGCGGCAGTTGCCTGGACTTGTTAGGGGCTGTGCTTTCAGTAACTGAACTAGTTGCTGACTCAGAGGTCAGAGGAAAGCAAAAATCCCCTCTCTGTTCGGTGGCCAGCCAAGCGGTTACAGGGTGTTAAAGTCCACCGGAATGGAGACCTCCTTCTCCTGCCCACCTTGCTCATCCGCTGTGTCATGGGGAAGCGGGACTGGGGTTTCAGAGCCAACTCAGAGAAAGGAGTGAGTCACGTCCATCATTTCCGGGGCTTGGTATCCGGGGCCAGGTGGCCAAAAAGACCAGACTCCTTCTTGGCCCCGGGCTCCATTACTCACTTACCTGGGCTCTGGTGTGGCTCCAGCTCAGGCTCCTGGGCCAAAAGCAAAGCTACCGCAGCCAAAACCGGTTTGGTTCAGTGGACAGAGTGTCAGCCTTCGGACTGAAGGGTCCCACCAGGTTCTATTCTGGTCAAGGGCATGTAGCAATACTTTGGTTGTGAGCACATCCCCAGTGGGAGGTGTGCAGGAGGCAGCTGATCCATGTTTCTCTATCATTGATGTTTCTAACTCTCTATCCCTCTCTCTTCCTCTCTGATTTTTATATTTTATTAAAAATCAATAACATATATTTTTTAAAAAGCTATTGCAGCACCTTTGCTGTATTTGCAACACCATGAGTCTAATTAAATAATAAAATATCATCATTTCTCTTTGAATTAGAAAAAAGTGTGCTTGAAATGGACTGCATATTTGCTAATGAAAAGGAACATGCAGCACAGAGCCTAGTTCCACAAGAATGAGAGGAAAGAATGGGATTTAGGGTCAGATGTGGTTGAATAGGGGCTTTGTCAGGACTGTGTGACCTCCTGCAAGTCAGTTAACCTCTTTCAGCTTCAGGCTTCCCACCTATAAAATAGTGGTTATGATATGATCACACATATCTGTGTGAAAGAATATATGGCGCTAGCTGGTTTGGCTCAGTGGATAGAGCATCAGCCAATGGACTGAAGGGTCCCAAGTTTGATTCCGGTCAAGGGAATATACCTTGGTTGCAGGCTCGATCCCTGGCCCTGGTCAGGGCAGGTGCAGGAGGCAACCAGTCGATGTGTCTCTCTCACATTGAGGTTTCTCTCTCGCTGTCTCTCCCTTTCTCTTCCACTCTCTCTAGGAAAAAAATAATAACATATGTACGCCTGGCGCTCCCATACTTTGCTGGTAGGAACGTAGTAAAATGGTGCTGCCTCTTTGGAAAACTATAGGGCCATTTCTTTTAAAAGTTAAACATAAATGTACCATCCAGCCCAGCAATTCTACCCTGAGGCATCTACCCAAGAGAAATGAAAACATATGTTCACACAAAGACTTGTGTGTGAATGTTCACTGCCACATTCTTCATGAGCAAGCCACAAAAACATTATGCGAAGTGAGAGAAGCCAGACCAAAAAATAATCACATCTTGTATAAGTCCGTTTACACGAGGAAAGGCAAATCCAGAGCTGATAAACCTTAAAGGAGGTTGCAGTTGCCTAGGGCTGGGAGAAGGGGAAGGACAGTGACTACAAATGGCATGAGGGATCTTTTAGGGGCAATGAAAATGCTCTAAATTGGGTTGAGGTGATGGATGCATGATTCTGTCAATTGACTAACAGTCACAAAATATACACTTACATGGGTTGGACATTATGGTATATAAATTATAACTTGTCCAGCTGGCTTGACTCTGTGGTTGAGCATCTACCCATGAACCAGGAGGTCATGGTTCAATTCCAGGCCAGGGCACATGCCCGGTTGCAGGCTTGAACCCCAGTGTGGGGTGTGCAGGAGGCAGCTGATCAATGATTCTCTCTCATCATTGATGTTTTATCTCTCTCTTCTTCTCCCTTTCGCTCTGAAATAAATAATAAAAATATATTTTAACAATAAATAAATTACTCAATAAATCTGTTTTTAAAAACCTACCAGGCATGTAGTAGATACTCAATACCATAGTGAATCACTAATATTTAATAAACATTTATTAGTAAGTGACTTTAAACACGTTGCATGCCTTAATTCAACTTAACTCCTATTTTTAAGGCACATGTCTAAGTTTCACAAACTTTTTAGTTTTTCAAATAACCACTTTCCCTACTTTTTCCATGTCCACTTACCACCTGTACAATTATCAACTGAATATTTTTCTCCAAACAAAATTACATTTAAAAACTTTACAAGTTCATTTTAAAGTAAAACTTTATATCACTATAGTAAATGGAAACCCAGTATCATTTGTCATAAATAAAACATACTATGAAAATAAACACAAGAAAAGACAAATGATCTTAGTAGGCAGATGTTTTTCCCTAAAGAAGGTTTGCTCTCTCTGCTTTTTTTCTTTTAAATATATTTTATTGATTTTTTTTTACAGAGAGGAAAGGAGAAGGATAGAGAGTTAGAAACATCGATCAGCTGCCTCCTGCACACTCCCCACTGGGGATGTGCCCCCAACCAAGGTACATGCTCTTGACTGAAATCAAACCTGGGGCCCTTCAGTCCGCAGGCCAATGCTCTATCCACTGAGCCAAACCGGTTTCGGCAAAAGTAACATTCTTTTAAAAAAAAAAAAAAGTAACTAAGGGGTGTGGGCAATGGGACTGAGGAAGGGTACACAGGAGATCCAGGTGTAGCTAGAGTATTTTATTTTTTTGGAAAAAGAGAGAGAGAACTATCAAAGAAATATAACAACTTATGAACAAGTGTTCAATCTGAGTAGTAGGCACATGAACATTAGCTATGTTGTTCTCTATGCTTTTTTGAAAAAAATTATTTTTTCTTCTTTTAATATTTAACGTTTTTAGTTAAAAATGTGTCAATGTTATTGTATATCAGTTTCAGGTGTACAGCAGAGTGTTTAGACCATCATATAATTTACAAAGCCATTCCCCTGGTATTTCAAGTACCCAGCTGGCACCATACCTAGTCATTACAATATTATCGGCTGTATTCCCTATGCTGTACTTTGCATCCTCATGACTGCCAATTTGTACTTCTTAATCCCTTTGCCTTGTTCACCCAGCCCCCCAGCTCCCTCCCGTCTAGCAACCAACAGTGTGTTCTCTGTGCCTGCGAGTCTGTTTCTTTGTATAGTTTGTTATTTAGAGTCTACATATATGTGAAATCTATGTATGGTATTTCTCTTTCTCTGTCTGACTTATTTCACTGAGCATAATACCCTCTAGGCCCATCCATGTGGCCACAAAGGGTAAGATTTCATATATTTCATTCTTTTTTATGTCTGAGTAATATTCCACTGTGTGTGTGTGTGTGTGTGTGTGTGTGTGTGTGTATGCCACCTCTTCTTTATCCAATTGTCTATCGATTGACACGTAAGTTGTTTCCATATCCTAGCTACTGTAAATAATGCTGCAATAATGCTGCAATGTCTATTCAAATCAGTGTTTTGGATTTATTTGTATAAATATCCAGAAATGGAATTGCTGGGTCATATGGGAGTTCTGTTTTTTAATTTTTAAAAAATATATATTTTATTGATTTTTTACAGAGAGGAAGGGAGAGAGATAGAGAGCTAGAAACGTCGATGAGAGAGAGACATCGACCAGCTGCCTCCTGCACACCCCCCACCGGGGATGTGTCTGCAACCAATGTACATGCCCCTGACCGGAATCGAACCCAGGACCCTTCAGTCCGCAGACCCATGCTCTACCACTGAGCCAAACCGGTTTTGGCTCTGTTTTTTAATTTTTGGAGGAGACTCTGTACTGTTTTCTGTAGTGGCTGCACCAATTTGTAATCCCACCAAAAGTCCACATTCTCCCAACACTTTTTTGTTGATGGATTGTTGATAGCTATTCTGACAGGTGTGAGGTGATATCTCATTGTAGTTGAGGTTTTGTTTGTTTGTTTTATTGACTTAGGAGGAAAAGGGAGAGGAGAGGGAGATAGGAACATCAATGATGAAAGGGAATCATTGATCAGCTGCCTCCTGCACGCCCCACACTGGGGATTGAACCTGCAACCAGGCATATACCCTGACCGGGAATTGAATCATGTCCTCCTGGTTCATAGGTAGATGCTCAACCACTGAGCCATGCCGCCTGGGCTCATTGTGGTTTTAATTTGCATCTCTCTGATGACTAGTGACACTGAGCATCTTTTCTTATGTCTATTGGCCATCTCTATGTCTTCTTTAAAGAAATATCTTTTCAGGTTTTTTACCCTATTTTTAAATTGGATACCAAATGTTAGTTTATTGTGTTATTAAGTTCTATGCATTCTTTATAAATTTTGGATATTAACCCCTTATCAGATGTGTCATTGGTGAATATCTTCTTCCAACTGAAAAAAAATTCTTAATAAATATTTTAGCTCAATGCTAAAAATCTGGAGAAAACACAAACGAATAGAGGCAATGGCAACAAAAAAAAACCTAACTAAAGCAGCTACTGTCAACACTGAGTGGTATATGTACCTACCACCTCTTTTATTCACTTAGGCCAGTGGTCGGCAAACTCATTAGTCAACAGAGCCAAATATCAACAGTACAACAGAGCCAAATATCAACAGTATAACGATTGAAATTTCTTTTGAGAGCCAAATTTTTTAAACTTAAACCTCTTCTAGATGCAAATCAAAACAACAACAATGCGGTACCATCTCACACCTGTCAGAATGGCCAACATCAACAAATCAACAAACGACAAGTGTTGGCGAGGTTGCGGAGAAAAAGGAACCCTCGTGCACTGCTGGTGGGAATGCAGACTGGTGCAACCACTGTGGAGAACAGTGTGAAATTTCCTCAAAAAACTGAAAATGGAACTCCCATTTGATCCAGTAATCCCACTCCTAGGAATATATCCCAAGAAACTAGAAACACCAATCAGAAAGGATATATGCACCCCTATGTTCATAGCAGCTCAATCTACAATAGCCAGAATTTGGAAACAGCCTAGGTGCCTGTCAGCAGATGATTGGATCCAAAAACTATGGTACCTCTACACAATGGAATACTATGCTGCCATAAAAAAGAAGGAATTCTCATCATTTGCAGCAACCTGGATGGAATTGGAGAATATCATGCTGAGTGAAATAAGCCAATCAATGAAAGAGAAACACCACATGACCTCACTCATTTGTGGATAATAAAGATCATTATAAACTGATGAACCAAAAGATAGATACAGAGACAGTAAAGCAACAAGCAGATTGTCAAATTTCAGCGGGGAGGAAAGGAGGATCTGAGGGAGATAATAGATCAACTGAAGGACTTGTATCCATGCATATAAGTACAACCAATGGACATAAAACTATGGGGAGGGAGGGGATGTGTGGGAGGGAGGGAAGGGGGAAAAATCAATAAAATATATAAAAATAAATAAATAAATGTTAAAAAAATAAAAATAAAAAATAAACTTAAACCTCTTCTAACGCCATTTCTTCAAAATAGACTGGCCCAGGCCGTGGTATTTTGTGGAAGAGCCACACTCAAGGGACCAAAGAGCCGCATGTGGCTCTCAAGCCTCAGTTTGCCGACTACGGTCCTAAGCGCATGCAGGTAAACACAGCTGGATCATTTTATTTTGTGAAACCCAAGGCGCCTGCTGGCAGCTGGGTTGGATTGCTGTTGGCCTGGGTGTCAGACAGCCTGTCCTCTACAAACAAAACCCTCTCCACCACCCTTTTCTTCCCGAGGCTTCTGGTTTATAAAACTGCCCTTTACAAAAGCCCTGTTGTGTAGAGTGTAAATATTTAATTTAATCCACATCCACTTAGGCCTGCCCGGTGTTTGTGTTTCATTTATATTTCACTGTATTACATAATGCCAAAGTCATCCGTCCATTCACTCCACTCAGCAGGGGGGGAAGCAAAATCATGTTTTGGTGGTGTAGTGATACCAAATGGTCAGGTCAGGTGACTAAGTTTTCCTTTTCTATCTCCTTGATTCAGAATTAATTGTATGTGTTCTCCTTCTACCTCAGGAATAGATAAGGAGTGTTTTGTTCTCTCCAGCCTTTCACTTTTCAACCTCCTACTTTTGGTTGGTGTGTGTGTGTGTTTGTGTGTGTGTGTGTGTGTGGTTTTTTTTAATCCTCACCTGAGGATATTCCAATAGTCAAGAGACCTGGATGTGGCCTGTAATATCTGGAAAAGCCATCCCAAAGTATAAAGTTGCATTGTCTGATGTAGTAGCCAGCAGCCATGTGTGGCCAAGTCTGAGTTTATAAACAAAATTTAAGATTCAGTTCCTCATTCACCTAGACATGTTTCCAAGCTCTCGGTGGTGGCTGTGGCTTTCGTGTTGCTCAGCGCAGGACAGAGCAGGGCCGTGTCTCAGAAAGAGCCGTGGGGAGCGCTGGTCTGGAATCTATGGCCGCAGCATGGCCACTCCCTCGCCTACCAGGGCTTGCACTTAGAGAAAGTTCTGCAGATGCAACTACAAATGAGGGAACTGTGGGTGATGCGTGAATGAGGTAGACAAAGCTAAGGAGAGCCCTCTACTTCATCTTATCTCTACGTCTGTGCCTGCTGACCTGCTCGGGCTTCAATCCTGGCCAGCATCTTGGAGCCCTAATAACATTTTCAGGTAAAGATCTTACCAAGAGTCAGAAGTGCATTCACCCGTCGAAGGCTCCTTGTCATTTCATTTGTGAAGCAAGAGTCCAAAAGGATATGAAGGCCCAGCTGGCATGGCTCAGCGGTTGAACGTCGACCTATGAACCAGGTCATGGCTCGATTCCCAGTCAGGGCACATGCCCAGGTTGTGGGCTCAATCTTCAGGATGGGGTGTGTAGGAGGCTCTCATCACTGTTGTTTCTCTTTCTCACCCTCTCCCTTCCTCTCTGAAATCAATTTAAAAAAAATTTTTAAAGGATGAGGCAAATGTAATAGGCAATCCAGTTTCATCCTTAGCCAAACTCCTAGTCACTGCATCTACCTATTCTCTTTTTGGAAATCAAACTAATAGAGAGACAAAAACATCAGTATTGATCAGTTGCCTCCCACACCTCCTGCATGCGCCCAAACCTGTGAGCTTCCTGTGTATAGGATGATGCTCCAACCAACTGAGCAACTGCAGCCAGGGTGAAACACCTCTTATTTTTGTAGGGAGCATGCTCTACCGGCAGGCAGGGAGGGCAACAAGCTAAGCTAACACTTGGTAATCTTTGAATTGGGGGGGAAATAGTATATAAAATTCCTGGTGAGTATGTCTTTCCAAAATTCATGAACATTTTCTTACCATCCTCTCCATTGTTTCTGTGATCCCGCCTAGTGCACCATTGCTTAATTTTCTTCCCCCTGGGTTTATTCTCATCTGCTTTTTTTTTTTGCTTTTTTTTTCTATCTGGCTTTTACAGATGTGTGCTCTATGGTTACTTGAGAATGAGTCAATATGCCACTTAAACTTTAAATCAGATTTTATTAGAATACCTATAAAGTATTCATTATTCAATTAATAGAAGCACGTCCTGTGAATCACTGCCTTGGGGAATGAGCACAGAGTTAAAGGCACGCAGAGGGTATTTAAAACTGTAAAAGCCTTCAGTCAAGGACAAACTTCAGGCATGAGGCCACTTGACATAATTTTAAAGCAGCTTTCGCGAAATACTCTCTCCCAGAGAGGCCAGCAGAAGAAAGGTAAGCATTGGTCCAAACTCCGCAGGCAGCCAAGCTGAAGGCTTCAGTAAGACTGGAGTGGGAGGAAGTCACGTGGGAGGAGGTCACGTGGGAGAAAGGTCCTCCAGAGGAGGCCTCTGTTGTTTTGGGCTCCCTCTCCTGCAGGTGGATTGGGGCCCTGTGAGTTGCTATGCTCCACCTGATCACAAATTGCTGCCGCACTGCCGAGAGGCAGTCACTAGGGTAACCAAATCTCAAACCACTTAGGTCTTTAATAGGCGTGGTCAACACTTAAAATTCTCCTTAGAAGCAAAGAGGCAGCTTACTCAGACCCTCCAAGATGAGTTCTTCACCCCCTTTCATATTTTCAGAAGGAAAGGAAACAAATCTGATGAGTTTTCATTTAATTCTGTGAATCTAACCTGAACGCTACACAAGTATCCTTAGCACCACATGTAATCACCGTTGTGTCTCTTCAAATCACTGGGGGCCAATCATCGCTCCCAGCTCATCCCTTTAGCCTCTTTGCAGTAACAATAATGAGCTTTGGAAAGATGACCTGAGATTTTAATCAGATTCCCAGTTACAAATCATCTCCCTTGTTGTTGAGCATATTATTTCGGGCAATGCTCAGACCACCTGAGTAAGTACGCTGAGAGGCCAGATTATTATGATCTCTGAACACATAATAACTCGATGTATATTCTATATAATAAAAGGCTAATATGCAAATTGTCCCCTCGACCAGGAGTTCAACCAGCAGGCAGGTTGGCCAACTGCCCATGTCTCCTCCCCCTGGCCAGGCTGGCCGGACCCCACCCATGCACAAATTCATGCACTGGGCCTCTACACACACACGTGCACACACACACACACACACACACACCACACTGAGTAGCTAGATTATTATGCGTTCAGAGATTACAATAATCTGACCACTCAGTGTATAGCCATGTGCTTACGTATAAAAGCATATTCGTAGGCTCCACCTGAGACCCAAATGACTCAGGACCTATGCAGAGAGCTGCCAGGAATCTGTATTCTAACAGCTCTTTCCCATGATTCTCAGGTTAAAACATAAGATGAAAGGGATGGGAGTAAAAAGGTTTCCTATGTCTTTTATGATGAAGAAATTAGTCAAAAATTCAGCTAAATCTCTGAACCAGGACAAGCAGTTCATAACTGAGAAATACCTCTGGGCGAAAGGCAGAAGTAGATGGATTGTAAAGCTATAAGTACTTTTAAGGGGTCCAGTGACTTATAAGCCCAGTGATCATATACTCCTAATGTTTCGAGCTAGTTCCGGTTGCGCATACCCCGTCCTATTGGCTGAGATCGTGCGCAAGTGTTCCTCTTCTCTTTATTTCTATTTCTCATTTGCATTTGTGAAATGAGAAATAGAAGGTTCTGTCCTATGAGATAATATATGTCAGGGCAGTTTGCAAAGTGAAAGTACTTTACAAACATTATTGTGTCCAGAGAGCAGTGAATTGCATTATTCTTTCATTGACTAGTCTTTGTCGTTTTTTGGAAAAATCAGTTAATAATGCAATCTTCTCTCCTGTAAATTAGGGCCATGTCTTTGAGAGCACTATATTATGGCGCAATCCATCCATTCATTGTTTGTCTTTGTAATTGAATTAACCGTGTAGCAATTGACACCGATTATTCAGATGAGATACTCAGATGAAATGTGTTTTTTAGGGCTTTTCATAAGTGTAGATCTCCTTCCTCTCATGATTCTTCATATTGTTTCTTTTCATTAAAAATTTTTTGTTGCTTGATTTTTATTTATGTTTTAGAGAGAAAGGAAAGGAGAGAGATAAAGAAAAAGAGAGAAAAACTCAATTTGTTGTTTCACTTATTGATGCCTTCATTGGTTGATTCTTTTTTTAAAATATATTTTTATTGATTTCAGAGTGGTAGGAGAGAGAGATAGAAACATCAATGATGAGAGAGACGTATTGATTGGCTGCCTTCTGCATGCCTCACACTAGGGATCCAGCACAAAACTAGGTACCTGCCTTGATGGGGAATTGAACTCTGACCTCCTGGTTCATAGGTCGACGCTCACATTGGTTGATTCTTTTATGTGCCCTGATTGGAGATCTAACTTGCAACCTTGGCATATCAGGATGATGCTCTGAGCTAACCAGCTAGAGCTCTTTTCATTTTTACTATTTGTTTTAAATTGTCTACTTAGGTCTTTAAATAAATAATACATTTTCAAGAATCAAAAGGTATAAAAAGCTATAATATACAAAATCTCTTTGCTTCTCCATTACCCACTTATTCCAATTCTCACCTACTTTTCATAAGTTATCATCTTCATTGATTTCTTGTGTATGCTTCCAGAAACTATTTTTATGCACACACAAGCAGGTATAAGTATATATTATCCCTTCTCTTACTTTTTAACATGATGCCAGCATAATCCGTTTGCTATTCTAAACTTGTTCCACTTAACGATGTATGTAGGAGAGCTTTCCCTAACACAATAGAGTTTATTCAACTTTTTTTATAGCTTCAGTAAGGTCCATTGTATAGATGCACTATAATTCATCAAGCTAGTCTCATCATTTTTTTTCTTAATGTATTTTTATTGCCAAAACTGGTTTGGCTCAGTGGATAGAGCATTGGTCTGTGTACTGAAGGGTCCCAGGTTCGATTCTGGTCAAGGGCATGTACCTTGGTTGAAGGCACATCCCCTGTAGTGGGAATGCAGGAGGCAGCTGATCAATGTTTCTCTCTCATCAATGTTCTAATTATCCCTCTCCCTTCCTCTCTGTAAAAAAATCAATTTTATATATATATATATTTTTTTTTTTTTCAGAGAAGAGGAAGAGAGAAAGATAGGTAGAAACATCAATGATGAGAGAGAATCATTGATCAGCTTCCTCCTGCATGCCCCCCACTGGGGATCAAGTCAACAACCCGTTCTTGTTGTTCTTAATAACATTTTCCTTTCTCTAGCTTACTTTCTTGTAAGAATTCAGTATACCATATACACTGAGTGGCCAGATTACTATGATCTCTGAACTAATAATAATCTGGCCACTCTATTATATATATTAGAGGCCAGGTGCATGAATTCGTGCATGGGTGGGGGTCCAGCCAGCCTGGCCAGGGAGAGGGGACATTGGCAGTTGGCCGGTCTGCCTTCTGGTCAAACTCCTGGTCAAGGGGACAATTTGCACATTAGCCTTTTATTATATAGGATATACACTGAGTGGCCGGATTATTATGCGTTCAGAGAGCATCATAATCTGGCTACTCAGTGTATATAGTCTACAAAATATGTGTTAAGCCACTGTTTTCATTATTGGTACGGCTTCTGGTCCACAGCAGGCTATGAGTAGTTACGTTTTTGGGGAGTCAAGAGTGACATGTGAATTTTCATCTTCATGGGGATTGGTGTCCCCAAACCCCACACTGTTCAAAGGTCAACTGGACTTGTATCATACATCCCCTTCTGCCTGCTCCTCACAGGCTCTGAACCTAAGAGCCACCCCTGATTCTTCAGCTTCACCCCTAGATACTTCTCAGTATGCATTTCAAAGGAGAAAAATTGTCTCACATAACCACGATGTTGTTGTCACATCTAACAAATTTAGCAAAACTCCAACGAATCTTCGTTTTGTGATATTTTCTTACGGCGGTGTAACTGAGTATGTGGATACCAGCCACATGCAGATGCCACCACCCCAGTTTTCTGGAAAAATCTGGAGCCCATCTGGTCCTTCCGAGATCAGCAACATCTTGAAGGCATGACGGCAGGGTTCGTCACCCCTCGGTGGAAGAGCTCCTGTCTGGCCTGCAACCATTCAAAAAAGGGAGCGAGCCAAAACCGGTTTGGCTCAGTGGATAGAGCGTCAGACTGCGGACTAAAAGGTCCCAGGTTCGATTCCCGTCAAGGGCATGTAACTTGGTTGCGGGCACATCCCCAGTGGGGGGTGTGCAGGAGGCAGCTGGTCAATGTTTCTCTCTCATCGATGTTTCTAGCTCTCTATCCCTCTCCCTTCCTCTCTGTAAAAAATAAATAAAAAATATTAAAATAAAACAAAAAAACACAAAAAAGGGAGCAAGACTGGCTTTGCTATGTAGCATTATCTGGAAACAGCTCGAGCATGTAGCAACCCTCCTCACGGAAAATGGACCGGGGGATTTACAAACTGATTCCGACTATGTTTCTGGACTGCTGGATGCAGAGCTCTTTTCATCTTAAAATAGCACAGACATCATCCAATGTCCCCAGGGCAGGCGTCCAGGAGCCTCGCTGAAGGCTGCTGACTGCGCTTTTGGGGACCTGCGCCAGCAAATGTGATCAGAGCAACTGCTCCCAAAAGGAGATCCACGAGGAAGGGCCCTCCGGAATTCGGATGCCCTGCCAGGTCGCCTTCTGAGGGTGAAGCCTCGGGTACTTAGCACATGCTTATTTCAAGTAGGCCCCTGCAGAAGGGACAGTGTTGTGGGTGAAAAGACGGGAAATAACCCATTTCCCACAAACACACAGGGAAATATTTAAGCAGTATGTGTCCAGTCTGTACTCAAGAGAGGCAGTTCTGTAAAGAGGCAGACCTAGGTTCAAATCCTGCTGTTTCCACCAAATTTCTGTGTACCATGGAGCAAGTGGTCTAATCTCTCTAAGCCTCAGAGACTTGCTGTTAGCATTAAATTAAAAATTAAACGGCCTGCCTGGTGTGGCTCAGCGATTTAGCATGGACCTATGAACCAGGAGGTCACAGACCTGGGTTGTGGGCTCAGTCCCCAGTGTGGGGTGTGCGGGAGGCAACCTTTCATTTACTGATGTTTCTATTTCTCTCTCTCTCCCCCTTCTTTCTTCCTCTCTGAAATCAATGCAAGTATATTTTAAAATGATAAATAAAAATTAAATGAAGTAATTTTTTAGTTTCTCACAGGCCTTGGTATGAAAAGGGTTTCCAAAATAGCTGGTGTGAGTATTCTAGTCTCCTGAAATCTGTAATCCCATCATCAATGGGTGTATTATCTTTTAGTTCTATACTAGTGGCCCAGTGCATGAAATTCGTCCATGGTGGGGAAGGGGGTGTCTTTCAGCTTGCCTATACCCTCTCCAATCTGGGACCCCTCGGGGGATGTCCCGCAGGGATGGGGCCTAAACCAGCAGTTGGACATCCCTCTTACAATCTGGGACTGCTGGCTCCTAACCGCTCACCTGCCTGCCTGCCTGACTGCCCCTAACCACTCTACCTGCTGGCCTACTTGCCCCTAACTGCCCCCCCCCCCGCCAACCTGATTGCCCCCAACTTCTCCCCTACCCCCATCAGTCTGCTTACCCCCAACTGCCCTCCCCTCCTGGCCTGATTGCCTCTAACCACCTCTGCCTCAGCCCCAACATCATGGCTTTGCCAGAAGGACGTCTGGAAGGTCTCCAGGTCTAATTAGCATATTGCTCTTTTATTAGTATAGATGCAAGCTCTTTTGACTCTGGTTACCTTGAGATAGTACTGCAAGGGTTCTAATAAGATCAAATTTCTGAACTGCAAAACAGAAGATTACCATGTGATCCAGAAATTCTACTTTTTAGGAATGTACCCTGAAGAAATAAAAACATATGTCCACACAAAAACCTGCACCCAAATGCCCAAGAAATCATTATTCATAATAGCTAAAAAGCAGAAACAACCGATGCATGGATAAATGAGATGTGATAGTACACATAGAATAGAGCGTTATTTGGCAATAAAAAGGAATGAAGTACTAACACACAATGTAATATAGTTTAAACCTTGAAAACATTATGCTTAGTGAAAGAAGCCAGTAACAAAAAAAGAGCACATATTTTATGATTCCATTTATAGGAAAGGTCTAGAAGAAACACTTCTGTAGATACAGAAAGTAAATTAGTGGTTGCCTAAGGCTTGGGAGGAGGAGGCTGGGGGAAATGGAGAGTGACTACTAATGGGTTCAATGTTTCTTTTGGGTGTAATGGAACTGTTCTAAAATTGATTGTGATAATAGTTGCACAACGCTGAATAAAGCAGAAAACAGTTGACTTGTAGACTTTACGTGGGTGAGTTGTGTGGTATGTAAGCCACATCTCAATGAAGTCGTTATAAATATATGTTTAAAAACAGAACAAAACAACAGCAAACAAGCAAAAAACAACCAGGAAGTGTGATTGACCTTGGGGTCCCACCAAATTCTTCTTCCTCTGCAAGGCTCTCTTGGAGACAGCAGGGCTCGCTCTCTGACATTTCTTAATTGAGACAACAAACAGACGCTGCCAATACATGTCCAGAAAGGAGAATATGACTTATTAGTTTGTTCTACATCTTATCTTCAACTCAAAAGGTTTTCAAGTAATTTGAAGCTGAGTGGTTTCATAGACTACCTAATCAACGTACACTTAGTGATGCACAGAACAACAGAGGACCAAAATGAGGACCCCAGGAAGGGGGTTTGGGGAGGAGGGAAGATGAAATCGGTGGCTAACCTGGCAGTGAGATCCAAGCTACACCAAATGTTGAGGGATATAGTCCTTGACATTGTCAATTTCCTACCTCAGATCTTCTTCCCAATTCTCCCTTCCTGTTTGATTTTCATTCGGTTTTCACCCTTCCGCCAAAGCTGCTCCCCTCTCCATAGCCTTGGGAGGTCCTGGTTGACTTAGAACACCTAGCAGGTCATATTTTTGCCCCTCCCCCCACACCATATCCCAGTTATTGACTCAGGAATGAGTATGGGACCTAAGTTGTTTAATCAGACAACCGCAGGACTCTTGTTTGAAAGACCTGGGCTTGGAGCTGTCTTTTCTTTTCTTTTTTAAAAAATATATTTCTTTATTGATTTCAGAGAGGAAGGGAGAAGGAGAGAGAGATAGAAACATCAATGATGAGAGAGAATCATTGATTGGCTGCCTCCTGCACACCCCCTACTGTGAATGGAGCCTGCAACCCAGGCATGTACTCTTGGCCAGAATTGAACCTGCGATCCTTCAGTCCGCAGGCTGATGCTCTATCCACGGAGCCTAGTCAGCTAGGGCTGGAGCTGTCTTTTCTTCTGGCCAATCTCCTGTGCTGATGTAGAGCAGGATTCAAAACCATTGCAGATGAGTCATGGTTGTGGATGAAGCTGCCACCTGAGGAGGACCAGGACAGAGGTGGGAACTGAACTCCTAGCTGGAGCAATGTCTGCTCTCTGCCCCTTCACCTCTAGAACTTTCCAGTCATGTCAGCCAATAAATACTATTTTTATTTAAGCCAGTTTGAGTAGACATCTCTATGATTACAGCCAAATACATAAAAATGAGACAATTCTAATAAGTTCTGAACTAATATCTACACATAATATATATTAAGATGCGTAGGACAATGCCTGGTACATGGTAAATGCTAGGTGAATGGTAGTTATTATTATTATCAATAGAAGTGCTAGTATTATAAAATGGAGGTAATAGTGATTAACTCATCTATTTAACAAGGCATTGTTAATAAGACAAAAAAAAGAGTACCGTTCCTCCCTCTATACATATCTATTATAGAAAATTCGAAAAACACAGAAATATATTAAGATTAAAACAATTATTTACAATTCAATTCTCCAGAAAAAAAAAAAATCATATGTTGGGTTTTTATGTTTTTGTTTTTTCTGCCAGGTTACTTTAAATGTGTACTAGAAATAAATCTATATATATAATCTTGCATTCTGCTTTTAAAAAATTTACCATATCTTAGAAGCATTTTCCATTATTTATTCACATTTTGGATTATTTTCCTTAAGTGGACTCCTAGAAATGAAATAAGTGAAACTTACAGGGTTCTTCTGAACACAAAATGAGATAATGGATCCGAAAGAAAATTGGAAATTGAAGAGCACTATATAAAGATGAGCTCTTGTTGTAATCTCATTATCTCTCCCCCAAACTCGCTTCTCCCTCTGAATTCTCTCTTTTGCTGAATTGCACTAGCATAATCACTGCCATAAACAACCAACCACAATTACCTACTGTTGTGTGTTGAGCAATTATTATGTGCTGCACACTGGGCAAAATGTGTAAGAGCTTTATCCATTGTTCCGATTAGTCTGTATAAAGATCTTTGCTAAAAAGGCCTTATCTTGCCCTGACCGGTTTGGCTCAGTGGATAGAGTGTCGGCCTGCTGACTCAAGGGACCCAAGTTCGATTCCGGTCAAGGGCATGTACTCTGATTGCAGGCACATCCCCGGTAGGGGGTGTGCAAGAGGCAGCTGATCGATGTTTCTGATTTTCTATCCCTCTCCCTTTCTCTCTATAAAAAATCAATAAAATATAAAATAATATAAAATAAAATAAAAATTTTTTAAATAAATTTAAAAAATAAAATAAAAAGGCCTTATCTTGCCCTGACCGGTTTGGCTCAGTGGCTAGAGTGTTGATCTGCAGACTGAAGGGAGCCAGGTTCAAGTCCAGGCAAGAGCATCTAGCTTGGTTTTGGGCACATCCTCAGTAGGGAGTGTGCAAGAGGCAGTTTTCTCAGAGCTAATAAAGATTAAAGCTTCGCTTGGGGCCACTCTTGCCCCCGTTCCCTCCAAGGCCCTGGCAGAGACCCCCAACAATCTTACATGGTTTGTCTTTACCCCTAAGAGTATTATAAGTTTTAGGCCTTACAACCCTAATTCCCTTTAAGCCTGTAAACCAGTTCACCAAGGAAACAAAACTTAGCGTATGTGTAGTGTGTTTAAAATTGTTTTTCAAGCCTGTATTTCAGACTTGCCTACATACTCAGATTGTGATCAGTTAAATCGATATTATCTTTGGAAACAAAGGTATTTCCATGTATGCTCTGGGGCCAGATTTTTCCCCAGGCCTAGACCTTGCTCGGGCATTAAAAATAGACTTCGGGTGTTCTGTCATCCAGACCAGTAGGAGGAAGGAAAAAAGACTCCAAGTTAAAATATTTACATTGTAATTGCCTAGTCATGTGGTAAAGATATGAATCATATAAAGTTAAACCTGTTCTGCTTCAAGCTGAAGGTCCCTCTGAGAAGTGATTCTATCATCAGTAACAGGAAACACAGGAGACTTCAAAGCAGAAGAGAAAGACGGGGCAGCTAAGTTAACTTTCTAACTCCTTGAGTCACATTTTCATAGCATGGCTTCTGTTTATGAATAGAAGTGTGATTTTAAAGAATATGACAAAGCTACATTAAAATGCAAGCAAAAAGAATGGCCAATAAAAAATACATATATATATATATATATATATATATATATATATATATATATATATATTATTGATTTTAGAGAGAGGAAGGGAGAAGGATAGAGAGCTTGAAACATCGATCGGCTGCCTCCTGCACACCCCACACTGTGGATCGAGCCCAAAACCTGGGCATCTGCCCTGACCAGGAATTGAACTGGTGCATGAGCCGATGCTCCCACACCGGTTGGGCTCCACTGAGGGATTTTTTTTTATATTAATATTTTCTGATATCTGATTCCTTTATATCACCTTATCCTTGGTGATTTAAAAAAATTGTTTAGATTAATATTTTCTGACATCTGATTCCTTTATATCACCTTATCCTTGGTGATTTAGAATTTCTGCCATAGGGGCTTAGGAATTTGCCTTTTTATTCAATTCCTAGTTGATTTGGAAAAGCATCCTGATTTGGGAGCAACAACCTGGTTTACCTCACCTGAATATGTGTGAGATAAGAAAGCATCAAATGAATGAGTGAGTACTGCTCATCTATGTATACACCTAAGTATCCATTAAAGTATACATTTAGGGACATACACTTTACTTCCCCCCCTCCGGCCAACAATGAAGTGCAAACTTCTGAAGTGTATATGGAAGAGAACTCTTAGGAGATAGTCTAATTTTTAAAATATATATTTTATTGATTTTTTTAGGAAAGGAGTGGAATAGAGAGAAACATTGATGAGAGAGGAACATCAATCAGCTGCCTCCTGCACCCCTCTCCTGGGGATGTGCCCGCAACCAAGGTACATGCCCTTGACCGGAATCGAACCTGGGACCTTTCAGTCCATAGGCCGATGCTCTATCCACTGAGCCAAATTGGTCAGGGTGAGAAAGTCTAATTTTTAAGAAGACAAAAGAAACAGGAGATTATTTTAGGACTTGTTTTTTACCCACAAAAGGGTGATAAAATGAAAACATGCTACTTTTCAATTGACTTGGTAATTGCCCTGAGCATATTTAGTATGAACAATGATTGTTTGAGGATTGCAAGGACAGATATGAGCCTCTCAGTGTCATTTAATAAAAAGAAGGTAACATTTTAAAGTTAAGAATATTGAGAAATGGGGCAATAAACTCCTATTAATGATCATTCAGTGATCTGAAAATGCAACTAAACTTTTTCAGGACCTAACTGATTTTAGAAGGAACACTTCCCTACATCATTTTCCATATTTCCTTGTCGAATCCCATGATAGAGTAAGGTGACCAGACGTCCCACTTTTGGTGGGACAGTCCAGATTTTTAACAATTTGTCCCGCTAAAAGTGGGACGTCTAGTCACCTTATACTAGAGCTCAGTCTTGAATAGACAGTCCCAAAAGCACAAATATCGTGGCCACTGCTCTGAACTCAGTAATGTTACTTGCTTCTCTGTCAACATTTAGATTCACAGGAATAAAGAGACAACCCCCTCCCCCTCCCTCCAAGCTCAAATCCCTTGTTTTGTGGGCAGGGAAATAGGCCCCAGAGGGACTATATGACTCGCCAAGGCTCCACAACAGACCTGCACCTTCCCCAGTCACTTGACACTATTTCCACACACGCTTTCCTAGAAACACTTGTATTTGCAATGTGTTGCTTCACCCTCCTTTCACCTCTTCAAGTTTCTTCATGATCTCCACTGTTGTACATTCATTTTTCATGGAATTACACAAATTAGTGAAGTGAGACAGGTATTTAATTTTTTAAAAATATTTCTTTTTATTGATTTCAGAGAAGAAGGAAGAGGGAGAGAGAAATAGAAACATCAGTGATGTTGGCTGCCACCTGCATGCCCCGCGCTGTGGATTTCCACTTGACAGAGGAGAGTACAAATGTTGGAGGGTGTGGTTTGTTCATAGTTGCACAGCTATACTAGTGAGCTCTGGCTGCCATAGTGAATTACTACAGAATGGGTTACTTAAATCACAGGAATTTATTTTTACAGACTGGGAAGTCTAAAGATCATGGTTTGTTGATGAGAGCTCTCTTCCTGGCCTGCTTCTCATTTGGTCCTCACATGGGAGAGGGTTTGGGAAAAGGTGAGAGGAAGAAACAAATTCTCTGTTCTCTTCTTATAAAGGGCACTAATCCCATCATGAGGGCCCCACCCTCAGGACCTTTTCTAATTATCTCCCAAAGATCCCACCTCCAAACACCATCACAGTGGGGGGTGGAGATGGGGTCAAGGCTTCAACATATATGAACTTGCTGAAACCGGTTTGGCTTGGTGGATAGAGAGCTGGCCTGCGGACTTAAGGGTCCCAGGTTTGATCCAGTCAAGGGCATGTACCTTGGTTGCGGGCACATCCCCAGTAGGGGGTGTGCAAGATGCAGCCGATCAATGTTTCTCTCATGGATGTTTCTAACTCTCTATCCCTCTCTCTTCCTCTCTGTAAAAAAATCAATAAAATATGTATATTTTTAAAAAGTATGGGAATCATCACTAAGGGAGCAAGCGCTATGGTGGAAAACAGCACTCTGGGGCCTTCTCTGGAGGTGATGCTATTACATCTCATTGAGCAGAGGATGAAGGCGGATGCTTCCAGCAGGTACACGTTGGAGAGTGGAATTGCAGGCCGGGAAAGGTATGGGCTGCCTTTGGGGAATGGGGCAGAGCCTGTTTAACTAGCAGGTACGGTGCAGGGCGTGCACTGAGGCTGGAAAACCCAGTACTCTCACTGCTCTCTGTTCTGTGTAGCCTATGGACACCGTCTTTTCCTTTTGGCTGTTTTCTGGAACAGAGAGGCCCTGCTATTATTTATTTGGTGGAACCTAAAGGGGACTGAGCCAGGACTCTAAGCAGGTGGGTTATCAATCACATGGCTATTGGAAGAAAACAAAGCCCTGGTGAGGGCGTGCCAATGGGGCAGCAGAATAGTATTCCCAGCTGAAATGCAGCGGAGCCAGAAGGCACGTTGGCGAAAGCTGTTCTCTTGCTGGTGGTGATCTTGATTCGAAGGAGAAAGAAACACGATCTCTCCCTCTAAACGCAGGAAAAGGGGATCTGTCTGGGCTGAAAGGTCAAACTGTGGTCCTTGCACCACTGGTCTCCCGTGGGAGGCAACTCCAATCTGGCGCGAGTGGCCCGGGGAGGAAGGGTAAGCAAGCATCAGGCCTAAGGAACAGAGGTCAAAAGCGTGGAAAACATCGCCCAGGACCGCGGGGAGGAAAGGGGCGCGCCCTGCACAGGGGTCGGGAGGGGAGGAAACGGCCTCCTTTACCCTCCCCTGTTTAGGGGAGGGCCTCCGCTAACCTGCCAGGACTGGGAGAGGGGAAAAAAAAAATGCATCCTGGTTTTTAAATCTTGTTTTTTAATAAAAACCATTTTTCAGAACCAAAAGGAGGGCGGTACCCAAAGGAATCTGAACATGCCCCGCAGGGGGCGGGGGAGCGGGGCGTGACCAGCGCTGCGGGGGATGAGGGGGACAGGGGGACTGACGATCGCGCGGTGTTGTAGGCGGTCTTTGCGAGCTCGAACCCTGGGCCGAAGCGAGCGGGGAGCGCCCACCCCGACACCGCACACCTCCGCACCTCCCGTGGCCAGGGTCGGGCGGGGGCGGGGCTGTCAGCGGCCTGGGGGGCGGGGCCTGGCGGGCAGGCTCTCCCGTTCCCTGATTGGGCCTGGGGAGGCCAGGAGGCGGTGTCTTGGCGAGGTTCCACGGGCCGCCATTGGGCCTTCCGGGAGGAGGGCGTGGCTTTGTGAAGTCAGTTCCGGTCGCTGTAAAACCCTCTGGGCGGCGACTCACAGGCTTCAGACGCTTCTGGGTCGCGGAGCGAGAGGTCCGGTTCCCAGTGCGTGAGCTTCAGGCCGAGCGCGCGAGAGCGACCCGGAGGGATGGCGGCCACCGCCGGGAGCGCGGCCGCCGCCGCCGCGGCCACGGGCCGGTTCCTCGCCCTGCTGCTGCTGTTCGGGCTCACGGCGCCCACCGCGGCGCTGGCCGGCTACATCGAGGTGGGCAGCGGGGACGAGCGCCCGAGCGCCGGCCTCTCTCACCCGCCGGGGAAGCGCGGCCTGCGGGCGCGCGGGCTGGGGGCGAGCCGCGCGGGGAGGCGGGGGTCCGGGCTGCGGCGGGCCCGGCGCCCACTCCCCCGCCCCTGCGTGGTGCAGCGCCGAGCGCCGGGGGGATGTCGGGCCGCCTCGGTCGCCGCAGAGGCCAAATGAAAGGCAATCGGGGCCGCGGGGGGCGGCGGGCGGACCGCCTCGGCCGCCGCAGCCTCCATCCCGCCCGTGGCCGGCCCCGCTGCTTGGTCGTCGGGGAACCCCGCGCGGTCCAGACGCCACCGCATTCACCCTTCCTACCCCCCCCCCCCCACCTCCCCGGGACCAGCCGAGCTTCGGTCCGCACCTCCGACCTCGGGGCGGCCGGTGGTGAATGGGCAGCGCGCTCCCCGCGGGACAGTGTTGGCTTCTCCCCCTCTCCCTCCGGGCAGTCCGGCTGGGGCATCCTTTGTTGGCGGAGGTGGGCTCCGGGGTGGGGTGCTCAGCTCCCCGGGGTGGGGTGCTCAGCTCCCCGGCGCGTTGGGCCCCGTGGAAGCGCGGGGGTCCCCGGGCGAAGGGCGAGCGCGCGCCCCTGCCCGGCCGCCGGTGCCCCTCTGCCTCCCGCTCGCCCGCCTCCCCCTCCAGGAGGTCCTCCGCGCTGGGCACCCGGCCACGGAGGGGAATTCTTAAAATAGAGCTGATTGCCTGAGTCTGCGGGGGGGAGACCCTTTTCTTGGTGGCTGGGGCTGCTGGGATGCTCCCCCTTTTTTAAGAGTGGGTTTCCCCGAGGAGGGAAGGGGAAGGCTCCCTTTTGGTGATCCTACTTTTTTTTTTTTTTTTTTTTTTGCTGTCATTCTAGTCTCTTAACTAGTTGTGCATCGGGTCACCTTGCAGGCATTTTTGTGCCGCGAGCTGGTTCAGTGGCCTGGGTTGTGGGCGATGGTCGCTGGGGTCAGGGTGAGGAAACCCATCTGTTCCTGGGGAGACCTGGGACCTTATTTTATTTTTATTTTTAATTTTTTTTTACCTGCCTTCTTGAAATGGCAGGGCTGGATGGAAGGAGTGTTTCTGATGTGTGTGTGTTTGTGTGTGTGTGTGTGTGTGTCGTTTATATTCATTTTCCCCTGTTCACTATTTTTTCTTTTAAAAAAATGACCATTTCTGCAGAGTTAGCTGATTTCAGAGAGAAGTGAGATTGGATTTGATGACCCAAGGAATGGACAGGCTTCCTAATAAAAAAAATAAAACAAACCCCCAAAACCGCAAGTTAGAATGTGTTCTGCAGAATGCTTACACATTAGATTTATTTCCACGGGTGGTCTAAATCTCACCAAGAACAAACTTTCTTTTTTTTTTTTTTTTGCAGATGGAAGGGCTTAAAACGTTTGTATTCTGATTAAAGCTTTAAGGAAAGGTTTAGAGGGAGGGGGGGAAAAGATTCATTAGGGAGAAAAGGAACTTAGGTTTTAAGTGGAAAGAGTTCCTGTTGATAGAAAAATAGTTTTCAGTGATGATTGTTTTAGCTTCCGCACAGTGGTTAGTTAGATGCATGTCTTTAACATCCCTCCCCTCTCAATATGACGCCACATGAAGAAAGCAAGTTAGATCAGTGCGGTGGGAGGGGAAGGGGAAAAGGGATTTTGTATAGAATAGAGACCTTAGAGCTGACAGAAACCATTGTTCACGCTCTGACCTCACTTCCCAGGGGGGTGAGTAACGTCAGGCACTGGTGAGTTCACCACAAAGGACTCATGGGTTGTAGAGAACATCTTCCTTTCAAGTGGAAGCGGAATATTAACGCTGGTATGCCAGCAAAGAAAGAACTAACAATATGAGCATTAGTTGTTGGATTAGATTTTGATTGGTACCCCCAATATTGTTCAGTTGAAAAGTCTGGCTAGACGGTAGAAAAATAGACATTTCCCAGGAACGGTTTCTAAATGCTATTTTATGGTAACTCCTGTGCTCGGAAACTATATTTTTTGCCCTCACTAAATTATTTTTCAAATTTTTTTTTTTCTTTTGCGAAGCAGGCAGAATTTTATTCATTTGCATATATTTTGATTTTTTTTTAACTTATCTGTTGTCAGGCAAAAGATTGCCCAAGCCTTAATTTAGATGAGTATGGCCTCAGCATGGATGTCTCTGGGAAGGCCCCTATTGAGATTCGCCAAAGGGACTCGAGCCAAATCCCCGATCAAGTTTCTTGGCACAGAATTATTAATTGGAGAATCTCCAGTGTTGCTGGGTGTTGACTGGATTAATCTCTTACACCTGTTTAAAAAGAAGGAAAAAAACACCTCTGTACTCAGGGTCACTTCCTCTTCTAAATCCGAGACAAATCCTGTTGTGTGCAAGCTTCCATTTGGGATTCTCAAATGGTATTTGTGCTGAAACTCTGCACTGAGGATAAAGTGGACATTGAGACTTACGAGAGCCAGGGCTCTCGTTCTTTCTGTCACGTTTAAAAGGAGGTGGGCCAGTTGATAGCCAATTTTCAGACAAGTCCAACCCCAAGTGTGACAGCTGCAGCCAAAGGCAAAGAAGGCTTTTGTTGGTATATTTCCGAGTGGCGGTATAGGTTATGTCTGATTATGACTTGGAGGCAGGAATATCAGTCCTTATTTTATCATAGCTATCTTAGAAATCTTTTGATAAATATGACAAACTTAAGTTTTTTAACAGTCAGGTCCTCCTTCAGAGAGGGAATTTGTTTCATCATCTAAACCCATCTGCCCCATATTTCCTATGAAAATTTAGCATTTGCCTGGAGGTGTGCTATCATTGTAAAACACACACCAGATTTTGAAGACTTAGATGAAAAAAAAATGCTTTTTACCTTGATTATATTAAAATGATAATATTTTCGATATTGGCGGAGTAAAATATATTAATGGTTTTTCTCCTTTCAATTTTTAATGTGGCCACTAGAAAATACTAATCTAGGGCTCACATATTTCTACTAGAGTGCTCATTTAAAAAGAAAATTATTTATTTCAGAGAGGAAGGGAGAGAGAAAGAGAGATAGAAAGGTCAATGATGAGAGAGAATCATTGATCATCCCCCCCCTCCCCCCCTCCCCCCCCCCCCCCCCCACTAGGGGTCAAGCCCGCAACCTGGGCATGTGATTGGACCTGGAATCAAGTGATTGGACCTGGTTCGTAGGTTGATGCTCAATCACCAAGCCATGCCGGCCAGTCTGGATTGCTAATTTAACGTCTTGTTTGAGTTGGTCCTGCCTGTGGTTTTATTAGCACAATTTAAGATATATTGCTTTCCAACCCCTCTTCCCCCAATAAACTCTTGCTTGAGGTTGGTCCGGTGTGATGGTGTTTTCTTAGGACAGTTTTGAATGTTATTTGATCTCTTGCTTTTTTTTCCAATTACATTTTATTTAGAAATAATTTCAAGCTTACATAAAATTGCAAAAATTGTACAAACAACTCTCATACCCTTTACCCCCAGATTCACCAGTTGTTAACATTTTCCCTACTTAGTATGCATTATTCATTCTGTTATGCTTTTTTTTCTTCTTCTAAACTATTTGAGATTAAGTTGCATATATCATGCAGTTTACCTTTGGAAACTTGTGTTTTTCCTAAGAACCAAGGACATTGTTTTACATAACCTTAAAATAGTTATCAACTTAATGAGATTTAACATTGATGCAGTGATTTAATCAAATCAAATACTGTCTGTATTTGTTTGTTAGCTGACCCAATAATATAAGGCTTTTGAAAACATGGTTATTTTTAAAGCTAAAGAGCTTTAGAATTCTTGGCAGAATATGTGAAAGGTTATTAATTTTCTCCAAATAGAAAAATCAGTTTTTTAAACTCTGATATTGTTGACTTTGGGAAATAAAAAAATTAAAAACTTTTAATAGTCTTTAATTATGTTATGTACCCTTACTGAATTCTCAGGTTTTTGTATTTTCTTCTCTTTTTAAAAAATATATTTTTATTGATTTCAGAGAGAAAGGGGGGGGGGGGGAGAATGAGAGAGAGAGAAACATCTATGATGAGAATCATTGATCGGCTGTCTCCTGCATGCCACCTGGGATAGAACCTGCTACCCAGACCTAGAATCAAACCATGACCTATTGGTTCATAAGTCGATGCTCAACCACTGAGCCACGCCAGCCTGCATTTTCTTGAAATAAGAACTTAAAGCTTAAATATTATATAGGAAGTGCTGTTCACTATAAAGATAAAAATAAATACATGTAAACATGAGAAATAAAAAAGAATCTGAAATCCTGCTACTCATGGAAACTTCACAGCAAGCCTTCTGGATCTTTCCGATACATAGATTTTATGTAAGTGGCATATGTTGCATATTGAAGCTGGTACCTATCAAGTATTAATTTGAATTGCCCTAAACTGAACTATTGAAAGAAAATAGTTACCTGTGTGATTAAAAAGTAGGAATAAAATTTTCCTCAGTCATTGTAGTCTCTATGGAGGGGGTAATTTGAGAATTTGAAATCTCCCACTGTCCAGTTTTCTTGAGTTTTTAAAAAATGAGATAAACTAGATTAATGCTTACTTATTTAATGAAGTGTATCTTGATCTGTGGCCCGAGATGGAAGGGGAATCACTCAGGCGCATTCGGATAGAAATGAATTCCAGTCCTTGTTTCAAATATGACTAGTAATGACTTTTGCTAAGGGAAGTTTTCTTCCATATGTACCATGAAGTCTCTTAATGACATCTTTTTAATCATAACTGAAATCTATTTTTATAATAGAATTCTCATTTGTTAGTCATACAACTGGTGTCCGATGTTAGTGCAGCAGTGAAAACAAATGCAGGGCTTTTTACTCCAGTGAATGCCCTCGCTTGTGACTTAGGCCCCACCCCAGGGATTCTCAGTGAGTGCCTCTGGGATTCTCACTTCCCAACGCTTCCTAGGTGATCTTCTGAGCAAGTGGAGAACAAAAAAACAAAACAAAGCTCCGGCAAATAAAAACCCCACTAGGACTCATTTGGGCACACTGCCTCACAAAGGTTTCCGAACACGCTGGCGAAGTAGGCATTCTCATCTCACCTAAAAACGGAATCCGAGAGGCCCAGGGTTTATGGTCACGCATCAGGGCCAGGGTTGAGTCTGTTTGTCCTCTTCTCTGTTGCTCTTTTTTACATCAGGATGTTTCATAATCTTCCCCTTCTGGCTGCAGAAAAATCCTGATAGTATTTCTTTGAAAGACACCAATTTCATAGAAACTACTACATGTAATTACAGGGAACGCTGTGTTTTACATTTTCTATAGCTTTTTAAAAACTTTAGTACCTTTTTAAAAAAAATGCTTCCTAGAGGATATGTTTATTGACTTTTGAGGGACACACACAGACACAGACAACGAATGGTTATATGCACCCTGACCTGGGATTGAAACTGCAACCTAGATATATGCTCCAATCAGGAATTGAACCCGAAACATTTTTGGTCCCTGGGAGGACGTCCAATCACCGAGCCACCCAGCCAGGGCAAACTTTTCATTTTAATGCCTTTTAAATACAGCATGCAGGTTCTTTTTTGTTTTGTCTGCTTAATCCTCATTCAAGGATATTTTTCTTTTCTTTTTTTTCTTTTTTAAATAGAGAGGGAGAGGGAGAGAGAAACATTGATGTGAAAGAGACACATTGGTTGGTTCCCAAATATGCCTCGGCCAGGGCAGGGGATCAAACCTGGGGTCCCAGTACATGCTCTTGGCCAGGAAACGGACTCACAACCCTTCAGTTTGTGGGCCAACGCTCTAAGCGCTGAGTCACACTGGCCAGGGCATGTGCAGGTTCTTTTTTAAAAATAATAATATTCATTGTATTCTGCAAAAAAAAAAAAAAAAAAAAGTAAGAAAATATGTGGAGAGTTTTATAAAACACTGTATGGGGTTATTTGGAAGAGAAAATACTACGGGTACCACATTTACAGTCACTGGCCTCGTTGATGAACAAAACATTGGGAAGAAGTCGATTCAGTAACTGATGACATAAGATTGTGGTCTAGAGAAAAGATAACCAGCATTTGGAGTAGGGCACCCACAGGGGCGGTTTGTTGAGGGCAAACTTTTCTTCCAGTCTGCCTTCCCCTAAGCCTCGTGATTGCAACGGGGCTCTTTCAGTTCCACAGGCATGCTCTGATGTGTCAGCATCCAGGGCAAGAGGAGACTGTCTCTTGTATGTCTCTCCCTTTAAGAGGGAAGAAACCTTTCTCCCCAAGCCCACCAGCATAAGACTCCCGCAAGTCTTACTGCCAGACTGTGTCAGATGCTCCTAGCCAGACCAGAGGGGAATGGGACCTCTCTCATCACTTAGACCTCAGGTTGGGTTCTACTGGGAAAGAGGGCTGTGGATATTGGTTAGATAACAGCCCAGTGCTTATACAGTTTGGGTAGTTATATAGCTGGGCTACCTGGAAGGAAAAAGACCTAATTTTTTTTCTTAACCAGGAGTATCCGTGAATTAAAAGGCGAAATGAGACATTGGAGGAGACACACAGTCCAGTTATTAGGATCTTGGCCCTTCATTTTGAGGGATATTGCATTCGGAATAAAATGGCTGGAATGATGAAGGATGTGAAAAATTGGATAGGAGACATGGATGATATTATAGTTAGTCTAGAGAAGAAGAAAATCTGGGATTGAGTGGCGGTGGGATAGGACATAGTATTTTTGAATATTTTAGGCTTTGTTTCAGGCAGGCTAACTGATGACTTGCTTTGGTTGAAGCAGAATTTTTACCTGGAGAAATGAGCTGATAAGAGTGGAGAACCTTTTATTTTACTCTTTTTAATTATGTACATTTCCAACATAATGTAGTAAATATATAAAAAATACTCCTATCTGCCGAAACCAGTTTGGCTCAGTGGTAGAGCGTCGGTCTGCGGACTGAAGGGTCCCCGGCTGGATTCCGGTCAGGGGCATGTACGTTGGTTGCGGGCACATCCCCGGTGGGGGGTGTGCAGGAGGCAGCTGGTCAATGTTTCTCTTTCATCGACGTTTCTGGCTCTCTATCTCTCTCCCTTCCTTTCTGTAAAAAAATCAATAAAATATATTTTAAAAAATAATGAATTAAATAAAATACTCCTATCTTTTGTTAAATTTTAACATTTCCATATCTGCCTTAGCCCTTCTTTTTGAAGTAACTAAAGTATTATAGATACGGAAGTTTATGATAGACCTTTAAACTCTTCCAATGCCATTTTCCTTCCTCCCAGAGGTAACTCTTATTTTGAGATGGGAGTTGAGCGTTCCTATTCCTGTTTGCATGCCAAGAGAGAGCTCTGTCATCTCCTTGGATTCCAGAGAAACTTGCTCTGGCTCTTGGTTGTAATAAATACTGGTTTATCCGTGTAGTGTTCATTGTTTGGTGGTGGTTTGTGAAATTTTAGAAGGTAAGATGGCTAAGATACTTTAAATAGAAGTAGTGCCATACTCCTGAACGCACCCAGCATACAGAGCACCATTTCTGGCCACCCAACATCAGAAGCCCCTGGGTATTTTTGAGTTTTTAAAATTTAAAAGTACACAAAAGAAAAAAAAATATATATCAGTGTGTTTTCACAAAGCAGACAATTTGTGCCACTACCACCAAGGTCAAGAAATAGAATATCCCCCCTCACCCGCTCCAATAACTGTTACCCTGACTTTTGTTGTATGTACCGTATTTTTCGGACCATAAGACGCACTTTTTCCCCCCCAGAAGTGGGGTGGGGGGAAGTTCCTGCGTCTTATGGTCCAAATATAGCCTACACATATACTTTAAAAAAAAAGTTTTTTTACTTTCCCGGCTCTGTGTGGTCTCTGTGTGCTTGCCCGGCTCTAAAATGGTTCTAAATGCTGCTGTTTACTTTACAGGGTTGATTACATGTGTTTATGACTGTGATGTTGGGTTTTAATGCACATAAAATATTTTAGGACACTATTTGTTTCAGAATCTTTTTTTCTTCATTTCCCTTCTCTAAAAACTGGTGCGTCTTATGGTCTGGTGCGTCTTATGGTCCGAAAAATACGGTAATTGCTTCCTGCTTTCCTTTATAGTTTTACCGCCTCAGCATTCATTTCTTCACACCATTTTTGAGTTTTTTCCTGTTCTCTGGTTTTATGTAAATGCAGTCGTTCAGTATGTATTCTTTAGTATCTGGCCTCTTGGACTAAACGTGTTTTTGAGAGTCTGTATTGTTGAGTAGAGCTGTGGTTCATTTGTTTCCATTGCTGTATAGTACTCCATTGTGTCTGAAGAAACCACAATTTATTCTGCTATTGGTGGACATTTGGGATGTTTCCAGATTGAAGTTATTGAGATGATGATGTTCTCTCTGCAGCTCTTTTAATGATGTCTTTTGAAGTTCTTAATTTTCATGTCTAATTTACTAGTTTGTTTTCTTTTTAAATTATTTGCTTTCAAAGTGATTTAAAATCACAGTAGGTGCTTTTTGTGTCCTATTTGAGAAGTCTTTTCCTACTCTGAGGATATATTATAGATATTCTACTCTGTTGTAGATTAGGAGCCTTTTGTTTGCCTGCCACATTTGGAAGTACAGTGTACCTAGAACTGAGTTTTGATTATTTATAAAGCATCAGTTTTTTTATTCCTCTTTTCCGTGTGGATATCTAGCTTATACCAGCTTCACCATTTATTATCAAGGCCATCCTTTTCTTTCTAATTTCCTATGACACCTTTGTTGTTAATATCTCTACTGTATAAGAATGAGCCTGTTCCAGGCCACTGATCCATTCTTTTGTATTAGCTCATCTGACGTTGATTCTTTCTAAGATATTTTTCATTTCAGTTATTGTATTTTTCAGGTCTGTTGACTTTTTTTTTTTTTTGCTTCTGAAGGTCTACTTAGTTCTTTATACTTTCTAACTCTTAGTTGAAATTCCAAGTTCTCATATTCCACTCTCTAGTATGGTGAGCAGTCTCATGACCATTTCTTTGAATTCTTTATAAGTAAATTATTTATCTAACAATTTATCTTATAATTATTTATCTTATAACTTCTTATAAGGATTAGACAAAATAGCTATTTCTCTACATCTTGAACAAAGTGGCCTTATGTATCGATAGAAGCGGCCTCTGTGTAGGCTCTGGTGCCAGGTCTTTCGGGCAGGACGTAGGAACTGAGGGGGTGTCTAAGGTGTCAGGGCCACTGGCCTATGAGCAGGAGCAGCTCTGGATGGGGAGGTCAGGTGTAATACTAGCTCTGTTTGGCCTTAAGTGGGCTAGGGTGGGGTCTGGGAAGGTGCCGCAGGGACTTAGCAGGCTGGCTAGAGCACCCCGATGGGGCCCTGCCCACCCTGTGGGGGTGGAGGCCAGCTTAGATCACCTTTACCCTGGAGTATAGTCACACCCCCTGAGAGCATCCTCAGCTCCTCCGCTTTCCCTGGACAAAGTGTGCTTGTGTGGAAGTGACCTCTGTCCAGGTGCTGTGCGCCCGATAGCTCTGGAAAGCCAGTTGGAGCGGAGCAGGTTCTTATGGTGCCCGAGGCACTGGTTTTCCAGACTGGGGTGGCTCCCAGCACAGGGGTCAGCACCCTGTTCTGCTTCCTCAGGGGCCAGAGGGCTCCAGGCCTTGTAGCCGGAACCCCCTGCATTTATTTGATCTTGCACAAGAGCCAGAGCCCCCAAGCAGAGCTACTGCTAGCCCTCAGTGAGGGGGACGTAAACAGTGCCCTCCCATATTTACCTCCCTCTGTGGTCCCTCTCTTCCCTGGCTTGTTCAGAAGCTGTTCATTCAGCCGTTTATCCAACAGGAGGAATTGGTCTCTCTATTCATATACGTTTGAGTTTGCTCACGGAAGGGGGTGAGTCCAGCAACTGCCTGTGCTGCAGCCACTGTATATGGAAGAGTCTGTTCCTAATAATCTTTTTAAATAATCAGCTTTGGGTTTTGTTGATCATCTCTATTATGGTCTTCTATTTTTATTACTTCCTGCACATTATTTTCTTCTTTCTACAATTGTTCTTTTTCTAACAATTTGAGATGACTGCTGAATTAAAAATTTTTTCAACCTTCTTTTCTAATGAGTTTATGTAAAGCTATACATTTTATTCTGATCAGGACTTGCGCTGCAGTTCACATGTTTTTTCAAGTTTTCTACTTAATTTTTAAAATTGAGTTATAATTGACATAGAACAGTTTGTAAGTTTAAGCTGTATGGTGTGTCAGCGCAAGAAATGTCTACACTGATAGAATTTTAATGAGTTTATTTGAGCCAAACTTTTAAGATTTACTCTGAGCAACTTTCAAATATACAATGCAATATTATTAACTGTTATCCCTGGACTATTAAAAGTTTTGTACTTACCATTGTGTTACAGTGTTCAGTACCGTTACATGCTTTTCAGGCTTGCAGTCTTACAACCTAGGTTGTTTGGAAGAGAGTAAAGAGACAAAGTGACGAGGAGGGTAAAAAATGTCTTATACAAATGTAGATAAGATTACATCATTTTATGGGAGCATATGTTGGCCAAGTAAAATTCTATGTTAAGTATTACTGAGACTATGATACAGCGGCTTTTGTGATGTTAGATTTAGTATATATATTTGGAAATCTTTGAAATCAAATTTTGTTTTTGTTTTTACAGGGCCAAAGAAGTCAGTTTAACCTAATATGTATATCTGCTTTCATCCTGGCATTAAGTATTACAAGTGAATTGCAAGTTTTTTCCCCATTGAGCTTGTTAATAACTGTTCCCAAGAGATGAGCAGGGCAAAGGGAAATCATTCTAATACAAGCCAATGTGGATCGCCCAAATTTGGCTTGGATACTCAGTTACCAGATAGTATTACATACCTAAATAGCTGCTTGACTTGCCTGTTTCTGACAGGTTCAAGGTGAACTATTTCTGATGACTTTGTTAGACTATTTAGAAGAAAAACAAGGAAGGATTTTTGTAGACTGTGTGTGTGCTAACACGTGCTGTTGAAAATTACTGAGGAGACTTATTTTTTGTAAAGGCACTATATATGTTGGCAAAAATAATTTTTTTTCTTACAGTGTTTGGGTTGAATGTCTTTTAGAGGCTGATCTAAGGACATGAATAATTATAGTGTTTTTTAATAAGCCATACCATGTATATGTATATATATACACATAGATACATAGTATGTATTATATATGTATTGGTGTGGATTGTAGTTATATATTAAAGAACAAAGACCAGCCCTGGCTGGTTTAGTTCAGTGGGTAGAGCTGTTGGCCAGTGGACTAAAGGGTCTCAGATTCGATTCCAGGCAAGGGCATGTACTGTGGTTGTGGTTGCAGGCTTGATCCCTGGCCCTGGTTGGGGTGCATGCAGGAGGCAATCAGTCTATGTGTTTCTCTCACATCGATATTTCTCTCTCTGTCTCTCCCTTTCCCTTCCACTCTCTCTAAAAATCCTCGTGTAGGGACTAACAACAACAAAAAGAATAAAAGACCATTTGGGAGTTTTTACTATAAAATACATAAAATGAATTTAACAAGGTGGTTGTCATTTGTTTTTAATCCAAAGTGTAGTGGTTTAGAATTTGCCAATGTTTGCCATGCTGTCATCTACTTTTTATTGATTTGCTTTTATGGAGTATCTGAATTCAAATAAAAATTGCATGTTGTTATGCAGAATAGTTGTAGATGGCTGTAAATCATCAAAGGAAGAAAGCTTTAGCACAAGGAATAGAGGATAGTTTTGATTACTCCAGGGGAAGAAAAAGATTAGATGGATTTAAAGAAAATCCGTGTCCAGGGAAGGCTGTAAGCGCTGGTACAGAGACATCACAGAGTTGTCCAGGAAAACTAGTTGAAATTGGGAGGACTAAGTCAGTGAACGTGCCTCTTTGGAAAAATGCCTGGCTCCATCTTTGGAATGACTGAGGCATTCGGGTGCTACAGTGAATTGGCAGTGAGAATCATCCAGGCTTCTAAACCTGAAGGAAATAACAAGGTTCTCAGAGCAGCAAAGGAATACTCAGGCTTGCTCCAGAGAAGTTTGCAAGGAAAAGAAGTCCCCTTTCTGTACTTTAGTAAGTATTTTTTAATATATATTTTTATTGATTTCAAAATGAATGGGAGAGGGAGAGAGAGAGAAACATCAATGATGAGAGTCATTGATCGGCTGCCTTCTGCATGTCCCACACAGAGGATCAAGCCCTCAACCTGGGCATGTGCCCTGACTGGGAATCAAACTGGGACCACCTGGTTCATAGGTCGAAACTCCACCACTGAGCCACACCCGCGAGTCATACTTCACTAGATTTTGAGAAGCTTTAGCCACTCTCTCCCATAAAGGGAGCAATCCAAAAGAGCTTCTATGATCTAGATATGTATGTTTATAACAGCATTTGTGACTGTTCTTTTTTCTCTTTATTCTCATATTTGTTCAGGAACAGACTTCCAACTTGTAATATTATGCCTGTAGAAAATAGGGGTATTCGTGTACCTTTCATTGTGGCTGCTTTTGACTGCCATTAGAAAGCGATCAAACAGCAGTTGGGGATCTCTTCTGACAGTTTGAGACTTCCCTTTTTTATTAGGGCTGTTTTGTTTATATGCCGTCTCCCTACCACACCAAGCCTGCACACAGTTGAGGTCTTTGAGGACTGGCGACTCATTCATCTTGTTATCACTGGAGCCTAATACATACTTCATCTGTTCTGCAGACCTTTGGATTTTGGTCTGTGGTGCTCAGAAGCCTGGGAGAGGGTTTGTTTGATTGATTGTCTCAGTCAGACATGAACACATAAGTGAATCTAAAGAGTTGGGTGGAGGAGTGTGTCTGTGTGTGTGTGTCCCCCTTCTCCCCGGTCCAGCAATGGGATACAATAAGAACTTGGGCTCTTGGCACCTTACTCACTTACATAATCAATCTTTTTAAGAAGAAATGCCTCAAGGCCCTTTTTTCTGTCTGATTCCTGCTCCTTATTTTGCTTGTAACCGCTTGTCTCTTGAGCTAGCCTGGCCTCTTCAGACAGCCTGTGTGGCTCTCACCCATGTAACTCTTGTCAGCTTGAGGATTTCTCAGTCCTCCAGGAACTATGTGAGTGCGTGTTTGCATCACCAGGAACGCTTGCTAGTCTTCATGATGGAAGAAAAGAGAGTACATTTAGGTTATGTCATTTTTGTTTTCTTTGTTCACTTTGTTCATCCTCACCTGAGGGTATTTTTTTCCATTGATTTCCCCCTCTCCCCTCCCCGCCCTAGAGAGAGTGGAAGAGAGGGGTTTGGGTGGGGGGGGAGAAAGAGAGGGAAACACACATACACACACACATGGGTTGGTTACCTGCCACACTCGGGGGCAGGGAATCAGCGGGGAATCAAACCTGCAACCCAGGTACTTGCCCCTGACGGAGTTACCTTTTGATGTGTGAGCTGACATTAACCATTGACCATACTGGTCAGGGGGAAAGTACATTTAAATGGCATCTACAGGTGAAAGAAAAAAATCATTCAGGCCATGTCTTTCTTCGCACAGTGCTAACTGAACATTCAGCACAGCACATCCAGTAGAAATAAACCCAAGGCGCATGTGCGATTAAATTTTTCCAGTTAGCATTTTCTTTAAAAGCAAACATAGATGAAATTAGTTTTAACAACATATGTTATTTAACTCATAGCTGATATGTTATTTCTACATATATAATCATATTATAAAATCAGCGTGTAATATAATTAATGAGAAACTAGACGTTTTTCAATTTACACACGGGATCTTTGAAGTTCAGCATATATTTACCTTTACATCCAAAACATCTCGATTTGGATGCCGATCTTCATGGGAAATGCTCGATCCGGGAGACTCACCTTCTGGCCATACTCAGACTGGTTCCTCCCCTCTCGTGTCTCCTGGGCTCAGTGGCCGTGTTTCTGTCCCTTTCACCACATTGAAGTGACCAGTGCTCCATAACCCGGGGAAATCGAAGGCTGGCATCTCAGTTGGTACTGCTTTATCTCCTGGTTTTTCTCCTTCAGCAATGGACTTACTCTACACGTTCATGTTGATAGTTCTTTTTAAAAATATATTTTTATTAATTCTAGAGAGAGGATGGGAGAGCGAAAGAGAGATAGAAACATTGATAAGAGAGAAACATCGATCAGCTGTCTCCTGCGTCCTGCCCTACTGGGATCGAGCCCAAAACCTGGCCTGTGCCCTAATTGGGAATCAAACTGATGACCTCTTGGCTCATGGGTTGACGCTCAACCACTTACCCATACCATCTGGGCAAATGTTGATATTTCTTACAGTTCTGTCCTCCATTTAGACTGATCCTATCTAATCTCTGGAGTTTAAAATTCTTTCAGCTTGTCACTGAATTGCAAATTCATAATTCCAGCTCGAGTTCATGACCTATATCTTTGTCTGGGAAATATCGCCACTCTTGCCACTTGGATAACCTTTGAACTCAAAACACAGCACACCCACATCTGAAACCTGACATCTGACCACCTCCCAGCGCCTGGGGCTGAGGGCTGCCTCCTCCTGTGAGCCTGTGTTACGTGACTCTTCAGGCTGTGTACATGGATTCGCTTGGCAAAAAATTCCAAACTTGCTATACTGCACGTGCTTCTTTTTAAAGTTTAATTTGGCATTCATTATCATTATCGATCTGCTTTGGTGTAAATGATTACCATTTATTCTAGGTGCCGTTTCCAGATACTGTGTTTAGAAAACAGATGAGGACTGGCTTACAGTCTAATGAAGGGAGCTGGACAGTGCAGGTAGTTTCAGATTGCTGGGGGGCAGAGGAGGCAGTGACGAGGGGGAGGCAGCCATGTCTCGGGGACTGTCCTCAGTAAGGCCCCTCAGGTCCTGAAAGGTGAGAATGTGTCTGTCTCCTCAGGAAGAGCAGGGGAGGGGAGTTCTAGGTGGAGAAACTTGAGGTTGGAGGGTCAGAGAGAGTGGTGCTGAGCACAGGTTGGGCGATGGAGTTAGGCAGGGGTCATTGGTAAAGGGTGGGAATCCCTTGGACTGGGAAGAGTGATGTGTGTTGAGAGCATTTAGAATGCGTGTGAGAACAGGTCATGGAGGGCGGGAGTGTGGCCACAGCGCCCCTGAGGCACCTGACAGAGAGAACAGTAGTGCTGTTGTACTTCTCTGTGTGTGTGTGTGTGTGTGTGTGTGTGTGTGTTTGCGCACATTTACATCTTTCTTAGTCATTCTTCTTACTTGAGTGTAGCTTTTTTCTCCTTTATGCATTTACTCAGTAGTTAGGTGGCTGGATCCTAGGGAGGCCCTGAGCTGGTCTGCCTAGGGCTGGCCTGTAGCGTGTGGGTTCTTCACAGCCTGAGACCAGGTGATTGTGGGAGTTTGTTGTTAAAGCTGGGAAGTGGACAGTGAAATAGGGAAGGGCTTAGCAAAGAAGAAGATACTGGAGAGCCTAGGTGGATTGCTCTGGCTCACTGGGAAGTCAGAGAAAGGGGGGCCTCAGAGACAGGTTCAGGGAGGTTAGCCCCGGATGGGCTGCTGTTACCCATCGCTCCCCTGGTTGCAAGTCTCCTGGAGTCCCTTTGAGTTTAGGAGCTGCATGCCTGTGGAGGGAAGAAGAGGGGGGAGGGGGAAGTGCAGGCATCTTCCTGGGGCAGGAAGGGGGTGGGGTGCTTGCTGGGTCCCTTGCTTTGTTTTGAGGGTTTTTAAAGGCTGGGAGTTTAGGGGATAATTTCAATAAAATAGTCATCAGCTTTTCCAGGAATACCCTTCTAGGGTCATAGTCTCCACTGATTGGTTAGTTCCAGGGCAGGCATCATGAGCTATTGCAGCTGGTCCTGGCGTCACCCACCTGGTTTTGCTGCTTTTCTGGGCCTGGAGCTAAAGTACAACTGAGGCCTGGATGTTATCTCCAGGGAGGTGACCTTCTGGGTCTGGCTGTAAATTGCTTGGCCAGTGTGTTCAGCTGTCTTAGTTTCCCCATTCCACTTGCCAAGGAGTTTCCCCAGCTTCTGACTATCTATCCTGCCTCAGTGACAGCATGCAACACACATACTGACCAGCAGCTCATACTAGCTTTATTACTTTATTTTTAAAATGGCTGATAATTACAATAATGCACATGGATGGGCATGGATCCCAGACAGGAAGCATTATTGTCTGCAAGCAGATCTGGAGTGAGCTGATAATTCAGCCTGTATTTACTTTCAGATTTAGATGCTGTGTAAATCATAGGAAAGATGCCTTTTGACTGCTTTGAACTAGGAGAGGGTGGGGCACTTTCATATTTTTGTTATTTTTACGGTTGTTTTGTTGGATATTAGTAGTTAAAAGTGAGCTCTAGCCGGTTTGGCTCAGTAGAGCTGCAGCCTGTGGACTGAAGGGTCCCAGGTTTGATTCCAGTCAAGGCCACATACCTAGATTGTAAGCTTCATCCCAGGCCCTGGTCAGAGGCATGTGCAGGAGGCAGCCAATCCAACCAATCTATGTGTCTCTCTCACATCGATGTTTCTCTCCATCTCTCCTCCTCCCATCCACTCTTACTAAAAATCCATGGAAAAATATTCTCCACTCAACGGAGCTGCCTGGCCAGGGCTATGGTTGTAACATCTTGAAGTCAGAGCTCTGCAGCCAAAGCAGACATATTGGATTGTTTCCCAATGTAACCATGGTGTATCCATTAGATTGATTATTTTCGTGAAATGGATCTGTCTGAATACTTCTTTAAAAGATATAAGTGATTACATTTCAAGTACATGACATTTTGAAATATGCTAAAAAAAAATGACCTAATCTTTCATGGCTGTGAGAATGCATTCAGTAAACACCGTATCACAGAGCTTCAGATCAGCCAGAAGTATGTTTATAATTTTTGATAATATTGCCAGGTTTGTGCTTGGAATTCCACAGAAAACCTCCCATCAGTTGTATTTCTGTCATCTGTGACTCAATAGTATTGATTTAGAATGAACGTATTTAATTATTAATATTTAATCAGCAATACATCTGGGTGTTTTTTTAACTTGAATCATTTTACCCTTTGAAGAAAGTGCATCCCTCTATAAACTCCCCTAGGCTTGCACACACTTTATTTAGTACATTCGTAGTAAATAATTTTTTAAGTAATCCTGGCCCTTGAGTTCAAAGGTTAAGCCCAAGTTCACACCATTAAGATCATCTTATATTAATGCTCAAGCCTCCTGGCTTTTTGACCTCTGCGTTCAAATTATGACAGATTGCTGCTTAGCTTTAGAATCATGCAGAATCTCATTCACGGAAGCATCTTTGTTTCCCAGATATCAGGAGTTTTTGGAAAGTAGGAGTTCTGTCTGTTGTAATGTGAACCAAAGCTAATATTGTAGGTGTCATTTATTGTAATACCTAAAATTTGGATAATGCTGTATTTAGATTGCACACAAGTGATAGTTAAGATAAGAGAGTGAGGAAATAACCACCATGAGGTGGCATAGCTGGTAAGTCTAGGGAATATGCCTTAAGAAGACTCACTTAGAGAAATAATTCACATAGTGCTTTTTTTAAAAAATCACAACAGTGACTTAATAGTAACTGCAGATTCGTGCTGTCTACACTTCTCAGCCAATCGAAAGCCAGACTGGATCCAGGAAGCTAGCAAGCCAGCAGCTCCCGGTGATTTTCCTTAAAATAAATAGGGCAGCATTAAAATATTCATGTAAACATTTGGCAACCGAATCCCACAAAATGAAATGTGGAGGATTACTGCAGCCTGCTCTAGGCATGTCCCGTTTAATCTGCAAACAAGCAATGTGCAGTCCTCTAACCCCGTTTCATGCTCTCCTGGCTTTGGGGGTGACTGGCCACGCAAGGTGCTCACGTGTTCTTTCCCTGGGTGCCCGTGGGTTAAGCCCCAGCTCTGTGTAATGTCCACAGAGAATTAAATCCTTAGGAACCAGCCCCGTGATAACCAGGCTAGCATTTGAATGCTTGCTCTGGGGTCGGCATCGTGCTCAGCATTATCTTCATTTAATCCTACAGCAAGCCTGGAGCAATGCGGATGTTAGCAGCCCTGCTGTACAGATAGAGCAGCACGCTGCACACTTCCCCTGAGACCAGAAGCGGGATGAGCAGATGCCTGATGGTGGACAGGGCACATCCTTAGTGTCGCCCTACCTGTGGGAATTGGTTGGTTTAGGATTCCTATTTTACTGTGGGACAGTGGAAAGAAACAGGAGCCAGTAAAAAACTTTAGAATTTTAGGCCCATAAACACTGTTCTGCATCTTTTTTTTTTTTTTTTTTAATATAAAAGTACTGAATATGCTTTTCAATAACTTCCTGCTCATCCCAGACACACACGTGTAAAGACACACATGAGTAAAGAAGACCTCACGTAAATCTTGGTGCTTGGGCCCTTACCAGTGTAATCCAGGTGGCCCCGTCAAAAGCCTAAGAGACCGTCTAAAACCCTTCTGGTCTTGGCAGTGATACCTCATTTATGCTTTAATATTAGAGCTCTCATAAAAGCAGGGATTAGCTGTATAAATTACTGCCTATGAAAATCATACATAATAGCTGCTATCTGTCAGTGGACCTTTTATATTTGGATTTTTTTCTCTCCCAACCAGCTTCCAATTAGAGGTCAGTGATTTTCAGCCGGTGTGATGAAAACTCACTTTTAAGAATAGGCTTTGCTTCGTTTGCTGGAAGACGCTTGACAAGAATCCTGCTATTTTATTCGGTAGCGGGTTACAGTGTTTGAAGCTTGGGTCTTTGTTTTTTTCATTGAAAGCTTCACTTTTGTACAGTTGAAGAAGGTACTTTAAAGGCTCTAAACTGTAGGCACCCCTTTGACAGTAACAAGAGTGGACTTTCTTATGTCTTAGGCTCTGAGCAGAACTGCAATTGTCCTCCGATCGGAGAGAATTAAGGTTTAATGTTTGTGCACATGGGATTTTACCACGTTAGAATGAGTGCTCGTGTGCTCAATAAAACAGTATGTTTTTTAGATATTGGGCCTACTCTGATTATACTTACTCTTTGTCCTTCTCTTTTGACAAATTGAATCCATGTAATCCTGATTAAAATTCAGGTAGGCAGTGAACAGGATTAAAAAACCAAAACCAATTTTAGAGGTTTGTTGTTTTTTTTAAGTTGCAAAAATACTGCAGAGAGTCCCTTATATCCTTAGCCCACCTCCCTTACTATTAACATCTGATATAACCACAGTGCAGCTATCAAAATGCAGGATTAACATTGGTACAGTGCTATCAACAGATTTACAGCCCTGAGTCCAGTAACTCCTCCAGTTCTCCCATTAAGGGCTTGTCCCTGTTTCAATCCTCTACCGGCTTTGGATTTACTTGTCATTTCTCCTTAGCCTTTTCCAGTCTGTAAGTCCCTCTGTCTTGCCCACGCCTTTCCTGTTGGTATTCTTAAATATCTTATTGCTGGTAAGGTTAACACTGGTGCCTCCACTGTGAAGTCATTTGTTTCCCTTTTTGTAGTTAATAAATATCTGGGGGAGCTCTCTTGACACTATGGATTTTGAGTCATTTTATTGTACAAATCACTAGCATGCAGATAGTAAATAGATGTTGCAAAAGTGCTTACCATTGCTGCATCACTCAAGCCTTTGTAAGAACTAGAGCTGAGTTAACTTGACTTTCCGGGGTGAAGCTTGGACACCGGAGAGGCTGGCTTGCAGCACCTTCCTGTCCAGGGAGACATGGTTCCCCCAATCACAGGACGGAACCCTCCTCTTTGGAGAGAAGCAGCTCTCTCCCCAGCAGGCACCGCACTAACCCTAGAGCCGGAGTAGATTCTGGGCCAGTAGCTTCATGAGGGAGGAAGCAATGGACTTGCTTATTTGCTTGGACTGGGAGGGCTGCACCTGTCCTCAGGGGCATTGTGAATGGAGGCGGGGCTTGGCTGGGGATGTGGGGTTCAACTCTCCAGTGGTGACTGAAGGATAAGTTAGGTTCAGACTTAGAATTATTTATTGCCTTAAGCCATTTCAGGTTTCCAACCAAGTTACTAGAAACACCTTTTACCAAGTTGAGTTTCTGTCCTTAAAATAGCTAAACTCTCTTTCCTGATCCAAATTAATACAATGGGATTTCTTATGAAGAATGAATAATTAAGGAAAATGGAAGCACTGGGCTAGGACAGCAATTGAGGTCATTTGTTTTCAAAGCCTTCAGAGTGCTGCAGCGTGCGTAGATCACAGGCACTGGCTTAAGTGCCAAAGCAGGGGCATTAATTTCCTCTCGGAGCGGATTCCAGGTTCACAGGATGTCAGAACTGCTGACTTGGCAGTGACGTCCCATTTGTAACATGTTAGATGAGGAACCAGATTGATTTATACGTTGATGTAATGGATCCAGGCACAGTGTGCGCTTAAGAAAATGGAGAGCCCATTAAATAAGGGCATTTTCAAAGTGAAGAAGCACAAACATAAAAACGATCCGATTATACTCGAGGTAAGGTCGGGGTATGTTTGATTAGTTGATTTCTAGACACGGTCCACAGAGGCTTTTTATGTTTCAGATGATACCTCCTTGAGCGTCTCTTATGACCACAAGGATTAATCTTTCTGAACTCAAAAGTGAATCACTGCAGCGTATTAGCTGTCTGGAATGGCTCCAGGTCCTCTCCTTTCTCTGGGCGGTAACTGATGTGAGGGTGTCGCCCGCTTAGCTGCCTCTTCCTGTTGCTTTAACCTCTGGTATTTCAGATTCTCTTTGGGGACGGGAATGCTGACCATCTCGGCACAAAGATCAAATGCACTTACCACTGCTGTGTTGACCTCAGCGGTTGACCTGTACATGAACATTTATGCAGTTGGAACCCTTGCGGTCTTTTCTCTAACAGCCATAATGAGCAACGCATGGGACTTAGTCTTCTGGGCCGATAAATAAATGGCTGCCCGCACAGTTCCCACCACTCCACAGCGGTGCCTTGGGTGACCTCACATAACTAACGGACCCTGTGTCTTAGGTGTATTCATTTTTGGAATCTTAAGAGGTAAATCCCCAATTCTCATCATTTGCAGCAACCTGGATGGAATTGGAGAACATCATGCTAAGTGAAATAAGCCAGTCAATGAAAGAGAAACACCACATGACCTCACTCATTATGGATAATAAAGAACATTATAAACCGATGAACCAAAAGATAGATATAGAGACAGTAAAACAACAAGCAGACTGAAAAATTACAGCGGGGAGGGAAGGGAGATCTGGGGGAGATAATAGATCAACCGAAGGACTTGTATACATGCATATAAGTACAACCAATGGACACAAAACTCTGGGGAGGGAGGGTATGTATGGGGGGGGGCAATGTTAAAATATGTACACAGATAATAATTTAATAAAAAAAGTAAAAGAAAAAAGAAAAAAGAAAAAAATTAAATTAAAAAAAAGGTAGATCCCCACCCCCACTTCCCACTTGAAAGATTGCACATCACACCCAGATCTCTATTTGTTTAATAGCTGTCTTTAATGTTAAAAATATAATATACAAGGCCAGCCCTGGCTAGTGTGGCTCAGTTGATGGAGTGTTCTATGCACCGAGGGTCCCCAGTTCCATTCCCAGTCAGGGCACATGCCTGGGTTGCGGGTTGCAGGCTGGATCCCTAGTGGGGTGCATGCTTAGCTTAGATACGGCTCCAAAAGGAGAAAGGCCACCACAAGAAGCATTTTGGCGCATGTCTTGAACTCACTGTGAGAACATGTTTGTCTTGTGCATCTTTTACCATTTAATAAACACCATCAGTGTTCCTTTTCAATGTTTTTTGCCTTCTTTGGGGGAAGTAGGACTCAACACCAATCTGTAGCTTCACATGCAGTTATACTGAAGGCATGGGATCTTCCTTCTACTTTACTAAGTGACTATCATCACAGGGTTACAGTCCATTCTAGTTCATAAGGTTGTAAATTGTTCTCCTGGTTGGACTTAATAGGTAGTTTTCGACCCGGATTGATGTAGGCAACATTTTACTTCAAATTCCCTTTCTCCCAGCTGTCCAACAAGTGTTTGTGCTTCCTTCTCTGGTACTAGTGGGAGAGCTGGCTAATTTTCACAAGTATCACAGCAAAAGGTGTAGGATGGGGTAAGTTCGTCCTGGAAAAAGATCATAATGTATTTCAGAGTCTAATGTAGGCTCCTGATGGAGAGGACCATTCACGTCTGTGTATAGATAAGTAAGAATTGCTTGGAAAGCACACATTTTCCATGTATTCAAGCCAGGTCTACCTTTCTGTGATAAAAACAAACAAACCATTTTATGTTAACTGCTGTCTTTAAAAAGAAAAATAGCCAGGTAGCTCAGTTGGTTAGAGTCCCATTACACCAAAGTTGTGGGTTCAATTCCCGGTCAGGGCACATACAAGAATCAACCAGTGAATGCATAAATGAGTAGAACAACAAATCTCTCTCTCCCTTCCTTTCTCTCTCTGAATAAATAGAACCATATAATCATGCAATTTACCCCTACTCCCTTCTCCCCAAGCCAAGTTTTAACATTTTTTTAATAAGCTGTTTAGTTTTTATTTTGAAAGAACTTCCACTAGGAAAGACCACAGAGCTCCACTGTGGATACAGCCATCAGTGTTGGCATATTTCTAGATGTTGGGGTGCCTGTGCTTTTTTCCTACTGCCAGAGACTGCAGGAGCCTTACTGTCCTCATGCCTACATGTTATTTCTCCCCTGTAACTTCATCGTTTTAATGGCTATGATCTTTTTTTCTTTTTCTTTTTCTTTTTTTAAATATATTTTATTGATTTTTTACAGAGAGGAAGGGAGAGAGATAGAGAGTTAGAAACATCGATGAGAGAGAGTCATCGATCAGCTGCCTCTTTCACACCTCCTACTGGGGATATGCCCGCAACCAAGGTACATGCCCTTGACTGGAATCAAACCCGGGCCCCTTCAGTCCTCAAACCGACGTTCTTTCCACTGAGTCAAACCGGTTTCGACAATGGCTGTGATCTTTTGCAAAGCAGAGAATGCTAGCCAAAAAAGATTTTCTGCAATAGTTGATTATTTTTAACTACCTGATTATTTTTAACTAACACAAGGTAAAACTGTTCATGAAATCCCTTTTAGTGTTCTGTTTCCATGAATGACACCATCACTTCTCAAGTATCACTAGCCAGATTTGTCATCTTCCTCTTCTTTATCCCCCTGGCTGATCTGTCATCAAGTCTTGCCTGCTTTGCTCTCTGTGATCTCTGGAATCTGTCCCTCCATCACCCTCCTTTAGCCCGAGATGTCATAGCTCACATCTGGACTGTGCAACTCCAGCTTCCTGAGCCACTGCCCTGCGTGTTCTCTGGCTTCCTCTCAGTCTGTTCTTCCCCCTCAACTAGAGAAAGCATCAGAGCTGCATTTTGAACATACTAACTTTGTGCTTAAAACCTCTCCACGCTTCTGGTAATAAAGACCAAAGTCCTTTCTTGGTCTACAGACTGTCCAGTCTGTTCCTGTATGCTCCCCTCCCACCTGTATCATTCTCCACTTCCCCTCACTTACAATGCTCAAAGCTCTGCTGTACTCCGGTGCCATTCTCTTCAGGAAGCTTTCCTGATCATCTCATCCGAGCCCAGGGCCGATTCACTTTATACATGCTTCTTCAGTGCTGTGTTCTCCTCCTCAGGATGTCTGGGCATGTGATCATGCTTCTTGGGTGTTCGGACTGCTGCTCTAGACAGCAAGCCCCATGAGAGCGGGGGTCACAGCTCTCTGCTCACCCTTGTGTCCTAAGCATTTAGCTTGTTAATTTGTATAATAGTAGCTGCTCAGTAAAATTTGTATAAGTGAATGGAATAAAATTACTGGAATCTTAGACATGTTATGCTTTTGTGGTTCGATATATTAAGGAACAGAAGGTAGATTTGCTTTGTAATAGAGGAGACCGCAGTTATATGTTACAGGTTCCTAGTCAGTAGTATCCAGATGGGGAGTGGGGGCTACATTTCCCATTGATCTTCCACTCTGATCATGCACATCCAGAGTTCATTTTTATTCCGGGTTAGCTACTGGGAAAAGGGATTTGTTTATGACATAACTGTTATAGTGAAAGTTTTAGAAGATCGGTCCTACTGTCACAGACACTGAATATGACTGCCTTTGTGTGGCCTTTTTGCACTAAGCGTGTGTTTTGCCCCCCTTTCGTAGGCTCTTGCAGCCAATGCTGGAACAGGATTTGCTGTTGCCGAGCCTCAGATCGCAATGTTTTGCGGAAAGTTAAATATGCACGTGAACATTCAGACAGGGGAATGGGAACCTGACCCAACCGGCACCAAGAGCTGCTTTGGAACAAAAGAAGAGGTTCTTCAGTACTGTCAGGAGGTAAGAGTGTTGCCAGAAACTTAAAACCGCTTTGTTTCTGGGTCACATTTGAGCCTATTTGCCTTGGAAACGGATATTCTATCATTCTTTTCTTTTGGCCTAAGACTCAGTGGCTAAAGGCTGGTGCCCCGGGCCTTTGTCTCTAAGCTGCGAGGCGAGGAGACTTCTCAGAGGCTTTTGCCTTTGTGCGCTGTGCACCTCAGTGCTCTGAGGAAGGAACACTGCAGAAGGAACACTGCACAGTCTGCTTCTCTCGGCCTCCGCTTGTCATAGGAAGACACGAAGCAAACATGTTGTGTGTGTGCTTGTGGTTTCCACTTGCTGTAAATGATCATCTCAAGGCTGATTCAACTTGGTTTGGGGTTAAAACTTGACCTAGAAAAGGATATAAGAGGTTTGAACGCACTTCTTACTTACCAAGACTGGCTGGCATACAGGGCCAGGGTCCAAGCGTTGTTCTATAATTTTGCTAACAGACACTTCCATGGGCTTGCCTCTTAAATGTTTTAATTCATGAACTCAGCTACTTACACGTACCCTACAAGCATCCTTGATGTCTAAAAGCTTGCTGCTTTTGTATTCAAGATTCCTTTTTTCAATCTGCCTGTCCCAAGAAAGCTAATCGTTATAGTATCTTTTTACTTGAAGAGTTTATCTGGAGCCAGAGGCAACCGAGTGGAACTTGAGATTTACACGGATAATGGTGACCCTTTTCTGTGCAGATGTACCCAGAGCTACAGATCACCAATGTGATGGAGGCCAACCAGCCAGCCAGCGTGGACAACTGGTGCCGGCGGGACAAAAAGCAGTGCAAGAGCCACGTTGTGATCCCGTTCAAATGTCTCGGTGAGTGTTCTGGAGACATCCCTGCATGCTTCTCGGGAAGTGGTCTCCCTCGTTTTTAAATTTAAGTTTCTCTTGACTCACAGTGAAATATCCACATGTTCAGAACCTGTGGGCTACACGAATTTATTGTGGGACTTTCTCTTTTGAACATTTATGGCTTTCTGTGTCTTCACTGGTCACTAATTCGCCCTCTCCCATCGTGGGCATCCTGGTCATTTAGGGAAGAACCTTTTCGGTGGCACTGAGTGAGACTGCTGGCCTCAGAGCGGCCCAGCGTCGCCTCCAGGGAGAGTGTGAGGTGGTAGAGGCCTAGCAGTGCGTGGGACTGAGCAGCCCCTGGATACAGCACTAATGTGGACATCCGGGGTAGTTCTGTAGATGTGCATACTTTTAGCCATGAATTTAACTTTTTTCCCTTCCCTCCCGTCTTTCAAGCCTTTTCTCAAATGGAATCTATTGCTTTTCTCATTCTCACATGGAGCAAAATAACAGGAAGGGTCAGCATCTGAATAACGGTATTTAAAATACGTAGCAATTGCTTTGTTTTAAATACCCAGTAAGGGGAGGAGGGACACTGCCCATGCACAACGCCATCTCCTCATGCTGTAGTGTGAGATTTGGAAAAAATTTATGATACGGTTTAAGGATGTTCTTCCATTCCATTTGGCTCCAAGAAGTCGCTGGGTATGAGGTTTCATTCATTCTCTGTAAAATTCTCAAACTAGCATTCTTGATTATTTATAGATAGTACTCGGAATCATTTCTGCCTTTTGCATTTTGACCCCTATAAAGACCTTGCAGTCTGGTCTTCACCCTCCTGTATGTTCTGTGTCCCTTGCTGGCTCCACGGCCCACCCAAAACTCTGAGCTTGAGATCGGGGAGACCTTTGTCTGTACATCCAGTCAGTTTTCAGGCCAGTCTGATTCTCGCCTCGGGAGTATGGCTTATGTCCATGTTTAAGTGACTGGGGCGCTCCAGGACATTGTAGCAGCGGCATTATGGGATGTTTGGGTTTTCAGGGGAAACATCTGTCCGACATCCTGTGAACTACTAGCTGGGAGTAGTACCGTTTCAACACCTGACCATTTTATTCCTTTCTATGACCTCATCTTTGTGGTTCCTGTGATACAAGGCCAGCATCACACAAAATCACTGTAGAAAAAAGAAGGGTGGATGCGGTCAATCGATTCCAATGTTGGAAGAGTTGTGTAGGGCCCAGCAGGCCCTAAGGTGTTAGCACACAAGTACTTACTCTCTTGTTGGCCTAACCACTTGGCTTTGGGGCATTCTTTTGCCCTAGGGGTGCTGTGACTTGGAAGTTTGGGAACCTCTGGCTTATGTCCTTCTCCCTCTGACTCCCCTGCTCTAGTTCAGCTTTCTCTCATTTCCTTCCTAGGTGAGGCTGTGACAATAGCCTCCATGCCTGTCCCTCAGGTCTGTTGTCAGTGTGTTGCCTTCTGATCTAAAGTGAAGATTGAATTGTCTCTTCTGCACATAAAACCCTTTAGTAGCCCTTCTTCACTTATAAAATCACTTTTAATTAAGCTCCTTAGCATGGGTTGAAACTTGATCAAACGATCCTTGCTTAACTCTACTTGTCTACGTCCCCACACCCCCTTTCTGTGCTTCAGACTCTTCATCAACATGGACATCTCATAGCTCCTAGTCACTTACCATCCACCCAGCTCTCATAGTTTGGAATGATTTTCCTCTATTTAACCCTCCTTGGGGATGCTTCCTTTAACGGAACCACTTTTATTTCCTATTCGGATAACCATATCTGAAGTTCTCCATGTTGTTGCCATTACACCTGTCACACTGTACAATCAGTGGTTTCTGTGTATGCATCTTCCTCCAACCTTGTTGTAAACTCCTTGAAAACATCCACCCTGCTTTAATTATTCTGTCTCCTCAGCACCATGCAGTGCCTAGAACATAGGATACACTCTTTATAACGACAAGACCTCCACCATGGCCAGTACACAACAACAAAAATTTGTTTTGCTGCATTTATTTCTAAATGCTGCCATTTGGATTTATCAGCATGTCATAGAACCAATGACATGGTAATGTCATTAATTAAATGCATAAAGACAGTTTGACCATAAACCATTTAATACCTTTTTTGCATTGTCACACATAAAGCATTATACTGTACAGTCTTCAGTGTGATTTATTCAGACAGTTATTCATGTTTACATCAGCATTCATTTGGACAACTTTTTAAGTAAGTAGAGCTACCCCTTTTTATTTTTGAGTGAATACAGTTGCCTGAGCCTAAGTTAGTGAAGGACCAGTCACTGAAGTTTAGGGAGGTAGTAGAGAAGACATACTGACTCTTCCTTGTTGTCAATTAAGAAGTAATAGATTTTAATGTCTTTCCGCTCTCGCACCCAACCTCCCTTAGAGTACCCAGGAAGAACTGCCATTGGTTATCAATAATCAGCTCGACCTTCTTCTTAACATTTATTTCATTATGGAATCATTGTCCAGATTTGACCATTGGGGTCCCTTCATGCTGGTTCCTTTTTGTTGTTAATCCTCACTTGAGGAGAGAGATATGGGATTTTTCCCCTCATTGATTTTTTTAGAGAGAGACATTAATGTGAGAAAGACCCATCTATTGGTTGCCTTCTGCACCTGCCCTGCAATCAAAGTATCTGCCCATGACTGGAATCTGACCTGGGACCCTTCAATCTGCAGGCCAACATTCTATCCACTGAACTAAACTTATTAGGACTTCATGCTGGTTCCCGTGTCTTTTTACACATCCCTGCCATTCTTTGAAAGCTTTCTTTCTGGTACTAAAAGATGCTCTAGGCTCCTCCTATATTTTCCCTACCTCACGCCTGGATTCCGCCATTTCTGCAAGAAGCCCTGATTTTATTAGAGGGGAAAATATTTAGACACCAAGATCTGGGCATTAGGTGTGCTTGCGTCTATTACAGTGTAATTGCTTCTAGGCACACTCAGGTGACAGAGCTAAGAAATATGTATATATACATTACACACACACACAAATCTATTTTCTAGATCTATGTGCATATGTTAAAAACAATGAGCTCCTATTGATACTTACAATTACATTATCTTCAGTATCTTTTAAAAATTTTCCCTGTAAATAAGTCTCTACTTTTTAAGTGTAGTTTGTTGAGACCAAATGGTTGAATGGTGTATCATATATTCACTGAGTTATGCAACCATACTCAATTCTTTTAACATGCAAACTGTTCTGAAAACGAATGCAGTAAAAAGTGAGAGTCTTGTGTATCTTATTCACCGGGGGTAACCACAGTGAGTCCTTTTATACCTATTAAGGTAAATAAATACCACATTGCCGTAAAGAGGTGGTAGTGTGGTTAGCTTCAGCCCTGAAACCCCCTGTAAATATTGCTGCCTAGCTAACCCATATCATAGGCAAGCCAGAAGGGCGGGGAGCTGGGGACTGGGGACGATAGGATGTACTTATATTGGTTGGGAGCCTCTGTTAATTGGTTTGGGTGTTCCAGGGGCCTTATCTGTGTACTCAGGTACTGTTTTTGTTGTTTTTGCACGGTTGAGGGGAAAGGTGTGTCTTGATTAGGATGCCTGAAAGCAGTTTGAGAATGAATTTCAGTTCCTGGCAATGTTTGCATCACATCTGAGGCCACACTATCTGTAGAGAGACCACTGTGTCCAGTCATTCCGCTCTGCTCTCTTCTGAGAACATGTTTAATTAGCCATCATGTGATTCTCTTAACTAATACTTAGCATATTTGGTGAGAAGTTACAGATCAGTCTCCTCAAAATGAACATTTTATTGTATTTCCCGTTACTACTCATTGCCTCCTGCTTGTCTATAAAAGTGTATCTAAATAAATCGGATGATCCGAGTAGGACCCAGTTGGTGATGTGCTGGTGTTTGTGGGAAGGAGTTTAGTCATCTTTACGTTTATATATAGACTGGCTCCGGTGCTAAAAGAAGTGAGCTTTGCAAGCCCAGAGCAGCTTTGCCTTTGGTTATTTTGGAAGGAGATGAGCACAGGGGTTTGCTGTGATGCGAAGCCTCCTGGAGGAAGTTGCACAATCAGGCTCTGAGATGCAGTCCTCAGCAGCTGTGCCTTCGTGTCTCGGGGCCGCTCACTCATCCATTACAGACGTCTGTTTGCAAGTCACCTTCTACCTTGGAATTCACCGTAGGCCGTCAGCGGTTCACCCTGTTCAGTATGAGCGCTTCTGCAAGGTGTATGTTTCTGCTCCAGACATTTATTCTAGGTCTTTTAAGTTCACACAGCTCTATTCACCTGAGACATGTCTAGGGAAGGCCACTAAAGCTCACAAAATCTTGCTTTGGGTGGTCAGGTTGTGGGTTTGCAAATTGATGCAGCCACTATGGAAAACAGTACTCCTTATGACCTAGCAATTCCATTTCTGGATATTTACATAAAGAAATCCAAAAATCTAATTTGAATAGAAGATACACCCCTATGTTCATCGCAGCATTCTTTACAATAGCTAGGATATGGAAACAACCTAAGTGCCAGTTGATAGATAGTTGGCCTTCCCTAGACGATGAAGGGTGAACTGCTGATGACCTATTACTCAGCCATAAAAAAGAATGAAATTTTAACCATTTGTGACAACATGGATGGGCCTAGAGGGTATTATGTTCAAGGACATAAACCAAACAGAGAAAGACAAATATCATATGATTTCACTTAACTGGAATTTAAAGAGCAAAATTAATGAATAAACAAAATAGAAACAGACTCATAGATATAGAGGTCAGACTGATGGTTGACAGAGGGAATGAGGGGTAATGGGACCCGGGTGGAAAAGATAAAAGGATTAACAAGAACAAATTGGTAGTTACATAATAGTAAGAGGGATATAAAGTACAGCATAGGAAATACAGTCAGTAACACTGTAATAACTATATGGTGCCAGTTGGTACTTGAAATATGGGAGAAACCACATTATAAAGTGTATGATTGTCTAACCACTAGGCTGTACACCTGAAACTAATGCAAAATAATATTGACTGTAAGCTGCAATTGGAAAATTAAATAAGTCAATAAAATTAGGAATACTTTATTTTACAGTTAAGCATGGAGTTAATTATTAAATTTCTGGCATGGTTCAGTGGTTGAGCATCAACCTATGAACTAGGAGGTCACGGTTCAATTCCAGGACAGGACACATGACCGGGTTGTGGACTTGATCCCCAGTGTGGGGCGTGTAAGAGGCAGCCAGTCAGTGATTCTCTGTCATCAGTGATGTTTCTCTCTCTCTTCCCCACCCCCTTCCTCTCTAAAATTGATCAGTCAATAAAATAAGAGAGTTTTATTTTCAGCTTTATTCTGAAATGTTTCATGCATACTGAAAAGACAAAACATAATATGGCATCCATGCCCTCACCATCCTGCTTTAAGGTCAACATTTTGCCCTGTTTGCTACACCTCCCCCTCCTTCCACATGGACCCTGTGGGAGCACATCCGTGATGCATGGGAATCGCCTGGGATGCTTGCTCACTGCAGAGTAGTGCATCTCTCCTTAGACCTACTGAATCAGAATTTCTGGCTGCTAATCTGGTGACACATATGTAAGCTTTTAGCTTTTTATTATGGAAGTTACAAATATATGTAGACACAGAGAAAACAGTACCCTTAACCCTCATGTCCCTATTGCCCAACTGTGCAGCCGTCATTAATTCATGAGCCACTCTGGCTTCATTGACGGCCCCCCTCCCACTTTCCCCCAATTACTTGGAAACAAATCGCCGATGCCTTTTTTCCTTTAAATATTTTAGCAAGTATTTCTAAAATGTAAGGATCCTATTTTCTAAACAGCTATGTGTATTTTTTTCTCCATCTCATTAGGTATGTGTGTGTGCATATCACATACTTTTTGTTGTTGTTGTTGAACTGAAAGTAAGTGTGAGACATCATGATAGTTCACCCTAAAATTAAGCGTCCAGGTCATTTGTTTGACGGAATATCCCTGGATTTGAATTTCATTATAATTAGATTGAAATGGCATACTTTGGCAGAAAGACTGTGTAGGTAGTATGTTCTTTAGGACATCGCAAGTTTGTCTGTGGCTGGCAATGTTTAAACAGGTCACCTGGTCAAGGTAGTGTCTTCCAGGGTTTTCTCTTGCCAGGACCCTGTTCCCCTTGTAATTAGCTCTCCGTTGACGATTCTTACGTGAACAAGTTAATTGCAATGGTGGCTGGTCTCAGAGCTGTGTCTTTAGGTCCACTGAAGGCCAACATAAGAATTACCTGTACTTGAGGAGAACTTCCAATCTTCGTTTCTTGGACATTTTGTTATCAAAACCAATAATAGGCAGAAATGTGGATGTGAGAGGCCAAGAATATTGTTTATGTGAAATCGGGGGGGCAGAACCTGTGTGTGTGTGTGTGTGTGTGTGTGTGTGTGTGTGTGTGTCTGAGGACATGGAAGGGGACCTTATTCCTTTTTGCCTCATGTGCTGTGCAGCCTGCACAGGGATTGGAGTCGGAGAGAGAGGCAGTCCTGGGCTTAGTGGCCTAAAGCATGTGGAGCTCTTATGGCTGCTTGCTTGGAGATGTCGCATTCAGTGGGCCTTTGAGGGTGAAAGATACTACACAGTCTGCATCTGACTGATTAAGAATCTGCAGTGAGGCTTGTTTTCCCATTGAATTACGCTCAGATTTGCTTCTGACAGAGCTCCTCTTTTCCAGTGGGTGAGTTTGTGAGCGATGTGCTGCTGGTCCCAGAGAAGTGCCAGTTCTTCCACAAGGAGCGGATGGATGTGTGCGAGAACCACCAGCACTGGCACACTCTGGTCAAAGAGGTAAAGAGCGCATGGCAGAGCCACCCCGGGTTCCAATTAACTTCCTTTTCTCCCTTCAAAGTTAGCAATGACTTGTACCTTCTAAGTTAAAAATATTGGGGAGGGCCAAAGCTGGTTTGGCTCAGTGGTAGAGCGTCCGTCTGCGGACTGAAAGATCCCAGGTTCGATTCCAGTCAGGGGCATGTACATTGGTTGCGGGCACATCCCCGGTAGGTGGTGTGCAAGAGGCAACTGGTCGATGTTTCTCTCTCATCGACGTTTCTGGCTCTCTCTCTCCCTTCCTCTCTGTAAAAAATCAATAAAATATATATTAAAAAAAATATATTGGGGAGGAGGGTTGGTATTTTTACAGGAAAGTTCGGTGCTGACAATCCAGTTATGATATTAAAAAAGCTGTGAAGCAAGGATGTGCTCAGCAAGGCTCCCGAGAAGGCCTTCCGAACCCTCAGGCCTTGGGGGGAAATGGCCAATTATGGAAGGGCGGTGCCTGCTCGCATGCCAGCAGGATTGGATGTCGCTTCCTTCTTATAGACCAGAAACCTCCTTCTTAGCTGGTCTTCTGTAGTTAAGTTGTTTTCCTCTGGTCAGATTCTGAAGGAGTGCCCTCCCTCCCCAGGGACGAGTGTAAACTCACGTGGACGACCTCATCTGCTTGATAATTACCAGAAAGAACTCCCTTCCCTTTTTTTTGTCCAGCTTCGGGCTTTCATTGTTTATGGTCCAGATGTTTCCCTAGTGCAAGTGAAGCAAAACGTGTCCTTACACCCGCACACTTTTTGACAGAAAATCTCTGTGGCCAGGAGAGGAAGCATCACAGAGCGCTTGGCTAGGGTATCTTTCGGCCAGAGCTCGGGCTGGCGTGTGCTGACGGCGGCCCGCGGGTCTCTTTCAGGCCTGTCTGACGCAGGGGATGACCTTGTACAGCTACGGCATGCTGCTGCCCTGCGGCGTGGACCAGTTCCACGGCACCGAGTACGTGTGCTGCCCTCCGACCAAGGCCGCGGAGGCAGCTGTGTCAAAGGAAGATGAGGACGAGGAAGGAGAGGAAGAGGAGGAGGAAGACTATGATGTTTATAAAAGGTGAGCTCTTGTCCTGAGCCTGGGGATGATTTTGCCGGCGGCTGGGGGCTGCTGGGTGAAGGGGGCATTGCTTTGGTCCTGCTGAGCAGAGCCAGCGTGCGTTTCTCCCAGGGGAGAGCTGGAGGTGCCAGCCTGACTTAGGCTGGGCCGCACTGCTTTCCACAGGCCCACGTGGTCCCCGTTTCCTGGCTCTTCCCTTTGGCTTGCGGAGCCGGCGAGGCCTCAGGGCCTAGTCCAGGGCCCGCTGAGCTTATTTCCTGTCTCTGTTTGTGTTTCAGAGCAGGGAGCAGACTCATTGTGCTGTGCATAGGACCTGGCATTAACCTTCCTCTCTTGCTGTGGCCCTTAGCGAATTTCCTACCGAAGCAGATCTGGAGGACTTCACCGAGGCAGCTGCGGACGAGGATGGCGAGGACGAGGACGACGAGGAGGACGACGATGACGAGGAGGAAGTGGTGGAAGACCGAGACGACTACTACTATGACACCTTCAAAGGGGACGACTACAACGAGGAGACCCCCACGGCGCCCAGCAGCGACGGGGCCATCTCGGCCAAGGAGATGCCTCACGACGTGAAAGGTAACGCCCTGGGAGCGGAGGCGGTGGCGCCCACGCGGGAATGGCTTGCTTGGGATGTTGTGCTGCTTGCACCACAGGTGAGTTACAGGAGAGGTGGGGCTTCTGTGCAGGAAGGAGGCCAGCTCCTTGGGGTGCTGGTGGTGCCAGCCTCATGGCGGCTGGGCCGAGGCAGGGCCTGCCACGGACACACCCGGGGAAAGTGCAGAGTGAATCAGAGAACTGTTCTCTGCCCTGCAAGGACTTAACTGGAAAATAAGAGACAACATGGCCTCTCCTGAGGGGGATCTCCCACCCCCATACTGCTAAAGCCCTGGCCCTGTGGAGTGGAAATCACTTCCCTTGGTTCTTGTCTTTCTGAGTGGGTTCCCATGGGTAGGCTGCCCTGTTTACCATTGGAAAGCGGTTTGCAACTGGGAGGGTGAGATTGAATCACCTACCGGGAAGGCATCGGGACCGGCAGTGTTTTCATCTTGCCAGTTTAAAAACAAACAAGGTTGTGACGGTTCTAGAGCCATCCCACACAACCTCCCGCTGCTCGTGGATCCGAAACCAATGAAGATCTGAAGAATTATTTAGGACCCAACTAGGGGAAGTTATGTAGAGTCTAGAAATTAATTCACCATGGAGACCATGAAAGTGTGCACTCGTCCTCTTTAGATGCTTGAGTAGTGCCTCCACCATCACCAGTCCCACAGCCCATGCACCTGCGTTCCCTGTAGGCCTGGACCCATCACGATAGGCAAGCCAGGCAAATATCTCCACCGATCAGCTCAGCAGGGGGCTCTGTCAGGTCCTCAATGTATTGCCTTCAAGTGGAAATGACTGGCTGGAGCTGGTGAGCCAGTGAGCCGGGCGCTGGGGGCCTTTCCAGCCCTAGCCTCCTAATGCTGAGTGTCCCCGGGCCTTCCTCACCTGGCCCAGCCCTGCGATCTGTAGGTTGTGACGCGTCTGTGGCTGCCACCTCCGTCCCGCTGACATGTGACCGTTTTCACACAGCTGTCTGCTCCCAGGAGGCGATGACGGGGCCCTGCCGGGCCGTGATGCCCCGTTGGTACTTCGACCTCTCCAAGGGGAAGTGCGTGCGCTTTATATATGGCGGCTGCGGAGGCAACAGGAACAATTTTGAGTCTGAGGATTATTGTATGGCTGTGTGTAAAGCGATGAGTAAGTCCGCCACGCTGGCTCCGTGCAGCAGCCTGTCCTGTCCGGCGTTTGTCTCTCCCGGCTGTCCACGTGACCGCATCTGTCAGTGCCCCCCGCCCCTCGGGTGTTCGCTGTTGGTCTTGTTCCTCTCATCTTGTGCTTTCTAGATCTAGCCTCGCTTCTCTATGGGCAGCTGTAAGCTCCGTTCTCCGTGTCCTGTGCTCACCGTGGGTGTGCTGGTGGTGGCGGTGTGGTGGTGGTGGTGGTGGTGGTGGTGGTGGTGGTGTGTTCCCTCCCTGGCACTGCACAGCGCCCAGGCCTTGCTCTTTCTCAGCCCTCTGTTAGTCTGCTGTGTGTTGGCTCGGAAGACAGCCCTGCTCTGGTTGTCTCTAGTTGAAAGGCACAAAAGGGTAAGCAGGGCAGCCAGGAGTTTTGCATCTGATCACTCCGGGCTTTGCCTCTCATCCTTGACTTTGAACTACCCTGTCACCGACTCCGTGATGCCTGCTCTCCAAAGCAGTGACGATGGGGATGCTGTGGGAGTCAGAAAATCGAACTATCTCGCTTTTACGTTTCCCGGGAGAGAGCTTTGCAGCCAGGAGGTGGTAGCTGTTCTCTGTATTCGGCAGCCTGGGTTGTGCAGGGGTTTGGGGGGAGTGAAGGGCTTTAGTGTATGTGTCCTCAGCACCCAAAGCAGCTCAGCGGCTCAGTTGAGTCGGGTTTACTAAGGTAGGAAAGTTTTGCTTTTCTCCATGGTTACCCCTTTTCCTGTCTTAAGACCCTTTTTCTCTTACTTTGCAGTACTAAGCCTGTGTTTGGAAAATCCTCAGGCCAAGTTCCTAGTCTGGATTTTATTAGAATGCTGATTTCCTGGTATTTGGCTGTAGCTTCTGATGGTTTTCATTCAGATGCCTTCATGGTTCCTCTTCCCCCACTCTCCCCGCCCCCAAAAGGTGTCTAAAATCTTAATATAACATGGTATACTTTCAGCCCTTCCACTCCAGCTGCTGCCCTGTGGAAAGGCTGTTTTTATTTGATACACTTGAAAAGGTGAAAAAAATAGGAATCCTTAGGGAACTTTGGCAGAAAGATTCTTATTCAAGAAAGATGGATAGAAATGGATATTTCCAGCTCTGTGGAACTACTTAAAATAAGAGGCAACAAAAACATTGTTTGGGGTTGAAGCCTGAGGAATCGGGGTTCAGATGAGATTTTACTGAATATGCAGATGGTGATCTTTTCCCAGAGGACCAGAGAGGTGGTGCCTTAAGACTCGATGGAATTTTGGCAGCTCTTCAGAGCATCAACACAGTCTGCCAGATGGTGGTTTCCGGTTACGTGTGGTAGGGGAGATGTGCCAAGGGGCTGTGTGTGTTCGTGAGCTTTGGGGGCCCCTGGCAGGAGTGCCTGGATGGCCCAGGAGCATTGCTGTTCCCATTGTCAAGGTTGTGACCCTCCTTGAAGGGGATTGAGAGGGGCCGATGAGCTGAAGGGGATTGAGAGGGGCGGATGAGCTGATGGTTTTCACAGGGACAGAGGGCGTGGTGCTGGTGGGAGCCCACTGTGTCTGCAGAACCAAATCCCTAGGCCCGCTGCCCCCTTGCCCTTTAGTCTCCAGAGGGTGGGGGCAGCTTACACTTGGTATTACCTTCATCTAGTCCAGAGATGTGAACAAAGCTCTGTCTCTTAACACACCCTGCTTGGGAATTCTCCCGTCCGGACTTTTGAGTGTCCTGGGAAATGTGGTCTCTGAAGCCATATGTTAGTTAATTTAGTTCATTTGAAAATTGGCTGCTGTAGCTTTGGGGTTTAGTAACTAAAAGGAGGGAAATAGAAGATGCTCTGATGGAAAACTGGAGTGGCTGATGCATTTGTAGCTACATCTGTCAGTTGCACCTTTGTTTTCAAGTTCCACTGAACTTACACCGTTCTGGAAGTTGGGTGGATTTGTTCAAATGAAAGGTTGTTGAGTTGGGCTCTTCCTGCTCGCCTGGCTCTCACATGACGTCATGATGCAGCTGCAGGTTGTGCCGCAGGCTGCGTGTGGGTCCTGTGTCAATCCTCTCTAGCCTGGGCCGTCTCTCAAATTGGGCGAGCAGGAGTTGCCATGAGTGTATTCCTGAGAGGCTGGCTGAGGAGCCTGTCCTCCCAGGCCTTTCCTTAGGCTGCAGCATTGTCTCGCCGGGGCCTCTGGGAGTCTGGGGTGGTGATTCTAATGGGTCTGCCTCAGGGTGCTGGCCTGTTAGGGCCAATGAATGTTCTGGGTGTCTTCACACCGGGCAGTCCTTGTCGAATAGCAGCAACTTAGCTCTATCTGTCATCTCTGCTATCCGGGGTTCAATACTGTTGAACACTGAGACACCAGCGAGAGCAGTTGGGCTCTCCCAGTGTGCAAAGAACACTCAGATGAGTTAGTTCCCCAAAGTAAGTTCCCACCTAAAACAGCAAGAAGAAAGGAGCCCCGAGCCCTCAAGTTCCCTTCAAAATAGAGGGTGTGGAAGCGCTTGGCTGGTCTGACTCCAGCCCTTATCCCTGGTCAGATGCCATCAGTGACAGCAGTAAGGCAGTAACTTTTTAGGTTTTAAGACTTCAGGAACCAAGGGACAGTTAGAAGAAGCGATTTCCTTTTCTGCCCCTGAAGTCCTCAGGAAATGCCTGGCTGGCACCATAGTTGCCAGGGTACCTGGACTGGCCCAGTGGGTGAATCTAGTGGAAGGCGAGTGGACCAGCGCAGCCTAACCGCCGGGTCCTGGCAGACAGGGGCGCCCATCCTTAGAGATAGGAGCTTGGCAGACAGGAGCGCCCGCCCTTGGAGGCAGTACCAGGCAGACTGTGTCCTCCCGGAGCGCAGTGCCATCCGGGTCAGCAGGGCCCTCGCCCCCAAAGAGACCGCCCTCTGTCATTCTCTTCCAGTTCCCCCAACTCCTCTGCCGACCAGTGACGTGGATGTGTATTTCGAGACCTCTGCGGATGACAACGAGCATGCGCGCTTCCAGAAGGCGAAGGAGCAGCTGGAAATCCGGCACCGCAACCGCATGGACAGGGTAAGCTGCGGCCTCCCCGTGTCTGCATGGCGATGGGCACTGGGGCATGGTTTTCATAGTTGAAGAAAAGGGACACCATCTCTCTAGACTGTCATGCTAGCATGTCGCCTAGGACAGGTGAGGTGTACGAGTATAAGGGAACCTTCTCAGTGTGACTAGGCCTCCCTCCTTCCCCAGCTCCACAGAAGCATAATTCCCTCAGTGCACTGTGTTCCACACTCGGTGGCCAGCACTTAAGCTATTATGTTCTCATTAGTTCTAGTATTTTTTACCATTAGCTAGCTTAAAAATGTATTTTAAAGAAGGGAACTTCATGTCATGGTTGTGAAGAGCTAGTGCCATTTGCCTTTAGAGAAAGGTAAGTGTAAACATGTATTAAATGAGAGCAAGACACTAGATAGTAGTGCCTGTTGTAGGTTCTGTGTCTTGGGATGTTTTCTTTTTCCCTAAAAGAATTGTAAGTGTTAGAACAACATGGGCCCCGTGAGTGACTTTCTCCAGACTCACCCAGGGATTCAGAGGAAATCAGAGGGAGTCCTTGCTAGGTCTCAGTGACCACCTGGAATCTCACACGTCACCTGAGCTGGGCTTATATTTTGGGAGAAATGGTCGTAATTTGCCGAAACCAGTTTGGCTCAGTGGATAGAGCGTCGGCCTGCGGACTGAAAGGTCCTGGGTTCGATTCCGGTCAAGGGCATGTACCTTGGTTGCGGGCACATCCCCAGTGGGGGTTTGCAAGAGGCAGCTGATCGATGATTCTCTCTCATCGATGTTTCTAACTCTCTGTCCCTCTCTCTTCCTCTCTGTAAGAAATCAATAAAATATATATTTTTTTAAAAATGGTCGTAATTCTGTTTTACCCACATCAGTTCTGAGAAATGGGTACCAACCTCCTGCTCTCTCTTTTGGAGAGGAGGCTAAGGCACAAAGACTTTCTAAAAAATATATTTTTATTAATTTCAGAGAGGAAGGCGGAGGGAGAAAGAGATAGAAACATAAATGATGAGAGAGAATCATTGACTGGCTGCCTCCTGCTCATCCCCTACTGGGGATCGAGCCTGCAACCCGGGCATGTGCCCTTGACTGGAATCAAACCTGGGACCCTTCAGCCCACAGGCCAATGTTCTATGCACTGAGCCAAACCAGCTAGGGCGACACAGAGACTTAATAACGTGCCCAAGGAGATAGAACGAAGAAGTGTGGGGTTGAGACTCCATTGGGGGACACGGAGGCGCAGCCCCAGAGGCAGTGCTCTGGGAACAAGCTAAACAGCCTGAGCTCACGAGGGGTCACACGTGCGATTTCCTTCTGCACAGTTTCCTGCCTGAGCTGCGGGGAATTGTTCTAGAGACTACTCCCTGGTTAGAGAACTCTGACTTTCCTTCTAGGTAAAGAAGGAGTGGGAAGAGGCTGAGCTTCAAGCGAAGAACCTCCCTAAAGCAGAGAGGCAGACGCTGATCCAGGTGAGACGTGCCGTCCAGGGCGGGGCTGCCAGCCCGGCCCTCAGAGGCGGTCAGCACCACCTCCCCGGAAGTTAGGGCTTCACAGCTCCGTTCACTCGGGAGCTTATGTTACAGGAAGCTTTAACCTCCCAACTGGTGTTTTCTAGAATAGCTCGCGTATGGCAGGAGGAAAACCAACCCCCAGCCAGAGCGCACCTCATTCACTCCAGGAAGCAACCTTATCCGCTGCGTTTGTTCATTCTGCTCTCTTGGCTCCAATCCTCGGTCATCTTTCTTCTTAGGCTGCCACTTGCCTTTCAGCAGCACTGAACTCTTGCTTTTACAGACTGGTTGAAAAGTCGAAAGGCAGAGGAGAAATAACTCTGTGAGAATGTAACCTTAGACTCACAGCAGCAGCTGCCTCCTCCTTGCGTAGAAGAGTGTTGATGGGAATAGGGATACCATCTACGGGACGGGTGTGGGGCTCTGACACGTAAACATTTTAAATCCGTTGGTGTGTGTTTAGCAGAAGTCTCCCTTCACGATAACCCTGTCTCAGAACACCTAGAAGGTCCCGTTGTGTTCGTTTCTGCACAGCTGGTGCATCCGTGCAGGGAAGTGAGCCCGCAGCCTTGAGCCAGGCCGTTAAATGGGGCCAGCACTCACAGCTCACTGCTGGCCCCTCGGGATTGCAGTGGGAATGACTCAGAGGAACCCGCCATACACTGGGACGTGCTTCACATCACGTCTCCCATTAGGCTGTGGTTTCAGGATGAGGAAGTGATGGCCACCGGGTGGAAAGTGGGTATTGCTTTCCTTGCAGTGCACGTGGAGAAGCGGGCAGTGCCAGGGAAGTGCTGAGGAGCTCTGACACTGTTATTAGACAAGGAGGGATTTTTTTTTAAAATATATTTTATTGATTTTTTACAGAGAGGAAGGGGAAGGGATTGAGAGCTAGAAACATCGATGAGAGAGTAACATCGATCACCTGCCTCCTGCACACACACACACACACACACACACACACACCCGGGAATGTGCCCACAACCAATGTATCGATACATGCCCTTGACCGGAATTGAAACCAGGACCTTTCATTCCGCAGGCTGACACTCTATCCACTGAGCCAAACCGGTTTTGGCAAGGAGGGATTATTCTAACAGAGCAGATGAAGTGCAGCGGCTCCTCAGATCACGTCATTTTGTTAGCATCATTTTATGATGTTTCTGAGATGCTGTAGCAACTTAAGCCTCGTTTTGTTTATTTTTAACATATTGTTATTTATTTCAGAGAGGAAAGGAGAGGGAGAGCGAGAAACACCAATGATGGGTCAAGAATTGTTGACTGGCTGCCTCCTGCACGCCCCACAATGGGGATCAAGCCGCAACCTGAGCATGTGCCCTGACGGAATCAAACTGTGACCTTCTGGTTCATAGGTCGACGCTCAACCACTAAACCACACCGGCCGGGTTTAACCCTTGTTTATATCAGTTAGCCTATCAGCAAAATTGGTTGTATTATATGTTGTTTTACTTAGTCACAGAAGCTGGTGTGGATAGTGAGGACTTCCCGTGTGTAAGGCCTAGATCATAACCTGCTCCACTCTCTGGACCCACTGCGGCTCACACGCCCTGGGCAGGGAGAAGCCAGTGCTGAGCTCTTAGGTGTTGGCCTAGACTTCCTCCGGCTGCCATGAATTACATGTTGTCTGCCTTCTGGCTATAGCACTTCCAAGCGATGGTGAAAGCTTTGGAGAAAGAAGCCGCCAGCGAGAAGCAGCAGCTGGTGGAAACGCACCTGGCCCGGGTGGAAGCCATGCTGAACGACCGCCGCCGCATGGCGCTGGAGAACTACCTGGCCGCCCTGCAGGCCGACCCGCCGCGGGTGAGTGCGGGCAGCAGGGCACCGGGAAGCGTGCCCCAGGGTGGCCTGCCCCCAAGTCGTGTTTATGTGGAACCAGCCTGACACGGGTCCATAAAATGACGTGTTTGTGACAAGCCCTGGCAAGGCTGGAAGTGGGGGAAGGAGAGGAGGGAGAAAAGGGAATTGTATTGCAGGATCCGCTTACATCGACGTGGCACTGCACTGCGTGCGTGTGCACCTGTGGCGTGGGTATGACCCAGCGAAGCCCCAGCCTCAGCACATTGGCTGGTAGTTACCCAGTTGCCAGATTTTTGTTCACAGCTTTACTGTCAAAGAATAAAAACGTACCTTCCACGGACAAAGGCTTTGAACCAGTTCTGTTTTAAATAAAATTGTGAAGAAAGGGGTAAAGTAGTTTATATAGGAACCTTTTTGTGCCGGTAGTCTTAGACTTTTTAAAACTACATATTTTTATTGATTTCAGAGAGAAAGGGAAAGGGAGGGAGGGAGAGATAGAAACATCAATGATGAGAATCATTGATTGGCTGCCTCCTGCAGGCCCCATATGTGGATCGAGCCTGCAATTCAGGCAGGGAATCAAATCATAACTTCCTCGTTCATGAAGGTCTATCCATTGAACCACACCGGCCGAACAGTGTCAGACTGTTTATCCCTTGACTCTGTCTACCCTGTCTTGCTCTGAGGGGAGGATATTTGTATCCTAAGTAAGCAAGTAAAGTCACTTCTGGGTGACACAGGGACCTCCTGGTTTGTAATTAAGGTGTCAGAGGCTGAGCCAGCAAAAAAAGTGCCCATTGGAGGACGACAGTGGACTAGAAATTAGGGAAAATACTGTTTGTGAAGGAGCTAATACAACTCTGGAACCTAGATTTGGCTTCTTGTTGCTAAAAGCTAAAAGCGTTGGAAAGGACAGCTTTCATTCTTATGCCTCACTGAGCTTTACGTTCTTAAGGGGATTTTTAAAGCCTTGTTTTTCTGTCTATTTTCAATGCCCTCTTCTCTGGGTCTTAAAACAACGATTCTGTCGTGCAGCCTCATCGCATCCTCCAGGCCCTGCGGCGGTACGTCCGCGCCGAGAACAAAGACCGCCTGCACACCATCCGCCACTACCAGCACGTGTTGGCGGTGGACCCGGAGAAGGCGGCTCAGATGAAATCCCAGGTACCTGGGCGGAGTCCCGGTCGCTCTGAGAGTTTCTGGTGGGAGAGGCTGCTGTGGCTGCGGTCAGTCGGTCAGCACTGATGGTCGTGCTTGTTATCAGTCCTGAGACAGCGTTTCTCATTTCCAGCGTCATTAGGTACAAGAGCTGGTTTAAGAATAGTTTATTGATTTTTAGAGAGAGAGGAAGGGACAGGGGAAGAGAGAGGAACATCAATGTGAGAATGCAGCATTGGTCAGCTGCCTCCTGCATACCCCCTACTGGGGTTTGAGCCTGCAACCCGGGCATGTGCCCAGACCAGGAATCAAACTGGCAATATGAAGTACTTTCTACTTAAACAGTTTCTGAAAGTTTAGTAATGGGTGATTCCATTGTAAGTCAGTATCTAACAGTTTATTTTTATTTAGGGCACCACTGGAATTAATATTGGAAATAATTTTCTAGGCTGCTAAATCTAGGAGATCATAAAGATTGGTATCTTCAACATTACATTTTTGTTTAAACACACACTTAGATTCCTGGGATTTGACCCACACTGGGTCTAGCTTTCTAGCTTTTCTTTGTAGTCATCTATAAAAGTTTATTTCTGGATCCTCTTTCTAAATTCGATATTGTCCACATATTAGGTTGAGTTTTACTCTCGTATACATGGAAAATGAACTTGCCTGTAAGACTGCTGGCTCCCTTACAAATCACAGTCTAATAGTCCAGCCCATTAGTGGGTTTGTTTTGTGTTGAGTCTTTTGTTTCTTCTGTAGCCTGTTAGTTTGACATGACTGATCCTATCTCATTTACTCCCATATTATAAGCCCCGTGCTGTGCTGTTGTGGGTCCTTACAAGTGTGGGCACTTGCCCCTCATCCCAGGAACTCGCCCTCCCAGCCTCTGCCCGTGATGACAGAAGGTCCTCTGCCCGCAGGCCTAGGAGCGCTGTGGCGAGGGTGCTGCTCCTTCATTGAGCAGGTGTTTGTGCACTTCCTGTCCACCTGCCAGACTCGGCCCTCACGTCTGACGCCACAGAGTCCAGTCCCTGTGTGCCATTGAGCAGCTCCCAGGGCACACAGGATTAATTACATTCATTGTAAAGAGGAAGAGGAATTGTCCTCAAACATAGCTGCGTTTCAGCAGTTGGATATCTGGGGTAATGAAAGAACTGGGGCTCCTGAGGAGTGGGAAGAACGGAAGGGGCCAGGTCTGGGGACCAGAGGGACCCTGCTGTAGCCTGGGGGCACAGTGCCTTTTTTTTTTTTTAAATATATTTTATTGATTTTTTACGGAGAGGAAGGGAGAGAGATAGAGAGCTAGAAACGTCGATGAGAGAGTAACATCAACCAGCTGCCTCTTGCACACCCCCTACCGGGTATGTGCCCGCAACCAAGGTACATGCCCTTGACCAGAATCGAACCCGGGAGCTTTCAGTCCGCAGACCGACGCTCTACCACTGAGCCAAACTGGCTTCGGCACACAGTGCTTTTCTTTAAGCTGGATGCAGGAGCGGAGAGGAGAAAAGGCAAGAACCTCCTAGAGTGGCTTCCAGGAAGCTCTCTAGCATGCATCTTGATGGGTAGGTTTTGTAGGTCTACTTGATTTTTTTTCAAGAGATCATTTTAAAAATCCTTGTGTATGGAAGAACTATTGTGAAGGATTTTATAGAGAACACGGCCTGTTCTGAGTGATGAGAATAGGGGAAATCTAATCGGTGTATTAAATCGACACCTAGGGGATGACTCACCCACAAGCAGGACTGAAGTGCCCACCACGTCACACGGGAAGCCGAGCCCTCCTCCGGACATCGCGGGGAAACCCAGCTCTGCTGTGTGGTGTTTGCTGTCCGCTCTGAGCCCCCCTGAGTCCCATTAGCCTTTCGCCTGTTCCCTGTTCTGTTCCCTAAGCTCCAGAGAGCCCTGAATACATTCAGCCGTTACCACATGCGGGTTTGGTTGGTTGAGTAACATGCCTTCCCCCCATAGTGCACTCTGTCCTCACGGCTGTAGGCCTCCTCCCTCAGCTGAAGAAGAGGAGCGATGCCAGCACATGCTCAGCCTGGGGAGGGCCACGTGTTCCTTTCTAGGCATTTTCTCTCTGAGGCGTTCCTACTTGTGCCTTCCTAGCAGTCTACTTGATTGAAAGAATGGCAGATGTAAAATTAAATTGCTTCAGCCTTGCTTTTAACGGTCAGAGAGATACCCGTCTACCATAAAAGCATCTTTCCAGTTAACTCTTCCAACCCACCCCCCATTTTGACGTTCATGTTAGTGGATTGTAGCCCACATAATTCATCCATGGGTGTAGCTCGCCCTCTGTAGGAAGAGCTTGGTAACTACAAGAGTAGCCAGGCAGCAGTAACCTCAAATAGCTTGTGTGAGCTGCAACGTGTCTCGCTGTGTCATTGGGGTGGCAGTTACCTCAAATCACCTTTCTTTCCCATCTGGAGAAGCTTTAAAAGTAAGTGACCAGTTTTAACGGTTTTTTTAAAGAAGTGAGCAACCTTGGAAATTTGCATTCAGAAAGGGTAGTGAGCTATGGAAGACGGATGGACGGTAGATAAGTCTTACTTAACCCTCCTTAAAATCAGGTTTGTGTATACCTTAGCGTAAATTTTTGAAAGAATAGCTAATTTCGTTAAATAGGAATAAACTAGCTATCACCATGAAATTGTTTTAAGCAGCTACTTCACAAAGCAGTGTTTGTGGCTGGTTCCTTCTCCCCCCAAATCTTTTTAGCCAGTGATTCCCTTCTCCTTTTTTTATCCCATCTAATCTAACCAGTGGTAGAAATTGACCCAACTCTCCTGGTTTCACTCAGAAAAACTTTACAGAGTCCCTGGCATTGTGCAAACTAAGGCTCTTTCTAATTCATTCAGTCCAGCAAGTTATATGAAAGACAAGCCAACAGCTGGCTAGTAGGATTCTTACGTTTTCTTTAACTTGGAGGACTCTGGTAAATTCTGAGATCGCTGGGGGGCACTGCACAGTCTGCACAATTCCTCACTTCCCTGGTCAGTACGTGTGTGGCGGTTGGTGCGTTCCCTCTGCCAGCTGCTTCGCCGGGCGCTGTGGAGGGCTGGCCTTGTGGGATGTGTGTGGCTGTCCCTGCGGGAGTGCATGTGGCTAGTCTTCCTCCCGGCTGTGCTGCTGACAGGCCTCCCCCATACTGTCCTTCCAGGTGATGACGCATCTCCACGTGATTGAGGAAAGGAGAAACCAGAGCCTCTCTCTGCTCTACAAAGTACCTTATGTAGCCCAGGAGATCCAAGAGGAAATTGGTGGGTGCTGACTGTGTCAGGTGGGGTCTTGGGAAGGCTTGCGAGTGATGGCCGAGAGAGGTCAGAGAACTGGGCCGTGGGAAAGCCGTGAGGCTGGGTGTGAGCACCCCGGGGTTCCAGAAGTCTGGAATCCACGTGTCCAGGTCAAAGACTGGCTGTGAGCCACCGAGCCTTGAGTTTCATTGACCTTCACTCTGTTACCGGGAGAGAACTCCAGGGTGTAAAATTGCAGGGGCCTGGGGGAAGTCTCCTGTTACCTTCTCCCTTGTGCTGATGCATTTCTGGGCACCTGTTTTACACACGTTCTCACCTCCTCTCCCTCTTGGTCTCTGTCTTCTCCGATTATGCAGCGAATATTTATTATCTGTCCTGTGTCACAGTGTAAACGGTGCACAAGCAGACAGTAAGTAACTCCTCCGTTAGCGTAGGAGAGACAGACAGAAAAGCAAGTATCAGCTGGTGGTGGGAGCTGTGGAGGGGGGTAACTAGGGTAGTGTTGGTGAGTGGCTGGGTGGTCAGGGAGGCTTTCTCAGGGCCAGTAACCTGAGACCCCAGGGGAGAGAACATCCTTATCACAGGCATGACTCCAGCAGAAGCCTGGCATGTAAATCAAGCAGCAGGCACATTTGAGAGGATCAGGGAGAAACTAGGCCAAAGAAATAGGCAGAGGCCACTTTGTTAAGAGATTTTAGCAAAACCCAGGGGTTCGGACTTTACTTCCAGATGATAGAAAGCCATTAGAGGCTTTTAAACTAGTGAGTGACTAGATCTGGATTATGCTTTTAAAAAGAACATGAATTTTTTAAAAAGTAACTGAGATGCTGTGTGGAGAGTTGATTAAAACCAGAGTCCCCCCAGGAAGTGGCTGTAAAAATCCGGGAGAGAGCTGGTGGTTGTGTGCACTTGGGTGGTGATGGAGGAGAGAGAGTGGGAGGTCTCAGAAGGAGGTGGACGGGCCGGGCAGATGGGGATTGAGGGGGAGAAAGGCATTAAGGACGATGCCCAGGTCTTCACTGGGAGCAGTGAGTGGGTGGTGGTGCCAGAGTTGACTAAGGCAGAGCGGTGTCTTCACTCGTTTTAAACAGAAGTTGCTGTTGGACGTGAAGTGGGCGTGTCAAGTAGCCATTAGCCTGATAAGCCAGGCGTTAGTTAAGACACAGATTTGGGAGCCATGCTGTGTGGGTGGTGTTTAAAGCTGTGCCTTAGATAGAATTACTAGAGAAGAGGGTGCCCAGGATGGAGCCCGGGCCCCCCCAGGGCTGGGGTTCTGCAGCACCCCAGAATCAGAGGGTGTTTCAGGCCGGACTCGCGAGCTGTAATCACATGAACGAGTCCTGTTCAGGCTCTGGTCCTGTGCCGAGAACCCGGATCCTTTTGAAAACCTGGCTCCCTGCCGTGTCTGTCTCTGTCAGATGAGCTGCTTCAGGAACAGCGTGCAGACATGGACCAGTTCACGTCCTCCATCTCAGAGACCCCCGTGGACGTCCGGGTGAGCTCTGAAGAAAGTGATGAGATCCCACCATTCCGCCCCTTCCATCCCTTCCCGTCCTTACCTGAGAACGAAGGTGTGTATGATGGGCAGTGCAACTTCTTGGCGGTGGGCCCAGGGTGGTGTGGGGGGTGGGTGGAGGTGGGGGCAAGAAGGGAGAAGACTACAATTAGAGAATTGAAGTCAGATTTTTGGACCTGGATTGTATCGGTGAGGCTGTGTTTCTAGTAGGTGTTAGGGCAGGGCAAGGGAGATGTGGGTCATTGAGCACCTACTATGTGCAGGCACCGAAGTGCGAGCTTTCAGATAGCTGGTTTCATTATCACCATGAGGTTAGTCCTATTTCTCACTTTTTATAAATGGTTTACTTAAAGACTACAGTTTTTCCCGGGCCTGTCAGCTACCGCCAATAAGTGTAAAGCTTATTCCATGTGTAAGTCATTTTACCGTGGACACAGCACTTTTGTGTCAAATTGTGTCCTTTTTTTTTCATAGCAGTCTTGGAGTCAGATAATGGAGAGGCTACAGAGATGACATGACTTAACTGTGCTATTGGGTCAGGATAGGAAGCTGTGTCCCTGTCCTTCCGGTCAGGCACGCTGACTGCTACCTCTTGCTGGTTCTTGCTGACCAAGGGCACCTCTGACCCCTGGGTCTGCACCAGCAACACCAAGTGCGGAGTAAGAGCGGGCCCTGGACCAGGGTGTGGAATCAGTCTCTCTATTTGTCTGCTATTCTTGCTGATGGTATGGTTATAAAAAAAAAAAAAAAAAAAAAAAAAAGGCCACACTATAGAGTCCTTATTGACAGCCAGCTTCAGCTCAGCATCGTTCCTGGGTGCTCTCAGTTAATCCTCAGAGTTTCCCCATTGGGGTTCCAAGGTTCAGAGAGGTTCAGTGTCTGCCGAGGGTCTGATAGCTCGTAGGTGGAGAGTAAGGCTGAGCCCACCTGATGTGGTGCCGCAGGCCTCTGACCTGGCCCAGTAATGCTGGCGGAGGCCTGGGGGAGCCCCAGAGCGGGAGGGGCCTTCAGACCGTAATTACTTTCTGAACTAGCTACCTCGGAGTGCCAACTCAGTTGACCCTCCAGCAACAGCAGAATCTGAGAAAGGAGCTGATGAAGGAGGCACCACTGTGTCTCTCCTGTCCCCATGCCCCCCCCAAACCTGCCCTGCCAACCCCAGGCTCCGTGGCACAGCATGGCGGCCATGCCAACACAGCTCCTTGGGGTGGGAGCATCCGGGCGTCTTAGATACAGGACCGTGTCAATCTGTCAACTTCTGATTTTGTTATTTTTCTAAGAAAAAGAATCTTGTGGGCTAAGCTAAATAATTTTGGAATCTCACAAATTCTCCCCCAGAAGACCCAAGACAAACCTCTTCCTTTCTCTCACACCGTCCAGCCCTCACTGCTGTTTGGTCTGTGGGATTTTCAGGCCGGGTTTTAAGGAAGAGGACTTCTGGTTCACATTATAGAGGAGTTCTAAAATAGGAAATATGAAAGCCATTTTCCTTCTTAATCTCCTTTTGTGCTATTTTTGTTTTTATTGTTTTCCTTTCTGCTAGACACCCAGCCGGAGTTGTACCACCCAATGAAAAAAGGTTGGTTTGTCAGAGATGTTCCCTTTAAGACCTTCATCCCTGTCACTTCCCCAGTGTGTCCGAACCTCATCTTCTGTTCCATAACATCACCGACTGTTCCCACCTCCTTCCTCCGCCATGGCTGTGCAGAGCCACAGCAGTCCCGTCTCCAGCATCCAGCCCAGTGCCCGTGACCTTGGTCACCAGGTGGCCACCCCAAGTTTGCCCCCTGGGTGCTCAGAGAACAGAGTAACCAGAGGTGTTTCCTAAATCCTTTAATCCGGGGAGACTTTGGCCATATGAAAGCAAATAGGCTTAATCTCATTCAGGAGAGGCTCTTTTTTATTTTTATTTTTAAATCTTTTTCTCTGCTGCTCCCACTTACGTTTTTCCCTCTCTGGCTGTCCTCGCCCTTTGTGCCCACCTGGCCACTGTAGTAGTCTCATGTCCCCTGGTTATTGCAATAAGCAGCACATTCTAAAAGCCAGAGGGTGCAGCCGGTGGAGCCTCTGCAGTGAGTCTCGTGTCGGGAAGAGGTAACGGTATGTGAGCACCGTGGGTGGGATTTTAGCTGCTTCCTAGATCAGGCAGTCGAAGAAGCCTTAGAGTTACGGAACTTGCTCAAAGGAATGAGTTTAAGAGGCAGAGAAACCAGAATTTGGACCCAGCTCCTCTGTCTTCAAAGCCCCGCTGTTTCTGTTGCATAAAATGCAGTGTCCGCTGCTGAATGTCCCAGGTAGCTGCCGTCACTGTGAGCCAGTTCGGAGGGTGTGAGTACTCAGTGTGTGTCTGCCAGCCCACTGTGGGCTTTGCAGACAAGCTGTGGCAGGCCAGGTGGTGCTCTCTGGCCAGCAGGGGGTGCTGGGGGTGCCCCAGCGTATCTCAGAACAGAACAGACTCCAAGCCCTCTAGTGTGAATGCTTCTACGCGAATGCTTCACCGTACACCACTATGACGTGCCTCTTCGTCACTGTGGTTACCCTGCTCTGAACTGCTCACATGCTTACGGATCGAGCCCAAGATGTTATGGTCACAGATCAAGATCCATTTCTTAGGAGATTAGCTGGCTTTTACCCTTGGGCCCCAACTGTTAATAGTTGGGATAATTTAAACATTAACTTTTGGTCTCTTAAAGCCATTGTTTATGCGTTTCACCAAATCAAAATGGTTTTGGTTAGTGTTTACACGGGTTATATCACCCAAAAAGTACTTAAACAGCATGGACTAGTAGCAGATCCAGTGCCACATTAGTTTTCAGATAGGATCCTGCCCACCGACCTTCACAGTTTTAAAGAGGAGATCTGAGAAAAGCGGTGGAAGGAGGGCAGTCCCAGTGGCTTAGGCTCGGCACACACATGCTTGCTGAGGTGGCGCCGTTCCTCTCCCCGCAACAGTGGAGGGGCCGCTTCATTGGCATTTTGAGACAACAAATGCCAGCCCTGGCTTACCTTCCCCTAGAATGCAGCTGTGAAATGATTCTTTACAATGAAAGCCCTAGAGCAAACAGGCATCATTGTTGGCTGTGTACTCGGGAGGGACTGCGTCAGCCGGCCTGCGGGGTCAGCAGGAGTTGTTACCATTGCTCCGTGGTGTGAGCTGGAAGGCTCACGGTGGCCAGCCCGGGGCAGCAGAGCTTTGCAGATGCTCGTGTGTGACTGTTCCTCGCTGGCAGGTGGCCTCTTTGAATGCTGAGCATCCTTTCAGGTTGGTCCTTTTATAAGAGGTTCACATCAGATGTCTGTAAGGACTGTGTAGGTTTTTATTAATGTGCACGTGTTAGGGTAGCAGGGAATCACATTTTTATTTTTAGCTTTGGGGCTAAAAATAAAGAGTCGAGAGGCTTGCGCCTCGTTTCCTCTTGCTGGGGTTGCGCTGGCCTGTCTCTGTGGCCGATTAGAGTGCCACACACAAGTGACATCGGCTCAGGCCATGTCTGACCTTGACCGGAGGAGTGTGCTGTTGCTGCTTCATCTATAGAATGGTGCCTTCCGCCCTGAGGTCAGGATATCCCGCCTTTTATGGGATGCTTCCTTCCTGTTTGTGCTCTCATAGCCAGTGAGGATGTGATCATCTGGGACCCAGGCCCAGAGAGGGTTACAGCCTGGCCGGAGGCAGGAGAAAATCCATCATTACAGATAGTGCTTGAAGTGCTATAGCCTGGGGTGTCTCCTAAGAGCAGCTGTGGCTTGAAGGACAAATGGGAAGGGCTTAAGGTCACGGAGGTTACTTCAGGCCGAAAGAATTGCCCGTGGGATAAAGATGCTGGAGGTCTGACAGTTGCTCATTGGAAGGGAGCCCCAGCTGTTGGAGGAGGAGGGGCTCGGTGGTGTCACCTGGGCGTCCCATGGGTTCTGTGCTGGAAGGCCTGGGCACCAGCTGCGTCCTCTTACAATAAGCACCGTCTCCCGAAGGCTTGCGCTCCATCCTTCCCGGCTGGTACAGCAAGCGCGCTCCTCTCCATCACTCCATCCGCCTCTGGGAACCACCCGTTCCGCTCATCCCTGTGAGCACTGCGCTTCCTCCGAACGGGAGCTGAGCAGTGCCTGCGGGGAGGCCCTCCGGGGGGCGCTGCCCCAGGAGGGCGTCCTGCTTCCGTGAGAGGCCCAGATGCCCCGGGAAATGCAGCTGCGCCCTCTCCACACAGGCTCTGGATTGGCCGAGCAGGACGGAGGGCTGATAGGCGCCGAGGAGAAGGTGATCAACAGCAAGAACAAAGTGGATGAAAACATGGTGAGCCACTTCTCTCTCTCTCTCGCCTGCCCTGTTTTCATTTGGAAAAAGAATGCGGGCTAGTAGCCTTGTTTCGGGTGCTTTCCAGGTGGCAGGCGGGCGGGCCCCGCTGCTCCCACAGGTCCCCGTGTTGCTTAGCGTCTGGGATGAAGAATTAATTTTGAACAGTAGCTCATTCCTTGCTATGCAATGGGAAATACATTTGCAACTAAAGAGTTGAGTAGAATGTCAGAGGCTGTTTCCCAGTGAGGAGAGATTCACTGGGAAACAGCCTCTGAACTGTGAATGTGGAGGAGAGCTGGCTTTGACTCAGTGCTGCCTTGGGTTCACACCTCCTGTTAATCATTCTAGCGTTTTCTCTCTCTCCTATTTCTGGATTATTCTTAACATAGTTGGATGGTAGAGGCCCTGCACCCACAGGCTCCTTCCAAGGGGTTCGCATGGATCTCGGTGAATGAGGCAGAACTGGTGGATGTGATGTCCACCCGTATCTGCCTCCCTTCCAGCACACGGAATGGCGTTACGTTGACACTAGCTCCCCCTCCCTAGCTCCCCCTCCCTAGCTCCCCCTCCCGGTTACTGACGTTTCCATGTGTTGCAGGTCATTGATGAGACTCTGGATGTGAAGGAGATGATCTTTAATTCTGAGAGAGTTGGAGGCCTTGAGGAAGAGCCGGTATGTGTTTAGCCTCTAATGCAGGGTGAATCTTCATGGAGAAGTGGGGGTCCTCCCAGGGGGATGGCACCTGGAAAGCTGGGCCCTGGGGTTGCTCAGGCACTGGAGGGGCCCGGCCCTGACTGAGGGCGTCTCGCTCCTGCCTGCCTTTCACGCCGTGCTTTCCTGCACGTGTACCTCTTCTTGTAGGAATCGGTGGGGCAGCTGCGGGAGGACTTCAGTCTGAGCAGCAGTGCCCTCATTGGCCTGCTGGTCATCGCGGTGGCCATAGCCACGGTCATCGTCATCAGCCTGGTGATGCTGAGGAAGAGGCAGTACGGCACCATCAGCCATGGGATCGTGGAGGTGAGTGCTCCCGCCGGCCCGCGCTGGGGGCTTCTCTCTGCTGGCGGGACTTGCTGGGGTTCAGATGTCTGTTCTTGGGCGCTGCCCGGCAGCTAGATCGCTCACTGGATCGTTAGCTCATGTTTTGAAAGTCAGCCCCAACTGAATTATAGCTCATGTTTTGAAAGTCAGCTCCAACTGAATTATGTGGATTCTGTGACAAAAGGCTGTTACCAACTTTTAACATTAATTTGGGCTTTGACTGGATGTGAGGAAATCCTAAGAGCACTTTCTGTTGCAGAGGGTGGATCTGTCTCCAGTTCTTTTTTCAGGCACGTTGGGTATCAGCATGGAGGACTATGATGCTCTTCTTTGTTGTTGACTTGTTTTATAAGGAGCAAGTCAGGTCTGTGGCAGATCGGGCAACCGTGGTAATCATGAGTAGTTCCATCTTAAAACTATAAGCAGGACTAATATTCTTTTGTTTTGTTAATATGTTTTTTTAATTCATTTAAGAGGGAGAGAGAGAGAGAAAAGCATCAGTGATGAAAGAGAGTCATTAATTGGCTGCCTCCTGCATGTCCCCCGCTGAAGAGCAAGCCCGCAGCCCAGGCACGTGCCCTGACCGGGAATCGAACTGTGACCTCCTGGTTCATAGGTTGATGCTCAACCACTGAGCCATGCCAGCCGGGCTGTTCTTATTTTTTAATGGGAAAAAAAGCAACAGGAAATGTAGAAAGCATAGTAGATTGTTTCTCTTTCATCCCGATGAGTAGTGAGAACTCACCACTCGTTCTTGGTGGAAATGTCAGGGCCTCTTGATTCTAGAAAATGAGTGCAATAGAGAGCATAGCACACTCTGGAAAACTCATTCAGAGCATGTCTGGGGTACTGGGTTTCAGCTCCTGAAGCCAGGGCCTAGTGTTAGAGTTTCTGAGCTGGAAAGGCCCGGCAGATCATCGGCCTCGGTCCTGTTTTACAGGGATGCTCACCTCGGCTGTCCCGGGTGGTAGGGAGCAGAACTGAGACTCGCTCCTGGTTATGGAGCTAGGAAATTCAGGTCACTGTTCTCCAACTTGGGCTAGGCTTTTAGAGCTCTGGCTTGCAGAAGCATTGCCTCTTGTTTGTTTGTGTGTTTTTTAAATATATATTTTATTGATTTTCCACAGAGAGGAAGGGAGAGGGATAGAGAGCTAGAAACGGTTGATGAGAGAGAAACATCGACCAGCTGCCTCCTGCACACCCCCCATTGGGGATGTGCCCGCAACCAAGGTACATGCCCTTGACCGGAATCGAATCTGGGACCTTTCAGTCCGCAGGCTGACGCTCTATCCACTGAGCCAAACCGGTTTCAGCAGCATTGCCTCTTGGACCCTCCTGATCTCTCCTCGTCCCGTCCTCATTCATTTTGATCACCTCGTGGGAACGGGACGCTGGGCTGGTGGTGGTGGTCCCGGGCCTGTTGAACCCCGTGCCGCCCCCTGGATGCCCCGCAGTGACCCACCGTCTCTGCTCCTGCAGGTCGACCCCATGCTCACCCCCGAGGAGCGCCACCTGAACAAGATGCAGAACCACGGCTATGAAAACCCGACCTACAAGTATCTTGAGCAGATGCAGGTCTAAGTGGGAGAAGGCGCATTTCCCCCCCATCGGAGTGGGGGTGCAGTTTGGGCCAGAAGGTCCAGCGTTGGATCGACTGCTGGCCAACAGCTACTTCCAGAGGAGCTCATCTTCCATTCAGACCTCTCGGATCACTAAGACTATAAAGTACTACTGTAGGATCACAATTTCCATTCTTTTAAATGGGTGAAAATGTTAATATAACTATATGATATATAAACGTTAAAGAAATGAGAAAATGATCTATTGCAGATACCTGGCTGATGTAGCTTTCTTTTTCCAATTAACCAGGCATCCACTTCCGTTGTGTGTCTCACATGCTCTCCATGGACGTGGAGGTGCTGGTCGGCAGGGACCCTGTCCGTGCAGGGCCTTGTCCCGGGTGCCCTTGTAAGTCTCCGAGGCTCAGCCACTGTCCTGGTTCCTGTTTTTTAAAAGGCAGTATTTCCTTTTTCCATGAGCCTCAGGAAGTCGCTGAAAAACGAAGTGGGTAGGGAACTGTGAGACCATTGAAGCACATCCGATCCCCCTCAAAGTCATAGTAAAGGACCAGTTTCTTGGCATCTAGGGTTCCCACTGCTGGTTCCTCGGTGTCACCAAGGAGTTGAAGCATTTGCGTCCCAGCACCTTTAGCAGAGCCCGTGTATACTGAATGGGCGCCCGCACTCCTGTCCTCCGAAATCCAGTTCTTCCATGGATAGCAGCCTGTAGTGTGTATATGACCTCGCTGTCCACCGCTCACCCACCGTAGCTTTTTCCACCTCCTTCCCTCCACGCAATGTCCGATGTGCCGTCTTTACCTCCATGGGCATTTCCCTCCGAAGGCACTGGCCCGCCTCCCGCTGTTCCCTGCCTGCCTGCCCTCCCCCCACACCGCCTGGTGTTCACTCAAGGTGGCCGTGGCAGGGGCAGAGCCCGGAGACCCCGGGCTGGCTTTGCGTAGCAGGAAGCCAGGCGTGATGTCTGAATGAAGATGTCTTCGTTCCTTCCCACACCTCCTTCATGCTTGTGTAGTTGATGTTGATGTCACCACTTTTTTTTTTATTTTTTATTCTGAAGGTTCTGGTAACCTGTGGTGTATTTTTTTCTATTTCCCTGTGACTGTTTTTCCCCCTCCCTTTCCCTTATCCATGTCTCTCCCCACTATGCACAGGTAAACTTCACCTACAAACTCCTTAATCTGATCTGTGGAGAATGTACAGAGTTTAAACACATCAATAAATACTTTAACTTCCACCAGGACTCGTGTGTGATTGGCCTGGCGTTACTCTGCGTGATAGTTTTGACCCTCTCGCCTCCGGGACGGTGGGACTCTTCCTCCCTGCAGGAGCCAGCTGCTGACAGGGACGTGAATTACTCTGTTCCGTACGCACAGCTGACTCTTGAAGTTGAATTCTATCAAGATAACAGCCCCAGCCAGCGAGGTTCAGAAGTTGAGCATCGACCTATGAACCAGGAGGTCACGGTTCAATACCTGGTCAGGGTTGCAAGCTGATGCGAGAAAATGAATAGGGCTTGTGGCTAAATTTTCAGAGAGATGTTTGTGGAGCGTGCAGGAGGCAGCCAACCAATGATTCTCTCATCATTGATGTTTCTCTCTCCAAAAGCAGTAAAAATACATTTTAAAAAAATAACAGGGAAAGTGATTTCAACCTAATGGTATGTGTCTTTTGTGAATCTCAGAGAAATATTATTTCATTATTTCTTCAATGCTTTCCTCCATTATAACGTACATTCTGAAATTCTAATTGGTTAGACCCAAACTTCCCCAATTGCTTCTTTTCTTGAGCTTTATTCTAGACTCTGAACAATTGCTTTGCCTTTGTCTTCCAGCGTTTCTAGTCAGTTTTGTCATCCTATTTTAAAATTTCTTAAGAGCTGTTTTCTTTTACTATTTCTTTTAGCATCCTTTCTTTTTGTGATGACACATCCATCTGAGTTTATGTTATAATTTTTTTCCTTTTAATCCTCACTTGACATTTTTCCCATTACATTTTAGAAAGAGGGGGATAGAGAGAGAAACATCGATGAGAGAGACACACATTGATTAATTGCCCCCACTGGGCAGGGGATCAAACTTGCAACCCAGGTATATGCCCTTGACTGGGACTCTTTGGTGTGCAGACTGACATCCTAAGCACTGAGAAACACTGGCCAGGCTTATATGTTAGGATTTTAAAAGATTTCCTTTTCTAAATTACCTGTGTCCTTTTATGCTGTTGGTTTCCTGTAAACGTGCAGTGGTCATTTGAGCAAACTTAAGAATAAAGTACAGCCCAGCTGGCATGGCTCAGTGGTTGAGCGTTGATCTTTGAACCAGGAAGTCACAGTTCCATTCCCTGTCAGGGCATATGCCTGGGTTGCAGGCTTGATCCCCAGGGTGGGGTGTGCAAGAGGCAGCTGATCCACGATTCTCATCATTGATGTTCCTATCTTTCTCTCTTTCCCTCTTCTTCCTTTTTGAAGGTAATTAAAATATTTTTTTAAAAAATAGAATAAAGTACAAACTAGCTTTAAAAAAAAATAAGAGAGAAAGCCAGCCAAGAGTTTTGTCCGGCAAAGTTTATTAATTTATTAAATAAGACTTTTCTTGGTACTGGAGACAGTAGGTCTTTAGTGGCTAAATTTTCAGAGAAGTGTTTGCCGCTTTCACTTTCTTTTTCTTTTCTTTTTTCTTTTTTTAAAATATATTTTATTGATTTTTTACAGAGAGGAAGGGAGAGAAGAGCCAGAAACATCGGTGAGAGAGAGAAACATCGACCAGCCGCCTCCTGCACACCCCCTACCGGGGATGTGCCCGCAACCAATGTGCATGCCCTTGACCGGAATCGAACCTGGGACCTTTCAGTCCACAGGCCGACGCTCTACCACTGAGCCAAACCAGTTTCGGCTGCTTTCACTTTTGAGGTGTTTTTTGTTTTGTTTTGTTTTGTTTTCTTTCACTTTTCAATTACAGTTGACATTCAGTATTTCCATTTCTGAGTTTTTTAACCTGCCATTAGGAGGTTAAGTGTTCTCATTGGGGAAGGTATTCACTGGGATCTGACTTTAATGTCTAGCTGTCTGCGAAAGAGTAAAATGGGGTTAGCGAGCATGGCCAGCGTGGCTCAGTGGTTGAGCATCGACCTATGAACAGGGAGGTTTCGGTTTGATTCCGTCGGAGCACATTCCTAGGTTGTGGGCTCAATCCCCAGTGTGAGGTGTGTAGGAAGCAGCCAATCAATGATTCTCTCTCATTGATGTTTCTATCTTTCCCTTTCCCTTCCTCTCCGAAACCAATCAAAATATATCTTTTAAAATAAATCGGGCTAATGTGAATCTTCAGTCATGTTTAGCATAATGCTAGTTTACATACATGGTGCATAATAACCATCGCAGGCATGTGTATGTGTACATGTCCATGTGTGCACACATGCGAGGCATCTTCCCTGGGAGTGTGCATTGTAAGAGCCTCTGGCCAGGAAGTACCTTGGGGTGAACCAGTTCAGCAGGCTGGTTCTTTGTCACCCTCAGTACTTCCTCATCCGCCTCTCCCTCCTACACCGGCCACTCACATTGCTGCCAGGAAGGTTGTAGAAAAAAAATGAAACTTAAAGTAATTGTTTGACTCTAGTTTCTGCCAGAGTGAGAAGAGTGAAGCAATAAAAATATATTTTTATGAACCAGGAGGTCACAGTTCCTGGTTCAGAGTCAGGTGGAAAGTGGGGATCCAGCATTCGGAAGTTCAGGTCTCCCATGCCCGCCCTCTGCTGGCCGCTGGACAGGCATTGTCTCATTTAACTGTTGAAGCCTTTCGAGAATGGCTTTCTTCTACAGAACTGAGGTGGTCCTAGTCCAGGGGTGAGGGATGGGGCAGAGAGCAGGCCCAGCTAGCTGTCAGTCAGCCCTTGTTCGGTACACACGTCAGTCATCCTACAAGCTAGGGGTGTCCGTGAGGACCTATCCGCCGGTCAACTGTTGGGACTTGGACCATCACCAGCTCTGCTCTGGATGGACGTTGGAGAAGTTTGGGGCTGGTGAACTTGCGGTGAGTTCTGTTCACCCATTTTTGACTCAGATGGGGCCAGTACAGGGACATTCAGGGCTAGAGTTGAATGTCAATGCAATCAAGCCCACATCTCTCCCTCGCCCTGGGGGAATGCAGAGCTGTGGACATGGTAGAGAAAGTTTTTAGGTTTGAAAGAAAATGCCAGGGGGATGGTGTGAGTCAGGTACAGGCCAGCAGGCCTGGCCCTAGACCGGCCCCTGACACGTCCTGAGAGAAACTTACCTCACAGTTTCTCCCTGGTGACTCAGCCTGCTGTCTGAGGAATGTGCCCTGCCCACCTCGCTGTGCTGTCAGCCGCAGGTGCCGCAGCGCCCAGCTGACTGGTCCGAGGTCCTCCTGCCTCCCCGTCACAGTGACAAACCAGCCAGCCCGGTATCCTGGGAATCTGCTCAGTTTCAGTTGCTCTGACATTTTTTTTAAAAAATATATTTTATTGATTTTGTACAGAGAGGAAGGGAGAGAGATAGTTAGAAACATCGATGAGAGTCATCGATCAACTGCCTCTTGCACACCCCCTACTGGGGATATGCCCGCAACCAAGGTACATGCCCTTGACTGGAATCGAACTCGGGACCCTTCAGTCCCCAAGCCGACGCTCCATCCATTGAGCCAAACCGGTTTCGGCCTGACTTTTTTTTTTTTTAAATATATTTTATTGATTTTGTACAGAGAGGAAGGGAGAGAGAGAGTTAGAAACATCGATGAGAGAGAGTCATCGATCAGCTGCCTCTTGCACACCCCCTACTGGGGATATGCCTGCAACCAAGGTACATGCCCTTGACCGGAATCGAACTCTGGACCCTTCAGTCCCCAAGCCAACGCTCTATCCATTGAGCCAAACCGGTCTCGGCCGGCCTGACATTTTTTAAAAAATATATTTTTATTGATTTCAGAAAGGAAGGGAGAGGGAGAGTTAGAAACATCAATGATGAGAATCATTGATTGGCTGCCTCCTGCACGCCCCCCACTGGGGATTGAGTCCACGCATGTGCCCTGACCAGGAATCAAACTGTGACCTCCTGGTGCATAGGTCAACGCTCTACCACTGAACCACACTGGCCAAGCTGACACATTCTTGTTTTAGGAGACCCAGAATGTGATGCAACGAGTCCCTAAAATTTGGGGAGGTCCAGGGGTCCACTCTACTGTCTCTTGGTACTCGTTGGAAGTGATGGACACAGACAAGGTAGATGGGAGAAACTGGAAGGGCCTGTATGGCTTGTCCTCGCATTTTACAGCTGTCTTATGGCCACCAACTCCCTGCTGTTCAGCCCAGAGCCCAGCTTGTGGCTTGTGCAGCAGGCTCTGTTTTCTGGGATGAGGGGTCAGGTCCTTTTAAAACAAGGAGGACGGTGTCTTGCCTGGTTACCCTCTCTGAACACGGGAAATGGTGTCTGACATCCGGGGGCGCTTCCACGGAGCAGCTCCAGTGCTCAGAGAATGGGACTGGAGACATTGTTGACATGTTTTGCTACAAGTGGTTGGACATGACTTCCTTGAGGAATCTTGGGGAGTTCTCTGGCCACATTCACCAGGTCTGGCTGAGAGGAACATACTGAGACTTAGAGCAGCAGCCTCCAGCAGTGAAACATTTTTCGTATGTGCCTTGTATGTATAGTTATTTTAAAAATCATAAACATGTACAGTCACAAGTAAAAACTTGGAAAGCATCAGAAGATGACTCTTTCCCTCCCCCCCCCCCAAAGTTATTAAGGTACAAAGCCTTTTTGGGTCCAGTAAAATATTGCCAGCTTTAGTTCAAGCAAAGAGGTGGCCTTAGCCAGGTGGTCAGGGCCAGCATCCCCGTGCCATCATGGTGACAACAGGTGCCCTTGATCCACGGTACCAGCATGGCACCTTCGCTCTGTGGCCCCCCTCCCCAGTAACACACAACCTCAGGGTCTTATGAGAAAAATCCCAAATAGAAGGGCATCCTAAAAAATATACAACCACAGCCGAAACCGGTTTGGCTCAGTAGTCAGCCTGCGGACTGAAGGGTCCTGGGTTTGATTCCTTGGTTGTGCGCACATCCCCAATAGGGGGTGTGCAAGATCCAGCTGATCAATGATTCTTTCATCGATGTTTCTAACTCTATCCCTCTCTCTTCCTTCTCTGTAAAAAAATCAATAAAATATATATTTTTAAAAAAAATAAATATATATATACACACAACCACACACCTGCACACCACCCAAATCATCAAAAGCAAGGTAAGTGAGGAATGGCCGCAGTCAACAGGGCTTAAAGAAACACTAACTAGAAGTTGGTTTCCTGGGACATGAAAAGGACATTGGGAGGAAACTGGATAAACTATGGGCTTTGGCTGAGAGGGAGGGAAGGAAAGTATGTCAGGGTCTCATTGGGAAGTTCCTCTCCCTCCCTCCCCCACCCCCCTTCTCTGGAAGGAGGTCACTGCCTCCCACACAGGGAGTTAGGCTGCCCGTGCCTTATTATTTTTTAAATTGTGTTTTAACGCTTTGAAGTAGAGCCATTACAAAGCTGGATTCAAAGGTCTATTCAAAGCCGAGAGTTTGGATTGCCGCCACCGTTTCACAGGGGTTCACGTACGTCTCACTTACCAGGTTGTGCGCCTTTAATGTGTGCCGTTTTATTGCATGTCGGTTATACCTCAATGGAGCTGTGTTTTTAAGAAGCAGGAGGAGACGCCACACAAAGGTCTCAATGGAAGAGGTACCTGCCTGGTACAGACAACACTATGCTTTCCATCCTCTCTACCGAGGCTTTTTTCAATTTAAGGAGACAAGCAGGTCCTTGAGGTTGGACATTCTTCCAACAGCAAAATTACCCAGAACGGACATCTTTCCAGACATTGGTTTCCAAATTTCCCCATAGCATCATTTTCTTTATGTTTTTTATTATCTTCTTAATCCTCTCTAGAGGATATGCTTCCATTGGCTTTTAGAGAGTGTGGAAGGGAGGGGAAGAGACAGAAGGAAAAATATGGATGTGAGAGAGAGAGACATTGATTGGTTGTCTCCCGCACACACCCCTTCCAGGACCAGGATGGAACCTACAACCAAGGTTCTGTGCCCTTGACCGAAGTCAAACTCAGGACTCTTCAGTCTGCGGGTCGACACTATCCACTGAGCCAAACCAGCTAGGGCACATAAGTTTCTTTAGGGGGAAAAAAAATTTGAAACAGGTGTTGTTTTTTTTTAGCTTTAAAAACAAACTAAAAACAGTATGACATCTTTAAGCTCAACAAGTCAATTTGGTATAAAATATTTTATTGGTCATTTATAATCTTATTAAAAATATTGCCAAGATTTAAAAATACCGTATTTTTAAAATTCTGGATTCTTAGTATCAAAATAGCTACACTGAAGCTGTTTGGTAGCATATTGTGCATGTATGGTTCCCAGGTGGGCTAGCACAGAGTCTGATTTGGAAATATTTCTTTATTCCAGCCAGAGCCATCAGCCCATCAGTATTAGTTTCCCCGTATTTTACATAACACATGATTTACCATGAAATACGAGTGAAATTTAAGAGTCAGCCCTAATGTTACAGGTGGGGATTCTGAAACTGTATTTCCTGGTTCTTTTTCTAATTCAGCCACCGATGTGAAGCCAGCGGTGGTAACATCACCGGTGCCCAGGGGATGAGCTGGAGGTGTGTCCCTGGGGCTGGAGAAATGGGGGCTTCGGGAGCAGCACTGCGGTTGGAGTAGCTGGCTGGTTCCTGGATGGGTCTCCTCCCCTCTTGTCTTTCTGGCCCTCTCAGAGATCCTATGAGCTTCCTACGAAGCTTTTAATCATTTCCTTTTTTTTTTTTTTTTTTTTTTTTTTTTTTTTTTTTGCTCAAATTATAGAGTATGCTCTTCGTGAGCTGGCAAGTTGACAAAAACTCCATTAAGGGCAAATTCCCTGAGCTCTCATGAGAAAATTGTACCTGTTACTGTCAATTTAATAAAGGGGATAGGACTTTACAAAGAAGTGACGTGAGAACAGGGATTCTCAGTGTGGGGAACAGTAAACACAGATTGAAAACAGAGTAAGTTGAGTCAATATTTTAATTGAAAGTATCGATATAAACGTGCTGTGTATTTTATCTCCAAAAAATCCCTGCATTTGTCTACCAAAAGCCCCAGAAACAATGGATTGTCTTGAAATATCATTTTTCACTGAAAGACAGTAGGATGGCTGAAGAGCTGACCAATTGCATGTCTGGGCAGGAAATGTGCAAGACGAACCTGGTACATCTCTCCAGAAAGCCCAGAAACAAACCAAGGGGAAGGATTGGGCCCGAAGGACGCAGAGCGAGTGGAGGGGCCTCCCGCTGCCCAAAGAGGAGACCATTTGAACACCAAGGAGCATAGAAGCGGCAATGGACCAAAACATGTTAAACATGCATAGATCCTGCGGGCCCCGGTGGCTCAGTGGTTGAGCGTTGACCTATGGACCAGGAGGATGGGATTCGATTTGCAGTTCGATTCCTGGTCAGGGGACATGTCTGGGTTGTGGGCTTGATCCCCAGTGTGGAGCATGCAGGAGACAGCCAACCAATGATTCTCGTCATTAATATCTCTCTCTCTCCCTTTCCTCTCTGAAATCAATAAAACATATATATTTAAAAAGTACTTAATTTGAGAAAGAGGAAGAGAGAGGGGTAGTTAGAAAGATAAATGAGAGTCTACGGCCATACCACCCTGAACGCGCCCGATCTCGTCTGATCTCAGAAGCTAAGCAGGGTCAGGCCTGGTTAGTACTTGGATGGGAGAAAGATAAATGAGAGAGAACCATCAATCAGCTGCCTCCTGCACACTCCCTACTGGGGATGTGCCCACAACCAAGGTACATGCCCTTGACAGGAATTGAACCTGGGACCCTTGAGTCCTCAGGCCGACACTCTATCCACTGAGCCAGACCAGTTAGGGCCCAGAGATTAATTCTTATTCATGCACCATGTCCGGTGCACATCAGAGGGGTCTCTGCACCTGGCAGCCGCTTAGGGTCACAGGACCATAAAGCTTGTATCTCACCATGTGCTCCGGGGGTGACTCTGCAAGGAGAAGGGGGTGGGGACTTGCTTCCTTAGGCTCCTTCCTGGTGTATGTCCCCTCATGTGACATTTCCTTGGCCACAGCTGGCCAGATGGCCGCACTTACTTTTGAAGGAGGAGGAGTGCAATGCTGGCCCGAGCTGGGAAAGAGAGAGCTAGAAACTGTCAGTGAATACCACTCACTGATGACTACCGATGACTATGATGCCTCCGTAGGTGACTTTGTCTCAATATGCGGAGGTGGGTGTGAGGGAGGAGGGTGTGAGGGTGTGAATGAGGAGCACGAGGGAGGGTGCACAGGTGGGAAAGCCCGGCTGAGAGGAGCCCCTAGGAATGCTGGGAAGCCAGGTTGCCGAGGAAGGCAGGTGGCGTTGTGAAAGCCATGCTCAGGAGGCTGGGCCGGATCCAGGAGCCATTGCAGCTTGTAAAGCTGTGGCCGAGGAGGAGGAACCTGACAGCTGTGTGTGGAAGAAGGCAGAGGGCAGAGGCGGCAGACTGGAGGCAGATCACTCGCCTGGCACACAAATCCAGGCAAAGGGTGTAACAGGGATCTTCTAAGTGGGGAGGGAAGAAAGGGCTCTATATATCAGCCTCCTGAGAGAAAGGCTCGGCCGGCGTTGGGACTAATTGGATAGATTTTACAGTGGTCGGCAAACTACGGCTCAAGAACCACATGCGGCTCTTTGGCCCCTTGAGTGTGGCTCTCCCACAAAATACCATTTTGAAGAAGTGGCATTAGAAGAAGTTGAAGTTTAAAAAATTTGGCTCTCCAAAGAAATTTCAATCATGGTACTATTTGCTATTTGGCTCTGTTGACTAATGAGTTTGCTGATCACTGGGATAAAAGATGTCAGGGGGAGCCCTGGCCGGTGTGGCTCAGTTGGTTGGCCATCATCCTGTGCACCAGGAGGTTGCCGGTTCGATTCCCAGCCTGGATTGCAGGCTTGAAACCAGGTAGGAGGCAGTCGCTCGATGTTGCCCTCTCACATCGATGTTTCTCTCACCCTCTCCTTTCCTCTATCTCTAAAAATCACTAACTAGTCTTAAACAAAAACAAAAAAAAAAAAAAAGTTGTAAGGCGGAGGTGGAGATTCCAAGATGATCCCAATATTTTGAGCCCGGGAGAATGACAGTCACAACCAGAGAAACCCGTGGACCATGGTTGAGTCTGGAAGGGAAGTCTGGGGCTTGAGGACTGCAAAGCAAGGATTTTATTTACTCTTGTTTCCCGGCACCTAGAGTGTGCTTAGCGTTCAATAATATCTGTTGACATTAGTGATCAGAAACGAGATGTAATTCCCCAATCCTTGCCCGCAAGACCTGAGTAGGATCTTACTGTAAGTTGAAGGGAGTTTTGCCCTAACTCATGGATTGTGCAAGAATGAACTGCTGTTGGGTTTGACTGATTGTAGATGGGTTGTGGTGTGGTGTATTGAAGGCTATTGATTGCAACTTACAATGCTTAATAAAAATCTTTATTCTTTTAGTATATATATAAAAAAATAATATCTGTTGAAAAAACAGACCCGGAGACAGGGAAGCATGGATCAGACTGTCAGGCCTTAGAAAAAGGGCAGGGGAGAGTGGGTTTGGGGGAGAGAGATCAACCAAAGGACTTGTGTGCGTGTCTATGAGCCAAACCAGTGGTCATGGATAACAGGGAGGAGGGGGCATGCGTGGGGAGAGGTTTGGGATAGGAATGGGGGGATGAGGACACATGTAATACCTTCATCAATAAAGAAATTTAAAAAAATAGATTTAAAACTTTCTACACCCCCCCCCCCCCAAAAAAAAAATCTGTTGACTGTGTAGTACCAGTAGAACACAACTCCACGATGCCAATGCTAGGAAGGTAGAGCCACCTAAGACGAGATGCCAAGAACGTGTAGAGAAAAAGGGGAGGAGGCTGAAGGGAGATCTTGGAAAGCATGGCATTTAGGGACCAAGAAGTAGAACCAGAACCAGGGGTAGGTGGGCATCTGCGGATGGGATAGTGTCAGAGGCTGCAAATGGGTCAAGGATGCTGGACGCAGATAAGAGGGCATTTGGGTGAGCAACTCAGGACTCTGGTGACAGAGAGAGCTGGAAGCAGGCCAGCAAGGGCCTCTAACAACGAGAACGGGCAGCTCGGGGCCGCGGGGGAGGCTGCGGGAGGCCGGCCAGGGGCCGGGGCAGTCCGGTTTTTGTTTGGATTTGTTGGAGCGGTTGCAATCGAGACCTATAGTCCCGCCACCAGGTGGAGGCTGAAGGTGCAGGAGGGCGGGAGAGAAACCACGGCCGGACCCCGGGGAGCGGGTGGACGGGACCTGGGAGAGGCCGCTTCTCCCAGGAGGGAAGGAAAGCGCGATACTGGGGTGTCTGCTCCTACTAGCGGGGCGCAGCCCGTGCCCATGGCCACCCCGCCCCCCTAGAAATCCCCCAAAGCTCGCTGCCCCGTCCCCCCGGAGGCCAGGCCGGCGGCCTGCTTTTCCCCTTTGTGGAGGGAGGCGGTGCCCGGGGCCGGAGGGAGGCAGGGAGGGAGGCGGCCCCGGGAAAGGTGCAGGGAGCGCGGCGGGAGGGAGGCGGGGCGGCCCGGAGCCACACCCTGAAACTACCTGCGCGGGACAGGAAGGGCCGGGCCAGACCCGCCCCGCACACCGCACACCCGCTGGCTGCCCGGGAGCCGGGCCCCGCGACCGGACTCCCCGCCGCCGCCACCACCTGCGCCCGCCCCGCGCCCCGCGATCCGCCGGCCCCGGCGGCGATGGGAGCCCGCTGCCCGCGGGGACCACGCCTCTGAGACCCGCGCGCCGGCACCCCCGCGACCATGAAGAGCAATCGGGGGCGCAAGGGCGGAGGGGGCTCCAAGGAGCCCGGCGCCGGACTCAAGTACAGCTCGCGGCCGGAGGTGGGCGAGGGCGCGGGCGGCGGGGGGCCAGGAGGGACCCCCTCCCCTTCGGGCCGGGGCACGGGCAGCTGCCTCTGGGGCGCGGGCATCTGGCTTTGCAGGCGCCGTCCAGGGGCGAGGAGGCGGGAGGGAGCCCCTCGGGCCGCGGGGGCGCGGGGAGCTGGCTCTGCAGGCGCCGTCCAGGGCGGGGAGCTGCAGGCGCCTCGGCTGCGCTTTGTCTCGGCCCCGGACCGCTCCGCTGCCCTCTGCTTGTGGCCCGGCAGGTGGAATTTCCGGTTCGGCGGGTGCCGGCCGCGGGACCTTTGGTACCTGTTCTGCCGCGGAGGAGGCGGGAGGCGCAGGTGTTTGCAGATGCGGACTCTCCGCGGGGGAAAAAAGGGAGCCATCTGGGTCCCTCCGGGGGCACTCCGCGCAATCAAAGCAACCCCCAGAGGAGTCAAGCAAGGCTAGGACCCCCCAAAAAAACAAACAAACAAAAAACCCGGAGACCTCCCTCCTCCAGGCCACACCACCTATTTATGTCCAAGTCACAGACACCAGGGGGGTGAGGGCATGCGTGGGGAAGGGTTTGGAATGGGAATGGGGTGTGGGGGGGGGTGAGGACACATAGGTGATACCTTAATCAATAAAGTAATTAAAAAAAAAATACTGGGGGCCGAGGCTTGGAATAAATAGGTGGTGTGGCGGGGAGGAGGGAGGTCTCTGTTTTTGTTGTTGTTGTTTATTGTTTTGTTTTGTTTTGTTTTTGGGGGGTCCTAGCCTTGCTTGGCCTCTTTGGGAATTTGTTTTTTCCTTGCTGGTCAGGGGCACAGGGGACCCTTGGCAGAGGGCATCCGGGCACCTGGGAGACTAGAGCCTTGGCTGTTCCTGAGGTTGGAGCTAAGGACTCCACGGTGGAAGGTGTCAGGGGGAGCCTGGCCGGTGTGGCTCAGTGGGTTGGGTGCCAGGAGGATACCGGTTCAATTCCCTTGTCTGGGCGCCTCCGAGGGAAGACAGAGCTTTGGGGGAAGGGGACTCTGTGGGAAAGAATATGGGAACGTGTCTTGAGCCTTTCGCTGATGACAGGGAAGCTGGGAGCACTTGTTTGGCAGGAAGAACGGCGGGGGACGGAGAAATCTTGGACATGACCGTTGAGGTTGAGCTGGGATGGGTTGCTGGTAGACTTGAAGGTCACACCTGGGTGGCAGCGCTCAGCAGGGCGGGCAGCCAGGCCCCCAGCTCTGCCCAGCGGGGTCCCAGGTTTCCTGGTGGCCGGGCGAGGGCCAGCTGCAAAAGCCAGGCGGACCGGTGCCCCTGAGCCCAGGCGTCCTGTGCCCCACGCTGTGTGTGGCATTGCCCCTCGCCAGGTCCCATGTTGGAGCTCCTGAAGTCACTCCCTCTGCTCCAGCGGCATCCCAGCAGCTTGCAGAAGCCGAGAACCACAAACAGAACATGTTTCTTCCCCTTTTTCCTCCCCCTCCTGAGCCCAGCAAGCCCGGGACGGGGCCTCCCGCCAGCCTGCGAGGCCTGTGGCCAGTGCTACCGGCCGCTCTCCGCCCGCTGCAGGCCCTTCACCCCGGATGGGCGCCCCTGTTTTCCTTCCCGTAATTGCCATGTTTATGAGCCCCGGGTAATTGCCTGCCCAGGCTCCTGGGTGGGTGAGGACCTGCCGGTGGGTGTTGGCTATCTCAGGGCGGGTTTTTCTCGGTGACTTCCCTTTCTGGGACTCTCTCTGTGGACGCTGGGGGAGCAGGGTCTCCCCAGAGCCTCCTCTGAGTCATTGCTGACCCTGCGCACCCACCCCGCTCCGGCCAGGCCTGGGGCTCGCCTCCACATCCTGCCCTGGCTCCGAGGGCACCGCTGGTAGACGCCTCCTGCCCCTGCCAGCCCCTGCTTCCCCCTCCCGCCCCCCCTGCCGCCCCGGGCCCCTGATTCTCATGTTCCGGGCAGCTCGACCACCCCCCACCCACTGTGCTCTCCCTCCCGCTTTCGAAAAGCTTCTTCCCTCCTCTCGGATGGATCACTTTGCCACTTTTTCTCTCCCTCCCTCTCTCCCTCGCCCCACCCTCTGCTGAGCTCCATTGAACCAGCTCTGGTACCTCATTCTGTGCCGGGCATCGGGCACCGTGGCAAGGAGGGCTCAAAAGGGAAATCGGACAGGGCTGTTTTCCTTAAGGAGCTTACAGTCTTTTTTCTTTTTTTTAATTACTTTATTGATGAAGATATCACATATTTGTCATCATCCCCCCCATTCCCATCCCAAACCCTTCCCCACGCATGCCCACACCCCCCTGTTGTCCGTGACCACTGGTTAGGCTCATATGCCTGCACACAAGTCCTTTGGTTGCTCTCTCTCCCCCTTACCCCCACCCTCCCCTACCTTCCCTCTGAGGTCTGACAGTCTGATGGATGCTGTTCTTGTTCATCAGTCTATGTTGTTCATCATGAGCTTACAGTCTTGGGCGCCGTGTGAGGGTGTGTGTGTGTGTGTGTGTGTGTGTGTGTGTGTGAAGAGGTGAGACTCCGTGTGCCTGCAGGGAGTGGCCTGCTGTGCCCAAAGCCCATTCTATTTCTCCAGGAAGTTCTCAGTATCCCTGTCCCCCACGGCCCCTGCCCCTGTCTCACCAGCAGTCCACTCCCTGGGCCGCGGACGGTGTTTGGACAGTGATCAGCGTCGGGTCTGCAGACGCTGCCTTCACTCGCTCCCTGACCCGGAGGAGCGGCTGCCGCTCTGGTTTGTCCTCTGCGTCTGCAGAGCCTCGTTGGCCATGCCAGCCCCCACCGGGCACTGTGCTGCCGGGAACCGTTCTGCTTGGCGGCACTTGTGTCTGGCCTTGTGCTTCCCAAGGCTGGCGCTCCCACCTCTGCTGCACCCCTACCTGTTCCCTGCGTCTAGGGTTGTGGGAGCCCCGGTACATGAGAGCTGCACATGAAGCCGGTGACAAGAGCATGGAGGTCCGTCTCACTCAGGGTCCGGCCTCTGTGGACTATTTGATGGTGGCCGTGAAGTTGTGTTGGCACCCATGGCTTCCTTCTCAGCCTGGGGAAGCCAGGGTTGGGGGAAATTGGACGTGGGGGCTAGACGGTACAGATCTGGCTCTTCAGAGAGGCGCCTCTTGGTTCATTGGTCAAACATTCACTTGTCCACACAGCAGATCTCAAGGAGGTACCCACCAACGGAGCCTGTGCCAGGCGCAGGGCACCAGCACTGGGAGAGACCCAGTGGCATGGGCCCTGCCTTCGGGGAGCACCCAGTGTAGTGTGGGGGGCAGGGGGTTCCGGAGAAACCCCGGTGGGCACTGAAGGCGGGCGGCTGGCCCAGGTTGGAGGAGTCGGAGTCGGGGAGTGGGGCGGAGGCCGTCGATGATGTGGTGGCCGCAGTGACCAACACGGAGGCAAGACCCGGTGCCCCTGCTTTTCCTGCTCAGAGACGTTACCTGACCCCCTTGCCCCAGCGTCTGTGGCTGTACCATGGGGCTGGAGTTTATGTGCTAGGGCTGTGGCAAGGATTAGAAGGGATGCTTTACAGAATGAAAGCCATTTGTGAGTTTGCAGTGTGGCGTATAAACCATAGTTTGAATTTGTTAGTTGAAAAAGCTAACAGTAGGGTAATGGGGAGTTAGGAGAATGAAGGCACATGAAGAGGCTCACAACCAGGTTGTTGGGGGGAGAGGGGTCTGACCTCACAAAAGGGCCAGCCTGCCCCCTGGGCCCAGGGAGTCTCTCTGAGGAACTTGGGGGCACAGCTTCCAGCGATCGAGACCCCCCTCCCAGGGTTGCACCTGTCATTCCCCTCCCTTCACGCGGCTCCTGTGAACAGGACCCTGTATAAAATGGAAACTTGTGCCAAGACCATGGCTCTGGCTCTGGTCCCTTTCTCCTTCTTATTCCCCTCCCATCACACAAAACAAAACTTTTCTTTAAAAAATATATTTTATTGAGTTTTTACAGAGAGGAAGGGAGAGGGATAGAGAGTTAGAAACATCAGTGAGAGAGAAACATCCATTAGCTGCCTCTTGCACACCTCCCACTGGGGATGTGCTCGCAATCAAGATATATGCCCTTGCCCGGAATCAAACCTGGGACCTTTCAGTCCACAGGCTGATGCAGTATCCACTGAGCCAGACTGACTAGGGTAAAACAAAACTTTTAAAAATTATATTTTATTGATTTTTTTTACAGAGAGGAGGAGAGAGGGATAGAGAGCTAGAAGCGTCGATGAGAGAGAAACATTGACCAGCTGTCTCTTGCACATCCCCTACCGGGGATGTGCACGCAACCAATGTACATGCCCTTGACCGGAATCGAACCTGCGATTTTTTAGTCCGCAGACCGACGCTCTACCGCTGAGCCAAACTGGTTAGGGTAAAACTTTTAAACGCTTCCTTCTCTCTTGGAGCTCCCAGAGGCCCCTGTGCTGGAAGGTGTGTGCAAAGCGGGTGAGGGCGGGCAGGGAAGGTGGTCAGTGGGACACTAAGATGGCCAAGCAGCCTGCCTTCTCCGGGGGGGCTTTGTCCACCTTGGTCTGGGAAAGACCTTGGGATTCATGGCTCTCATGGAGGAGATGTGGACGCGGAGGCATAAGAGAAGACAGTCCTCCCTCAATAGCTGTCCACTCCCTGTGGGAAGGCACTGAGGGTGGGTCTGCCCTGAGCAGGTGCTGTTCCATCACAGCTTCCCCCCCAGGGTCCATGGATGGCCTCTCCCGCTGCTTCCCAGGAACCAGGTGCGCTGTGGCCTGTGGCTACCCTGGCCGTTGTGGTCTTGGAGTTCCTCTGGCATCAGTTCCTTTTCTGGCTTGTGGTTCTGCCCAGGCTGTTGGCTCATGTCTCTCCTAAGGGAGAAAGCGTTCTTGGAAGAGGAAGGAGAGTGGGATGGAGCCCCCAACATGCATTGCTTCTGGCACTGTGCGCATGCTCCTGGGGTGTTTAGAGGACTAGTAATCCTCGCCAGCGTCTTGTCATGTATTACGCCTCTTAGTGCCATTGTTATCACCCCTTTATAGGGGATGAAACTGGGCCCAGAGCGAAAGAGTAGTGGGCCCGGGATTTGAACTCTGGCAGTCTGGCTCTGTTGTGTTTTGCTTAGACTGCTCTAGTGCCAGACAGGGCTGTGGGCCCAGTGGGCTCAGGAAGGGATGGATTACTAAGAGTAAGAATTGATTTGGGCAAGAGACTGGAGTTCTTTTCTTTGGATGCATCTGAGGTGCCTGGGGCTTAGCAGAATTACGGTAGCATTTGCATGGGAATGAGGATGGGAATGGCTGGGCTCCTCAGAGAATGCTCACCCTGGCCGGCAGAGGTGAGAGTGTCTGGGGTTTGCTCACTGCTTGTGGCCAATAGTTGCCCCTTTTTTGTTTGTTAAGAACTTTTCTAGCCCTGACTGCTTTGGCTCGGTGGATAGAGCATCGGCCTGTGGACTCAAGGGTCCCAGGTTTGATTCCAGTCAAGGGCATGTACCTTGGTTGCAGGCACAGCCCCAGTAGAAAGTGTGCAGGAGGCAGCTGATGGATGTTTCTCTCTCATTGATGTTTCTAACTCTCTGTCCTCTCTGTAAAAAAATCAATTATATATATATATATATATATATATATATATATATATATATATATATAATTGATTATATATATATATATTTTTTTATTTTTTTTAAGAACTTTTCTAGAAGCAGGTAAAGATTCTGTCTTCTAATCTCATAGTTTCAGAATTTGCTTGTTCTTTTCAGACTTAGCAACTGAATCCTTAGGATCTTGGTAATGGTTGGTTGTCTGACTGGTCAAAATCTGGGCTCCTTTGTCTCTGAGACAGTGGTGATGATGATGATGATGATGATGATGATGATGAAAAGGAGAAGAATATGATGTCAGTTGTTCTACCCCTCATTAGATATGCCCACTTAAATTCATTACCTCTGTTTATCCTCATAGCAACTGTGTGAGGGGGAAAAAATGGCTACTTCACAGATGAGGAAACCGAGGCTCAGAGAATTTGCATAATAGCCCAAAGGCAGAGGTAGGAGGAGGATTCAAACCCAGATCTCTGAGACTTCAAAGCCTATGAGTTTCCCCGCAATGCCATTATACAGTTGTGTTCCAAAGACGATGGTGATTGATGCCTCTTCCCAGCCGCATCCTGGGACACACCATTATGGGCTGTGGTGAGCATTACGGGTTGTGGTGAGCACCAGGCGCCACTAAACACCTCTCACCCTACACTTGTCTGGTTTCCCCTTTTAACGAGTTACTCACCTGGTAGACCAGGAGTCCGGCTGGGGATGCGATTTCAACGAGGCTTTGAACAAAATGTTCCTTTCTCATTACATGAATAAATGTCTTAATGGAAATTTTAAAATCAAAAATCATTTATCCCCCTCAAGCCAACAAATCTGGTTGCTTGCATTTTTTTTTATGCCCTTTTCCATTTCTTACCCTATGTGTATGTTTTATCTGGTTTGTTGCTAGGCACACACCAATTTGTGTCCTGGGCTTGGTGGAGGACTGGCGGTTGGAGAACCGCAAGGTCCCGTAGGCTTGTGTCTGGTTGAAGGACTGAGCCAACAGGGTCCATTTATGGACCCACGTCACTCTGGGCTGCCTCTAACTTCTGCCTGGGTTCTGCGACATTTCTTAATTAGTGGCAGCTCCGCTGAGGTCTTGGAGCGTTTGCTTATCATCTGTGTTGATGGATGATGCCCTCCTGGGGGGAAAGGCCATACCTTGGATGACTTCATTGTGAGTCAGAAAGACATGGACAGCCTCTAGGAGAGGCAGCAGTGTCCATCTCTGTTAGAAGTAAGTCACGCTCTTACTGTCCCACCCTGACAGCAGACACTGAAGCCACTTCCTTCGCGCTGTGGTGATGTGGCTGTGAGCAGGATGCTGAAGGCAGGAGGAGATCCGAACTGTAGAGCTGACGTCCGGTTCAGTGAAAGCCAGGCGTGTAAGGTGGCTCCCTAGAATCTAAAGTAAATCCCCTCATGGTTTTATTTGGTTGTAACTTTAAGTTGTTATTATTAAAAGGTTAATATGTACATATGTAAAGAGAATTTGGCTCAGATAAGGAGGAAGAATTTTAAACTGGGGAAGTACCTTAGAGAAGCACTTTACTAACGTGGTAGTGCCTATCCTATGCATGCTTTCTGAAGGAAGTTGCTTTTTTATTCTTCCCTTACTACAAAAGTTAAGGGTTTTTTGGTTTGTTTTTCTTTTTTTAGGCAAGCAATACAGAAATATACAAAATAGAAGGTGAAATTCCTCTGAAATTCTATCTTTCAGATTAAAAACGTATATTTTTATTGATTTCAGAGAGGAAGGGAGAGGGAGAGAGAGATAGAAACATCAAAGATGAAAGAGAATCATTGATTGGCTGCCACCCTGGGGATCGAGCCTGCAACCCGAGCATGTGCCCTGACCAGGAATCGAACCGTGACCTCCTGGTTCATAGGTCGATGCTCAACCATGGAGCCACGCCGGCCGGGCTCTCTTCCAGATTTTATAATCCCTATAGTTTGTCTTATATTCTCCCACAGATCTTCTAGGCATATACAAACATGCACTTATTTGGATATTAATATACAGTGTATGTGTACATGATTCTTCTTCCCTGAATGGAATCATAATGTCATTCCTGTTCTGCAACTAAAGACATGGTTCAATAAATGAATTCCCACATTGATTAACTTGGATTGTAGAGCAAAGACAGCCTCTATCTCCCCCCAGTTTTAAGGAGCAGGTGGTTACCTGAGATTGAGACTGGGATGGCGGTGTGACGGGGGTGTTTCCACATATCACCTACTTTTATTTAATTTAAATACAGTTTTATCGATTTTAGAGAGAAAGGGAACAGGAGAGGGATAGACACATCAACGATGAGAGAGAATCATTGATTGGCTGCCTCCTTGCACACCCCACACTGGGGATCGAGCCCGCAAACTGGGAATCAAACCATGTTCCTAGGTTGACGCTCAACCATTGAGCCATGCTGGCTGGGTTTACATACTCTTTTAAAAACCCTTTTTGATTGTTGCATAAGCTTCCAACAAGTGGCTGAATCCTTGCTTATTCGTTGTTTTATTTTGTGTGCGCGCTAATTGAATATGCTAATAGCCATAGCTCGATCAGGAAATGGCTATAGCTTGATCAGAAGGTGGGTAACGGATGAACTGCTCCCAGGGAGACCACGCTGGTCAGGCCTCATTCTGTTGAGTGCTGGGTTTCATGACTTCATGGGAATATTGCTTACTAATAGTATTGTGAGGTTGAACCAGATGGCCAGAGGCTTAGGAAACACTTTGATGTCTCCATGATTGAGTTGAGCGAGTTGAGCGAGAGGAGGAGCCGACTCAGCATGGGGACCTGGAGGTATTTTGGGGAACTGCAGGAGGTAGGCTGGCCCCATTGCCACACTCCCGTGCCAGGCATTGTGATGCTGATGGCACCTGGGAGAGGAAGGATTTGTAATGTTGGCAGCAAATGAAAATGCTATTTCCCCCAGAAAGGATGGCCGTGGAGGATGGGAGATGGGATGATGGGATGATGGCTACAAATAGCCCCAGCTCTAAGAATCCAAGTCCAAGGATATGGTTCTGCAGTTCTCTCCGGGCTCATTTCCTGTTACCTCCCTCCACCACAGGGTTCTGGGTTGTGACTGTGGACTTGGGTCCCCAGATCCTCCCCTCCCCCCTTGTGGTGCTTTCTTTCCTGTTTGCATGTTCAGTTCTTTCACCCAAACAGCCACTTAGAGTGGCTGAAGCATGCAGTGACTTGAGTCATGCTCCAGGGAATTTCGCTGTGTGAAATAAGCCAGCAATCCCTACATTTATATACTGGATAATTCATTTCTATAACGTTTGAAAGGGCAGCTTTAGGACTGCAAGATGGGTTTAGTGGGGAGGGGCCAGGAGGGAGGTGGGCATGGTCACACCCAGGCAGTAAGAGGGTCAGAATCTCCACTTTGCCCGTGAATAAAATACACTGACATCAGTGATAGCAGAGTATGGGACTTCATACTGACACACAAAGGAACACAAGCAAAATGGGAAACGAGATTAAGATCAATGGGTTATGTTAATGTTGTGGTCGTGTAATGTAGTTTCATAGGATGTTAGCATTGGGGGGACCTGGGCAGAGTGTCTGAGGGACCCCTTGGGGTTATTTCTTACAAACTGCACATGATTCTGTCGTGATGTCAACAGAAAATGTCAATAACTCAGAAAGCACTAGCCTGTGAAATCAAAATGTGGGCCGAAACTGGTTTGGCTCAGTGGTAGAGCATCGGTCTGCGGACTGAAAGGTCCCAGGTTTGATTTGGGTCAGGGACATGTACGTTGGTTGCGGGCACATCCCCGGTAGGGGGTGTGCAAGGTCGATGTGTCTCCCTCATCGATGTTTCTAGCTCTCTATCCCTCCCCCTTCCTCTCTGTAAAAAATCAATAAAATATATATATATTTTTTAAAATGTGGGCTTGATCCAAAGGATGAGAAGTTACCTGGCACTGCCTTTACTTCCTGTTCCTCTTGCTGGGTTTCTGGGAGGATCTGCCTGGGGGTCAGGGGCCAGGAGGAGGACTTCTGGCAGGTGAGGATGGACCCAAGAGCCCAGGGCAGGGGCAGTGGAGCGTTGGGGCAGAGGATGGAGGGTGAGCTTGGAGGCTAGATGGACTTCTCTGGTGGAATTACAAAAGAGAATGTGTCCTGGGGTAGCTTTTCACTGGGAGAGGAAGAGACTTGGAGAGACCAAATTTGGGGGCGCTGTAAGCAGAACTAGGATGTGAGCTGAGCATGGCCATATACAAGCTCGGAAAGTCCCCTGGGCTGTGGCACCCGGGAGATGATCCCAGCTTGCTTTGGGTACACTCTCCATACCTGGCTGGGGAGAGGGACAGCTTTCAATCAATCCATCCATCAACCAACCCATCATCCATTGCTAACGTTGGCAAGGGTAAAGGGATGGGGAAAGAAGCAGAACAAGTAGGAACCGGTGCACCCCGACCTTCCAGGGCTGCCTGGACTGCTCCCCGTGGCAATGGGGTATCACTGATGCCCAGTGGGTGGTGCAGGTCAGAGGGGAGGCGCTGGCCCAGGAAGACGTACTGTGGATTGAGGTTTCTCGCAGGGGCGTGGCCTTGGCTATGTCCTCCAGGGCAGGCAGGTTTGGTAGGTGGTGAGAGGAAACCTTCTGGGTGGGCAGGAGGGGACCAGCTCCTGGTTTCAATCAATTGCTAACGTTGGCAAGGTCAAGGGTAAAGGGATTGGGGGCCTCCTGGCTGGGGGCAGAGTGAGAGAGGTGGGGGCCCTCAGCACCTCTAGACCTGATGTGTAAACTGAGACCTGGAGCGAGCTCTGGCAGGCTCCCTGGCTTTGCTGGGAAAGTGGCCTCAGGACCAAGACTGGGTGACAAGACCCCAAGAAGGACTTTCTCTCCTCCCCCCACCCCTGCAGTCCCTACTGGCCTCTGCGCAGGGGGGAGGAGGGGAGAGGAGAAGAGGGAGGGGAGGCAGCAACAGGAGGAGGCCCTGGGGGGTGGGGTGCAGGGATGGGTGGTCTGGCCTTGGTTTGTGGCTCCCAGGGGCTTCTTGTATGAGGCCTCCAGGCGGACTTGTGCTTCTAAAGGTGTTTTTTGTTTTGTTTTGTTTGAATGTTTTAACTTGAACTCCAGCTGCTCCACAAGACCAGAGGGAGGAAAGGGCCTTGCTTGGCTTTGGGCCAGACGGATGGACTGGTGGGTGGAGAAATCAAAACTGAAGGGAGACCGCGGGTAGGCCCTTGTCATTAGCGTGAGTCAGGTAATTTGTTTTTACAACACCTCCGCTCAGAAGGTGGCAAGGGGGTTATTAACCCACTTTTCAGAGAGGCGAACGAGGCCCAGCAAGGCCCATTTGCTTCAGTGACTCAGAGCTCCCAGGCCCACACCTCACGTAGGTCCCACTCACCCTGATCCCTCAAAAGGGAAGGAAGGGACTTGCAACGGGGGGGATCCCTCCCCGGTCTGTGGTCTGTCCCCTTTGGGGGGGGGGGTGTGGTCCCAGGACCCTGCTCTGTGGGCAGGGACTGGGCAGTGCAGGGAGCTGGGGAGGGAGCCATACTGGCTGGCAGGGGCCCAGCCCTGGGTTTCTTGCTGACACAGCGCCCGGTTGGCTGAGTCAGGCCCCAGCGACTTCGCTTCCTGCCCTGACCAGGTGTGCAGCTTTGTTTCACTTCTTTCCTTCCCTGGGAACTTAGCATGGCGGGGTGTGTGTGTGTGTGTGTGTGTGTGTGTGTGTGTGTGGCAGCATTCTGTTCCCACAGATCTCAGGTATTTCTGGGCTGCTTCCTCTTTTTAAAAAAAAATATATTTTATTGATTTTTTTACAGAGAGGAAGAGAGAGGGATAGAGAGTTAGAAACATCGATGAGAGAGAATCATCGATCAGCTGCCTCTTGCACACCCTCTACCGGGGATGTGCCCCCAACCAAGGTACATGGCCTTGACTGGAATGGAACCCGGGACCCTTCAGTCCGCAGGCCGACACTCTAGCCACTGAGCCAAACTGGTTTCAGCTGGGCTGCTTCTGGTGGGAGGACAGGGACGGGTCAAAGGGCAAGTGTGAGAGGTTGGGCCACAAGAGGCAGCAGGTTCCAAAGTCCACCTCCAGCGGACCCCACCTTGGCTGGGCGTGTGTCTCCGAGGAACTCCGGTGGCCTCTGCCTGGGAGACCAAGGGATGCCCGTTGCCTGTCGTGGGAGGGCCCCGGGCACGGCTGTCAGGACCCACCCCGTCCAGCTGAAACTGAAACTGACCGGCTGGCGCCTCTCTCTGCGGTGGGACGTGGGCGAGCCCAGCCCACGCTTCTGGGAAAGGAAGGCTGGGTTGCTGGGACTTGAAGTTCCTAAGAATAACCTGGCCCCGCTCCTGGCTGGCTGCGGTGCCAGCCTCTCCGCAGAGTGGGGCTTGGGAACGTGGATGCCGGGAGCACAGTGCTCGCTTTGCTTCATTTTTATTGTGACTTCGCATGCCTGGGCCGGTTGGGGAAACACCGGGGAGGGACCATCCGTGGGATCCCGAGACTCCGGCTTCTCCTGAGATCAGTTGTTGGGGCTGCTGAGTGGGCAGAGGGTTCTGATGTGGTTCTTTCCCCTTCTCCTGGGTCCCTTTGGCCATCCTGTGATGGACACACCGAGTGCCCTCTCTGTGCTGGGCCGGGGCTGACGTCCTGCTCCCGGGAACCTGCCTAGGGGCTGCTGCTCTCTGTCTACAGCTGTCCGAGGTGTCGGTGGTGGCTTTAGCAGGGAGACAGATGTATTTGCCCCAGGAGGTCACGGTTCGATTCCCCGTCAGGGCACATGCCCGGGTTGTGGACTCGATCCCTAGTAGGGGGTGTGCGGGAGGCAGCCGATCAGTAGTTCACTCATCATTGATATTTCTATTTCTCTCTGCCTCTCCCTTCCTCTCTGAAAACAATAAAAATATATAATTTTTTAAAAAGTGGAGTGAGCCGAAACTGGTTTGGCTCAGTGGATAGAGCGTCGGCCTGCAGATTGAAGGGTCCCAGGTTCGATTCCGGTCAAGGGCGTGTACCTTGGTTGCGGGCACATCTCCAGTTAGAAACATCGATGAGAGAGAGTCATCGATCAGCTGATCGATGACTCTCATCGATGTTTCTAACTCTATCCCTCTCCTTTCCTCTCTGTAAAAATCAGTAAAATATGTTTTAAAAAAAATAAAAAAGCGGTCTTTCTCCAGTTTCCCCTTGGAATCTCAATGCTGTGCAGCCCTACTGTGCTCAGCATCGCCTGGGAAGACAAAGGCAGCATTAGTTTTTGGAATTCATTTCTTGCGCTGTCTGTCACCTTAGGTGGCCCATGTTTCTGGGGCTTCTGGCCAGGATCTCACAGGGACTGGCATCTGAGAGGGGCTGTGAGAGTTAGGCTGGCTTTGTGCTTCTCCTTGTAGAGGCAGGCAAGTGCCTTCGAGTGCCCCAGCACACAGCACCCCCTCTCTTTGGAGAACCGTTGCAGATGCTCAGACGGTCCCTTTTCGCTTGAACAATCCCAGGGAAATTGTGTGGCTCTCATGACCGTAGTGACAGTGATGACATCATGAAGCTGAAATTCACCCTGTCGGGTGACGGGTGCACTGAGTCACCGGACCCACAGGTGAACTGCACCCGCCACAAATCAGCGGCAGAATCGGCAGCCACCCGTGGAGCCAGTCACCCTGGTCTAGTCTCAGGTCTGAGCGACACGCCTTTGTCTCCAGCCAGTGACATCACCCCTGCCCCTTGACCTTGGCCTCCAGCAGCAGAAGCAGGTTCCTGGTGGTGGTGCGATGGTCTCGCATGGTGCCTCCCAGGACTTGGAGTGACCTTTTCTGCTTTCAGATTCATTCATTTCCCTTCCCGGCAGGTCACACCCAACCTTAGCCAAATGAGCGGCGATCTTTAAAAAAACACACACCACCATCTGGCATGAAGACTTCTTTACTCCTTATCTGCTTACATGGGAATCTTGCATGATTTTCAGATTGTTGTTATTTTTTTAAATCTATTTAATTTATTTTTTTATTGATCTCAGAGAGGAAGGGAGAGGGAGAGGGAGAGAAAGAAACATCAATGATGAGAGAGATCCTACTGGGGATCGAGCCCGCAACCCAGGCATATGCCCTTGACCGAGAGATGAAACGTTACCTCCAGGCTCCTAGGTCCAAGCTCAACCACTAAGCCACGCCGGCTGGGCAGTTAGTTTTATTTATTTATTAATTAAATATATTCTTATTAATTTTTTACAGAGAGGAAGGAAGAGGGATAGAGAGTTAGAAACATCGATGAGAGAGAAACATCAATCTAAACATATCTATTCTCAAGTTTGTCTAGAGATCCAATATAATCTTTCTTTTAAATATATTTTATTGATTTTTTACAGAGAGGAAGGGAGAAAGATAGTTAGAAACATCGATGAAAAAGAAACATCCATCAGCTGCCTCCTGCACACCCCCCTACTGAGGATGTGCCCACAACCAAGGTACATGCCCTTGACCGGAATCGAACCTGGGACCTTTTGGTCCATAGGCCAACGCTCTATCCACTGAGCCAAACCGGTTTCAGCTAGCGTTATTTTTGCCATTTATAAATGTCAACACGGATCAGTTGCTTTTCTCTAGTGAGACCCACACTCTGAACGACCGGTGACAGTGTAGCTCTGGAGTCTCTGGTGCTAGAGCCAGTGGGAGCGTGGGCCCCAGAGGGCTGGGAGCTGGTGACAGGCCTGCCAGTGTGCGCTTGGGAGCCGGGAGACGGTCCCTCGGGAGTGGGAGGATTGATCGGTTGACGTGGACACGGTTTTGTTTGCTTAGTATTGAGCTTTCAGTCCTGCTGAGTTTCTTACTTCACGGGAGACTACAAGATTCTGTCTTCGGTCAAAAATAGCTCTTGTGCATCCGTTTATCAGGACCACCCCTCGTGTTGGGGAGACAAGTCACTTGTACTAGTGTGCTTAGAGCAACAGGAAGTAGGGTACTGAAGGGCTTCTACATGCTCCTGGATTTCTGGACCAGCCTCTCTATCCCTCTAATGAATTGGATGGCAATAAATAAATACATAAGTAAATGAAGTAATAAGTTGGATGGGAATGGCAATCATCTGACCCTATCCCTACAACCTGCCCCTCTCGGGTCATCCTCCTTCATCCCTCCAGATTCTTCCAGAGAGGAAGGGAGCGGGATAGAGAGTTAGAAACATCGATGAGAGAGAATCATTGATCAGCTGCCTCTTGCACAACCCCTACTAAGGATGTGCCTGCAACCAAGGTACATGCTCTTGACTGGAATTGACCTGGGACCCTTCAGTCCGCAGGCCGAAGCTCTCTCCACTGAACCACACCGGTCAGGGCCCCTCCAGATTCTTCACTCTTTCCCCGTACCCCCAAGCTTTTCATGCCCACCTGCCCTCCAGGAAATCATTCCTGGCTTCTTCTCTGAGCTGGCGTTGAGCCTTGCTGGGTGTCTGGGGCCGGTGGCTGGCCCGTGGCAGGCGGCCTTTCTGTCTGTTTGTAGTAAGCAAGCATCTGGCTTCACGGGGCTGGCATTTGTGTGTACACCTGCCAGTGTGTTTACTTCTACGAAAGAGGAGCAGGAAGAGGCAAAGCAGGCACCGGCCTGCGTTCTCTCCCATTGACTCCGTGGCCCCGCAGAGAGATTGCCCTGTGGACGGTTGTTGGGTGGTTGTGTGTGCAGCCAAGGCGAATGGATGGAGCTCCCTGCCCCCTCCTCCACCAGAGCGCGCCTGAAACTGGTCTGCGGTGGAAGGGCGTGGCTCTCGGCCTGGCGTGGCTGCTTCCCTGACTTCACTGCCTTTGTGACTTTGTACAGGTCACTCCCTCTCGGCCTCAGTTTCCTTATCAATAAAACCACTGGGCTAGGCCAGGTAATCTCTGACATGCCTAAAAATGGAGCAGAGAGGAGGGCCATAAAAGAGAACTACTGATTAAACAGCCTTTCAGGGCTGAGCGGTCACACTGCAGGGACCAGCAAGGCTCTGCCACGGAGCCTGTCCCACTGCCAATGGCCTTGCTAGGAAGCCAGGCCTGGGGTGCCCTGTCCATCGGGTTGGCTTTCCCTCTTCCCTGAATCCTGGCTTCCTGAGTTCTGGAAGCTGAGCACTTGGGAGGCAGGGACCAGGACTGCCTGGCTGCGTGATCCTGCCAGGTCCTCGTTTCTCCCGGCTTGGTCTGGAGGACAGGGCGGCGGCTCTACTCATAAGTGATTCCAGGATTGATTGATGTGAGGCTCAAGTAAGAAAATAGTTGTGAAATTACTCTGTAAATTGAAAAGAAAAGCAATAAACGGTCATTTTTCTTACATTTCTTCTAACACATACACATGTTTACACAGTCTGTTTAGAGAGTCTAGCTCTAAATCCTTATTTTTTAAAAAATCTTCAAATATGGTTAGACAACCAAGGACCATTGTCCATTGAAAGAAAACCCACAGCCTGAAAGAGAAGAACAAAGTTCTGAAGAGAATGATGACATATATATATATATATATATATATATATATATATATCTAGTTGGTAACCTCAGAAAGAGCCAGAAGGCAGTGCGTTCATAAAACAGAAGAAGACTGCCTAATAAAGTAACAGTCAAAGAATAAAGCATCCTTCTTGGAAATGGAATAGATGGCTTTTGAAGTTTAAAGAAAAACACGCATTGCCTTTATAGTAGTTCCAGACAATAGCTATGAGAAAGGACACAGAGCTGTAGGAGGGAGGCCCCCAGGAGGAAAATTAAAGAAGAGGCTATTTGACAGACTTTATATGTGGAGGATTAGAAGAGTATTACACAGCTCTTCGATTGTATGGAAAGACTCGTGTGTGTGTGTGTTAAAAAGAAACTCAGTGAAAGAATATTCGCAGCAGGAAAAGCAAAATATGTTTCTCTCTCATCTATGTTTCTAACTCTATCCCTCTCCCTTCCTCTCGGTAAAAAATCAATAATATATATATATATATATATATATATATATATATATATTTTTTTTTTTTTTTTAAAGCGGTAGTAGTACTGGCATATAACATAGAAATATGGGGACAAATTCCAGAACAAGCAGTTTGCTTCTGGGTGTGTTTCTCATCATTTTTTTCAAATGTATTTTTATTGAGGTATAATTGACATACAACAGTGCGTAAGTTTATGGTATACAGCGTGTTGATTTGGTACATTTATGTGCTGCGATATGATTACCATGGTCAGGTCAGCTGTGGAGTGTGTTCCTGTTTGATATCACATAAAGTCACAGATACAACCAGTTAGGAAACTAAAAACTTAGAGATAAAAGTATCCAGATGTGACAGGAATGGGGAGAACCTTTCCTAGAGAAGGTTTAAATGGGACAAGAAAAGAAATGGCCGTTCAAGCACGTTATGTAGGGTTCTGAGATTAACACCAGAAGAACGACGGACGTCAGGACACGGTTAAAAACGGCACACCTGTGGAATTTGGGATGTTGCTCTCACTTTATTACAATTGCATTTGCCGTGGATATGAGGTAGTTAAACCTAGGAACCGTCCAATTTCATGACACATGGCTCCTCTGCAGGATTGAAGACAGGCAGATCACGTGTTAGAAAAGTTCACCTGTCCCATCCTCACATACTCCCCCCCCCCCCCCCCTTCCTGATACCCCTTTACAGAGAAGACTCCAGGAAGCGCTATCCTGTTTGTGGGAAGGTGTTTTTGTCGTTGTTTATTTAATACACTTTTATTATTGATTTCAGAGGAAGGGACAGAGATAGCAACGTCCATGATGAGAGAGAACCATTGATCGGCTGCCTCCTGCATGCCCCACGCCAGGGATTGAGCCCGCTACCTGGGCATGTGCCCTGCCCGGGAATCGAACCGTGACCTCCCGGTTGATAGGTCAGCCACTGAGCCACGCCAGCCAGGCTGAGGGACATTTTGTTGTTTTTCCGGCTCTCGGGTCTGAGCACGAGTGTGGATTCCAATAGAGACATGACCTCCTCACCTTGAACTCGTTCCCTCGGACCCCTCAGGCTGAAGGCAAGGTGGCTTGTTCCACATGGCACGGCCAACTGGTTAAACATTGGTGAAGCACGGCCACTGGGTGGGGTGTACAGTGTGCCAGTCTGTGCTGCCCACAGGTGCAGAGGACCGGTGGGGCCTGGGACCAGTGGGGCCTGGAGCAGGGGCTGCCTTTGGAAGCTTGCACTGAGGCACCGGGTGGCCCTTGGCTGGGCCTCTCCCTGTGCCGGAGCGGGTTCATGCACGTGGACAGCTGCAGTGACGGGGTTTGCACGCGGGGCCGGCGGGAGAGTGTCTGAGCTCTGGTGTTAGCCTGTGCCTTCCTCTCTGCAGAGCATGCATGCCTTTGAGGAAGGCCTGGAGTTCCTGCCGGTCAACAACACCAAGAAGGTGGAGAAAGGAGGCCTCAGGCCCTGGGTGGTGCCCGTGGTTGTGCTTGTGATCCTGCTGGTCTCTCTCACGGCTGGTTTCCTGGTGTGGCACTTCAAGTGTGAGTACAGCTAAGGGGGGGAGGGACTGACCCAAGGCCCGCCTCCTTTTTTAAAAAAAAATAATTTATTTTATTGATTTTTAAAAAGATATATTTTACTGATTTTTTACATAGAGGAAGGGAGAGGGATAGAGAGTTAGAAACATTGATGAGAGAGAAACATCGATCAGCCGCCTCCTGCACACCCCCTACTGGGGATGTGCCTGCAACCAAGGTACATGGCCCGGACCGGAATCGAACCTGGGACCTTTCAGTCCACAGGCCGACGCTCTATCCACTGAGCCAAACCGGTCAGGGCTAGGGCCCGTGTCTTAAGGACACGAGAGAGAGAATGGAGGCACAGCGGCGTGGGTGAGGGGGGGGGTCTAAGATGCTCCCTCCCTTTTCCTCTTTCAAGTCATGAGCAGTGGGTGAGGAATTGGTCAGAGCTGGCCCACAGCGCTCAGGTCCACAGGTCGCTCCTGGCACCTACTGCCCCGGTTGTCAGCAGTTCCAGCTTGGGTCTGAGCATGCGAGTGGACCCCATGGGGACCTGGCCCACCATCCCCACGCCCTTTATCGTCACCCCTCTCACCCCCCCTTACGGCTGCGGAGGGCAGCTTGTGGACACTGGGGGACGGGACAGGGATGATGGCACTCCCTCTGACTGTTCTCCTTCCCTGGCCTTGCACAGACCGGGAAGTGCGGGTCCAGAAGGTCTTCAATGGCTACCTGAGGGTCACCAACGAGAACTTTCTGGACGCCTATGAGAACCCGAACTCCACCGAATTCGTAGAGCTGGCCGGCAAAGTGAAGGAGGCGGTGAGTCCGCGTCCTGGGCCGGAGCCCTGTCCCAGCTGTATCTCCCCCCTGGGCTGGTGCGGGGCACGGGAGGGCACCGGTCCCAGGACGGAGGGAGCGGCTGGGGCTGGGGGCAGAGGTGCTGGCCTCCCTGAACCTCCTCTTTTCCCGCAGCTGAAGCAACTGTACAGCGAGATCTCCGTCCTGGGGCCCTACTACAAGGACTCCACAGTTACTGCCTTCAGGTGGGTGCTGTGGGGGAGTGGGTGGAGGGTGGGGTAGGAGCATAGGATGCTGGGAATGGGATCCGTGCCCTGTTGTAGGGGGGCAAGTGCCTGGTGGCCAGCAGGGCGATGCAGCCACGAGGCCCTGGCTTGGGGAACCAAGTCCTGTTCTGTCTGCAACTGTGACAGCTTCTGTCTGGGCCGGGTCGCTCTGAGGGACCCCGCATGGTGGTGCAGGGAGTGTCCTGGGGCGCAGAGGGGGGCTGTGGGAGCCAGGCGGGCGCCTCTGGTGGGCGGGGCCTCTGGGCCACGTTGGAGACAGCGTGTGTGACACAGGCCACTGCACACTGGCCGGCAGCAGAGGTAAGGTGACCAGATGTCCCGGTGGGACAGCTTCGATTTTTAACAATTTGTCCCGAGTCCCGCAGCGTTTTAAAAAAAGTCCTGATTTGCCAAGACCGGTTTGGCTCAGTGGATAGAGCGTCAGTGGATAGGTCCCAGGTTCGATTCCGGTCAAGGGCACGGACCTTGGTTGCGGGCACATCCCCAGTGGGGGGTGTGCAGGAGGCAGCTGATCGGTGATTCTCTCTCATTGATGTTTCTAACTCTCTACCTCTCTCTCCCTTCCTCTCTGTAAAAAATAAATAAAATGTATTTAAAAAAAAAAAAAAGCCCTGATTTTTGGAAAGATTCTTTTAAATCTTTTGGACTTTTTTAAAACGTCGCGGGGACGCGAGACAAATTGTTAAAAATCGGGACTGTCCTGCCAAAAGCGGGACATCTGGTCACCTTAGGCAGAGGGCAGGTGTGGCAGGAGGGCACCGGGCAGGAGGGCACTGGGCCAGCCACATACACCGCTCCGGAGTGCTCATGCTCCTTTGCTACTTTCCACACGTGGGTTTGGGTCTGCACCGCGGCCTCGGGCAGAGTGGGGATCGGGGGTGCCCCGAGCCCACCCGCCTCTCCACCTCGGGCCTCTCCGCAGCGAGGGCAGCGTCATCGCCTACTACTGGTCGGAGTTCAGCATCCCCAGCCACCGGGTGGAGGAGGCCGAGCGCGTGATGGCCGAGGAGCGCACTATCCGCCTGCCGCCCCGCGCCCGCACCCTGAGCTCCTTCCTGCTGACCTCGGTGGTGGCCTTCCGTGAGTGCGGGCCTCCGGGCTGGGCTGCCGGGGGTGGGCCGTGGGGGGCCGGCCCGGGCGGGAGCAGGGGACCATTGCGAGAGCTCGCTCTGCTCTGCAGCAAGATAAGACTCGAGCTGGGCCGAAACCACTGTGGCTCAGTGGATAGAGCATCGGCCTGTGGACTGACGGGTCCCAGGTTCGATTCCTGTCAAGGGCATGTGCCTTGGTTGCGGGCACATCCCCAGGTGGGGGTGTGCAAGAGGCAGCTGATCGATGATTCTCTCTCATTGATGTTTCTAACTCTCTATCCCTCTCTCTTCCTCTCTGTAAAAAATCAATAGAATATTAAAAAAAAAAAAGACTAGCTGTCAAGGGCATGTACCTTGGTTGCCGGCACATCCCCAGTAGGGGGTGTGCAGGAGGCAGCTGGTCGATGTTTCTCTCTCATCGACGTTTCTCTCTATCCTTCTTCCTTCCTCTCTGTAAAACACCAATAAAATATTTTTTAAAAAGAAAGACTCGAGCTGGCTCCTTCCCCGGGGGAATAAGGAAGCAGGAAGGAGGAAAGGGCCCGGCCAGTAAATACTCGATTCTCCCTCCTGTATTTCAGCCACTGACCCCAGGACGGTGCAGACCGCCCAGGACAGTAAGTACCAGGCCCTCCTCCTCGTGGTGGGCTGGGATGGGGCCAGAAGCCCTTCCATTCAGGGGTCCCCACAGGAGGAGGGGGTTGGTCCCACCCTGATGACAGCCAGCACATACATCCCTTCGCCTGTCCCAGGCCACGAGATGCTGCTTCCCGGTCTGTCCTAGCCCATGGCGATCTGGGGGCACCTCTACGGGACTCTGTCCCCACCAGCTCTGCCCGGCTCTGCCTCTCCCCCTCTGTTTCCCGCAGACAGGTGCAGGTTCGCCCTGCATGCCCGATGGGGGGAGCAGACCCGCTTCACCACGCCCGGCTTTCCTGACAGCCCTTACCCGGCCTTCGCCCGCTGCCAGTGGACCCTGCGGGGCGATGCCAACTCCGTGCTGAGCCTCACCTTCCGGAGCTTTGATGTTGCGCCCTGTGGCCTCCCTGGCAATGACCTGGTCATGGTGTATGACACCCTGAGCCCGGTGGAGCCCCGCAAGGTGGCCCAGTGAGTGTCCCGGGGCGCAGAGGGGGGTTGTGGGAGCTGGTGGGCAGGGCCTCAGGGCCAAGCTGGAGACGGTGTGTGTGACACAGGCCACTGCAAACTGGCTGGCAGCAGAGGGCAGGTGTGGCGTGAGCTCAGCGGAGCATCACGGAGGTGATGTCTCTGCCTTGGCCGTGGTAAGGAGGCCATGGGTCCCTAGACGCCAGTAAGCAGGGTGTCCCTCACCTGCAGAGCCAAGGTGCGCCCTGAGGTGCTGAAACGCGGTTCTGTGGAGGCTTGTAGGTCGGGAGAGGCTGCCATTGGAAAGATAGTTAGCTGCTCGGCTGGCGTCGACCTGTGAACCAGGAGGCCGAGGTTCAATTCCCAGTCAGGGCACATGCCCTGGTTGCGGGATCAGTCCTCAGTGAGGGGCGTGCAGGAGGCAGCCGATGAGTGATTCTCTCTCTCACTGATGTTTCTCTCTCTCTCTCCCACAGGCATAATGTAAATATCTGTGTTTTCCGATGGTTTTAGGCTCTATAGCAGTGGTTCTCAATCTGTGCGTCGCCCAAGACCATCAGAAAACACAGATATTTACATTACGATTCATAACAGTAGCAAAATTACAGCTATGAATAGCCATGAAAATAATTTTTAAAAATATGTTTTATTGATTTTTTACAGAGAGGAAGGGAGAGGGATAGAGAGTTAGAAACATCGATGAGAGAGAAACATCCATCAGCTGCCTCCTGCACACCCGCTACTGGGGATGTGCCCGCAACCAAGGTACATGCCCTTGACCGGAATCAAACCTGGGACCTTTCAGTCCACAGGCCAGCACTCTACCCACTGAGCCAAACTGGTTTTGGCTGAAAATAATTTTGTGGTTGGGGGCCACCACACCATGAGGAACTGTATGAAAGGGCCGTGGCGTTAGGAAGGCTGAGAACCACTGCTCTGATGTTAGGTAGTCGGTGTTTCTGAGGGTTTTGCTGTTGTAAATGGACCGTCTTATCCTTACTTAGGCTAAGTGTGGGGCGGGCCTTTTGTGCAGGGGCCCGAGGGCAGGGGTGGGGTCCCTGGGCCCCGTCCGCGGGGCTTCTGTTCGCCCTCGCTAACGCCCGCCTCTTCTGCCCCCGCAGGCTGTGTGGCACCTACCCCGCCTCCTACAACTTGACCTTCATCTCCTCCCAGAACGTCCTGCTCGTCACGCTGATCACCAACACGGAGCGGCGACACCCTGGCTTCGAAGCCGTGTTCTTCCAGATGCCCAAGATGAGCAGTAAGGAGGGCAGGGGTGGGGGCAGGGCCAGGGCCAGGGCCGGGGGTGGGCAGAGGGAGAAGGGGACAGCAGGTAGTGGAGGGCTGGCCAGGTCAGTGACAGAGGTTGGAAGCTTAAGTCATAGGCCATTAGCCCTTCACCTGGGTCCGGAGCCCCGTCAGCGCTGGCAGCCTCCCAGCACTGGCTGTGGCGCCTCCTGGTGCCCAGCTGCCAGGCCTGCAGCCGGGAGCCCTGGCTTGGCCTCAGGCCGCTCCGCCTGGCCCAGCCGGTGTGCTCAGTCCTCATGCTCTTTCTCCTCTTTCCTCTCAGGCTGTGGAGGCTACTTAAATGACGCCAGCGGGACATTCAGCACCCCCTACTATCCGGGCCACTACCCTCCCAACATCAACTGCACCTGGGAAATCGAGGTAGGAGCCGTAGGGGGGAGGGGAGGGAGGGATCAGGGAGATGAATGAGAGAGAGACTGAGGGAAGAGGGACGCTTGGGATGGCACGTGAGGAGCGCAGAGGGGATGAGCTCCTTGGCCACCTCCACGAGGCTGCAGGTGTGAATCCCATGGGTGGCAGGGTCATGTGTGTCAAGGTCATGTGTGGCAGGGTCGTGCATGGCAGGGTCATGCGGGGCTGACCTGCTGCAAAGCCAGGCAGACCCAGACTGAAGTCCCAGCTCCTCCGTGGCTGTGGGGGGTGGGGGGGGGGAAGGCGTGGGCAGAGCCTCCGCTTGCTCTGGGTCACGTAAAAGGGCCTGTGGCTGCTCCCAGCCAGAAGTGGGGTGGGGACGAGGTCAGAGTGGGCATGTGCCAGCTGAGAGCACTTGCTGAACGGCCCTGGGACAAGAGTCCCGCCCGCAGGACTGCTTCTCATGTCCTCCCCACCCCAGATCCATCTGTTTCCTCCCTTCATAGTGGTGGGAGGACCTTCCAGCCTTTTTTAAAAGTTATTATTAATACGTTTTTATTTATTTCAGAAAGAGGAAGGGAGAGGGAGAGAGAGATAGTAACATAAATGATGAGAGAGACTCATTGATCCGTTGCCTCCTGCACGTCCCATATAGGGATTGAGTTGCAACCCGGGCATCTTGCCCTTGACTGGGGATCAAACCCATAACCTCCTGGTTCGTAGGTCAGCGCTCAACCACTGAGCCACACCCGCCAAGCCCAGCCTGCTTTAGACTCTTGCCCCTGAGTCTAGAGTTTCTTCCAAACACGGCCCCCTGGTCCCTCCTGCTCTGGGTGGCATGCTGCCCCCCCCCCCCCATGACCCGAGAGGAGAAGCAGGAGCCACGCTCCCTGCCCACCCGCCCCCTCCTCACAGCCCCATTGCTGCCGCGGACGCCCTCGGGTTCGGGGAAGAGGGAAAGAAGCCGCAGAGACCCAGTGCGTGTCTCTCTGCAGGTGCCCCACAACCGGAACGTGAAGGTGTCCTTCAAAGTCTTCTACCTGTGGGAGCCCAACATACCCCTGGGCACGTGCCCCAAGGACTTCGTGGAGGTCAACGGGGAGAAGTGAGTGCCTGGGAGGGGGGTGCCGGCTGGGGAGTGGGGCAGCAGGTCAGTGAGTTGGGGGACTGTCTGGGGAGTCAGGGAGCGGGCCTCGTGCCCATGTGGGGGGAGAGGGGGGTCCTCTGCCTACAGTTGGCCTCCCCTCATCTCTCCCCCCCCCCAGGTTCTGCGGAGAGAGGACCCAGTTTATGGTCGCCAGCAAGAGCAGCAGGATGACTGTGCGCTTCCACTCGGACCAGTCCTACACCGACACGGGCTTCCTGGCCGAGTACCTGTCCTACGACTCCCGTGACCGTGAGTGGCGTCTCCGGAAGGAGGGACCCGGCGGCAGGGAAGGGCCCCGGCCGCACGCTCCGGGCTGCCTCTTCCTGGCGCAGGGCCTTCCTCGTCCTGAGGCCCCGGGGAGCATGAGGTGCATGCCCCTCCAGCAGCCTCTGGAGGGGAAAAAGGCCACCTCACATGCATGCATTTTTTAAAAATATATATATTTTAATTGATTTTTTACAGAGAGGAAGGGAGAGGGATAGAGAGCCAGAAACAGTGATGAGAGAGAAACATCGACCAGCTGCCTCCTGCACACCTCACACTGGGGATGTGCCCGCAGCCAATGTACATGCCCTTGACCGGAATCGAACCTGGGACACCCTCCCTTCCTCCCGCCAGTCCGCAGACCAACGCTCTATCCATTGAGCCAAACCAGTTTTGGCTATGCGTTTTTTAAAGAAAGATATTTTTATTGATTTCAGAGAGGAAGGGAGAGGGAGAGAGAAAGCCCTAGCCAGTTTGGCTCAGTGGATAGAGCGTCGGCCTGCAGACCGAAGGGTCCCAGGTTCGATTCCGGTCAAGGCCATGTACCTTGGTTTGCAGGCACATCCCAGTTGATCGATGTTTTTCTCTCTCATCCATGTTTCTAGCTCTCTATCCCCCTCCCTTCCTCTCTGTAAAAAAAATCAATAAAATATATTTTAAAAGATAAAAAGAAACCCCTTGCCACGCTTGGTGCACCTGGAGACCCTGCCCTCGGGGCCCGCGCCAGCCTGCCCCTCTCCGTTCAGGGCTAGGCTGGCCTTTTCCGTCAGCCCTCAGTGTGGCTGTGCGGTCGGCTCCGGGGAGGGCGGGGAGCGGCCGCGGAGGAGCGGGGAGGCCCGGACCTCAGGCCCGTCCTCTCCCCGCAGCGTGCCCCGGGAAGTTCATGTGCAACACGGGCCGCTGCATCGGGAACGAGCTGCGCTGCGACGGCTGGGCCGACTGCGCCGACCACAGCGACGAGCTCGACTGCCGTGAGTGGGGCTGCGGGCTGGGTGCCCCTCTGGCCCTGGCTGTGCCCGGGGGCCTGCCAGCCGATCCGGGGGGAAGGAGGGAGCCTGAGGTGGCGGGAGGGTGAGCCCATCCCCGAGGAGACCTCTAGCCCCCACCTTGCTTGGCTGTGGGGCGCCTTGGCCCCCCGGAGCAGGCAGCGCAGGGTCTGCTGAGCTGAGGCGGCTCCGTAGGTGATGAGCGGGGGCACCGGGTGCTCCCCAGGGACCAGGTCCCCAGGGAGGCAGTGAGTGACCCCCGCTGAGCCTCCCCAGCTGACTGCCGCCCTCACCTCCCCCCATCCCAGAATGCAACGCCACCTACCAGTTCACGTGCAAGAACAAGTTCTGCAAGCCCCTCTTCTGGGTGTGCGACACCGTGAACGACTGCGGGGACAACAGCGACGAGCTGGACTGCAGTGAGTGCCCGTGGGGGGCTGGCCATGGGTGGGGGGTGTGCCCGTGAGGGGCTGCCTTGGGGGAGCCCGGCTCCCAGCAGTCCACTCAGCCGGGACTGCGACCCTGAAAGTGCTCGGTGCTTCCCAGGCTGTCCGGATAAGACCTTCAGGTGCCGCAACGGGAAGTGCATCCCCGAGAGCCAGCGGTGCGACGGGAAAGACAGCTGCGGGGACGGGTCCGATGAGGCCAAGTGCAGCGGCGGTAAGGCCCGGTCCCCACCCTCCGGCCTTCGGGGGGCTCCTCCTGCTCCCCGGAAGCCGCCCAGGCGCTCTCACATGCAGAGGGAGAACCTTCCAGAACGTGGAAGGCCCTCGGCAGGGCTGGAAGGACAGGGTGCGGTGGTGTGGTGCGTGGGTGGGTGGGGCATAGACAGGCAGGTGGCAGGCTGCCAATGAGGGAGGTCCCCGGGGGGACTGACTCTCTCCCCACGTCCTGCTCCCCACGCAGGGGCTGTCGTCACCTGCACCAAACACACCTACCGCTGCCACAACGGGCTCTGCTTGAGCAAGACCAACCCCGAGTGTGACGGCAAGAAGGACTGCAGCGACGGCTCGGATGAGAAGAACTGCGGTGAGCGGGGCCCGCCCGCGGGCACAGGGGGTTCACTGGGTGGGCACAGACAGAGGCGGAACCCGCCAGGGCCTCCTGCACCCACTTCTTCCCTGGCTGCTGCCCGGAAGAAAGGATGGCCTCGCCGATGTGTTGATTGGCACGGGGGCACTGCCCCATGGGCATGCTCTGGTCCGGGAGGCAAGGCCCAGGGCAGCTGGCACCTCTGTTGTCCTGGTCCTGGTGGGGGTGCCGGGCTGGCCCCCGCTTCTGGCCCCTGCCACAGGGGAACGGCAGGCCCTGACACAGCTTCCCAAGCCCTCACCCCACCCCATGCTTTAGTGTGCAGCCTCGTGTGTGTGTGTGTGTGTGTGTGTGTGTGTGTGTGTGGTGTGTGTGTGTGTGTGCGCCAGAAGCCCTGGCCCAAGGCAGATCTGAGCCTGGCAGCTGTTCTCTGACTTCCTGTCTCCCGCCTGTGCTCCCTCTGAGCTGTGTCCTCAGCATTCGCCAGGGAAATCTAGGCAAATGGCCCCCTGGTAATCTAAGCGAACCGGCAGGTGTCTGCAGGCGCCCGAATGCATTTGTGCAGGGTGGGGAGAGGGAGAATGTGAGGGTATTGACCTTGGGAGCAGGGAAGGGGCCCCATGAAAGTCAGTGGGGTCCGAGGCTCAGAGTTCCTCGCTTGTAGGGTCTGTCATGCCACACACCACCCCCTGTGGGCTCCCCCTGGGCCTGCTGTGGGTGCCTGGAGCTGGTGCCCACGCTGACCCCCCGCTCTTCCTTCGGGCCCCGGCCCCCTGCAGACTGTGGGCTGCGGGCCTTCAGCAGGCAGTCCCGGGTGGTCGGCGGCAAGGACGCGGAGGAAGGCGAGTGGCCCTGGCAGGTGAGCCTGCACGCGCTGGGCCAGGGCCACCTGTGCGGGGCCTCGCTCATCTCCCCCAGCTGGATGGTGTCCGCCGCGCACTGCTTCGCCGATGACCGAGGATTCAAGTGAGCCGGGGTGGGGTGGAGCAAGGGTGGGGGTGAGGTTAGGGTGGGGGTAGGGGGCTCTGGGAGCCCCTCCCGTGGGTTCTGGGGTTGGAAGGCCTGTGTCTGTGAGTCGTGAAGATTAGGCTGGCTCTGGGGCAGGGCCGGGCTGGAGGGCCCAGACACCTCGGATGCGGCTACTCACAGCAGAAAGGAAAACAGGTCTCTCTCTCTCTCAATATATTTTATTGATTTTTCACAGAGAGGAAGGGAGAGGGATAGAGAGTTAGAAACATTGATGAGAGAGAAACATCGATCAGCTGCCTCTTGCACACCCTCTACTGGGGATGTGCCCACAACCAAGGTACATGCCCTTGACCAGAATCGAACCTGGGACCCTTCAGTCTGCAGGCCGACACTCTATCCACTGAGCTAAACCGGTTAGGGCTGATTGTTGTTTCTTGATTAGAGTTAGGTTACACATTTTCGTAGGAAACACTGCCTCGGTAATATTGTGTCCTCAGGAAGCACATGGTGTCCGACTGGGAGGGAGAAAAGTCGGGTTGCATGGTTAAGGTGGTGTCCCTGGGTTTCCCCACCTTAGAGGTACTTCCCCCAGGGCTGTGAGTAAGTAATCTTGGATGACACTTTCAGTCAGTGTGAATATTGTGTTCCCCAACCATCTTTCACCCGGTGGTTGTAGCATTCCTCAATGATTCTTTTTTTTTTTTTTTTTTAATATATTTTATTGATTTCTTTTACAGAGAGGAAGAGAGAGGGACAGAGAGTTAGAAACATCGATGAGAGAGAATCATCGACCAGCTGCCTCCTGCACACGCCCCATTGTGCCCTCAACCAAGGTACATGTCCTTGACCAGAATCGAACCTGGAACTTTTCAGTCCACAGGCTGAGGCTCTATCCACTGAGCCAAACCGGTTAGGGCATGATTCTTGCATGTTTTGGTTACTGCTGTGGTGGGTACAAAATGCGATTTATTGTCCACTCTTTCTTCTGTGTTTATTCGATGGTTTTTCTGTAAAGAATACCTTTCCTCCTCCGCATTAATTTCTTGGGAATGACTTCTTAGACTCAGGGTAAACTCCTGGATTCCCGTTCCCCCTTCTCTGCTATTCCGCGTGTGCGGCCACGAAGCCTATTGTGTGTGTGCGTGTTTGGAGGATCCTGAGTTTGGCCCGGGAGCACCTTGCCCTGCTGGCTCATCATTGTTTGAGAACCCACCCACTTCCGTTCAATACATGGTCTAGGCTGGCTTTATGGTTTCCTTGCTCCAGACCTGAAAACAGCCATTTCTCCCAGGAGCCTCGGTTCCTTTGAATGGAGAAGGATATTTAGAAACCAAGTTCTGGCCCTGACCGGTTGGCTCAGTGGATAGAGCATCAGCTTGCAGACTCACAGGTCCCAGTTTGATTCCGGCCAAGGGCATGTACCTTGGTTGTGGGCACATCCCCAGTAGGGGGTGTGCAGGAGGCAGCTGATTGATGTTTCTCTCTCATTGCTGTTTCTAACTTTCTATCCCTCTCCCTTCCTCTCTGTAAAAAAATCAATGAAATATATATATATTCAGCAGCACAGGGCGCTTCCTCTGCCCCCTTCTGGTTGGTGGCCCCCTTTTCCCACATCAGAATTTGGCCCCAACCATCAGTGTCTCATCCTGATGTGTTCAGCCCTCTAGTAAACACGAGACACTTCCAGAATTGCTACTGCGATCCTGCTACCAGCAGCAAACCCAATAGGTCAAGTTCAATGGTCTTCCAATTCTGTTGATACCTAGAGTAGACGCCACTGGGCTAGAAAAGCCTTTGGGTTGAGGTCTGTGTTTTTCCTTCTGTGAAAGATGCGATTCGTAAGATACAATAAGGGTTTTTTGTTTATTTGTTTTTTGTAAACAGATGAAAAATGAATTAAAAGAGGGAATGGGGCCGAAATCGGTTTGGCTCAGTGGATAGAACATCGGTCTGTGAACTCAAGGGTCCCAGGTTCGATTCTGGTCAAGGGCATGTACCTTGGTTGTGGGCAAATCCCCAGTAGGGGGTGTGCAGGAGGCAGCTGATGGATGTTTCTCTCTCATCGATGTTTCTAACTCTCTATCCCTCTTCCTTCCTCTCTGTAAAAAAATCAATTATATATATATATATATATATATATATATATATATATATATGTGTGTGTGTGTGTGTGTGTGTGTGTGTGTGTGTGTGTATATATATGTGTGTGTGTGTGTGTATATATATATACATACATATATATATATATATATATATACATATATATATATATATATATATATATATATATATAAAGAGGGAATGGGGGATGAGTGAGGTGGTGGGAGGCACCTAGTAATTTCCAGCTGAGGGTGGTGGCCAAGCAGGAGCCACACTCCCCTCTCAGTGTGCAGCAGGTGGCTCACGGGGCGCTCTCTGGCTCCCCCTGCAGGTACTCCGACCACACCATGTGGAAGGCCTACCTGGGCCTCCATGACCAGAGCAAGCGCAGCGACTCGGGGGTGCAGGAGCGCGGCCTGAAGCGCATCATCAGCCACCCTTCCTTCAACGACTTCACCTTCGACTACGACATCGCGCTGCTGGAGCTGGAGCGGCCGGTGGAATACAGCAACACAGTGCGGCCCATCTGCCTGCCCGACACCTCGCACGACTTCCCCACGGGCAAGGCCATCTGGGTCACCGGCTGGGGCCATACCGTCGAGGGAGGTGAGCTGGCCTGCCCCTTCTGCCCCCTCTGTGAGGACCAGGCTGTCCAGGGTCAGGGGAGGGTTTGTGGGGGGTGGGGGGGAGGTTTAGAGGACTGGAGGGCCGGGCTTTGGATGCGTGACTTTGGCGAGTTCTCTGAGCTTGTTTATTCGCCTGTAAAATGAAGATAAGAGGGTGTTGGCGAGAGCAGTGTGACTTAGGGGCCTGTGGGGCGGGGCCTGCGTCGGGACCAGTGGTGGGAGCCAAGCCTCCTCTCTCCTTCTGCCTCCAGGAGGGCCCTTCGTTGGTAAATGTTATGTTGAAACACTTAGTTCTGATCTTCTATAGCAGTGGTCGGCAAACTGTGGCTCGAGAGCCACAGGCTGCTCGCAAGCCGCGGTTTGCTGCTCTGTTGATTAATGAGTTTGCCAACCACTGGGAGAGGGCTTAATCACAAGGAACAACAACAGCCTGTAATGATTGGAATGGAGAGGTGTCTAGGTCAGTGGTTGGCAAACTCACTAGTCAAAAGACGGGAAAACTTGGCTTGAGAGCCGCAGTTTGCAGACCACTGCTGAAATTTGTAGACTATGGAGAGGAAAGAGCAAAATAATCTGACTTAAGGCATTTTGTGGTGCTTTCTTCCTCCTTTTTTTTTTTTAATCCTCACCTGAGAATATTTTTCCCATTGATTTCTAGAGAGAGTGGAAGGAAGGGACAAGGGGAGGAGAGAGAGAGAGAAACATCGATGTGAAAGACATACATTGATTGGTTGCCTCCTGGCATGCACCCCTCCCTGGGGAACCTGCAACCAAGGTATATGCCCTTGACTGGGAATCAAACCTGTGACCCTTTCGGTTCAAGGGCCGACACTCTAACCACTGAGTGTTAGGGCGCTTCCTGTTCCTTATTCTCATGGCTGTTCCATGGTGCACGGGGGCGGGGAGAAAGGGTGTCTTTTGGGGCCCACTCCATATCCAGCGGTAGATGCATCATCTGTTCCATAGCCGTGTGTCCGCCTCAAGCTCGGGTTGTGCCCAGGGTGTTGCTAGTCCGGCTGTTGCTGTGGGAGCCCCTTGGAGGGTGCGGTCCCCACGTGGCGTGGCCCCAGGAGCCCGCCTGCCCCCCCAGCTCAGCTCCCCCTGCCCCCCGCCCCACCCCCAGGCTCTGTGGTGCTGATCCTGCAGAAGGGCGAGATCCGCGTCATCAACCAGACGACCTGCGAGAAGCTGCTGCCCCAGCAGATCACCCCCCGCATGATGTGCGTGGGCTATCTGAGCGGAGGCGTGGACGCCTGCCAGGTGGGTGCCAGGCGCCGGGCACTGGGCATCGGGTGGGTGCTGGACGCCTGGGGAGGTGGGCGGGACACTCATCAGGGCTTGTGTCTCCGCAGGGCGATTCCGGGGGCCCCCTGTCCAGCGTGGAGTCGGACGGGCGCATCTTCCAGGCCGGCGTGGTGAGCTGGGGTGAAGGCTGCGCCCAGAGGGACAAGCCGGGCGTATACACGAGGCTCCCTATTTTCCGGGACTGGATTAAAGAGCAGACCGGGGTGTAGAGGCAGGGGCCATCCAATGGTTACCCCCAACGTGCACCCCTGGCGGGCCGAGCACGGGATCGCTCCCTGCGCCCCTGCCTTGGGCCCCCCACAGACGGAGTTGAAGCCCCAGGACTCTGGAGATGGAGGAGCAGCCGGCAGAGCCTCTCGCCTCCCTCAGTCTCCAGGGTGGGGCCGGGAGGTGGGGAGGGGAGGATGCTGGCGTGGACCTGAGCGGGGTAGGGGGGCCTGAGACCGCAGCCGGGGGGGCCCCCAGCCCTGGGCAGCAGGGCCCTCCCCTGGACATCTGCTTCCTCGCCTCGGACCCAGGCCCAGCGCAATGCTGCCTCTGAGCAGGCTGGGCGCTGTGGTCCTGGGGACACTCTCGTCAGGAAGCCGGGCCCGGAGGACCCTGGGCGACAGACGGGCCTATGACTCGAATGGCTGGACCAGCTCCCAGCTGGGGTGCAGAGTGTGTTTGTGTGTTTGAGTAAAAGATTTTATTTCTTTTTAAGTAGTTTTGTTCTTGCTGCGGGGCTGCCCCTGGAGCCAGGCCGGGAGTGGGGGACTCAGGGCTCAGGGCCTTCTCCGGCCAGAGGGCTGGGTTTCTGCTTGTGGTTGTAGCTTGAGACCAGCGCCTGGTGCCCTGCTTTGTCTCGGAAAGAAAGGAGGAAGTAGAACTTTCCATTACTGTATTTTTCGGACCATAAGACGCACCAGTTTTTAGAGAAGGGAAATGAAGAAAAAAAGATTCTGAAACAAATAGTGTCCTAAAATATTTTATGTGCATTAAAACCCAACATCCAGTCATAAACACATGTAATCAATCCTGTAAAGTAAACAGCAGCATTTAGAACCATTTTAGAGCCAGGCAAGCACACAGAGCCGGGCAAGTAAAAAAACTTTTTTTTTAAAGTATATGTGTAGGCTATATTTGGACCATAAGACGCAGGGACTTTTTCCCCCCACTTGGAAAAAAGTGCGTCTTATGGTCCAAAAAGTACGGTAGGTGGGGAGGTGGTTACATAAACGGTGTGTGTACATGTGCTTACAGATGTGCGCGTGCTTATACGTGTGTGTGTGGGGGCGTAGGTGTGCTTACACATGCAGGCATAAGGGGTCCTGCAGGCATGAGGGGTCCTGTGACCTTGGAGGAGTCGTGTTGCCTTGCTTACAGGCTCTCACCTCTCTAGTCCATCCATGATCCTTTGCATTTTACTTAATTATTTAAAATGTTCTCCTTGCTTGGGGTAACCCAGAGGGACAGTGTCAAGAACCTAGGGAGAGTTTAGGGAGTTCTTTTTAAAAAATTCTTTTTTATGGTCCTAACCGGTTTGGTTCAGTGGATAGAGCATCGGTCTGCGGACTGAAGGGTCCCAGGTTCGATTCCGGTCAAGGGCATGTATCTTGGATGCAGGCACATCTCCAGTAAGGGGTGTGCAGGAGGCAGCTGGTCGATGTTTCTCTTTCATGGATGTTTCTAACTCTCTATACTGCTCCCTTTCTCTCTGTAAAAAAATCAACAGAAAAGTATTTTAAAAAAATACTTTTTGTTGATTTCAGAGAGGAAGAGGGAGGGAGAGATAGAAGCATCCATGATGAGAGAGAATCATTGGTTGGCTGCCTCCTGCACGGCCCACACTGGGGATGGAGCCAGCAACCCCGACATGTGTGCCCTGATGGGGAATTGAACCATGACCTCCTGGTTCATAGGTCGATGCTCAACCACTGAGCCACACCGGCTGGGCAAATTCTTATTGAACAAGGCGCCCTGCATTTTCATTTTGTACAGGCCGCATAAATGGAGTAGCTCGCCCTGCAGCCTTGCACAGGTGGCATCTCTGGGTACCCTAAGGCGGCCACAGGGTGTGAACCGGGCAGGAGCAGGGCCTGAGGAGGCTCTGAGGGGGTGGAGCGAAGGCCTGCAATCCACTGGGAGGTGGAAATGACTTCTTCCGACCCCCTCGCTGCTCCCTGTGTGGTGTGGGCTCTGGGGGTCTGCAGGCCCCTTGAGCTGGGAGAGGTGGCGGGTAACTGCTCTCGGGTCAGGCCCTGGTCCCTGGCTGGGGTTCTTCAGGGTAACAGTAAGGAAGGGAGCCTGGAAAGCCGGCAGGTAACCCGGAGAAAGGTGAGGCTCATCCCCAAAGCAGGAGCGTGGATGTTTATCACCTGCTCTTACGCGGTGGGATTGCCTGGAAGACGGCTCAAGCCTCTTTCAGGGACTTCAGCTTTGGCCTCGGTGGCGGGGAGGGAAGATGCCCACAGGTTTGTGCCCTGGTCTTCCCTCTGCGTCTGTGCGGGGACACAGGCTCCTGTGACCCAGCTGGCAGCCAGGGATGGGCCTGGCTCTCGGAGGAGGAGCCCTTTCTGAGCCGTGACAGGGCCAGGAGAGGAGAGGGAGCTGGAGCAGCCCTTTGGAAAGAGGAGGAGTGAGTGGGGCCTGGCACCGCTGACCTCAGGGGAGGCCGGTCTAGAGCACCTTCAGGTTCAGGTGCCCCACCCGCTGCCCAGGAAAGATGCAGAAGAAAGAGCAGCTTCGCTCGGTCCTCAGAGCAGCGCCTGCATATCACGCTAGTCGCCCTGCGGCCTAAGCTGCCTCCAGAGATGACACGATGCTCAATGGAGCCCTAACTCTTAGGGCAGTGGTCGGCAAACTCATCAGTCAACAGAGCCAAATATCAACAGTACCACGATTGAAATTTCTTTTGAGCCGAAACCGGTTTGGCTCAGTGGATAGAGCCAAACCGGTTTTGGTCTGCGGACTGAAAGGTCCCTGGTTTGATTCCGATTGGGGGCATGTACCTTGGTTTGGGCACATCCCTGGTGAGGAGTGAGTAGGAGGCAGATGATCGATGTTTCTCTCTCATCGATGTTTCTAACTATCCCTCTCTCTTCCTCTTTGTAAAAAAAATCAATAAAATATATTTTTAAAAAAAAAGAAAGAAAGAAATTTCTTTTGAGAGCCGAAAACCGACTTCTGCGCATGGGCCACGAAGTTTCAATCGCACTGTACCTGTGCACCTGCACGTGGTGTTTTGTGGAAGAGCCACACTCAAGGGGCCAAGGAGCTGCATGGGGTTCGAGAGCCACAGTTTGCCGATCACGGTCTTAGGGCTTTAAGGAGTTCCATGATGCCTTCCTGCTTCGCCCCCTGTTCCCTGTTGCCCAGTTCCAGTGTCCTGTGTGGGCAGCTCCGAGCCTCCCTCTGTCCTCACCCCTCCCCTCCATTGTTCCCTGAAGCCATGCCCAGAGCTGTTTCCCTCGGAGGAGGACCGATTCCGCTGGCTGTTTCTTCCACGGTCAGTCACAGCTGCTCCCCGCGGGAGGGTGTGTGCGTTTTCCGGAGATGCCGCCCACACTCTTCCTCTCCCCCGGCGCTCTGCCTACTCCGCTGCATGTGCCCTTCACCTTGGACGTGTCAGCGTTTCCCTGCCCACGCCCCCGAGATGGAGAATACCAATCTCTGAGCCAGACCCCTCCCCTGGAACTGCATGTGGACTCGTTAAACTAAAAAAGGGCATTCTTGCCGGGACCGGTTTGGCTCAATGGATAGAGCATCGGCTTGGGGACTGAAGGGCCCCGGGTTCAATTCCGGTCAAGGGCATGTACCTTGGTTGCGGGCATATCCCCAGTAGGGGGTGTGCAAGAGGCAGCTGATCGATGACTCTCTCATCGATGTTTCTAACTCTCTGTCTCTCTCCCTTCCTCTCTGTACAAAATCAATAAAATATATTTAAAAAATAAAATAAAAAAGGGCATTCTTGCATCCTCAGCCTCTGCTTTTTTCCAAAGAGCTACAAGATCACGGTGGAGTGTGTGTGTGTGTGGGGGGGGGGGGGGGGGGGAGTGGCGGCGTGGAGATTAGAACCTCAAAAGCAGGGAGTTTCATACAAAGAATGCCCAGCTACTAAAATATGAACTTTGGGCCCTGGCCGGTGTGGCTCAGTAGGCCGAGTGTCATCCCATGCACCAAGAGGTGGCTGGTTCGATTCCTGGTCAGAGCACATGCCCAGGTTGCAGGCTTGATCCCCAGTGGAGGGCGTGCAGGAGGCAGCTGATCAAGGTTGCCCTTTCACATTGGTGTTTTTTTCTCTCTCTCTCTCTCTCTCTCCTCCCTCTCCCTTCCCCTCTCTTTCTAAAAATCAATAAAAAAACATATTAAAAAATAATTAAGAAGAAAAAAGATGAGTTTTGGGCTCCGGAAAGGTGAGCATATTTGCTACCAGGGGTTCAACTTAAACTTCTAACGCCACTTCCTCAACATAGACTTGCCCAGGCCGTGGTATTTTGTGGAAGAGCCACACTCAAGGGGCCAAAGAGCTGCAGGTGGCTCGCAAGCCGCAGTTTGCTGACGAGCCCCTTCTGCTCTGTGCTTAGATAGTTCACAGGCCTGTGTTACAATTCCCTGGAAACCAGGACCCAGCGTGCAGTCTACACTGAAAACAGGTTCTACAGCCCTAACCGGTGTGGCTCAGTGGATAGAGCGTCGGCCTGTGGACTGAAGGGTTCCAGGTTCCATTCTGGTCAAGGGCATGTAACTTGGTTGTGGGCACATCCCCGGTAGTGAGTGTGCAGGAGGCAGCTGATCGATGTTTCTCTCATCAATGTTTCTAACTATCTCCCTTCCTCTCTGTAAAAAAATCAATAAAATACTTTAAAAAAAAGAAAAAGAAAACAGGTTCTACAACTTATTCAGATCACTGCGCAGGTCACTGGGCACGGAGCGTGGGGAGAAGCAGGGGAGGCCGGGCTCAGGTGCGGGAGCTCAGGTGCTCAGTGTTGTGCTGGCTGGGCCCATTGGAGACTGGGCGGGGGCGGGGGTAGGGGTGGGGAGGATGCTGGGCAAACCTGGGGAGTTGCTCGAATTTTCCTTAGTTCTTGGCTCTGCTCATCCCTTCCATTCCCACCCACCCCAGCCTATACTTCCCTGTGCAGAACTGGAACGCCCCTCCCCACCCACCCACCCACACGGGAGCTGATGCTCCCCAGTAACCGATGGCTGGGAGGGAGCGGGCCAGGTGAGAGTCAGCAGATCAGGGGAAGCGTTCCCACCTGGCGCCTGTGAACAGAGCCAGGCATTTCCTCCGGCTCTAGGATGGCGGGCATTGCCGACACAGACAGCGGGGAGAGGAGTGTGAAAAGGGGGACCGCGGCCCCTATCCACCGAGCACGGCAGGCTTCTGGTCCCAGGTAATTCAGGGGTGGAGCTCAGGCCCACCCCACAGGGAGGACCTGGTGGTGGGCAGGGAGCAGGCTCTTAGAGGGCATGGGCTTCAGGAGGACTGCAGTGATGGGGGTGGGGGTTGGGGTTGGGGGTGATTCTGAGCTACAGGGGTGCCCTCCAACCCAAGGAGAGAGCACACATGTCTTCAGATATTCCCACTTTTGACGGAGAGAAGTTTTGTGTGTGCACAGACATAGCCCCCCGAAGTCACGGGTTCTGTGGTCAAAAAGACCCTAAAAAGTTAATGCCGTTGCTGGCATAGGCGGTGTAGGTAGCCGACGGTGGTGGGTGTTTGCATCGCACTAAAGATGTACAGACTTGTTTTCTTGTCTTTCTTCGCTAAACAATACGGCACGACGATTTACGTAGCATTTACCATGGTGTTAGGTATTTGGGAGAGCCATTTTAAAGTTCATGGGAGGGTGTGCGTAGGTCATTTGCAAATAGGACATTTTACTGAGCATCTCGGGGGGGGGGGGGGTTGGAACCCATCCCTGCAGACACAGAGGGACGGCTGAGTGTGGGTACGTGTGTGTAAGCATACGCATATGTATATCTGTGTGTTTGGGGGCACTTACAGCATGCAAGGGGAAGTTAACATCTCCCCCAAGGCTGGCCCAGCCTCTCCTAGGGCCTGAGGGAGACCTGGATTCTCACAGGTGTCACGTGAGACGTGGGAAGCAGGGATGGAGAGAGGTTATGCAGGATGTGCCTGGCACATCCTGGGCACTTGGGATGAATCCTGCTTAGTTTTTCCTCGAATGGGTACAGTTTCCTGTTGAAACCTCAGCCCTTGCTCCATTTCTTTAAAAGCCACTTAATGCCATTTTCCAGAGCAGCTGACGCAAAGCTCTCACCTGCAGGGAAGTCCGTGGGGAAAAGAAACTGCCCCCCAAACGCCACGCGTGTTGCCTGGCTGAAGGCCGGTTCCATGTGCTTACGGTGCGTGTGCAGCCCCAGGCTTAGTGCACATGTATGTAGGCGTGTGGTCACCCCCTGCGGAAAAGGAAATGGCTGGGGACTGGATGCCGGCAGGTCTTTGAAGTGGCATTTTCAACTCCCATCAGCCAAAAGCGTGGATCCGGGGGAGGAACTTCAAGTTCCCCCAAAACCCAAACCTGCGCCTGCTCCCTGAAGCGGGAGGGTGGTGAGCAGGGTGTTAGGACATGAGAAATGTCCCTGGAACTTCCAGCCCCACCACCCCGGTTTGGCAGAAGCTGGGTGCTGCTAGATTCATTCAACCAGGCCCGGTCTGGCCTGGAGCTGTTCTAACTGGGAGCGTCCTGCTCCTGCCCTTGGGGAGGACTGGCCTTCCTGGGGTTTGGCCAGGAAAAGGCCTATTTGCTTGAACAACAAACCACCTCCATGCTCGTTGCTGTATCACCCTTTCGTCTCTGGCGGGGTCTGCTCTGCTTTGGCGTTTGCCACCGGGGCCTCAAACAAAACCCATCTGGGCAGGGGCCCCGGCCCCCTGTCAGTTCAAGCTGGCTGCCCCGGCTGGTTGGCCCAGTGGATAGAGCTTCGGCCTACAGACTGAAGGGTCTCAGGTTTGATTCCAGTCAAGAGCACATGCTCGGAGTTGTGGGCTTGATCCCCAGTGAGGAGTGTGCAGAAGGCAGCCGATCAAGGATTATCTCTCATCTCATCAAGGATGTTTCTCTTCCTTCCTCTCTGAAATCAATAATTTTTTTTTTTTTTTTTTAAAGTTCAACCTGGCAGCAGGCACAGGCCTCTGAGGCCGTGAACTTGCCCTCTGCCTGGAGTCCTCCTGCCTCCCCCGCTGGGACCTTTCCTTCCATGGCCTCTCACTCTGGCCATCCTCCCTGACACCTCCCACCTGCCCACGACACTGTGGATCTTATCTATTGTTGGTCTTAGACCCTCCCTGCCCTCCCCCCCCAAGAATATAAACTCCCCGGGGGCCAGGCTTCTGTATGGGTCGATGCTGCGTTCGCAGGGCCTAGAGCAGAGGGTGGTGTAGCAGACCCCGATGGAGACCTGAGTTCTCACAGGTGTCACATGTGACGTGGGAAGCAGGGATGATGGGAAAGCAGGGATGGAGAGAGGTTATGCAGGCTGTACCTGGCACATCCTGGGCACTTAGGGTGAATCCTGCTTAGTTTTTCCACGAATGTGCAGTTTCCTATTGAAACCTCAGCCCTGGCATGGGCCTTCCTCCATTTCTTTCTCTTTTTAAAAAATATACTTTTATTAATTTCAGAGAGGAAGGGAGAGGGAGAGAGAGAAATAGGAACATCAATGATGAGAGAGAATCATTGATCGGCTGCCTCCTGCATGCCTCCCACTAGGGCTCAAGCCCACAACCCGGGCATATGCCCTGACCGGGAGTGGAACCCGTGACCTCTTGGTTCCTGGTTCAATGCTCAACAGCTGAGCCGCGCCCGGCTGGGCTCCGTTTCTTTAAAAGCCACTTAGTGAACCTTTCCAGGCAGCTGACGTGCAACTCCTCACCTGCCGGGAAGTTCGTGGGGAAAAGAAACCGCCCCACAAACGCCACGCGTGTTGACAGCCTGAAGGCCGGTTCTGTGTGCTTACGGTGCATGTGCAGCTCTGGGCTTAGTGCACATGTATGTAGGCGTGTGGTCACCCCCTGTGGAAAAGGGAGTGGCTGGGGGCTAGACGCGGGCAGGTCTTTGAAGTGGCATTTTCAACTCCCATCAGCCAATATGTGGCTGGGGAGGAGGAGCTTCACGTTGCCAAATAAACCCAAACCTGCACCTGCTCACTGAAGCGGGAGGGTGGTGAGCAGGGTGTTAGGACATGAGAAATGTCCCTGGAGCTTCCAGCCCCACCACCCCGGTTTGGCAGGAGCTGGGTGCTGTTGAAAGGGCCACCAGTGGAGCAAGTTTATTTGCACGATTGGAGGGGGTGGGGGTTCTCTCCTCAGCCTCCCTGCGAGCTCAGCTCTGGAACCTGGCTCACACTTGCCTACTTCTTTTTAAATTTTTAAAAAATATATATTTTATTGATTTTTTACAGAGAGGAATAGAGGTTAGAAACATCGATAAGAGAGAATCATCAAATCAGCTGCCTCCTGCACACCCCCTACTGGGGATGTGCCCACAACCAAGGTACATGCCCTTGACCAGAATCGAACCTGGGACCCTTCAGTCCACAGGCCGATGCTCTATCAACTGAGCCAAACCAGTCAGGGCTTCTTTTTTCATTTTTCATTTTACTGTTTAAGGTATTACAAATAGTAGTACATATGTGTCTTATTTTCCCCCACTGACCCCCTGCCTCCCGGCCTCCCCTACCCGCCAACTCTTGTCCTCATCCCCTCTCCCCCAGTGTCTTTCCTCGGTTGGTTGTGCTTATATACATGCATACAAGGCCTTCGGTTGATCTCTTACCCCCAACCCTCCCCTGCCTTCTCGCTATAGTTTGACAGTCTGTTCGATGCTTCTTTGCCTCCGTCTACTTTTGTTCAACAGTTTGTCGTGTTCTTTTCTGTCCATAAATGAGTAAGATCATGTGGTGTTTATCTTTGACTGCCTGGCTTATATTCACACTTGCCTACTTCTTACCCTATTTTCTCCAAGACACAGTTTTCTCTCCTAACACAAAGGGGAGTGGCCTAAGAATTTGCTGAGGTCAAGTGCGCGGCACCGATAGACCTTGTGGAGCAGACACTGTGTCTGCTGTTCAGACAGGAGACCTGGTCTTGGGGTCGCAGGCTCAGCTCTCACCCGCCCTCTGGCTCTCCTTCCAGGCTCTTCCCGGAACCACTGAGTCACTGGGCAGAGATCTGGCCTCAGTCCCCCTGCCTTCCCTCTAACCTCCTCTACAGGCGTGTTCTCGTCTCCCTAGAGCCCGCGGAGTGGTTTCTCTGCCTGCACATGTGCGATGGTTGAGTCCCACCACACTCGGCTCCTCTTCTCCGGGCCTCCTCCCATCTGGCCCAGCCGACTCTCCCAGGTCCCCGCCCCCCGTCTCTGCCTGTAACGCTCCCTTCCTCCGGGCCCTCCGTGAATCACGTTCTTCCCTGGCAGTTATTTCTACATGAGATTTATGTCTACAGTTCTTTTTTACTTCAGAAACCATAAGCTCCTAAGGTCAGAGACGATGGGTTCATTCAAGCAGCTCGGGGCTGAGGACAGCTTGCCCTGATGGAACCTAATCTAATGGAGCTTGGGCCAGCTGAGGCTAAATAATCGATACCAATGTAATAAAAGTGTATAGGATGCTATCTGAGCTTAATGGGGAACCCCAGCCCAGATGGGTAATCGGCGGGGGGGGGGGGGGGGGGGGGGGGGGGGGGCCCGCGCACGCTCTTCCTTAAGAAGCGGCTCGGGTGAACAGAACCAAGGGAAGAACAGGGAAGGACCAAACTCCCAGAGGGAAAGTTGGGGAAATGTGGCCAGGTGATGGTGATTGTTCTGAGGATTCAAGTTAATTCTCATTCAGAACCCCACATGGCCTTGTATTTACCACCCTCATTTAACAGGAGAGCCCTGATCGGTTTGGCTCAGCAGATAGAGCATCGGCCTGTGGATTGAAGGGTCCCAGTTTGATTCCAGTCAAGGGCATGTGCCTTGGTTGTGGGCACATCCCCAGGAGAGAGTGTGCAGGAGGCAGCTGATCGATGTTTTTCTCTCTCATTGATGTTTCTAACTCTCCCTCTCTCTTTCTCTCTGTAAAAAAACAATCAAATATTTAAAAAAAAAATACTAACATGCTTTAAATAAATAAATACATACATAAATAAATTAATTTTTTTTAAAAAGTGTCCTGACCTGTTTGGCTCTCAAAAGAAATTTCAATGGCTGTACTGTTGATATTTGGCTCTGTTGACTAATGAGTTTGCCGACCACTGTGCTAAGAGAACCGATAGGAGGGACCTTAAGCCCACAATAGGGGGGAGTGGGGACTGAGGGGTGGGTTGCATCCTCACCTGTGTGGATGCAACTGGGAGAGCAGGCAGAGTGGGCTGGGAGGGCTGTGGGGAGGGAGCAGGCAGAATTAGGAAGGGCAGAGGCCTGGGTGGAGAGCTGCTGGCAGCATGTGAGGGGCAGACTAGAGGGGTCCAACTGCAGAGGGAAGGGCAGCTAGAGGGCTGGTTTTGTTAGGCCAAAAACACAGGCTTGAATTCAGTGACCGGTAGCAGGAGAAAGAAGTTATATAAAGTGTTATCAAGATAACCAAGTGGAGGTTTAGGTAAGAGCACGTGATCAGTCCAAATCTTTCGAGCAAGGCCATGTGAAATTTTTTACATTGTAAGGTAACCCCTTACTCTTGAGAACCTGATCCTGGCATAAAAGACAAAACCACTTGTCCGAATTAAAAATGATTTAAAATGTAATATTACCAAAACTGTACTAACATAGTATAATACCACAAACGTTGTAGAAAATATTAGAAATCTGCAAATAACAGGATTTCTTATTATATTCTATATATATTCTAAAATATTTTTTCCTCTGACTCTTTATTTGTTCATCAGTTTATGCTATTATATTCCACAAATGAATGAGATCATGTGATATTTATCTTTCTTATTGACTTATTTCACTTTGTATAATGCTTTCCATGCTGTTGCAAATGGTAAGAGTTACTGTTTTACAGCAGAGTGGTATTCCATTGTGTAGATGTACCACAGTTTTTGAATCCACTCATCTGCTGATGGACATTCAGGCTATTTCCAAATCTTAGCTATGGTCATTTGTGCTGCTATGAACATAGGGGTGTATATATCCTGATTGGTGTTTCTGATTTTTTGTGATATATTTCTAGAAGGGGAATTACTAAGTCAAATGGCAGTTCCATTTTTAATTTTTTGAGGAGTCTCCATACTGTTTTCCACAGTGGCTGCATTCCCACCAGCAGTGCACGAGGGTTCCTTTTTCTTCGCATCCTTGCCAGCACTTGTGGTTTGTTGATTTGTTGATGATAGCCATTCTGACAGGTGAGAGATGGTATCTCATTGTTGTTTTGATTTGCATCTCTCAGATGATTAGTGGCTTTTAACATGTTTTAATATGCCTCTTGGCCTTCTGTATGACCTCTTTCAAAAAGTGTCTTATTTACACCAAAACCGGTTTGGCTCAGTGGATATAGCATCAGCCTGTAGACTGAAAGGTCCTGGGTTCGATTCCAGTCAAAGGCATATACCTTAGTTACAGGAACATCCCCAGTAGGGGGTGTGCAGCTAATTGATATTTCTCTTTCATTGATATTTCTAACTCTCTATTCCTCTCTCTTCCTCTCTGTGAAAAATCAATAAAATATATATATTTTTAAAAAGTGTCTATTTAGCCAAAGCCGGTTTGGCTCAGTGGTAGAGCGTCGATCTGCAGACTGAAAGGTCCCAGGTTTGATTCTGGTCAAGGGCATGTACATTGGTTGTGGGCACATCCCCGGTAGGGGGTGTGCAAGAGGCAGCTGGTTGATGTTTCTCTCTCATTGACGTTTCTAGCTCTCTATCTCTCTCCCTTCCTCTCTGTAAAAAAATCAATTATATATATATATATATATATATATATATATAATTGATATATATATATATAATTGATTATATATATAATTTATATATAATTATAATTATATATATAATTTTAATATATATAATTTATATGTAATTATAATTTATATATATTATTTTTTATATATAATTTATATATAATATATAATTATATATATATATAATTTTAAAAAGTGTCTATTTAAGTCCTTTGCCCATTATTTGATGGATTGTTTATCTTCCTTTTGCTGAGTTGTATGAATTCCCTGTAAATTTTGGAGATTAAACTCTTATCGGAGATAACACTAGCAAATATTCTCCCATGCAGTGGGCTTTCTTGTTATTTTGTTGATGGTTTCTCTTGCTGTGAAGAAGCTTTTTATTTTAATGTAGTCAAATTTATTTTCTCCTTAGTTTCCATTGCCTTGGGAGCTGTATCAGTAAAGATAATGTCTGACATTTTGCTGCCTATGGCTTCTTCTAAGATTTTTATGGTTTTCCATCTTATGTTTAAGTCCTTTATCCATTTTGAGTTTATTTTTGTGTATGGTCTAAGTTGGTGGTCTAGTTTCATTTTTTTTTTTTTGCATGTATCTGTTCAATTTTCCCAGCATCATTTATTGAAAAGACTATCTTGACTCCATTGTATGCTCTTGCCTCATTTGTCAAATATTAATTGAGCATAATGGCTTGGGTCAACTTCTGGGTTCTCTGTTCTGTTCCATTGGTTTATATGTCTGTTCTTGTGCCAGTACCAGGCAATTTTGAGAGCAGTGGCTTTGTAATATAGCTTGTTATCTGGTATTGTGATCCTTCCAACTTTGTTCTTCTTTCTCAGGATTGTTGCAGCTATTCGGGGTCTTTTTTTATTCCATATGAATTTTTGGAGAGTTTATTCTAGGTCTGTGAAATATTCCATTGGTATCTTAATGGGGATTGCATTGAATCTATAGATTGTTTTGGGTAGTAGGGACATTTTAATGATATTGATTCTACCAACCCATGAACACAGTATATTCTTCCATTTGTTTGTCTTCCTCTCTCTTTTTTCAATGTCCTGTAGTTTTCTGAGTACAGGTTTTTACCTCCTTAGTTAAGTTTATTCCTAGGTATCTTAATTTTTTTTGTTGCAATGGTAAATTAGATTTTTTTGTTTTTGTTTCTCTTTCTGTAAGTTCATTATTGATGTATAAAAAAAAAGCCATAGATTTCTGGGTGTTAATTTTGTATCTTGCTACATTGCCAAATTCATTTATTAAGTCTAGTCGTTTTTTGATGGAACCTTTGGGGCTTTCTATGTAATAAATCATGTCATCTGTGAATAATGACAGTTTTACTTCTTTTCCAGTTTGGATGCCTTTTATTCTCATCTGATCACTATGGCTAGCTCTCCCAAAACTATGTTGGACAGTAGTGGTGAAAGTGGGCATCCCTGTCTTGTTCCTGTTCTTAGGGGAAATGGTTTAAGTTTTTGCTGGGAGTTTTTATAAAAAATGGGTATTGGATTTTGTCAAATGCTATTTTTGCATCTATTGATATGATCATGTGATTTTTTTGTCTTTCAATTTGTTTGTGATGTATCACATTTATTGATTTGCGAATATTTTACTAGCCTTGCATCCCTGGAATAAATCCCACTTGATCATGGTGTATGATATTTTTTAATATATTGCTGGGTGCAATTTGCTAATATTTTGTTGAGGATTTTAGTATCTATGTTCATCAGGGATATTGGCCTGGAATTCTCTTTCTTTGTAGTGTCTTTATGTGGTTTTGGAATTAGGATAATGCTGGCCTCATAAAAAGAGTTTGGAAGTGTTCCTCTTGGATTTTCTGAAATAGTTTGAGGAATACAGATGTTAGTTCTTTGAATATTTTGGTAAAACTCCTCTGTGAAGCCATCTGGATCTGGGCTTTTGTTTGGTGGGTGTTTTTGATTCCTGCTTCTATTTCATTACTGGTTATTGGCCTATTCAGTTTTTTTTTTATTTTATTTTATTTTATTTTTTATTCGTCCTGATTCAGTTTTGGGAGATTGTATCTTTCTAGGAATTTTTCTCTTTCATCCACACTGTCCAGCTTGTTGGCATATAGTTGTTCATAGTATTTTCTTACAATCCTTTGTATTCCTGTGGTGTCAGTAGTTACTCCATTTTTGTTTCTGATTTTATTTGGGTCCTCTCTCTTTGTTTCTTGATGAGTCTGGCTAATGGCTTATTGATTTGATTTACTGTTTCAAAGAGCCAGATCTTAATTTCATTGATTTTTTTAGACTGTTATTTCTGCTCTAATTTTATTTTCCTTCTACATACTCTGGGCTTTTCTTACTCTTCTCTTTCTATTTCTTTAAGTTGTAGGGTTAGTTTATTGTTGAATTTTCTTGTTTTTTGAGGTATGCCAGTAGTGCTATGAACTTCTCTCTCAGGACTGCCTTTGCTGTGACCCAGAGATTTTGGGTTGTTGTGTGTTCATTTTCATTTGTTTCCAGGAAGTTTTTTATTTTATTTCTTGATCTCATAGGTAACCCATTCATTGTTTAATAACATGCTATTTAGCCTCCATGTATTTGAATGTTTTGGGGTGTTTTTATTGTAGTTGATTTCTAATTTCATTCCACTGTGATCTGAGAAGATGCTTGATATGACTTCAGTCTTCTTGAACTTGTAGAGACTTGTGTCCTAACATGTGGTCTATCATTGTGAATGATCCATGTGCCCTTGAGAAGAATGTATATTCTGCATTGGGGTGAAATGTTCTATAAATGTCAATTAAACCCATCTGATCCAGTTAAAATGTCAATTAAACACATCTGTTCTTTTAGAGTCTCCATTTCCTTGTTAAGTTTTTGTCTGGTAGCTCTCTCCAGTGAAGTCAGAGGGGTGTTAAAATCCCCTACTATGACTGTATTGTTGGTTGATCTCTCCATTAAATTCCTCTAGAAGTGTTTTTTTTTGTTTTGTTTTTTTTGTTTTGTTTTTTTAATATTTAGGTGCTCCTATGTTGGTGCATATATGTTTACCAGGATTATATGCTATTGTTGGATCTATCCCTTTAGTATTATGTACTGACCTTTGTTGTCTCTTGTGGTGGCTTTTATTTTAAAGTCTATTTTGTCAGATATGAGTATTGCTACCCCAGCTATTTTTCATTTGCATGGGAGATTTCCCCCCCCCCCCCTGCCCCCATCCCTTCACTATCGTCTTTTATTTTTAGGGGGGTCTCTTTTAGACAGCATATAATTGGGTCATGTTTTTGTATTAATTCAGCTACCCTGTGCCTTTTGATTACAGCATTTAGTCCATTTATATTTAGGGTTATTACTGATAGAGGTACTTATTTATTGCCATTTTAATTGCAAATGGCTAGGTTTCTCTGTTTCTTCTGCTCATTACAGTAATCCCTTTAGCATTACTTGCATTGTTGGCTTGGTGGTGATGTACGCCTTTAGCTTTTGGTTTCTTGGTCTGGGAAACTCTTTGACTGTTTTAAATGATAGCCTTGCTGAATATAGTAATCTGAGTCTCAGATGCTTTCCATTACCTTGAGTACTTCATGCCATTCCCTTCTGGCCTGTAGAGTTCCTGATGAAAAATCAGGTGTCAGCCTTATGGGATCTCCTTTTTAGATGTTTTCTTTTCTCTTGCTACCTTTAAGATTCTTTAATTTTTGGCATTTTAATTATGATGGGTGTGGGCATGTTTGATTCTTCTGGTTTGGGGTTATCTGTGCCACCAGAACTTGTGGGACTTTTTCCTTTACCAGCTTAGGTGAAGTTTTCTGCCATTTTTCTTCTGGCACAGCTGCTATTCTAATACTGTTTCATGTCCCACAGCTCCCCTAAGCTGTCCTCCTGTTTTAAACTTTTTTTTTTTTAAACTGTCTTCTAATTCACTGATATTTTCAACTGTCTTCTAATTCTTTGATTCAATCCTCAGCTTCTGTAATCTGCTGTGTATTCCTTCTAATATGTTCTTTGTGCTATGTCATTCTTTATCTCAGACTGTTCTTTTTTCATGCTGTTGAACATCTTTACCATCAATACTCTGAACTGTTTCAGATAAATTTAATTTTGCTTAATTTAGGTCTTCTGAAGAATTCTCTAGTTCTTTCACTTGGGGGTTGTCTCCTCATTTTGGCGGTTTGGGCTTGTGACTATGTATTAGGTACACCTATCCTCTACACCTTTCAATCTTTAATGCAGGACAGTGTTTAAGGCTGTTTCTAACTAACTAACTAGATCAAAGACTCAAAGCCTCTAGAAACCACCTCTGCCTACAGATAGGTTTCTAACTTGAATAGCCTCCAAGCAATCATCCTCAGATGTGGTGAAAAAAAAAAAATTTTTTTTTTCCCTCACCAGGATGGGGTAAATTGCTTCTGCCTGGAGGATAACTGTTATTTTTAATCTCTTAAGTGGCCTTAGGGCAAGGTGGTTTCCAATAGGGTGTGTCAACTGTCTTCTTCCCAGGCAAGACAAATGTCTAAGTGGGAAAGATGTCCTCCGCTGTGTGAGGGAATGACTCAGTCCAGGAAACCGAGTGTCTACCTTCTGAACTCTATTCCACCCCCCCACCCCAAGTCCACAGTTCTGGCTTCTGCTCTCATAGCTCCGGTCCACTTCACCCTCCCTCTGTGGGAGCACAAGGTGGATGGCTCCACAGGGAATTTTGTGTGCTGGCTCTTTTAGAGGGTGACAGAATTTTCAGATGTTCCTCTGGCAGATAGCACCCTGCTGCTTTTCACAGCCAGATTTAATGTGGGTAGCCTCCTCAGTTTTGGTGCTCTCTGCTGGGGGGGTCCAGCTTGGGGATTAGATCCGAGATCTCAGTGGAACCAACCCACAGCTGAGATCTCTCTCTGGGACTTCAGTTGCCATCTATGGGTGCCCGGCCAGCCCTTATGTGCACACACACACACACACACACACACACACACACACACACCGCCAAGTCTCTATGCGGTCTCCACTTTGAGTCCTTGGGTGTCAGGGTTCTCTCCTTCGATTTTTTCATTAATTATTCAGGAAGTTTTTCTGTATTTTAGCTGTAATATAGTTTGTTTTGGGAGCATGTCTGTGCAGCATCCAGTTACTCTGCCACCATTGTTAACCCACCACCTCACCTGCATTATTTAATCCACATTTCCGCCAGCATCACCCGCTTCTCGCAGGCGTCTCTCCAAACGCTAGTAGTGCCCAAGAATTACCCTAGATCTGGAAGATAGAAGGTCCTGGCTTCTCTTCCTGCCGCTGTGCCCGGGGATCTTAAGCCCCTGGAAGGGCTCATCGGCAAGCCCAGAGGCTCTAGCCCGGCCTGCCTCCCTTCCATGAATTTATTGCATTTATTCTTTCTCCTTGTCTCACTGGGGTTTTGAAGGCTGTATTACTGAAAGTGCTAGCATTTTATGAACTGTAAAACACCTGTTCTTAGCAGACTGACAGCTATCAGCAGAGGGTGTGTGTTGTGTGTGTGTGGGGAGAGAACTAGGTGAAAAAGGTGAAGGGATTAAGCAAACAAACAAACAACCCACCAACAAAAAACACCTCATAGACAATAGGATGATAATTACCAGCGGGAAAAGGGATAAATGGTGATGGAAGGTGACTTGACTTGGGGTAGTAAACGAACAATATACAGATGTAGTATAGGTTGTATGTTTGCAAACTATATAATTTTATTAACTAGTGTCACCCCAATTAAAAATGTTCAGACTAAAGTTAGCATGTACAAAAGTCCTACCATGTGCACTGTTGATGCCAGAGAGCATGCCCCTGCCACGGCCCCTTGTTTTGATGGACTACAGAATGTAATTTGGTTGCAATGATTTTATTAAAGCAACTTTCCCAACAGTCTCCAGATGGCAAGATTCATCAGAGGCCGTCCATTTGAGGCCTTTCCTGGGGCATGTCTATGTGCGTATACGCGTCCCATGTTGCTACACCTAATTTTTCAGATTTTCTGGCCAATGAGACTCATTAACTGACTTTCAGATAAAGGCAAACAGAAATGTCAGTTGTCCTTCCTATCCATCATAGACAGGGCAAGAAGGGTGTGGGATCCTGTGGGAGCCCCACCCAGAGCCTCTGCCAAAACTCATCTGCTTACCTATAGATGGGTAGGTACAGAAACATCAGGTATCTTCTGTAGGAAAACTCAAACCAACCAACAGAGTTGAGGACAGCAGTAAACAGCCTTCCCTTTGTCTGTAGAGCTGTTTAGACCCTAGTTCTACATCAGTTTGCTGGTAAGAAATTTCTATCTAGGCTAAAATGCCCTATCTTAGTTTTCCCACCTGTATAACAATTTATCCATACAAACATGAGTTAGATTAACTTTTGGAATTGGATATTTATAAGCAAATTCCCCCCACTTAAATTCTTAGTATATTTGTAGATTTTGTTAACTTTCTCAGTTTGGTATTTAGAGCAAATGTTCCAGTTCGAGAGAATGCCCAAACTATTCAACACTATCAGTCACGGGCACTGGTATCTTTGGTTATTACTTTTAGCATTGTTCTCTGAAAGGATTCCCCCGCCCCCCCCCCCAAGACTGTAATTCATATGCAAATCCAACTCCAGCGTGTAATTATTTTAAATTATACACCTTGCATTTATTTACATTATCTTTGTGTAAGACTACTGAGGGGCCCAACAGTGTGAATGGGTTGAAAAACCAGCATTCACACATCACACTCACTGAATGAGGGCGAGTGCTTCTGACATTTCACCCCATTCCTCCCTGAACTTAACTCTTAATGGGACCCTGGCAGCTTTGGGTCAATGGGATGACTTTCTTGGACTGAAGTATTATTGTGAGAACCCACATGTAGATGAATTTGTGAAGTTAGAAAGCCTTTCCTTGAGGCTCTCACAGGCTCGCTACCTGTGCAATGAGCTGCTTTCCTCCTCTTTTCTACTTCCTGCTATTAAGATATTATTGAAAAGTCACCAACAGGTTTCTAATCAATGAAGAGTAACTTCAGAAAGGTTTAGAGCAGTGTTTCCCGAAGTGCGGTACGCGTCCCCCCAGGGGGACGGGAAGAGTCTGGTGGGGGGTACGCGTTGCACCGGAATTTGGTGGGGATATGCACTGCACCGTGCTTAGCTGTGCCTAATTCTACGTTCTCATGAGTACAAGGGGTACTCAACGTTACGAAAATTATAGAAGGGGTACACAAATGTCAAAAGTTTGGGTAACAGTGGTTTAGAGCAACTTCTCAAGATGCAGCTCACCCACCACTCAGGAAGTGGTTTTGCAAAGAGCGGGTTCCATAGCTGTGGGACTTGATGCTTCTCTCGCTCTCCTGTGGCCCCTTCGATCTTAGGGGTGGGGTGTGTGCAATCTTTGCACTTGCAGCTCTTTCTTAGGCCCAGAAAGCTGACAAGTGCTGTCCAATGCAATGCTCCCCGGTGTGCACACGCATGGATGCTAATCTAGGTTATGTATTCTGATGACTTTCTGTATCCACTTGACCATAACCCGATGCCACCAATTCTTCCTTCCAGCCAACATTAAATAACAACAGCAGGAAGTTTTAGTCCATAAAGCATTAAGATATTTTAATGAGGAAAAACCCATTATCTTAGTCTTGTTTCTATTCAGACACTCAAATGTAATTTTTCCCTGCCTATCCCTTCTAACTTTGTGACCATGTAATAAAGGCCAGTGTAAAGATTTCTTTTTTTAAAAAAAGTTTAAACCTTTTTAAAAAAGATTAAACAACCAAGCTAGCAAAAATGGTACTCAATACATACTTTCCTTATATCAAACAGGCTAGTATTTCAGTACAGTGTAACTATACAGAATATATACAATACACATGTGCACAAAGCAAACACTATAGGCTCAGAACAGATTTGAAAAAACAATCTTCACATTGATTACAATAACTCCAAAAATGATTGTAATGTTCAAACGGCACTTGGTTTACAAAAAAGTCACAAAATATATATATATATATATATATATATATATATATATGTCATCACCAAGAACTACGGTTCCTGTAAAATACTAATAGCCGGAGACTAGTATACAAAACGTGAGGTTCTGACACCGTATACACTGTTAGGAAGTAAAATCCCACACCACTGTTGATGCTGTTGGAAGTCAAACATGCCAAGGAACTTATAAGCTATGGCCACAGTCACTGAGAAAAGCCACACGTGAATGAGATGACTGGGAACGGAGCTGGTGAGCGGGGTGGGGGCTGGCGCAGTGGGGAGAGCTGCACTGGTTGTGGGAGGGGGAGAAGACACACACCATCTACATAATTTAATTCACATTTCCTCCTCAGCATTACCTGCCCCCCACCGGGATTCGTAATGCTGTAACTAGCAGGTCTCCCAGCCTCCTGGATGCTGGGCTGTAGGAAATGGGACTAAAGCAGCCCCCTGAAGACTGGGGGACAGCTTCCTGCTGGGCTGGTGGTCCTACAAAGTCCTCCAGTTTGAAAAGGAGCCGGATTTACATGTGCGCTCTGTAAGATATTGAGCTAATGTAGCAGCAACTAGGAAATTACAGAAACAAACCCACAATTTTATTTAAAAAATCCATCTCTGTTAACATTAAAATGATTTTTCCCCTTCATATCTGTCTCCTTTAACCAGACATTGATTCCTCCTACCACGAAATTATGACCTGTTGTCTCGGTCTGACTTTCTCATTTTGTCGCTGTGGAAAAACACATGTCCTAATGCTGGAAAGTTTAAATTTACTGTTAAAAACGGGAATACAAGAATTTTAAAGTAAACGAACAAAGTCTGTTCTAAAAGTCTCTCTCACAAATATATATATATTTAAATATTAAAATAGGCTACATAGACTCTTTATAAAATGGCTTTTGAAAAGATAGCAGACTCGAAGAAGCCATGCACTATCCTCCGGTCGGACTAAGGTGCCATGAGGGTGCCTTCCGCAGACAGCGCTCTCCACTGATGCGGGAGCACCAGTAAGACAGAAAAACCAACGACTACTGGGACTTGGATGGAAATCAAATTCCACCCTTGGAGGACTGTTCTTTATTGAAAAGACCTTGAAATCGAGGCATCAGAAGCCATCACTCTGTACAAGGAAGAAATGGATCAAGTCTAAGGATCTGACTCCTTCCAGATAAATACCCGGGGCACTTACTTCAGGAGGCACCTGCGAGACAAAGAGCAGTGCAACTTCCAACCACGCGCTGGACTCCTCTCAGCATGAGAGCCTCGATCGATTGGCATCTGCCATCTGCAACCCACCCGTGTCTCAGAGAAGCTGCCGGCTGTTCCCATCTTTGAATGATAAGCCCACTGACGCCCAGGGAACAAGCGGGGGAGACGAGGGCTCCTGGACTGTGTTTGGTGACCTGAACATTCATGTACAGTGAGATTTTTAAAAACTGAATAATGAAAACTGGATATGGTTAGATGGCATTTGAGAAAGGACAATTTAAAAGTTCCAGCCCCTTAAAAGCCATCGGGCAGCAATTTTATCAAAGAACCATCACAATTGAGCCCAGCACTTTAAGCTAATCAGGAAAAATTATTCAACTGAGAAGAGAAAGGCAATACAAATTTGATTTTAGAAAGAGGCACTTCAAACTAAAATTTATTCATTTATTTATTTTGCCAGAATGTTGTGACTCAGTGGTTTGAGGGTCAACCCAGGAGCCAAGAGGTCACTGGTTCTATTCCCAGGTTGTAGGCTTGATCCCCAGTGGGGGGCGTGCAAGAGATAGCTAATCAATGGTGTTTCTCTCTCATCAAGGTTCCTCTCTATCCCTCTTCCTTCCTCTCTCCCTAAAAACCTAGGGGAAGAAGTGATTACAAAAATGAGTTTAGATTTTGTCTTCTATCAGCGGTCTGAACTCTTTTTTCTTTGTAAACGATCAGGTAAACAGCAACCCTGGCATTGGTTGGAGCTGCCTGGGGCTTAACTTACACTTCCAGGCGGGCTCATTGCTCAGACACTGCCAACTGAGAGCCTGTGACATCGGCTTCAGGTGCAGAGGCTGTACATAAAGGCATAAGCGCATGGATCTATTACTTTATCATAAAAATATCACTATGATATAGTGAAACCATCTAACGGTATAGTTTATTATGAAGTAAAAAAAATAAAAAAAGTACATCTATGATGTCACCTAGAGTCTTCTAACATAAACTGACAGATTTAACTTTCTATTAATAAATCTCAAGATACTTATTATCTAAAAATGAAATATCCAGAGTGTTTGTTCCTTAGTTGAGCCTGTAAGCTGGTTCAATTTCACTTGTTTAAGCTGAATCATTATTACTTTTTGCAAATTTGTCTTGCTGAGGGCTATCTACATGGTCAGACAACTCAAAGATAAAATTGGGTCCAAGCAAAATAAGGACTTAGTCATTTGATTTTAATGTAAAGCCTGTAAGATTATGTTCAGCTATAACTATTCCTCACAGACATGTTTACTATAATGGAGATTCTCCCAATTTTGTTTTACTGCTTCAGAGAGAGGGGGGGGGGGGGGGGGAATCAGGCTGCTATATACTCTCCTTTCATTAACTTTCAAAACATAAATATATTATAAATAAAGCATCTTATGTCAATAACTCGGTGGGAAAACCACATTACCTTTTAGCAACTTCGGGTCCTTTCAAAGCGAACTTTGAAGCCTCTCCCCAATTAAGATTAACACCTAGAAAACTGTGATCCTGCACTTGGACGTAAGTATGTTTCAGTTATAACCTCACCTTTCCCAGATGAGTGGAAATACTTAAGTGCTGCATGAAAGTTTCTCCTTCTCTTCATCTATTCCTCAAATCTCACACTCTTTTCAGTTAAATATTACAATTTTGGGATGGTTCATTCGTTAAGTACTAATTCTCTGCATGTACTATCCAGTATCCATCACCACACAGTAATGTTGTTTGTTCTCCCTCCACCCCTCCCACCAGGGACTACAAAACTGAGATGAACACATGATCTGAGAGTCTTCAAAATAAAGCCACTAAAGCAGATGACTGGTCTCTATTCAGATTAAGGTAAGTACGAGAATAAAAAATAAGAAATAAAATACTGAAAGAGCAATACAGCTTTCAAAGGCTCCCAGGGAACTGTTTCCGTCAGGAGAAACTGACTCAGTAGTCTGAAGGTAACAGTGTTCTCAATAATAAATACACCAGATGTGCTGGCTAGTCCACTTCGGTAAAATACTTTAACGAAATGGAAGCTTTTTTGTTTTGAAAGCCAAAAGGCTTTATGTCCTAACAAGGAACCAAATTGCTGTAAGTCAGAGTGGCTGCTGAAATATAAGACTGAATAAGGCCATTTAAATATTTTAGTACACTTTGTCTCACTGAAATCAAGAACTTTAAGAACAGACAATGTAACTAACTAAATGTATAACTCATTACTTGAAATAAAAATTCACTTAAATATACTTGTGGGTGACAAATTCCTTTTACTTTCCTTTACAGAAAACTTAACATCTCTGCTCATTTCTAAACTATATCACACCGATGCAGTAGCTTATTTATGGAAAATAAATGTGTTCTCTTGTATAAAATACTTGGTTTTAAAAAGGCAATTTATTCTGTATCCTAAAATTTAAGCCCTTTAAATATCAGTTACCCTCTTGGGCTTAAGGAAAAGGTAGCTATGCTTAAGTATTCTAAACTGGACTCTTTAATGTTTAATTACACTGACAGTTGCTAATGACTGAGATAACGTAACGGGCGTCCATCTGTTTGCAATGTTTTCCATATATTCTGGTAAAAATTACATGTCCAAACATCCCTCATTTGCATGAATTTTAAATAAATCCAATTACCACTATGTACTATTATCCCTCAAAAGGTAAGCTAAATATCCTTAAACTGTGTGTCAAGAAAAACATGAGCCTCCCTGAGAGAAGGCCTTTGTTTATATCGTTTGATGTTAAATTCTAGTTAGTGAACCATATTGCTAAGATTTGGGAAGAAGACAAGTAACTAAGTATGCAGCATTTTCACAGTATTATACTCTTAATTTTTCAAAAAATGGGAAATCTGTGCAATTGTGAATTGCCAATGAAAACCTAAAGTTTCCATCTGGGGAAGAACAGCCAATGGTGGTGATTCCCCATGCTGAGGGCACAGTCTACCTCAGAGCTGCCCAAGCTGTGCCAGCTCTGTTCAAGTAGAGTTCTCAGGCAGGTGTGTAAAACACCCTCTAGCGACAAGATTTAACCCCACTGCTTGCCTTCTTTTAAAAATAACTCTTATTACGACTGAGGGTAACAACTTCTGGTCATAATTTTACCTACTGTTTGTCTTATCCATGTAGATTAAAAAATTAACTGACATTTACCTACCGGCAGGCATATCTGTTTCCAAAGTATCTGACACTGAGAATAAGAACCGCTGACCTTTCACCCTGGTGGGACGCAGCCGGGCTGTTCCACCCTACTAGTCAAGCAGCGTGCATGTGAGCCCATCAGAACCTGCCTACGTCACCTTTCCTGAAGGTAATGCACACATTTGAGATCAGAGGGGTAAGAACAGATTAACGAGTGAGATTAAGAGTTGGAAACAGGTTAAAGGCAGAAGAATACGGAAAGAGACTAAAAGAAAATTAGCCTTAAAAAACTTCAATGAGTTTACTTTTCCTTCCTTTACATTCGTGGGGGGATAAATTACAGAATTAGCAAATTAAAAAAAGAAAAGAAAAACAAATCACTAAAACTTAAAAAATATATTTTATTATTAATGTCTAGCACCTGGACAAAATTCAGATCTTCTGGTTTGCTGAATAAGAAACTGTATTTTGTTCCCCCTTTTTCTGATCTAATCAGGTGCTCTCATAATTATTAAACTTTGGGTATACACATGGTTACTCAAAGTTCCTTGTTCATAAACATGAATATTCCAGATCAAGGTGAGTGACGCTTTAACTGGCACTAGATGAAAAGTGAACTCCAGCCTAGAGTATCATAGAAATTCAACTATAAATCAGAAAGTTTCATTGGTTAGCAGCAAAAAAGTGATATTATTTAAGATTTTGTTTTTCTTTAGTCTTAACTATTTCCCCCAGATTTTTGAGTCACAGACCATCATTCTATAGACTATCCTCATCTTTTACATTATTGCTTACATTGTGCAAAAACTACACTAACTGATCTTAATAAACTTGGCAACGTCTAAAAATATTTTGGGACAAGGATAACGTATCACTGCCATATGGAATTTTTGTAAACAATCTTAGCTGAGTTAAGAACGTAGTCTTAATATAATTTTTATTTTGTCTAAAACAGCACAAAAACATCCCCAACAATACATAAACCTACATATAAAATATAGAATATCTCCAATATTTTTCCTTTATATAGTATCATGACCGCATATGCAAGAGAAAGTATTGGGGGGGGCAAGAGGAAACTAATTTAGGCAGTGACCTAATTAGTCAGACATTAACATTCGAAGACCAGGTGGACAACTTCAGCCAGAAAAGTAGTATTATAAAGAGCTCCTATGAAATTGGAATTTACATACTACAGTCTCCATTCCTGGTCATTCATGCATAGCTGGACTATTCTCAATCATGGTTTTTGCCTTCTTTTATAGAAGAAAGATAAGATTATTTGGAGGACTGGTTCTATAAAGATTCAGGGAATGCCTATTCCCAATATCAAATTTTCACCACAAAAAATGAGAACAGAAAGGACAATGCTAAAAAAACAAACAAAAGCAAAACCAGGCCCAGGCATCAGGGCTCAGTGGTTGAGCACTGACCTATGAACCAGAAGGTCACAGTTTGATTCCTGGTCAGGGCACATGCCCAGGCTGCAGGCTCCATCCCCAGTGTGGGGCATTCAGGAGGCAGCTGATAGATGATTCTCTCTCACCACTGATGCTTCCTCTTTCCCTCTTCCTTCCTCTATGAAGTAAAAAAAAAAAAGTATTTACCTCAATAATTTTTAAGATAGCTTACCATAAATACTTCCAAAAACAAAAGGCTTTATACTGTACAACGTCCGGTGTACAGGAGTAAACATCTATTCAGGCCATCGGTCAAGTTCCTTTTAGTAGTTGGTTTCTGTGTGCCCTTCCATCTCAGGAAGGCCAACAGTCACCTGATTCCTTCGTTACCTAACGATCTGCTGTTAGCCTATTGACAGCAATGCAAGGAGAAATGAGAAGTTTTAAGTCAATCAGTTCTCCTTACGTCCAACAGTCGTATTCTATTTCTACACCATGTTATAGTGTACTTACAGAAGCAATCTCCCAGTCATGAAAAATAAAACAAAACATCAGTTGCAGGGCTCACAAAGTAGAAAGGGAAATTCTTCCCCAAAACCTTTTTTTTTTTTTTTAAATTTAAATTTAAATGTACAAGACCAAGCACAGGCACTTTCCAAAAACCAAAATGAAGTCAAACCATGGAATTACTTGATAGTTATCGAAGACAGCTCTGGTTTTGGGGGGTCCTCTCCGGTGGCCTCGGCACAAGCACTGGTCTTGGGGGGCTCTGTCACTTCCTCTTCCTTTTCTGCCAGCCCGCCGAGAGACCCCAAGGGAAAAGTGCTTTCACAATTCTGGGTCGAGGAGACCTGTGAGATTACAGGCATTTGAACAGAGGGGTTGCTTTCAAAACTGTGTTCTCCAAGATCGTACTGAACTAGGGCCTCTTCTTGCTCGTGGTTTAGGTAGTCCGGTACTAGGAAATCACTAAGAGGCAAAGGATGAAACAGAGTTAATTCTCAAACCTGTAGTAAACAAGACACGATGAAAAGACCTGATCTGTAAAACAAGATCAGGATGTTTTATTTCTCCAATTCTTAAAGGGAGATTAAATTCAAGATTTTAGTCCTAGTCAGTTTGGCTTAGTGGATAGAGCATCAGCCTGTGGACTGAAGGGCTCTGCGTTCGATTCTGGTCAAGGTCTTGGACCTCAGATACAGGCTCTATAATGGACCCTGTTTCAAGTGTGTGTGGGAAGCAACCAATTAATGTTTTTCTGTCTCTCCCGCTCCCATTCACTCTAAAAATATCCTCGGGCCGGGACAGGTTTGGCTCAATGGATAGAGCGTCGGCTTGGGGACTGAAGGGACCCGGGTTCGATTCCGGTCAAGGGCATGTACCTTGGTTGCGGGCATATCCCCAGTAGGGGGTGTGCAAAAGGCAGCTGATCGATGACTCTCTCTCATCGATGTTTCTAACTTTCTATCTCCCTCCCTTCCTCTCTGTATAAAATCAATAAAAAATATATTTAAAAAAAATAAAAATAAAAATAAAAATATCCTCGGGTGAGGATTTTTAACAAGAATTAGAAATTTAACTTTTAAACTGCTCTAAATATGAACTTAAGCGCTCTATTAAAACCAAAGTACATCAACTCTCACTACCACCAATAGATAAGATTCAATGTCACCTTTGTTTTATGTAGAACAGTTTCTATTAAGCAAAGAACATTTGAGTAAAGTTATGCTTAACCTTTCTTGGACTATATACTTATTACAAGGTATAGAAGCCCTGGACAGGTAACTCAGTTGGTTAGAGCATTGTTTTGATATGCCAAGGTTGTGGGTTTGACCTACAGTCAGTGAACATACAAGAATCATCCAATGAATGCATAAATAAATAAAATAATAAATCGCTGTTTCTCTCTTCCCCTCTTCCTCTCTCTAAAATCAATCAATCAATGGTAGTTTTATTACTTACTAAAGATAAGTATCCTTAAATGACCTTATAGGAAATCTAAAAAACTAACTTATGTGTGCCCTGTTGTTACATTTGGCATGTAAAAACTAAAATTACATTTGAATCAGAATGCTATGAGATTAGTTACATTTTAGTCCTCAGAGACTTTCGATATAAGTGATACGTATTTAATTATTGGATGTAAAATATACCAAAATTTTAACTACAGTAGATATCCCTGAGTGATGAGATCAGAAAAGGCCTTAATTTCTTATATTCCATACTTTTAAATATTAAATTTTTACAAGTATTTTTGTAGTTAAGACTTATATTTCTTTTATCTTAGATGTTTCTGTTTTATCTTAGATGTTTTAAATCTTGATTGCTTGCTTCATACTAAAATGTCAACCCATACACTTATTCTATAATTGAATTGTCCAGTATTAATAAAAAAATTAAAATATGCTCATAGGTACAGCACTTTCAGATGTCATGTGACACTTTCTAAAAACTCTTCAGGCCAAAACGGGTTTGGCTCAGTCGATAAACAAACTGTAAGAATATTTGGAATTTATTTAGAAATAATTTTTAAAAATAAATGGTTTAAAACTTAAGATTCATTTTATAAGAAACAAAGAATGCCTATAGATGTATTAAAAATGGACAACAGCCCTAACTGGTTTGGCTCAGTGGATATAGCATGGGCCTTCAGACTGAAGGCTCCCAGGTTCGATTCCAATCAAGGGCCATGTATTGTACCTTTGGTTGCGGGTACATCCCCAGTAGGGGGTGTGCAGGAGGCAGCTGATGTTCCTAACTCTCCCGTCCTCTCTGTAAAAAAATAAACATGTATTTAAAAAAAAATGGACAACAGAATTTTGTATCTAGAGGGAACCTTAGAAATCACCTTTCCAGCCCACATTTTATCCTTTTCTAACTTGCAAGCCCCTTCATTGGGAAAGTGACATACTTCATCACAACAGCAGTTTACAGCAAAGCTAGAACCTGACTTCCTCAGATACCCTATAAATCAGAAAGGCAATTCCATCACAAACTAGTAATAGTAAAAGCATGAAGTTTTAAGCTAAAAGGAAAAAAGGAAAACCACTTGATCTAAATAATCATATCTGCTATAACTGCTACTGCAATTTCTCTTATTATATATTCCTTTATATAGAACTAAAAAAGAGAAATGCTCAAGAATTTTATTAACATCCAAAGAGTCTGAAGTAATCCAATATCACTAATCATCATCTAACATGGCAAGTTTCCAATAAGGTCCATTTAAGATCCATTATAGAATTACTTTAACTTCATACTATATATATGACAAAACACAACAAAAAAACACCAAAAACAAAAACCCAAGAGAAGCCTGACCAGTGTTGCTCAATGGTTCAGCACTGACCTATGAACCAGGAGATCACAGTTTGATTCTAGGTCCTGGCATCAGGTTGTGGCCTCAATTCCCAGTAGGAGGCACACAGAAGACAGCCAATCAATGACTGGCTCATCATTGATGTTTCTCTCCCTCCCTCTCCCTCCCTTTTTGAAATCAATAAAAACATTATTTAAAACCTTAAAAAATAAACAAACCCCAAGAAGATCAGTAGCCTATTCCTATAGAAAAAGATTCCTAATTTCAAAAATAGTATTTTTAATTGTTTATACTTAGATTTTGCAAAATTTTCTCTCTCAGATTGGAATATGGATTGGATTTTAAAAGGAATGTGCCTGGCTACCTGGCAGCCTGGTAAAGACAGAGCAGGCTGCCCTAGAAGCAGGAAGAGAGGTCAGAAAGCAGTTTCCTGGGGGTTCTCGCTGTGCACCTCACCTGCTCTGGAAGTAGTTTGCTAGCTCTGACGCTTCATGGTTCAGACTCCTCAGGTGCACGATTAAATTTCCAGAGTTGGTGAACATGGCGCCGCATGTTTTGCACTCGTAAATCCGAGGCTTGCGGATAATGTGCCGGGAAACCCTCATGTGGTGCTTATATTCCCCGAAGGAAGTGAAAGTGGCACCACATATCTGGCACCGGAAACAGCGTTTACCTTCATGCTTTAGGCGATGCATCTTTAGCGAGTAAGCCCTGGTGAACTTTTTTCCACAGCGGTCACACTGAAATGGTTTAATTCCTATAAAATAAAATAAAATAAAATATTATCTGAAAACAAATTAACTGAATTTATCAACCTCACACATCTCTGAGTTATCATTCTGTAGCAATAGATGATTTGAAAATACAAAAAATCACCAGCAAAAGTGAACTGCAGTTATCTTAGGAATGCTACAGAATATCGGAAGTTGCTACTTAAAAAACAAACAAACAAAAAAACAAGGGCAAGAGCGGGGAGTAAACTAGGTAATATATACTCAAATTGGTATCTGAACACCCTTCAAAATCATCTATTTTACAAGCGTCAAAACACAACTTACAGTATTTAAACATGAATCAAATTCCTTATAACATTTGTTTCATTTCATTAGTGAGCTTTATATTGAAAAGATGTGAAAAAGATTAGTATCTACTGAGAGAAATGATGTGAAAAAGATTAGTATCTACTGAGAGAAATGAGAAGAAAAATTTAACTTTTCTGAGCGTAATCAACAATCATGAGAGAACTACCACTTAGGTTTTAGGTATTTAATGTAATAATGATAGGTCATTATCAACAGTTTTGGCAAAAAAATTTTAAAAATCTTTAGAATATAATCTGTTGATGTATCAGTCACAAGACTGTTAGATGCTTCTAAAGAGGAGGAGCATGAGATGGCACAGCTGGACACGACAGATTTCTGACTTATCAGTGGTCGGTGTTTCTCCTCTAAGAATTCTTCTGCCTTTCTGTGATCACTGAACTTGTTTCAAATCTGTTTTATACATCATTTATCCAAAATCTTTTTCACATTAAAAAAGGACTAGAAAGCTAACTAGACAAGGCACAGAGAAATTCAGGATTGAAGAATCAAAATTCAATTATTAAATATTAAATCATTTTATTTAGAATTTTAAGCTTATAGAGAAAACAGTATATAGAACACTTAACACTCTTTTAATGCCATTTGCTTTACAATCCGTATTTGTGCTTCTATACCTCACATATATACACATACCAACACACTCAGCATCTTTTACTTACATTACACACACACACACACACACACAGCACTAAGCTTTAACCTAATGCTATGCCTGTGGAAAACATACTAATAGCTTCTGACATTGCGCTATTTCAACAATAGACCTGCGCTTATCTGTTCTCATTTGGCCTCCCAGAGATACCTGTACATTTTTTAACTAAAAACCACCTGTTTGCTATTTTTAACTGGGATTCCAAAGTAAAATGCTTGAGTACTCATTCATGTCATGGTAGGGAAAGCGACGTTACCTGAGTGGATGAGCATGTGCTGTTTTAGGTTCTGAATTCGGGTGAATCGCACTCCACAAGTCGGACACTGAAAAGGCCTGTCCGGACCATTTGGGCTGGGCCGCTCTGTGCTGCTGGTGGAAGGGGCAATGTAGAGTTGGTAGGGATACTGAACGTTTTCCAATCTAGAAAACAGACCAAAGAAGGCAACCAGGCTCTGATTTTTAAGTTGAATAAACATTTCTGCACAACATTTAAGTGAACAAAAGAAAAGGCACTTAAAGATTTTTGGAAACAGTTTCACTGTTAGATGACAAGTTTCATTTGTGGCACTATGAAAAAGTTGTCCAGAAGGGTATCTTAAGCAAGGATGTACAGCCATAAAACACACCAAAAACACTTTACCTCAAGGATCTTTAATCTTTCTAATTCTTTCCTTCCTACTCCTGCTTTAATTTAGGCCCTCATCAATGCAAGGCTGAATTAGTAACTCCCTCTCTTTAGCCCACAGGCCTCTAATCTATCCTTCTGTTTCACAATTTCTCGGATTCGGTCAGCCACCATTTAAACTTCTGCAAAAGTTCAGTTATTTTTAGAATAAAGTCTAAACCCCTTTGCAAAGCACTTTATGACCTGAGTTCTGTGTACTTTTCCAGCCTCACGTCTTGTCACAGTCCCAAACACACCCTATACTAAGCTGTTCCTCCTAAGAGTTCTCTCAGTGCTGTGCTTTTAAACCCTGAACTTCCTCTATTAGTCTACTGTCATTGCCTAGATTAGGGGTGTCGAACTCAATCAGAGAAGGGGCCAAAATCTAAAATCCAGCCTAAATCTCGGGCCGAATGGTTTACTGAACAGTCATAAACTGTCATTGTGATGGAAACGCAGCGGAGTGCAGTGATGACAGCGCACATTGATGACAGGCCACATTGCAAGGCCTGGCGGGATGGATTTGGCCCGAGGGCCTTGTGTTTGACACATGTGGCCTAGATAATGCCTAGTCATTTTATGGAATGTGGTCAAGTTGCCTCCTCCTCCCCCCGAAGCCTTCTTTGATTTATCAGTGGCTTAGGTTAGCTACCTTACTATACAGAGCAACAGAACCCTCTGCAGATCATTTGAGATTATGTTTACTTTGCCTATTTTCAACCTCTCTTCTTTCCCACAAATTGGTTTGATTCTTTTGAGGCCAAGGACTATACATTTCATCTCTAGTATCTCTACCACTTACCACAGTATCTAAGAATAGAACAGACCACCTCATTAATGTGTGAAATTAAGGAGCCTAGGCACATTTACATTTGTTTACACCTTCATTATTTATTCAAATGACTGGTACCTAACCTGCTATGCCAGGTTTAGCTATTCAAGAACAATAAACCTTGTTTGCAGTCTTTGAATGCTTCAAGTTTTCAACACATACAGTATTTAAGTCTGCCCTGGGCTTTCTATGAGGAATTAATTCAGTGGTCAAAGACAGACAATACTCCAGAAAATGATCAGAATGGAGAATTAAAATAGGGTGAACCAATAGTGATAAGTGCAGCTTTATTTTATTTTACACTGGTGGCTAGAAAACGCTCCCTTGAGAACTGACAAGTCCCCAAAGCAGAAACAAATATAGGATGTCCCGTGAACTGAAAGGAGATCTATGTGGCTAGAAGGTAGTATGCAAGGAGAACGGTCTAAAGGAGGTTGGGCAGAAGTTGTATCATATGGGGCTTTAAAAGCATTAGCAAGGAATTTAGATTCTAAATGTGAATCTATAGGAAACAAGGTCATTCCAGCAGCTACATGGAGAATGACTGGAGTATGGGCAGAATGAAATCAGAGTACCGTATTTTTCGGACCATAAGATGCACTTTTTCCCCCCCAGAAGTGGGGGGAAAAAGTCCCTGCGTCTTATGGTCCAAATATAGCCTACACATATACTTTAAAAAAAAAAGTTTTTTTACTTGCCCGGCTGTGTGGTCTCTGTGTGCTTGCCCAGCTCTAAAATGGTTCTAAATGCTGCTGTTTACTTTACAGGGTTGATTACATGTGTTTATGACTGTGATGTTGGGTTTTAATGCACATAAAATATTTTAGGACACTATTTGTTTCAGAATTTTTTTTTCTTCATTTCCCTTCTCTAAAAACTGGTGCGTCTTATGGTCCGGAGCGTCTTATGGTCCGAAAAATACGGTAGTTGAGGCAGAAGATGGTGGTGACTTGGGCTCAAGTGGCTGTAGCAGAGATGGAGGAAAAGTGGACCCGTAAGGGATGTTTTTGGAGGCAGAGTTGTGAGGGCTTGTTTAAGGATGAAATCTTAAGATTTAAAATATTCTTTCCAAAAATTGGGATTTTTTTATATAAAATGCCTAAGGACTCGGGACAAATTGTTAAAAATTGGGACTGTCCCGCCAAAAGCGGTCACCTTAGGATAATGGGTATGTTTGTAGATGAGGGTTTGACCAATATTTTCTGTAGCGGGTGAGACAGTAAATATTTCTGGCTCTGCACACCATATGATCTGTTCCAATCACTCAACTCTGCCGTCCACAGACAATGTATAAACAAAGTGTGGCTATGTTCCAATATAACCTGATTTGTAAAGGCTGGTGGGCTGCAACTAGCCTCTGGTCCACAGTTTGCCATCCCCTGCTATAGATACAAAAATGCTAAACAAAACAAAACAAAACTGCTGTACAGGTGCTTTCATTTCTGATGTGATAAAGCTACCTTATTACTCTGAAAAATATACTAAAATGAGGTCCCAATAAACTTATTATATAATCCCAGATAAACGACTTAAGAATTGCAAGCACAGTCCTTAAAATAACCTATGTCAGTACTAACCGATCATCATCATCTGCGTGAGCATTGGTGCTGGAAGTGCTTTGAAGCGTAGGTAACCCTTCGCTGACACCTTCATCTACTGAGCCTGAAAATAAAAGACAGGTGTGAACACTGCAGTGTCAATAAGCCAAGACACTAATTGCAAGCTGTAACTTTAAGCCTTTAAAAACAGACTAATGCAGCGGTCGCCAACCTGTGGTCCCTTGAGGTCCGAAAGGTTGGTGACCGCTGAACTAAAGTACATGCATATCCTGAATTATTAAAAAGTGTCCTATAATACTTTAACTGTTGATGTGATTTAAAAAGAAATCACATGTAAGGCAATACCTTATATTACTTAAAACCTTTTAGGACTATTTCTTTGATATAAATGTTAGAAAGAGAGCAATTCAAATGCAAACTAAACAAAAATTCACGCAAAATGTTATAACAATCATTTAAGGAACAATTTTACTTTTTAAGTATTTTATTGATTTGAAAGAGAGGAAGGGAGGTAAGAGAGAGAAACATCAGTTGTCTCCTGCATGCTTGCTACTGGGGATCAAACCAGTACTTGTAAAAAATTTAATATTGAAAAGTATGTAATATAAGAAATTAAGGCCTTTTCTGATCTCATCACTCAGGGATAATGAAACAGTAAAGCTGAATTATAGAAACAATCAGCTTTATATGATAAGGGATATCTCAACAAGAAAGATGCTACTCTTTCCACCAATAGGGAGTGCTGTTCATATAGCTTCTGCTACATCAAACTGACTCCTTACAAAAACTCTTTTCTGGTGGTGAAAATTAATCACAGTGGCCATCCACTACTGAGTATTTACCAAGTGCCGGACACTGTTCTAAATGCATAAATACAATATCTCATTTCATACTCGAGGAAGAGAAAAAGCAGCCCCTAATATTTAGGAACTGGCCGGACATGGACACTGGGCCTGGTGGTGCCAGGTAGGTGCCTGGTGTTTTCCTGTTGGACATAAAACAATCTCACAGAAGACCTGCCTAGACTAGGTCACATGGTCTGAAACAATACATAATTCTGTTTAAGCACACACAAAAACAATGTCAATGTGTAATCACAAAAACACCAAACATAAGCTACTGCTGTTTTAGGTTCACTTTGGTCTATAGTCCTAGACATTTGTTAAGATACTCTGGCATCACCAGTCCTGAGAAAACCCACTTTCTTAATCTTCCCTAAAACATCTAACTCAAGCCCAAATCCAGTAAGTCCTTTCTAATGTCTGCTGACTGAAGCCCCAAGGCCCCATGGTGTGTGAGCTCAAGTAATGAACCCAACTTGTTTCATTACAGGTGCGCTCCTGGGGCACTCTGCAACAGAGCACTAGCCGAAATGGAGGACTCAGGAAGACAGCTGAAACTCTTGTTGCCTTGCACTGAGAACCTCAATAAAAGAGTGCACATCTAAAATCCCTCACAGGGGAGGGCTGAAGGGGATTGGGGGTGCTCTCTGGATGAAAGAAAGTGAGAGGATTAGCCAAATAACATAAACACATAATCCATAGTCAGACAATAGTGCGGTGATGGCTGGGAGGTAAGTTCAGGCCTAACTGAGCTCAAATATTTCATTGAAGTATTGGATATATTTTATTTTCCTAGAAAAAGTCTTTTGGACCGAAACCGGTTTGGCTCGGTGGATAGAGTGTCAGCCTGCGAACTGAAGGGACCCAAGTTCGATTCCGTCAAGGGCATGTACCTTGGTTGTGGGTACATCCCCAGTGGGGGGTGTGCAGGAGGCAGCTGGTCCATGTTTCTGGCTCTCTATCTCTCTCCCTTCCTCTATGTAAAAAAATAAATAAATAAATAAATAAATAAATAAATAAAATATATTTTTTTTAAAAGAAAAGAAAAAGTCTTTTGGGAATATTTTGGCTATCTAATCAGATTTGTCATTGTTCCCTGGTGTCATATGCCCAGAAGCAGGCAGGAGGTTTTGTCTGGTTCCTGATCAATGACAACTGGCCTTTAGCCAAGCCCTGGAAACAGAAATTTACACAAGCATTATTCTTTTTGTTGTTGTTGTCGATACTCTTTCCTTTGATTTTTAGAGAGTAGAAGGGATGATAGGAAGGAGAGGGAGCGTAAAAAGGAGGGGGGGGGGGAGAGAGAGGGAGAGGGAGAAACAATGATGTTACACGTGGATTGGTTGTCTCCTACACACTTGCCCTGGGGCCAGGGAAAGAACTGCAACTCAGGAATCAAACCCAATACCCTTTGGTGTATGGGACAATACTCTACCACTGAGCAACACTGGCCAGGCACAAGCATTATTTTTCTTTAAATATGTTTTTGGTATAAAACATATTTAAATATTATTTCAGAGAGGGAGGGAAAGGGAGAGAGGGACAGAAACATCAATGATGAGAATCATTAATCAGCTGCCTACTGCACTCCCCCTACTAGAGTTCAAGCCAGCAACCCAGGCACGTAGGGCACAAGCATTAATCTTATGGACCGTTGCAGTTCTCCTGAATCATCTCAATCTAAAACTGCAGCTCTTGCAGGCCAACATCTGCTTCTTTCATATTTTCTCACTGTAAGATTAAGTGTTATACTATCTTTCAACTTACTCCATTTCCTTAAGGACAATTTTCAAGAGGCCATTGGGGAAAGGGGGCAGTTCTAACAGAAACAAGAGAATTCATCTGAGATGCATCAACACTGGCCCAACACCGAGGTGAGGATTTTAAGAGGTTGACGCTGTGGATGTTTCCAATGTATGGCTTCCCTGTCAATGAAAGGAGGAACCAAGGACAGGAATCAAGCATTAGGGGGCGTCTTTACCTCCAAAAAGCCTTGAGTCTGCTTATTTATTTATTTCTAGGATGTACTGAGGCTTTCTTATGCTAAAGACCTATGTTGTAATGACAGGAAAAAGTTACTAGATTCTGTATTCTTGACTAGGGAAATCCCAACCTATTTCTCCAGTAGCACAACCCCAAGTTACACTGATATTGCTAAAAACAAAACTCCATAAGCTTTATCTTTTACTCAGATTCTATATCGTCCTTATCCACCAACTTCAAGAAAAAAATAAAAATAAAAACAAAATTTTAAAACTACAATTATCAAAGCACTTATAAAAACATCCTCCATATACTCTCAAAAGCCTTGATGGCAATAAGATAAATCCTCTCTAGAATCTGTAACTTAAAAGTGAATTTCTTGCCGAAGCCGGTTTGGCTCAGTGGATAGAGCATCGGTCTGCAGACTGAGAGGTCCCAGGTTCGATTCCGGTCGGGGGCATGTGCATTGGTTGTGGGCACACCCCCAGTGGGGGGTGTGCAGGAGGCAGCTGGTCGATGTTTCTCTCTCATCGACATTTCTAGCTCTCTATCCCTCTCCCTTCTTCTCTGTGGAAAATCAATAAAATATATTTAAAAAAAAAAAAAAGTGAATTTCTTTGTTAAGATAATAAACTGTGGATTATCTAGAACTACTTATATGTCTATCATTGGTGCTACAGATAACTGAGTATTTCAAGATCAATAATGAAATAGTATCACAAAGTCCTCCTCACTTATAAATTTTTTTGTTGAATTCTACCAAACATTCATAATTACTTTTTTGAGTAGCAAAACCCAACCCAAACTTAGTGCTTTGTGTTTGTTTTGTTTTTTCCTGTTTGCTATATTTAGCGCTTCTATTGCCCTAAATTGGGGGTGTTAGATTTTGGGCAATGGTAATAAGGGGAATTTATTGGTCGGTTTCTATGCCAGTCAGCGTCTCTGGGCTTGATTAGAGAGGCAGGGCTGATCAGCAGCCCCCGTGGGGGCCCAGAGAGAAACAGAGGCACAGCTGCTGGTAAAGCCCGAGAGAAAGAGAGGCAACAGCTGATCAACAGCTGCCACGGAGACCTCGGATCAGACCCTGCCTCTCTCTTCGGGCCTCTCTCTGGGCCTGATCACAGCCTCCTTGGCAGTTCAGCTCTGGGTTGCCATGGCAACTGACTGCAGGACTGACTTCCAGTATTTGGTACGTCATTACAGACGCTGGGTTTTTATATATTAGGATTCTTCCACATCACTATGCTTTTATACATTTCCAAAGAAATGTCATTCCCTCACCTGGGCAAACCCCCACTTAACATTAAGGTAAATACACAGCATTAACTTTTTTTTTCTTTGTGAATCATAACACTTGATTCATACCTCTAGCCTAGCACTAACCATTGATTTACACATCTGATTCTTCAATTAGACTATTAAATCCTTTTGTTAAATCATGTATCCCCAATGCTTGGTACATGTTTTCAATAAATATTTTAATAAATAATAAAACACTAACTGGACTTTTTTTAAAACTTTTTTTTTGTTTGCATTGGAAGTAATTCACAATTCTTTCATATATACCTGTATGTATCTTTGTCCCATCAGATATTGTTCAACTATTTTTCTTTCCCAATGCATAACTTATAATGATAGTAGTAGTAGCAACCTCTAAAAAAAAATTCAGTTATGCTTTATTCTTCCCAGTATTTCCTATACGACCCAGCAAAAAAAAACTTTAATCTAGTAAGTGCTAAAGATGCTTGAACTTATTTGATTATAGCATCATGACAAACAGAAAACACTGTACCTATTGAGGAAGACTGTGGACTAATCAGAAGGTCCTCTTGGACTTGTTCACTTCCTGGCACTGTCTGCTGGTCGCTCAGTGAACTCTGAGATGCACTGACAGGCTGGGGTACTTCCTCATGCACCTCCTCATCACTTAATCTTTCCACTTTCACCCGGACATCTTCTTCGGTCCCCAGAGGCAGGGTTGTTTTTGTGCTCTCACAAGTCACAAAGTCAGCCACTCTTCTGTCGGTCTCAGGTGGGCCGGGTAGTTCTAGAGTCCGGGTGTTTTCTGCCTGCTTAACCTTGTCAGGCTGAATCCTTCGATCAATCCCAAAAGGAAAAGTCCAGGGAAAAGCTAGAGAAGAGTCAACTGGTTGGCTTCTACTTTCTGAGTAGGAAGCCGAAGAACCCAGTATCTGGGGGGAGCTTGTCTGCGTGCTGCACTTCACGGGACTCTCGGGAGACATGACGATGTAGCTTTTGCGCTTTCTCCGGGATTCTCGGCAGACAGGAATGGTTCTTTCTACCACGCTGCACTCTGACGACACTGGTGAAAGGCTTCCATCTCGAGAAGTGAAATTGCAGTTAGAGTTATTTTCTTGTCCAGCATCGAGACTCTTTTCCGGCTGGCTGTTGGGTGTATTCCATAAAATGCTTGATTTCATGAACTCTGAGCAGGTGCTAGCAACACTAAACATTTGCATGTAGCTGGCTGCAGCCAGCACATCAATGATATTTTCTGTGTTAATTGACAGAGTGGCTGTGTAAGCATATTCTAGAAGGGGGATAAAACCAGTCACTGTAACATGATGTAAATCCAACACATTCTTGTCCTCGTCCTCTGCTTGGCCTACAAGTTTAGTGCGAAAAAAATCACTGCAAGCTGCTAGTACCACCTTATGTGCCCGGAAGATTTTGTCCTGGACACGAATAGTGATGTCACAGAAATGTCCATCATTTCGCAGCATGTTTAGCTTTCCAAGCATTTCCTGACTGTGGGAAGAAGAGCTATGAGTAAATGTTTTCACACCCATCTTTTCCTTCCTCTCTTACAGATGCTCTTCAAAGATGCAAATGAATCAGAAATGACCTAAAAATACATAAAATAAGCATTAATTGATAGTTTAGTAGTCATAATAGGTAATTTATATAGTTTCCATGTAGCCACTATGCTAAATCAAAAAACTAAAAGATGGCAGTGAGAAAGTTCATGGTCAGAAATACATTCAACATTCCTCCACATAAATATGGGCGACGAATTTTCAACAAAGCAGCCAAGGACAGGCAATAAAGGAAAAATCTCTTCAATAAATGACGTTAGAAACACTGGACAGCCATATGCAAAAGAAACAAACTACAGTATGACCTTACACTATACACAAAAATTAACTCAAAATGAATTAAAGATTTGAATGTAGGACCTGACAATAAAACACAGAAGAAAACATAAGCACTAACTAATCTTATGGGTATGTGTCTCAGAGATGTACAATTCACACTTTGGTTACCCATCCTTCTCATTATAAATGTATCCATGAATAAAAATGAAACTGAAGTAACTATGACAAATACTTCAATGATTCATAATTGCCACAACTATTAGTAGTCTGTACAGTAGTCATGGTTGCTTACAATAAGTTGTGGCAGTTAAGCTATGGAAGCCCCACTTTTCAAGCTCTAGCTTTAACTCACAACTGATGAAAGATACCAATCACAAAACCCTTGGAAAGATATGCATGCCCCTTTGAAGACCCCGACTAAAGCTGCTCAAGACCAGGACTTCCTCCTACAGAACTCTGGGAATTACCAGTCTGTGAAGATATAGACAACTGAGTGTGGGAAAACATTGTGTGGATAGTCAATACTGTATTTAGTAGCTCCAGAGGAACTGTGTGTCAGACTGTGAGGTAAGCCTCTGCGATTGTTTATTCTCTTATACAATAGACATTACTATTCACAGCTTCAACACACTCTTAGAGGTTAAAGAGATAAAGGATAGAAGAAAAGACTATAAAGAGGCAATTTCTTCTGCAACTGGAAACACCCCTCAGAAATAGAATGAAAGGACTTGAATTTTGTAGTTTAAGAGAAGTTTAGTGCAACATTTATCAGGTATTAGATACTGTGCTATAAAGAGCCAAGAAAAGTTAACCAAGTCATTAACTTCATGGAAGATGGGAGGAAAGCCCAGGTTATTTGATTCTTGGAACCCACTGCTTTGTTCAAAAATTAGTTAAAAATAGGATCTGGAGCCAGTACTCCCACTAAATTACGACAAGCATTCTTCCCACTGATTTATTTGATAATAGTGCAAATACAATTCTGTTTCCATATAGAAACAATTGCTCTTATCACAATAAAAGTTATCTTATTATTTCTAGAATGTCTATTCAAACTAATAATCAACTATTCTGGAAATGACAAGCTGCTTTTATTCAAATAAAAATAGATTTGGGTGGGAAAAGTTATGACTCGCTACAGTAAACACATTTCTAAATTGTCAAACTGACAGAAAGTCAGGAAAATTTTACAAAATGATATTGGAAAAAAATTACTGTTGGGCCAGAACTTTAACCACCTAGGAAAAGCAAATCATGAGTATATACTGCATATCACTAGCATGATCAAAATTCAAAGTACGGTTTCTACTGAATACGTATTTCGGTCACACCACCATAAAAAAAAAAAAAAAATTAAGTCAGCCTTATAAGCCAGGAAGAGTCTGTATATGGAACGTGCCCAGTGTCTAGCATATAATAACACATAAGAACATGATACAGTAATGAGGAATAGATGAAATATGCTTATAGACAGATCTCGGACTCTATCGTCACCTCTGGCTGTATTCATCTAGAATCTCTAACCCCATCATCTTTCCTGAACTTTTAATTCTGGGCCTCTAGTGACTAGCTGGAGTGCTAGACAATTCCATCTGAATGTTTGCAAACTTTCAAATTAACCATCTGAAAATCAACTCAAATTCCTTTTCTCAACTGATACTCCACTGCAAAATTTCTAATTCTCTTAATGGTTTTCAACTACCCAGCCACCCAGAGCTTAAAATCTGGTGCTCATTTTTGATTCCCCACCTCCCACCTCCTTTCAAAACCTGGAAATCTTCCCTTCGCTACTCTCCCTTCCCAGCCAAATTTAGAAAGATTTGATACATCCCTACATATGATTGTTTACTGACAAATCAAAGTCCTCCGGCAGACAAGAGACTGATTATGTCCACTTCCAAGAGATGACTGACAATGCTCTTCCAAGATCATTTAGTCTTTGCTCTCTAATCTTCACTAGAGTCTGCTCTCTGTGCTTAGTTATGAGGTGGTTATAAATATTATTAAATCCAGCATAATCAATAAGCACAAAAATTATAAGAATGCTGCAAGTGTTAAACAGAGAGGTATGTAATTAAGGTTAAGATAAAATGCAGAGCTAAATATATTAGTAAAGAATGAGAAAGCATGCTGCCCCTATGAATGGAATAAATCATTGAATAGGCCCTAACTGGTTTTGCTCAGTGGATAGAGCGTCAGCATGAGAACTGAAAGGTCCCAGGTTTGATTCTGGTCAAGGACACATGCCCGGGTTGTGGGCTCAATCCCCACTGGGAGGCGTGCAGGAGGCAGATGATCAATGATTCTCTCTCACCACTGATGTTTCTGTATCTCTCTCTTCTTTCCTCTCTGAAATCAATAAAAATATACATTTTTTAAAAATAATTGAATAGTATGAATGATTCTGAAATGCCCACAACACATCCTGCAATATAGGAAGGTAATCAGTAAATGACAAGAAAAATGGTGAAATGGAGAAACTTTAAAGTACCTATGTGGTTTGAGGAGCTTCAGCACTAGATGGCAAGATTTCAAACTCTTTACCTCAGGGCCCCTTTAGACTCTTAAAACTTACTGAGAATCTAAACAGCTTTTGATTATGTCACCCATGTCTACTAAGAATTAAAATGTAAAATTGTAAAAACAAATTTTTATTAGAAAATAAGCCCCATTACATGTTAACATATTTTTTTAAAACACATTTAAAAAATATATTTTATTGACTTTTTGCAGAGAGGAAGGGAGAGGAATAGAGAGTTAGAACAGCGTTTTTCAACCGCTGTTCCGTGGCACACTAGTGTGCCGCGAGATGTTGCCTGGTGTGCCATAGGTGCAGACAAGACAAGAATTTTATAATTTTTCACTATTTTGTTTACTTAATATTTCATAATAAAGTAATTATAAAATACTTTCTTTGTGTTTATTTGATTCCTATTCAAGATAATTACTTTATATATAGTCAATATAGGCACAGAGTTAAATTTTTTAACATTTTCTAATGGTGGTGTGCCTCGTGATTTTTTTCATGAAACAAGTGTGCCTTTGCCCAAAAAAGGTTGAAAAACACTGAGTTAGAAACATCAACAAGCGGGAAACATCAATCATTTGCCTCCTGCACACCCCACACTGGGGATGTGCCCGAAACCAAGGTACATGCCCTTGACTGGAATCAAACCCGGGACCCTTGAGTCTGCAGACCAAAGCTCTATCCACTGAGCCAAACTAGTTTCAGCTAAAAAACACATTTTCTAACATGATACAATGCATAAACAAAATGAAAGATAAAAATCATATGACCATATCAATAGATGCAGAAAGAGCAATTAACAAAGTCCAGCACCCATCTATATAATAAAAGCCTAATCGACCATTATGGTGGAATGACCAGAATGACTGGTTGCTATGATGTGCACTGACCATCAGGGAGCAGACGCTCACTGCAGGAGCTGCCCCCTGGTGGTCAGTGTGCTCCCACAGGGGGATCACCCCTCAGCAGAAGCCGGGCTCACAGCTGGCAAGTGCAGCAGTGGTGATGGGAGCTTCTCCTGCCTCCCTGGCAGCACTAAGGAGCAGCGAGCCAAGTAGTAAGGAGCAGAGAGCAGGCAGGCAGTAAGGAGTGAAGGGTCCCAGGCTGTGAGGGGGTGCAGGCCAGGCTGAAGGGGTCCCAGTGCACAAGTTTTATGCACCAGGCCTCTAGTCCTACATAATAAAAGCATAGCTTGCAAATTGTCCCCTTGACTGGGAGTTCATCCAAGGGACAGGGCAGGCCAGGGAAGTGAGGGAGGCCCCAGAAAGCAGCTGCTAGGGACCCTACCAGTGCACCAATTTTGTGCACTGGGCCTTTAGTTTATGATAAAAAAAAAACAAAACTCTCAGCAAAGTGGGAATAGAAGGGACATACCTCAACATAATAAAAACCATATATGATAAACCCTAGTTAACATCAAATTCAATGGGAAAAATTAAAAGTGTTTCTCTTTAAAAGCAGGAAGTCAGGGATGTACACTTTCACCATTCTTATTCAACACTAGAGGTCCAATGCATATGAAAATTCATGCACTGGTGGGGAGGGGATGGGAAGGGGGGATAAGGGGATCCCTCAGCCTGGCCTGCCCCCTCTCACAGTCCAGGAGCCCTCAGGGGAGGGAGGCCCCTGCCGGAAGCGCAAGCCTCTCTGGCCCTGGGCAGCAATCATCCAAGGCTTGCCTGCACCTTGGGCTGGCCCTGGGTGGCTGAGGGGAAGCGGGACCCCGGAGGCAGGTGCACGGAGCAGCTGGGCCCACTGGGGGTAGGCCCAGCGTGCTGTGTTCCTGCAGCCCAGGGGAGCTAAGGGGACTGGACGCCGCCATCTTTGAGGGCGCGACAGTCAATTATTGGATATGGGCTCCACCATATTTGTGACAGCGTGATGGTCAATTTGCACGTTCCTTTATTATTATATAAGATAGTACTGGAAATCCCAGCCACAGCAATAAAATATTTCAGTGCCAAATATTTTAAAATTTGTTCTCTGCTGTCAATCTAAACAAGAACAAAATATCTCTTATGTTTTTCTTGAAAAGAATAACAGTTTTTAGAATGGATTCACTTGAATACTCATTTTTGAGAACATGTTTTACTCACGCTGAACACTAACAAAAATGTATACGATCTTTATCTGATGATGGTTTATTTCCCAAGGGTTCTCCTTAAGCGTTTAAGTTCTCAGGAAGAATTTTCAAATGGGTTACTATATTTGAGTTATAAAAAAACTATTTACTTTTATAACTAGCTATTTTCTAATCAAATAAAGATATCACCTATTTTACTACATAAAGTTTTTTCTAGTTTAGAGCTTTGAGAAGAGACTGAGATTTACCTCCAGGTTAAGAAAAATCAGTGAAACAATTACTTAATGAAACCAATAACATGATCCAACAATTCTATTTGTGGGTATATGTACCAAAGAATTGAAAGTAGGCATATAAATGTCTATTTATACACAAATGAACACAGGAGCATTACTCACAATAGCCACTGATAAATGGATAAACAAAATATGGTATATACATACAATGGAATATTGTTTAGCCTTAAAAGTAAATTTTGATATGCACTGTGATATGCACAAATCTCGAGAACATGTTGAAATAAACCAGACATGAAAAGACAAATATTGTCTGATTCTAATTATATGACACCTCTAGGGCAGTCAAATTTATAGACAGAAAGTAGGAAGGTGGTTGTCAGGGGCTTGGAGAAAGTAAGACTGATTATTGCTTAATGGGTAAAGTATAGTTTTGCAAGATGAAAAGTTCTAGAAATGTATAATGGTGATAGTTACTTAACAAAGGAAACATACTTTATGCCAGCGTTTTTCAACCGCTGTTCCGCGGCACACTAGATGTTGCCTAGTGTGCCGTAGGTGCAGACAAGAATTTTATAATTTTTCACTATTTTGTTTATTTAATATTTCATAATAAAGTAATTATAAAATACTTTCTTTGTGTTTATTTGATTCCTATTCAAGAGAATTACTTTATATATAGTCAATATAAGCACAGAGTTAAATTTTTTAACATTTTCTAATGGTGGTGTGCCTCGTGATTTTTTTCATGAAACAAGTGTGCCTTTGCCCAAAAAAGGTTGAAAAACACTGCTTTATGTTACTGAACTGTACACTTAAGAATGGTTACCGGTAAGCCAACAGCCAGTTTGGCTCAGTGGATAGAGCATCCACCTGTGGATTAATGAGTCCCAGGTTTGATTCAGGCCAAGGGCACATGCAGGAGGCAGCTGATCAACGATTCTCTCATCATTGATGTCTGTCTTTCTCTCTCTCTCCCCCCCGGCCCCCCTGAAATAAAAAAAAAAAAAAATGTTTAAAAAAAGAATGATTAAGGTAGTAAATTTTATTTCACTACAAAAAAAAAAATCAATGGCCCAATCTACTTCCTGTTTTCACAAATCAAATTTTATTAGAACAAGTAGTGGTCTACTCTTTTATCTTAAAAAACTACAAATACCAAGAGAAACCTAAAATAAAGAGAAGGAAATTAAGTACAAACATAAATCAAACATAAATGAAACAGAAAGTAGACAAGCCACAGAAAAAAAGTAAAGCAAAAACGTGTTTCTCTTGAGAGATAAGCAAAATAGATAAACCTTCAGCAGACTGACCAAGGAAAAAAGGGGGAGGGGATAGGGCAGCATAAGGAAAACCTGGGAAAGATATACAGAAAGACCCGGTAGAACGTTTCAAAACCAAAGAGGAGTGGTTGACAGTGTCAAATGCTACTGAAAGGTCAAATAAGATATAGACCAAAGTCTATTTAATTTAGCCACAGGAGTCACTGATGACCTTATAATAGCACATAAGGAAGAGGTGGCCTAGTTTGATGCTAGATTGCGATGGCGATAGACAAAGATAAACAGTCTGCAGAAATGAGGAAGTGAAAATTGTGAGTATAGACAATTCAATCTTAAGAAGTTTGGTTCTAAAGATAGAGCAAGAGGTTAGCTGGAGGAAAATAAGGGCTTGAGGGAAGGTATTGGTATTTTTATAAAATGGGGAGTAACTAGACAATTCCCCTTAACCTAAAGTTTTTTAAAATTGTGGTAAAGTATACAGAGAATGTTTTGATTGTTGTTGGAAACAGATTGAGAGAAGAAGAAATTGTAAAGGTGATAACAGCATAACTCTCTGGGCAGATGGAAAGGAATTGGATTCAGTGCCCAGTGAATGGCCTGGCCTTAAACAGGAGATCCAGGATAAGGAAAAAAGAAAAGGAAGTGTGTAGTTAGTTAGGCTTAAAGATGGGTGGTAAGAAGCAATAGGAGTTCTTGTCTGACAGTGTTGCCTTTTATTTCTCTTTGAAATTAGAGGTAGAGGTAGATGACTGAAAATAAAGTAGAATTTTGAGGAAAATAAAACATGAGAAATATGTGTGGAGACAAGGAAATTAAGGATGGCTAGGAGGCACTGAAAACCCAATTGAAACTGAAGACCACAAATGTGTAGTGGCAATAATCTATGGTTTTTAAGTTCTATCTCAATAAAGTGTCAAAAACAAAAGCAGGGACTTTGTATCAATTTCAAAAAAAATTATAGTAATCATTAATAGTACTTACATTGTACTTTATATGTACCAGTCATTTTTAAAAAAATTATTTTACATATTAAATAAAATCAGAAACAGGCAGTGATTCCTATAAATAGAAAAACTTCTCATAGAAGTATGTTTGTAGTTTTATATTGCACATAAAATACACCAAAGACAAAAGAAACTGTCCTCATTCAGTAATGGGAAGTCACAAAAAGAAAATGAGCAGTGTTGGAAAATCCAAAGCAAAGAACCAAGGAAAAAGTAGAACCCAGAGAGTCAACCTGTTAAAAATGAAGAAAAGGTAAAAGTGGATGAAAATACATACACAACCAGTAATCACCAGTAAAAGAGGAAAATGAAATGGAAGTAAAGTATGTCTGAGTCTCTGAAAACCCTTTTGTTTTCTTTGTTAGGACTAAAGAATTTCCTAATTTTATCAAGGAGCACAAATAAAATACTGAATAGTGGGTAATATTGAATATGCTTACTTACTAAGAGAAAGCTAGGCTCAAATACTTAGCAGGTTAAGAACTGAATTAAAGAGAAAATCATTTTTAAAAAATTGTCTTAAATTGCTTCAGAAGCTGAGGGTTAAAGTTCTACAAAATCCAGAGATTCATGGTCTTGGTTATATGTTAAACCCAAGATGTTTATAGTTGAATGCATCAGAACTGTCAAAACCAAATGAATAGCAAATCACATCAACATAAAGAAATAGACCATTTAATACCTGTAGAAAGACAGCGATTTAAGACTATCAAAATTACAAACTGACTGGGTATCCAATTCTATTTTAAGGTATTTTCTAAAGGTATACAAGAAAATTATTAAAATGGAAAAACATTCCATGTGGAGACAAGGAAGACGTTCTCCAAGAAGAGTAAGCTATTAAGTTTCATCCACCAATTTTCACTCTTATAAGACAGAATTATCAATGTGAAATATGATTATGATATAAGTCAGTGATTTATTCCTGGATCAGTTATGTAAAAATGTGCTGGCTAAGGTCACCCTTGGCACCAATAATAATGTTAGTGAAGAAATTAATGCAATACTCAATGTGCCCTTCAAGCAGGAGTATAATATAAATCTAACTTATCTTTCTATTTTTAAAAGCACATATATAATCATTATTTTAGATCTGGTGATTAAGAAAATAGATTTCCATCTCACTGCCTAAAATGGGGTGAAGTACTTCTAATATAAAGAACAACAAAAAAAAAAACACAATGTCACCCCAACAAATTAAAAAACAAACAAAAAAAAAACAGCCCTAGCTGGTTTGGCCTATGAACCGAAAGGCCCCAGGTTTGATTCCGGTCAAGCTCCCTCTTCCATCCTCTCTGATATCAATAAAAATATATTAACAACAACAACAAAGAAAAACTAATGTATCTTTTGGCTTAATAAATTTCAAGCAGTCATTCTGAAGTATATAAAAAACTATTTCAGTCATGAATATGGTAGATTTAAAGTAAAAACAGCCGATAAAGCTTATATAAAGAGCATGCTCAATAGCAGCCTAGAAAATACCATAAAATGTCAGGGAAACACAATATATGTAATATTTATAAAAATATTTTAAAATTATAATCGGAAGGACTCTTAACTACTTAAGAACCCTCTAACTAATACAGGAAGCCTCTTTGCAATAGTCTTTGATGCTTTGCCATTTTCAGTGACAAAACAGTTGTATCTTTTCAAGGCCAGGAACACTTACTCAAAGTTTAAGAAGACCACTGTCAACATAGAGGATATAGCATGTTATTGGTTTTTATACAACTGTCAATGAAGAATATATTTTCAACCACTCTTACATTTTATTATGCAAACTTTCAGATACAGCAAATTTAAATAAATTTACAAGTTAGTGCCTAAACAGCCAGACCTAGATTCTACCAATAACGTTCTACTATACATACTTGTTTTATCATTCATATATCTAACTATTAATCCATCTCGATTGCTGATGTTTTATCTACTCTTCAAATGCCTACTAAAGTGCTCTCTAAATGCAGTTTTTGAAGCAAGGTCTGCTATAATAGACATGACAAAGCACGTGGGGCTCTTGGGCAGGCAATTTCCAGTGTTGCTACAGGACAAAAACCAGTCGTGGTGAATGAGAATATATTCACTTTTATCACGTGTTACACTTAGTTGTCAGCTATAGCAAAGTGGTTAAGCTCCAGCCCTGAAGACCAACAGACTTTAGATTGAAACCTGGATATTGAGCATGCTCCTGACTTGCTAAAAAAGATACTAGCAGCATATGAATGGGTCAATATGAGATTTATTTATCTTTCAGTGAGAGATTTAAATCATATGTGTAAAAATGTTTAGCACAGTGCTGGCTTTTTGTAAGAGCTCAACAAAAGTTAGTAAACATCACCTTCATAATATTTAGTCCATTCAATCTACCACAAAGGGTATAGCTGCATACATACCTATGTTCTTATTTGTGGCCTTTTTTTTATTTTATTACTTGCATCTTGGACAGTCTATTTTTACTAAGATTAAAGACAGAATGCAAGTGAATGGGTCCAAAGCACAAGCAATCTCCATTTTCCCAGTGGACTTCTTAAAAAGATACCCTTTCTCTTACCAAAAGCAGTGCTAAGTACTACCTCGGGATTACACACAAATCACAAACAGGTAAACTACACCTCTGTAATAGATCTGTAGTCCTTTAATCAAGTGGTCACACTTAGCATCACTGATAGCATGGCAAACCGATAGGATGCACCTCCTCCAGGTGCAATCACAAGTGCATAGCACCACCTATTAAATTTTGTTGCCAGAGAAAAGTTTAACTTGAAGCTAATCAAGCTTTTCTTTAGACCTAACTTCCAGCCACAGAAAATTCAGAGGGACAGAGGAATAAATTGCATAATAGTATGAGGCAACAAGTCTGAATGGGGGAGCATTCTATAAAACAGTTTGTTTGATCAGCTGTCAGGCTAGCCTTTTAAAAAAGACAATCACCAAATGCAATGCATGAAGCTTGATTGGATATAGCTATGGCTTTAGGGGGATTCCCAAAGAGACTTTGGCTCAATAAGGAAATTTATATATGTTGATAATTGGGGTTAGTAGGAAAAGGTGTCTATTTTTAGGACACGCATACTGGAATATTTGCATTTCAAGATGTTTGCAACTTGTTCTCAAATAGTAGCACATGCGAGACACACAAAAAGGGAGAAGAGGGGGAACAATATTAATTTGGTAATAAAGTGTTCATTGTATTTTTTTCCTCAACTTCCTTAAGACTGAAATTTTTCATAATCAAGTTTTTAACAAGTGTACCCATCTGAGGTACAGTAGAAAATACACCTACACTGGAATTCTATCTGGCCACAAATCTCACCTCTATTATTTAACTAGTCGTGTGGCCTAAGGCAAATTACTTAATATCACTTAATTTTGTCTCATCTATAAAACTCAAGTAACAATATCTAAATTGTTGGGTTGTCCTGAGAATTAAGTAAGATCACGTATGTAAAATGCCTAGCTAGCAGCGCTGCGTAAAATAAGTTCATCTGGTTCTCATAATGAATGAATGCAATCACTCCAAATTACAAGACTACATAAAAGCATTATTTTCACAACCCATATTAAGAAACAACTTTAGGTAAAATTAAATATCCAGTGGCAGTTGATGTGAAGTAATGGGGGGAAATGAAGATTTAAATATTTGCTTTATCCAATAATTCCAACGGAAAACCGTCAACAAGCCATAGGAAAACCATAAAAATCTCTACCTATGCAAACTACTTGTCACCAAACTGTGAAGTTTGCTTTTGGTATTAGCCTAGTCAGAAAATAAGTGAAACTTAGAGATTTCCCCCTTCCCCCCCAACCGCCAACAGATCTAGTTACCTACCTATATGTTGAAAATTTTTGCCTTCATTGTTGTAAGTTCCAAGAAGGTACACAATTATTGGGTTGTTAACCTGGTTAATTACGATTCATTTAACTCAGAAAGACATGATTTCCTCTCCTTAGTTCTAACGTAATTATCATTCAGGTTAACCCCCTTTTCTCGTTAGGCCAGCAGAAAACGACCAGCTGCTGAGAGATCCTCAGGTAGAGAAGGAAAAGAAGTGATTGCATTTTGATTTTGATTTTCCTAAGACGTGCCATTCCTTTTCCTTCCCAGCTCTAGAGAAAACGCAGCCAGGGAGCAGAGGGAATAAAGGCAATCAGGTCTGGGGGCTCCCCGGGTCGCCCAGGTGAGAGGAGGGAACCCCTCAGCCTCCTCCGGATTAGGGTATCGGGCAACTGGCACCCTAATGACGTGCAGCGCCGGCAAGAGGGGCCAGTCTCCTCCCCGAAGGATTAAATACCATTGGAGGGAGGGGGGAGAGGGGGGGGACCCTGTGGGGTGTCTCTCACGCAGATAAGGGTGACCAGCCCAAGGCTTTCCTTTCCGTCTAGCGCCCAGATGGGGGGGAACGCGCAGTTGTCAGCCCCTGAGCAGGGGCCCTCGAGGGCGCGCAGGCAACGAGCGGCGGCTGGCCGAGGTTCGCCCCCTCCTCCCCTCCCCTCCCCTCCGCTCCCCATTACCTGCGGGCGGCGGTGCGGGGACCGAGGCCTGGTGCTCCTCCTCCTCCTCCCCGCCAGCTGGGGCAGCGAGGCGGCGGCGGCGGCGGCGGCGGCGACAGCCCGGGGGGAGGGGGCGGAGCGCGCGGCCCGAGCCTCTCTCCTCCCCCGGGGGACGGGGGCCCCTATCTCGGGCCGCCGCGCCTAGGCCCGCGAGCAGCCCGCGGCCGGGGCATGGCGCCTGGCAGCAACAACGTGCCCGCGAGCGGGGGAAGCGCGCGGAGCGGCGGGAGGCCGGAGCCCGCGATGCTCCCGAGGAGCCGAAGGGGAGGAGCAGCGAGAGGGGACGGCCGTTGGGGGCGGTTGGCCGAAGGCGGGCAGGCGGCGGTGTGAAGGCAGCGCGGCGACGGCTCGCGTTTTCCGGGCGTGGGGGTGGGGGGGGAGGAGGAGGAGGGAAGGGGAAAGGGAACGAGGGGAGGGGAAGGGGAGGTTGGGAGGGAGCCGCCGCCGCCGCCGCCGCCGAGCGCGCGTGCGGGACGGCGCCGCCGCCGTTGCCGTTGCGCTCACTCCAGCCTGTTTGGGGGCACTTTGTTTGTGTCCCACAATGCAATGCGCGGGCGCCGGCGGGGCTGGGAAGAGGAGGGGAGGTAGGCGGGGCTAGCGGGCTCGGGGGCGGGGCTCTAAGGGGGCGGGGCGAAGCGCAGTTTCGGCGCAAGCGCAGAAGCAGCGGCTCTCGGTTTCTGAGACCTGAACTGCGGGCGACTCGGCCGCTTGCACGCTTTCCGTTTCGGCATTGACGTTGCACACCGTGGCGTGTGTGTGCGCGCACACACGTGCAGTTTTCATGACATGCTGCACGCGCCTTGGCTGCCCAGTTTATCTTCCTCCAGCTGTCTCCTAGATCGCTCCCCGATTGCACTGGCAGCAGCATTTTCTGGGCACGGTTCATGCTTCTTGCATTTTTTTTTTATTTTTTTTTTTACACCTCATTGGAACTAAGAACGAAAGAACTGTTTTCTCAAGTGGTTTCTATGGCTGATTTCAGTAGCGGGCGGGCCTGAAACCGGAACACCCCAGGCCCTTTCGGTGAAGGCGGTTAGCTGGTAATCCGCCCACCCTCACACTTAGGAACCGTGGCCTGCCCAGAGGTAGCCTCAGACAAGGGAGGGCTCCGCTTCCTTTGCAGACAGTTGACCTGGCCCCGCATACCCCGTCCCGCACTTCCTTTGCAGCCCCCTGGTATTCTTTCAATTACACGAGATTGCTCTGGCGTTTCCCACATCCTGGCGAAACATGGGATTCGAATCCCAAGTCTGTCTTTTCCCCTAACCCAGAGCATGTAGAACTGCTGCAAAGACTCGCCTGTTCAAATAAAAAATTAAAAAAAAAGACTCGCCTGTTCTTTCTACGACCTTTAGTCTCACTTTGTTATACCATAACTTTCCTGGCCTTCTTTCCACGGATGGAGTGTGCAGGACACCCCGAAGTGGCAGGTATACTGCTTGAGGAAGTTTTAGAATTCCTGGTCAACTGGAAAGTGTTAAAACCCCCAGGACCTGAAGTCTTAGCTCCCCAAGGCCGGTAGGCGTGGGCTTGGGAGCAAGACCTGGTGGTAAGACAGCAGAGAAACGCCCCCAGAAGCCAGCCTGAAAGGCCACAACCAGAGTCCCAGCTGCCTGTCACTACCTGAGCCAATTAAGCAGGGGGTCAATCATAGGAGTGTTTATTCCAATGCTAGCAGTATGTGAGAGCTGTGGGTCATTGATGAAAAGCTGCCCTCCCCTCACCCCCTAAGTCAGCTGCTTATACGGGGTAGGATAAAGATTACATAGGGAAGTAGGCAAAAGAAATAAGAATGAGTAGCCAAACAGGTTTGGTTCAGTGGATAGAGCTTCGGTCTATGGACTGAAAGGTCCCAGGTTTGGTTCCGGTGAAGGGCATGTACATTGGTTGTGGGCACATCCCCAGTGGGGGGTGTGCTGGAGGCAGCTGGTCAATGTTTCTAGCTCTCTATCCCTCTTCCTTCCTCTCTGTAAAAATCAATAAAATATATATTTTAAAAAAGAATGAGTATGCAAAATGGATATTACAGGCATGGGGAAGTAGGCAAAAACAATAAAACTGGGTATAATGGTTACAGATTACATTGTTTGGGTAACAGGATGTTAATCTGTGATGATGTGATAATGGACCACACTCCAAGGTTGACTCCCAGGTCCTGGGGGAGTACAGCTGCCATCCAGGTTATAATGTGCTTTCTCTACTCAGAACAACACAATCTGTTACAGGGCGTGATTCATATTTCTTATACCTCATAGTAGTCCCCAATATTCTGTTTTGGTCCCTGACAAACCTGCCGCTGGGTGCCTGGAGGTGGAGGGGGCCCAGGCCTTGGGGCTCTGTATTTGCATATTTTATTTTCCCACGCCTCCAGTTTTTTAAAACAGACTCACTCCTCTTCAAATTGCCTTGTGCAAGGTGAGCTAACCTCCACTTAAGTAGAGTGGATTTTTCTTGGTAATATCTTCATCTCCTCCTTGAGACGCAGCAGCCAAACACCCTAGCACCCTCATTGTAACCATCAAAAACACTTTAGGGCCAAAACTGGTTTGGCTCAGTGGTTATATTAAAACAACAACAAAAAAAACAACACTTTAGGAATAAAAACTAGAAACGCCTAATTTTATAGTCCTTTACAGTTTCCAACAAGTTTTTCAAGTATATATATAATATTTAATCCTCACAGCAACTGTAATAGGTTTTACCATCCCCCCCCCCCCCCATATTTTTCTTATTCCTAGATATTTCAGAGATGAGGAAAACCTGAAAGATGTGAATTAGGCCCAGAAAATTTTGTGCTGAGACTTGAAGAAGGGGAAGAAAAAAAAGTGGAATGTTTACCGTAGGACCATGGTCTGCAAAGTGCGGCTCGAGAGCCACGTGCGGCTCTTTGGCCCCTTGAGTGTGGCTCTTCCACAAAATACCATGGTCTGGGCCAGTCTATTTTGAAGAAGTGGCGTTAGAAGAAGTTTAAGTTTAAAAAATTTGGCTCTCCAAAGAAATTTTAGCCAAAACCGGTTTGGCTCAGAGGATAGAGCGTTGGCCTGCGGAATGAAGGGTCCCGGGTTCGATTCTGGTCAAGGGCATGTACCTCGGTTGCGGGCACATCCCCAGTGCGGGGTGTGCAGGAGGCAGTTGATCGATGATTCTCTCTCATCGATGTTTCTAACTCTCTACCCTTCCTCTCTGTAAAAAATCAATAATAAAAAAAGAAATTTCAATCATTGTTTGCTGATATTTGGCTCTGTTGACTAATGAGTTTGCCGACCACTGCCCTAGGAGAGCAAGGCTCAGGCACGAGCAGGAGCCTGAACTGGGTGTGTGTGTCTTAGAGCGTATTTACAAGGTTAAAAACGGGAGAAGAATCAGGGTAGGGACAAAACAGTGTTAAAGGACAAAAATTCAATCAAGTTTAAATCTGAAGATGGAATTAGCTTTTGGGAGCATTCCAGCTAGCAAGCTTTCCAGGCAAAACGGAAGGCTGCCAGGGGCTGAAGCTGGGCAGGATGAAAAAGTTATTAGCAAAAGAAAAGAAAGATCGGCCCAGGCAAGGTTACCCTTCCTTAGGCGGAAGGCAGAAGGTTTTATCATGCAGATTAACTGGACTTCCTTGGGAGGGATGGAATGGACCCAGGTGACACATTACCTCTTTGGTACCCACTAGAAAATTCCAGATTGACAGACCGACATGGCATTCTGGGAGAAGGTTGAACGGGCAGGTGTGAAATCTGGGTTTGGTGCTTTAGCCCAGGTGACTCCATTTTGGGCCAGTGGTTTTCTCTTTAATGGTAGTCAAGCAAATTCCACCTACCTGCCCTAGGCAGTGGTCGGCAAACTCATTAGTCAACAGAGCCAAATATCAACAGTACAACGATTGAAATTTCTTTGGAGAGCCAAATGTTTTAAACTTAAACTTCTTCTAACGCCCCTTCTTCAAAATAGACTCTCCCAGGCTGTGGTATTTTGTGAAAGAGCCACCATTTGGCTCGAGAGCCGCAGTTTGCCGACCACAGGCCTAGGGCATTTAATAGGACCGTCAATAAAAGACCACCAGGCAAGCCTTTACTTAGTGTTTCTCAAGGGACTGATGTGTCATCTCCCTCCATGGCAAGGCTAGCAGGGCTGACACACAAAATAGCCTTCCTTAGAATGTTCTCTTGTCTCCTTTCCCTTTTGTGCTTTTCTATTTTTCATATTACATTTTCAAATTTTATCATTTACCCTGCCCCCACCCTAGGTCTGGAGAATCAATTAACCAAGAAATGGCTGTTGGGCCTTTATAACACAGTGTTAGATGCTTGGAGCTGATGTGAGGGGGAAATACAAATATTAACTTATGTAGGAGCCCTCTTCTCTATTTTGGCTTTGGACAAGGTCAGTTTCTATGATTTCTGCAGCTTCCCACTGTTACCTGTAAAAGTGGGGGGTCCTCGTCCTCACCTCATTGGAATGGAATTCTTGCCATATCCTGAGAAAGAATTTTAGAAGACTTGCACAGGAGAACAAGTGATTTTTTATTTTTTTAAAATATTTTTATTGATTTCAGAGAGGAAGGGAGAGGGAGAGAGAGAGAGATAGAAACATCAATGATGAGAGAGAATCATTGATTGGCTGCCTCCTGAACACCCCCACCCTGGGGTTCCAGCCCACAACCCAGGCATATGCTCTGACCAGGAATTGAACAAGGACCTCCTGGTTCATAGGTCAATGCCCAACCACTGAGCCACACTGGCCAAGTGGGAATTAAACTTTTATAGATGAGGAATCCACAAGGAGACTGGATGACAGTTGAAAACCGCTAAGCTTATGACATGAGTTCTGTCCAGGTAGAATACATTGCTTGGGGAGCTGGTATTTGCTGACAAGATGGGACAGCTGCAGTTACATGCTATGAATATTGGGTCTGATTTCTGGATGCAAATTAATGCTAGCCCATAAAGGGTCTTGAGCCATGCCAAAAATGACCAAGGAGAATAATATGTGAAAAGATGGCTGGCTCTGGCACTAAATTAGAGCTCAGAGAATCTGTATAATTCAATTTATTCCTAATGGTAGCTGTCATTTTAGCTTGTCTTAGCCCTCACTCTGGTTCACAGCTGTATCTCAGAAGTGACTTAGGAAGGAAGCTTCTAGTAACTGTCTTCATCTCTCCATTTCTACTCTCCCTCCCCTCCTTCCCCCGTCCCCCCATCAGAAGTACCCTCTGCCTCTCCTCTCAGTTTTCTTCTATTTACCCTCCTGTGCCTCCTACACCCTCAATGAAAATATGCTCCAAGGAACTAATATGCTAAATGAATTCATGGTGAGGTTCCCATTGTCAATAAGACTTGTATATAAACCCTCTCAGGGGCTAGTCGCATTTTAAGAGAAATCTGGCTGAAACCGGTTTGGCTCTGTGGATAAAGCATCAGCCTGCGGACTCAAGGGTCCCAGGTTCGATTCCAGTCAAGGGCACATCCCCAATGGGGAGTGTGCAGGAGGCAGCTGATCAATGTTTCTAGATCTCTATCTCTTTCTCTTCCTCTCTGTAAAAAAGTCAATAAAATATATTTATAAAAAAATAAGAGAAGTCTGTATATCAAGCTAAAGCAAATGTCTAATTCTGAAATTCTAAGTGTTAGCTGTTCCACAGGAAAGAGGATTTTTAAAGGACCTCGTTCCAACTTAGAATATTTTTCTGTTTTCCAGGTACATGCTACTTTAGGTACAATTTCCAAATTACAAAAGGGCTTTAGGAAACCAAATTTCTTCTCTTAATATGAAAAACCCCTCGGGGGCTGATGGGAGTGTGACCTCATTGAATATTGACCTTTTACACCCTTCCGGGCAGACATGGAGGGAGGAAGCCAAGACCTTGACTATCATAAGAAGCAGGCCAGGGAGATTTGCACCTTGCTGCAGGAAAAGCAGGCTGATGAGCAGAAATAGAACAGATCTAATTCAGGATCTTGACTATCGTATATTAGAGGGTAATAAGCAGCCTCCAAACCTTTATATGGCCTTTTCCCCGGTTATGGGTAGAGAATCTTCCTTGAGATACAGTACACAGAGGGGAGCTGCGGGTGCTAACAGTGTGAATAACCTGTAAAAGTGGGGGATCCTCATCCTCACCTCATTGGAATGGAATTCTTGCCATATCCTGAGAAAGAATTTTAGAAGACTTGCACAGGAGAACAAGTGATTTTTTATTTTTTTTAAAAAAAGCATCTAACACTGTGTTATAGAAAGTGAAGAGTGGGAAATCCATTATCACCATGATTGAATTTAACCTCTCCCAGCCTGTTTTATTTTCTTCTACAATGTGGGAACCATAATATCTATGGAAGAGAGTTAGAACTCTTTTGATTGCAAATTATAGAAAGGTGTATTAAACTAGGTTAAGTTAAAAACAACAACAACAATGAGCTGAAACTCGTTGGCTCAGTGGTTTGGCTCAGTGGATAGAGCGTCGGCCTGTGAACTATCCAATAAAAGGACCCAAGTTCATTCCCGGTCAAGGGCATGTAGCTTGGTTGCAGGCACATCCCCAGTAGGAGGTGTGCAGGAGGCAGATGATCGATGTTTCTCTCTCATCAATATTTCTAACTCTCTATCCCTCTCCCTTCCTCTCTGTAAAAAATCAATAAAAATATATTTAAAAAAAAAAAAAGAATTTAGAGGCTTTCATTCCTGGATGTCTAAGGGGCACTGATTAGGAGCAAGGCTGCGTCCAGCTCTCACTTTTTTTTTTTTTTTTTTAAGCTCTGGTTGTTTTTACTTAGGTTCATCCTGAGACAGTTTGAATTTATATGTCAGTTAAGAAGACCTAAAAACAAAAAAACAAAAACAACTTATCTCGGGGCTTAACAATTCCAACAGACAATCTTATTCAAATATCACTCCCAGGGAAGATTAGATTACCTTGCTCAGGTCACTGTGTGGTGGGTTGACACCCCACCAAATGAGCCACACCAACCAGGGCAAGGACTTTTAAGAATTAGTCTCTTAGCAACCTTCAAACACACAAGACAATATTGACGCTAGTTACTATGTGGTACATTAGGACTGCCCCCTCCCCCCAACATCCCCCCAGAACTTAGAACTGGAAGTTTGTTCCTTTGACCACCTTCACCCATTTCTTCTACCTCTACCCACTGCTTCTGGCAACCACCAACCTGCTCTTTGCTTCTAGGAGTTTATTTTCATTTATTTATTTGTTTGTTTATTTTAAAATATATTTTTATTGACTTCAGAGAGGAAGGGAAAGGAAGAGAGACAGATAGAAACATCAATGATGAGAGAAAATAATTGATAAGCTGCCTCCTGCAGGCCCCACAATGGGGACTGAGACCGAAACGCAGGCATGTGCCCTGACCAGGAATTGAACCGTGACCTTCTGGTTCATAGGTCTATGTTCAACCACTGAGCCATGCTGGCCGGGCCATTTTCTTTTTTTCTTTTCTTTTTATTTATTTAATATATTTTATTTATTTATTTATTTATTTATTTATTTATTTATTTATATTTTTTTACAGAGAGGAAGAGAGAATTAGAAACATCGATGAGAGAGAATCATCAATCAGCTGCCTCTTGCACACCCCCTACTGGGGATGTGCCCGCAACCAAGGTACATGCCCTTGACTGGATTTCGGCCAAGCCTGCCTTTTTAATATCACATTCTACCAACCAGAGTAAATAACACACTCAAAAAAGAAAGACAACCAATATGTGAAAACATCTATAGAGAACATACACAGAGAAGAACATGGCATTACATTATTGCTGGACCTTACCGGCCATGGGGGACATTTTTACCGCATGGAGGTCATGAAGAGGAGACTGGGTTGGATAAGAGGAAACAGGGTGGGCCTCATGTTGGGTGGCATTTGAAGAGTGATTTGCATGTGTTAGAAGATACTCAGAGACTCGTTAGCTTGTCTGGCCTATTTCCCGAGCTCCCACAAGATCCGTGCTCTCTTAGATTTCAGTTCCTATTGCAGTTTTCCTTTTTGTAATTGTTTACGACTCGGTGAGCTCTTTAGAAGGAAGTACACAAAACAACAAAGCAAAACAATAAAAGGAGGAAGTACATAGTTCCTCCGTGCACCCAGCCCCTAGCACAGCCCTGACATTTAGAAAGCGCTTTTTATTTATTTTATTTTGTTTTATTGATTTTTTACAGAGAGGAAGAGAGAGGGATAGAGTTAGAAACATCTATCAGCTGCCTCTTGCACCGCCCCCTACTGGGGATGTGCCTGCAACCAAGGTAAATGCCCTTGACCGGAATCGAACCTGGGACCCTTCATTCTGCAGACCGAGGCTATATCCACTGAACCAAACCGGTTTCAGCTGGAAACCTCTTAACAAGTGTTTGTTGAAGGTCTGGTGGAGATATGTCTTAGGAAGACTGGGTGACACTGGAGACATCCTGTTGATTGGGGGATTTGGAGTCCACAAGGCGTGCTTTGTTTCCAGTGGGTGGGCTGTCGGATGGCTGAGTGTTTTCAGCCAGTGTTAAGGTTTTCTCCTCCCGCTTAGCCTGCACTCTGTACACACAAGGCAGCTGGCTCAGCAGAGAACTGACCGTGACAGTTCTCAGCTCCCTGCCAGCCAGTTAGGCTCACCCATCAATCTGTCCCAGTGTGTCCCCTCCCTGTGATCTGACGGTAATATAATCCCCTTCCTTGGGTTTCTCTGATCGCCCGCCTGCGCTCTCCTCACCTCTGTCTGCTGCTGTCTGAGCTGCTCAGACTTGGGCAGCCGTGAGGGCCTGCGGAGAAGTGAGTTCATCCATGGAGCATGTACGCAGGCAGCCAAGTCCTCCAGGTTTGCGTAAAATGACCCAATCTATCTGGTATTTACTGGGCAGTCACACAGGGACATGTCCATTCTGGGATGTCCCTTGGCGGGACAAATGCTGCCTCAGCCAGATTTGTCAAAGGTCCTTGAATGGGGTTTCTGGTGGGGAGTCATAGCTAATCAAAGGCCACTTTCCAAACAGCTCCCCTTCTCCCCCCCAATTCTACTGGCCAATGGTTTTGCCTTAATAATGAATTCCAATAGGAATTTTTATATTCCCAATTCCATTAAGATGTTTCCCAAATTGAAATCGCTCACCTGGCCCATAGCTGCAAAGTTAAAAGACTTCCCAATTGCGGCTTTGAGAGACAATGGACTATTTTGTTCCCAGGGGGGTAAAGCATTGGCACTGGCTGATGAGTTGTATTGCAATGTACAATGCCCTCTGATTGTGTATTATATATTAGCACTCGGGACTTGAAAGAGACAATTGTGCAATGTTTGCCTATTAATCGAGAAGAATCATCTCAGCTGCGCAGCGTTGCATACCAGCCCAGCTTGTCATTCTCCTATCCAACAGCTTTTAATTGTTGCGTTGCCCTTTCATGGCAACCTTTCTCAGAGTGCGGAGAACAAAAAACGGGGACCTACCTAAATATCAGCTCCTTCCCACCCTCAGAGAACAGAATCCATTTGGATGGAAAAGATGAGATTTCTAATTTCCCAGAGAGTGGTCATGCCTTAGAAATGTCCATTATCCATTCAATCTAAATGCTAAGGTCACGGATTGCTTCTTCCTAATAAAGTTAGGAACTATATCGGAGGAAAAAAAGGGCTTGCATGATTACATAGTAAGCTGGAGACCAAAATAGAAGAAATGCCTTAAAAATCATTGGCAGTCCTGGCTGGCATGGCTCAATGTTGAGCATCGACCCATAAATCAGGATGTCACGGTTAGATTCCCCGTCAGGGCACAAGCTTGGGTTTTAGGTCTTGATCCCTAGTGTGGGGCATGCAGGAGGTAGCAAATCAATGATTCTCTCTCATCATTGATGTTTCTCTCTCTCTCTCTCTCTCTCTCTCTCTCTCTCTCTCTCTCTCTCTTTTCTCTCTCTCTCTCTCCCTCTCTGAAATCAATGAAAAAATATTTTAAAATAAATCATTGTCAGGACCCCTTGGATGCAAGTAGCAGAAAATGTAACTCAAAATATCTTAAGTAAAAATGTTTATTGTCTCACCTGACTGAAAAGTCCCAAGATGGAGTGGCTTCAGCATGTCTAGATTCCAGGGCTCAAAAATATCTTCAGGACTTGGCCCCGTGCTCTCCACAGACGAGCTCTTCTCTCCTCTGCTGCTGCGTTCTCAGCTGGTCCTCCCTCCTCTGGCAAGATGGCAGCTGGCAACTCATCCCCAGGCTCACAGCTCTAGTGAAAGTCCCAAAACAATGTCATTGGACCAACTTGGGTCATGGTCCTCATTCGGAACTAGTATGATGAGCAGGGGGAATGCAGCCTGCTGATTGGCCAGGCCATCATCATGTCACCCCTAGAGGTGAAAGGCAAGGTCAAATCTATCAACCTGAACCATGTCAACTAACAATAGAAAGTGGTAGTGATTCTCTAAGGAAAAAAAGAACAACAACAACAAAAAAACAGACACTGTTACCAGAAAAATGAGACTGGATGCTGAACAAATAAACAAACAAGAATGAATGCTTTGCCCTGGTTGGTTTGGCTCAGTTGATAGAGCATTGGCCTGTAAACTGAAGAGTCCAAGGTTGGATTCTGATCAAGGGCATGTACCTTGATTGCAGGCTCAATCCCTAACCAGGTTGGGTGCATGCAGGAGGCAACCAATTGTTGGGTCTCTCTCACATTGATGTTTCACTCTTCTCTAAAAATCAATGGAAAATATATCCTCAGGTGAGGATTAACAACAACAACAAAAAGGATGAATACTGAATGTCTTTGTAGGTTGGTTACTTAAGCCTCATGTTTTCTTCCAGAACCTGTCTATTTAATAAAGATGACCACTGACTGAGTGCCAGGCACATGTGAAGTGTTTTACATGTAATCTCTCATGGCTACCCTATCAGGGAGGTATGATAACCCCCTTTCTAAGCAAGAAAATGGAGGGACAGGGAGATTAAATGACGGGCTCTCAGCCACACAACTATTAAAGAGTGAGTCATTATTCAGTCCTGGCCTAGCTCCAAAGCCCATGCTTATTCTTCTTTTGTGTGTTTCCCAAACTTGTCTATTTACAGACTTTCTGGAGTGTCTATGAAAAATACCCTTTCTCAGGCACCCCCGGAGACTGTGATTCAGTAAGTCTGGGCTAATGTCTGGGAGTATCTTTTGTTAACAAGTGTACTCCTTGACTCTTGTGATGAAACTAATTGGGAAATGCACAACATCATCCTGCCTCCCACAGGTTGAAAAACCTGTAAATGGCCACTGCCCAATGCAGCCCCCTCCTCTCATCCTCCCCCTTTCTCCACAGGTGGTCTGAGGGAATTGCTCTAGCTGCTGGCCATGCTCAGCTCTTTCTCTAGTGCTCTCAAAAAATAGGGTACATAATAGGTTCCGGTGGTGTATAAGGAGGCAATATTTTTCCTTTTTTTTTTTTTTTCCAATATCTAAATATCTATTTACTTTTTATCTAAAAAAAAAAAAAAGAAATCTAACTTTACTAAAATTTGACATACAAATTGACACTCGTATTCTCTCTGAACCATGCATGAACCCCGGGCCATCTATGGTACCTTAGGTGAGTGTCCCGTGATACAGAGGGACAATAGCACTCCATCTTTTGCTAGGTTTCAGGCCATTGAGTCCTTATCTGTACCCAAGTGGAATGACAGATTATATTCTCCTGTCCCCTGACCCCCAGAGTCACTGGGCTCAGATGGTTTTCAGACACAACTTTTACAAAATCAACAAACATGCAATCCTTATATTATACGTCTTACAGATGATAGAAAAGTGGGGAAACTACCCAGAATCTTTTACGAAGTAGGCATGGTGTTGATACCAAAGTGGGCAAGAACAAAACAAGAAAAGAGATGCTATCTATTAATCTTGCTTTAGAATATAGGCACAAGATTATATAAAAGTTCCATCCACCAAGCCAAACCGGCAGGGCACAGCTGACCTTCTTAAATGAAGCTATGATGATTACACAAAGGGAAATGCTCTCTTTCTCATGGCCCATAACTGGCCCATGGGAAATAACTATACTTCACTCAGGTAAATTCTGGGAATGGGAAATCCCTTTCCTTGCTCTGCATGAGCAGCTACCAGCTGTCTCTTGTTGCTTGGATTTCTCAGACATTAGACATCTACACTATCCTTCAAACTCCAAAGGGCTCTATAGAACAAGGGGCCAAGAACCCAGATTCCATTTTTAAAAATGGTGGGACTTGTCCTATGAGATATGAAGATTTATTTTTAAATGTCTTAGAAATCAGGACAGCGAAAGCACCTCACCCCCATGAATCAAACAAAAATTAAAAGTTTGAGGGAGGATGCAGGAAGGAACTGGGAACCTCTTGGCATTGCTGGTGGAGGTGTCAATGTGCATGGCCATTTTGGAGAGCAACGTGGCGACATCTCATAAGCTGGGTCTCCTTGGGAGATGGTTCCCTGGAGGGGTCAGAGCCCACGCGTGGACATTCTCAGGGCAAGCTTCATCTTCTCACTGTTGGCAAACTGCCATGGGAACATTCCAGTCCCCAGGCTCCCCCGAAGACGCAGGCACCAATGCCAAAGAGCAGAGCACCAGCTTCCGGGGACAGAGGACCCTGTGTGGCCGTGGCCCAGGGCCCCGAGAAGTGTGAAGGCCACGAAGAGGCCCATTCTGATCGAGCAGGAAGCGTGAAGCCTGCTCCTGGGAAATCTCTGGCAAATGTTCTCACAGTTGGGTTGGTGAGGACAGCAGTTCCTGATAAAAGCTCAGAAAGAAGATAGAGGCTGTTAACACCCTCGGGCTGAGGCCTGCGTGTCTTTTGACAGTTCTATGTTGTAGCAAAAGGTGTGCAGGAAATCAAAAAGATTTACAAGCAGCTGGACGTGAGAGCAGCAGCCTGGAGCCAGGAAGTAGCTCTGGCTCCGGCTTTTTTTTTTTTTTTTTTTTAATAGAGAGGAAGAGAGAGTTAGAAACATCGATGAGAGAGAAACATCAATCAGCTGCCTTCTGCACACGCCCTACTGGGGATGTGCCCACAACCAAGGTAAATGCCCTTGACCAGAATAGAACCTGGGACCCTTGAGTGCACAGGTCGATGCTCTATATCCACTGAGCCAAACCAGTTAGGGTCGGCTCTGTCTTTTTAAGAGATAAAAGGCTAAACGGTTTTGTGCCTGTTTCCCTAACTGTGAAATGGGTTTGCTTCTGGGTTAGGATGCTAGGTGTGCACCTGTCCCTAAAATACCGAAACTACACTCTGTGTTGGCCAGATGTCCCCAAGCCACATGGGCCTGGAGTGAGAACCCTGACCAAACTTGTCATTCCAGGCCCAGTTCTCACCAGCAGCAATAGCACGAGCTCCCACCATGGCCCAATGCCCCGAACACCGTGCCTTCTCCTGGCGGCACCGATCCTATGGGCACCCTACTTTGGCCTGAGGGGCTGAGCGGCCCACAAACACTGTGTGACCTGCTAGTGCTTGCTCCAACACTTGCCTCACTAAGTTTATATTCCCTTCTCCTCGTTGGCTCTGAATCAGGACTTCACCTGTCCTTTCGTTCTTTTCTTTTTCTCTTACATGGATGCCAGGGTCTTTGGAAGCTTGTTTAGACCAAATCAATGGCCTTTTATGCTTCTTCCACAAAAATTATTGTTCACTTTTTGGATAATAAGAATTCTATGTCATGGGGCCGGGGGGTGGGGGGCATCAGGATTTTAGAGATGCTTAGGTGGGACATGGCCAACAAAAGGTTGAGAACCACTGTTCTAGACTATTCCTAATTTAGCAATTGTATCAAATATGTGTGCGTCGCTGAAACCAGTTTGGCTCAGTGGATAGAGAGCGTCAGTCTGTGGACTGAAGGGTCCCAGGTTCGATTCCGGGCAAGGGCATGTACATTGGTTGTGGGCACATCCCTGGTAGGCAGCTGGTCGATGTTTCTCTCTCATCAATGTTTCTAGCTCTCTGTCCCTCTCCCTTCCTCTCTGTAAAAAATCAATAAAATATATTTGAAAAAAAAAATGTGTGCATCTGCTCTCTTTAAGAGTTCATTGAATATCTCTGATGTTTAAGGTGATGTGGCGGGGGGGAGGAATGGTATCTTGTCTGCAGGAGTTCATACATGAGCAGGGGAAGAGCTGTGAATGTAAATAATTATGAGATAAAATGAAATCTGTGAGAAGTGTCATGAGATTAGCATAAATTCAAAACAGGAAATTATTCATCTCCAGTAATCTGGGAAAACATTAGGAAAGAGGTAGCCAATAAAATAAAATATGTGTCAGTCAGTAAATGCTCAAGGGTGGAGAAGCAGAGAGGGATGGAGGGCTGGTGGTTTGGAACTCAAGGTCAATGCAGAAGTGGCTTTTGTCAGGGTGAGCTGCCTACAGTTGTACATTGAGGGCCTTTCAAATTCAGTTCAGCTAGTTCCCACACAGCCAAGCACGCTGACTTCTGCAGTCTGCTCTCCAGTGGGCTGATACATGCTTCGTCTCTGGGAAAGGACTGTTGGAGCACACGCCCGATGAACCAGGGAATGAAGTTGGTGTGAACTACATGGTTCCCCAGTGGCAGGATTTTGACAAGATTGTTCTTTCTTTTTTTCCTTTTTAAAATATATTTTATTGATTTTTTTACAGAGAGGAAGGTAGAGGGATAGAGAGCTAGAAACATCGATGAGATAGAAACATCCACCAGCTGCCTCCTGCACACCCCCTACCGGGGATGTGCCCGCAACCAATGTACATGCCCTTGACTGGAATCGTACCTGGGACCTTTCAGTCTGCAGACCGACGCTCTATCCACTGAGCCAAACCGGTTTTGGCTGCCCTCCCATCTTTCAAAATGGGTATGGATTGGTCACAATTCCTATCTACTGCTCTCAGCAGGACCAGCTTTCCACACTCAGAATGGATTTCTCTTTGGGGTCCGGGAGGCCGCTGTGCGGCTTGCCTCCTGGGCTCTGTTTGTGGTTGGAGGTTAAACTCTCTCTTGCCTGCTGTTTCCAGGAATGCGTGGGGTGTCTCCGCGTGCCGCTTGCAGGGTTTTGGTTTACCTCCCTTGAATGGAATGGCAGTCCTCCGGCAGGCCTGTGCGCATGTATAAATAGAGGGACACATACGCTGCACTTAATATCCAGAACATAAACCAGCCACCACGGCGTGCTACACCATCATGCTTTGATGAAAGGCTGCTGTCAGCACCACAGACCATACTGTGGGGCCCGGCAAACCACCTAATCACACTGCTCTATCCCAGGCATGGAGGGGGCAGGTTTCTCCGCCAGGGACGAACACTCTTTTTCCAGCCACGGGCAGCTCTGAGGTTTTTGGGCTTTTCCTGCTTCAGCTGCCCATTGATCAGGGAGGACAGGGTGAACACGGGAGATTGAGATGTACATCTTTTGTACCGCATAAGATTTAGATTCATTTGCCTGTGAATCCCTTGGACTATGGCAGTGGTCGGCAAACTCATTAGTCGACAGAGCCAAATATCAACAGGACAACGATTGAAATTTCTTTGGAGAGCTGAAAACCGACTTCTGCGCATGGGCCAAGAAGTTTTAATCACACTGTACGTGTGCGCCCACATGTGGTATTTTGTGGAAGAGCCACACTCAAGGGGCCAAAGAGCCGCTTGTGGCTTGCGAGCCACAATTTGCTGACCACTGGATTATGGACATAATGTCAAAAGGGCCTGTTGAAACTGCAGCATTTCCATATCTCCTGCCCAGCTTTCTACAATGAATCATATTATTAATACTTATGATATGGTATATAGGGTCCTATATACTGATTAGAATGGACAGATTTTGGGTTGGTATTCTGGGTTCTAGAGTCCAGAGAATGGAAACCCCATGAGGGGAGGGCTCATGTGCCATCTTCTTTGTAACTTCTACAGTGTTAGGTACCATGTACTACCGTGTTTCCCAAAAAATAAGACATCCTCCGAAAATAAGACCTAGCGCATGGAAAGATAAGACATACCCTGAAAATAAGACCTAGAGCAACTTTGGGAGAAAAAATTAATATAAGCACTGTCTTATTTTCAGGGAAACAGGGTATATTAAGAGGAGCCAGAGGTGATTATTAAAAAAAAAAATATATATATATATATATATATGATATATATATATATATATTTCAGAGAGGAAGGGAGAGGGAGAGAGAAATAGCAACCTCAATGATGAGAGAGAATCATTGATTGACTGCCCCCTGCACGCTCCCTACTGGGGATCAAGCCTGTTACCCAGGTGTATGCCTGACTGGGAATCGAACTGTGACCTCCAGGTTTATAGGTCAATATTCAACCACTGAGCCCCACCAGCTGGACAATTTTTTTTCTGTCTGGAGAGCTTGAGAAACTTCATGGAGGATGAGCTCACTCTTGAAGGATGGGTAGAGCCCTTGGACATGGAGAAGGAAGAGACAGCAGCTGGAAGAACATGAAGGGGAAACCGTCTAACAGCTCAAGGGAGAATGAGGTGTGTGCGCATGTGTGAGGTCAGATGGTGGTGGGAGTAAGGATTGTGGCAGGAGAAGCAAAGAATATCTTCTTAAAGGCTCTAGGATTTATATGGACAATGGGAGCCACTGAGGAAGTTTGAGGACTGAAGATCTTTCGATTTTGCAGAGATGGCTCCTTTGCATGTGCAATTATTGGACAGCCTGAGCTACTTCATTCATTCATTCATTCATTCATTCATTTTCAGGGGATCCTCTTGTCTATTTTTTCAGGGGCGTCGTCTGAAGGAAAAGGACCTTATTGTGCTTTTCCCCCCCACCCTTTGTCCAGGTTTGATATCCGATTTGCCATTTCCTCTCTCCTTCCCTTCATGCCTTTGACAAGGGGAGAGTTATGCCATTGGTTCTGGCTGTTGACACCCGGGTCAGGTATTGGGTTCATATTACCTCATGACTTATTTTCGGTGAATTAGGTGGGCCAGAGAGTAAGCTGTGATTACCATCTATGGGCCGACAGCTCAAAAGTATGGGAATAAAAGAGCTGGCGAGAGGATCCAGCAGACAAAGAGGTGGCACCTGCATCAAAGCACGGAACGCCGTGCCATGGCCTGAGAGAGGCCCCAAAATAGAAGGCGCTTCTCTGGGGATTCACACCACAGGCCTTTGCAGGCAGCCTACCCTTATCACCGTTAATTTCAGAGTTTGGAACTGGGCGCCACACCCTGGTGTTAAGCTGTTAACCTCCAGCATCAAGGCCACAGCTGCTGGGAAGAATTCCTCTTTGAAGCTTTGGCCTCCTCCGAGCTCTTCATCTGGACAAAGAGTAAATGTTCCTAAATCAGTCCCATGATTCTGGGTTTCTATATATACTTGGGCACTGCCACCCCTTTACCCAGGACACACACAGGGCAGAGCCTTTCTGCGGTGCTCATGGCACCCGAGTAGCCGTGTGTGTGTGTGTGTGTGTGTGTGAATATCAGTGAGTGTGTGCATATGTGTGTGAATATGTGTGTCTGTATGTGCATGTCAGTGTGTACATGTGTGTGACTGTATGAGTGTGTATGTGTAGGAGTGTGTGTGTGACTGTGTATGTTTGAGTGTGTGTGAGTATGTGAGAGTGTGTGTGTGTGTGTGTGCATAGCCTTTTCTTTTTAATATATCTTATTGATTTTTTTTTTTACAGAGAGGGGAAGTGAGAGGGATAGTCAGAAATATCGATGAGAGAGAAACATTGATCAGCTGCCTCCTGCACACCCCCTACTGGGGATGTGCCCACAACCAAGTTACATGCCCTTGACTAGAATCTAACCTGGGACCCTTCAGTCCACAGGCCGACGCTCTAGCCACTGAGCCAAACCGGTTAAGGCATGCATAGCCTTTTCAATGCATACGACAAGAATCCCCTTCCAGATATTTTTTTTTCTGCTGTTATTCAAAAGAGTAAAACATGACAAAATGCGGACGCTTTGAGGAAACGGGCATTTCTAGAGCACTTCGAGTCTGCTCTGGGATGAGACAGGGTTCAGTTTTCAGGTCCTGGAGTTCTTTAGACCTCACCCAGGTCTCCTTGCTGTGAGCCTTGAAGTTACACCCGAGCCATCAGCAGAGGGCTCCCTCAGCCGCAGGAGCTGGGCTTGGCTCCTGGAAGGCCCAGTCTTGCAAACCAGAGAAGAAATGCCTATCTGACGGTAAGTTTAACACCGGGTGCCCCAACGTGCTTCAGCAGAGAGAGAAGCCCTAACCTCGCCTGAAAGCAGACCGCTTCAGCAAGAAGGCATTCGCCAGGGTTTACATTAAATGACACTGTTTAGATTCCTGGATCGAGGTCAGCATAATGTTTATGCTCAGAGCAACACACAGCCACGTTAGTCTTCAGACAACCGAAAGCGCAGAGCATGCTCCCTGACCGACGGTTTAATCGTTTCTGAACTGGCGGCCGGACAGTTCCTAAGTGTTCAATCACAGCCCCATCAATCACCCTCAGTCCCAGGTCTGGACCAAAGCATTGCAGATGCCAAAGCCCCACCACGTGGCATTTGCCCAGATGCACGCCAGCTAAGCACAGGGGGCCTGATGGATACAGCACGCTATCAAGGTAGTTGAGGCCATTCATTATCTTTTAGAGCGATGGGAGCTGGCCAGCTGCTCCCACTTCAAGCTGAGAAGGCTGCATTGGGGAAGGCGGGGTTGGGAGAAGGCAAGCGGGCCCTGCCCGAACAACCTCTATCGGAAGTCAGTATCTCTGTTCTGATTTTCCACTCGGGAGGCGCAGCGGTATAGGATCCAATGGCAGGTCTGAGTTAGAATCGGGCTGTTGTCTTACTTGGAATGTGCTAGACAGCCTCCGTCCAGGTTTTTGGTGTCTAGGAGTTTCTCCTTAGCTCTAGGCGAATCATCACATTCCTTTATTATAACCTCATTGGAGACATGTTACAGCGAATTATGTCATTGCTTGTTTGCTATCAGGTATGCTGCTCGGGAGGAAATCACAGGAGGATGGCCCCCAAATTCCTTGACTAAGTTTGGTCTTTTATTTGGGGGTGATGGGGACATACCTTGTCAGAGGATGAGGCCTTCTGAACTTCTCAAATTACAGGGGAAAGGAAGCATCATACTGACACTGGAAAAGTCACCTTCGCACTGCCTGTCACTACCAGGGCCAATAAGTAGAGAGAACGATTTAATCATGATAGGTACTTTATTCAGATGGGTGGTGACCCCAGATGATGGCCGGTTATACACCCTAAAATGACTGTCTTACACCCAGCCCATGCTGCTCAGTGGTTGAGCATCAACCTATGAACCAGGAGGTCACAGTTCAATTCCCCGTTGTGGGCTAGATCCCCAGTAGAGGGGTTTGCAGGAGGCAGCTGGTCAACGATTCTCTTTCATCATTGATGTTTATCTCTCTCTCTCTCTCTCTCTCTCTCTCTCTCTCTCTCTGTCTCCCCCTTTCTCTCTGAAATCCATAAAAATATGTTAAAAAAAAAAAGAACCATCTTACATCTCATCTTAAGCCAACCCTTTTCATAAGGAGAGGAAAGGTATAGATAGGTAAAGGGTTTGAATTCAGGAGGAAGCAGGCCAGTGGTTTGAAATTCAGGGAAAAAGGTTAAGCAGCTAAAAGCTGCTGTTAGTGATTTTCTGAGCATCCCTTTACCGGCTGAGGCTGACGGGGTTATCTGGGCCCTGGGCGGTGGACATCTCTCCCTGGAGCACAGTGGCTCAGGAACCCTCTTGGTCCCTCTCTGTTGCTTGCAGCCCTCCTGGGGCACGAAGGTCAAATTGCTTTTGGGTCGCCTGAAGCAGCCACACCTCCCAGTTCCTGGAACAATAGCTTTCTTTGTGCATCGATTACCAAGCCCATTAACGATATAGCTAAAGCTAAACAATTAAAAAATCTTTATTGCCCTACCTGGTTTGGATCAGTGGATAGAGCAGCGGCCTGCAGACTCAAGGGTGCCAGGTTCAATTCTGGTCAAGGGCACATGCCTGGGTTGTGGGCTCTGTCCAACATGCAGGACGATTGATGTTTTTATCTCTTTTTTCCTCTCCCTTCTTCTCTGAAATCAATAAAAATATATTTTAAAAAATCTTTGTTGTTGAAAGTTTTACATATGTCCCCTTTAATCCCCCAGGGACCCCTTCTAGCTCATCCCTGTCCCCCACCCCAGGCCTTCACCACCCTATTGTCTGTGTCCATGGGTTATGCATGTATGCATACAAGTTCTTTGGTTGACCTCTCCCCATTCCCCTAACCCACACCTTCCCTCTGGGATCCAACAGTCTGTTCCATGTTTCTGTGTCTCTGGATCTATATTTTGCTCATCCGTGTTTTTTGTTGTTGTTGTTGTTCATTACATTCTGCATATGAGTAAGATCATGAGATACTTTTCTTTCTCTGACTGGCTTATTTCGCTTAGCATACTACTCTCTAGGCCCCTCAAAACGTCTCAAGTTCCCCATCCGTCCTGTGAATAATATTGATCTCCAATATAGATCGATATGCCCCCTATAAAGAGGTATTGAACATGGCCACCAGGGCAAGCAGACACCTGGCCAGCTACAGCATGGAGCAGTGGTCGCCAACTGGTGGTCCGCGGATCAGTCCGAAAGGTTGGCGACCACTAGCTCAGAGTGCTCTCTGGGCTGGAGGGACAGTGGGTCTGTGGGTCATGGTTACGAACCAGCACGCTCCGGAGGCGTTTCCACGAAGACGCGTGTGTCCTCTTTGCGGTAGAAAGGCCACCGCATGTGAGAAGGAGCCGTGGGGAAGCCACTCCAGGCTACCGAGGTGGGAAACTCAAGCGGTTTTTGTTTGTACTGGCTGCTCCTTCTCTCCCTCGCGCTCAGATGTTTCTCATCAGCCGCGTTCAGATTGATTCCACTTGCAAAACCCTCCTGGCAGTCCTGCGGGTGCATGAGGCTTGGTGGCAAAAGCTCTGGCATTTTCTGATCCTGCCCAGGCCCTGTTCTTCTTGTGTAGTTTTCTCGGTGCTTTGGCTCCTTCAGCAGAAGCTGGCTGAGCGGAGGCTGCTGTTGAACAAAACCAAATGGAAAACAGAAACACTGGAACACTGAGTGGAGAGCTGTTGGGAAGGTGGGGGAGGGGAGTGGCCCGGAGGACGGTGGGGGTCAGGGAAGGGCGGGGCTTGCTCAGAGGCCGCCTGAATCACGCTCTGGTGAGCGTTTGTCACGGTCACATCTTGTCAGCATCCTCACTCATCGCGCCAGAGCAGAGGTTACGTGCCCTCTCCTCTTTGATCTCACTAACGGATGCAAGAGAAACTATTGGGATCCCTCCAGGGCTGTCCTCTCCGTTTGCTGTCCCCTCATGAAAGACGGTGACCCATGACTCCCTGACATCACTTGTTTTGCTCACATACTCCTTCAGCTTCGCCTTGAAGCTTCTCATCGGCTTCCTGCTTGGCAATCAGCTCCAGTCCCCACGGTTTCCCACGTGACCACCACCTATTCCTTCCTCACTGGATACTAAGACTCTTCCTGTCTCATTAGGGAGCATCTTCTCATCCCATTTGCACCCATGCCCAGCAGCGGGGGGGCATCCTGCTGGAGGGACTTCTAATCCCTCTCCTCCCACTGTGAAGGGGTGCTGCTGACCGTGGCCTTGGCTGTCTTTCCCAGGGGCTGGCGGCGTGCTTTGTTGCTCTCGTCCTTCCTGTTACCATCTGGATTTGATTCCTCTATGTGTGGTCGTGGGGTCTGAACTTAGGGTGGAGACCTGAGTATTAGGAAGCAGAGAGCCCCTTGACTTTTGGTCCAAGACGATTATCCAGTCCACTAAAACTGATATAGCCCCTAGCTGGTTTGGCTCAGTGGATAGAGTATGGGCCTGAGGACCAAAGGGTCCCAGATTCAATTCCAGTTAAGGGCATGTACCTTGGTTGCAGGCTCCTTCCGGGCCCGGGCCTTGGTTAGGGCTTATGCAGGAGGTAACCAATCGATGTGTTTTTCTCACATTGATGTCTCTCTGTCTTTCCCTAAAAATCAATGGGAAAATGTCCTCTGGTGGGGATTAACACTGCCCTCCTCTCCCCTCCCCCCAAAAAAACCCACCACACCCACACACCCCCACACACACACACACACACACACACGCATACACATACACAAGAGTGCAAAGCAGTATCATAGTCACAGTTCAACATTCAAAGGCACAAAAGGGCATAGCGTGGAAAGTCGCCCTGCACACCTGTGTCCCAGCTGCTCCGTCCCCTCTTAGGGGCAGTCAGGGCCTACCATGTTTCGTGTATTCTTCTGGACAGGTTTTACCTGCATCAGCAAATAAATACATACTAGATATTTTGTTCACCATCTTGCTGTTTCCCCCCCCCCCCCCGCCCCCACCTTTTTAAATGGCTGCATGATTTCTTTAACTAGTTCCATATGGATGAGAATTTGGTAGTGTCCAATCTTTTGCCGTTATAAAGAAATAAAGTTGATATTTGATCCTCAGACCTTGTGTTCATTTCCCAAAGACTCGGCACTCAGAGGGGAGAACTGTGTGGTCCACACTCCACATGCCGGTCAGGACTGGCATTGGACTTGAAGTCCCAGGTCTGTGAGTCAGACACATCCAGGTCTGCTCTTTCGTTCCTCCCAATTATCTCAACTTGCCACCAGGCAGATAATTCATGCTATGAATCCTGGTGTTCACAAAATTAGGTAATTTAAAAAAAAAAGTATTTTTATTATTAATTTTTATAGAGAGGAAGGGAGAGCGATAGAGACTTAGAAACATCAGTCAGCTGCCTCCTGGACCCCCCCCTCACCCCCCCCCCCTCACTGGGGATGTGCCTGCAACCGAGGTATATGCCCTTGACCAGATTGAACCTGGGACCCTTCAGTCCACAGGCCGATGCTCTATCCACTGAGCCACACCGGTCAAAGCAAAATTAGGTAATTTCATGCTTTTCTTTTTCCTTTTCTATCTATGTCCTCCTCCAGCTTAGGGACTTGTTGCAACCGAAATACTTTCCCAGCAAGTGATGCTCCCAATCTCCTAGGACGTCAGGTCCTGAATTCCCGGAATTTCTGCAACATGTTGAAATTTGCAAAGCACTTTCAAATAACATACTTTCATTTAATCCTCACACAAATTTTCTGGACATTTTTTTTAGACGAAGAAACTGGAGCTCAGAGGGGCAACGTGGCTTGCTCAAGGTCACCTGCTTGATAAATGACACAGACACAACTTGAAGCCAGATCATTGAGCTCAGTCTGCTGCTTTTCTAACACACGTGCCCTTTCTTTACCCCGGATGTGCTGGGAAAGCCAGCTTTCCATTTGGAAGATGGTGGGAGGCTGAAGTTCAGCAAATTCTTCATGGTCATCAGCAGACAGATTGAGGCAATTCAGGTGAGAGGGGTCTTTGACCCGTGTAGCCACATTGATTCCCTGGGATGGTGTGTAACATGACGAGGGCAATGCTCATAGCTCATGCGTGGCTTCCTGGCATTCTCCCACGTGGTCCATGGCCATGTAGACCCCCCACACATAATGGACAAATGTACTGCAACCACCCTGATGCTAAATTGAACCCCACTCCAACATGTAGAGGAAACTCTGATTTTAGCTCTACTGAAATGCCAGCTACAATTCTCCTATGACTGAATGAAGGGAAGTGGGACTTTGGACACACAGGGGTGTCAATCCATGGAAATAAAGCTTTTTTTACTATATCACACCCTCCCGTGAGAGTCTCAGAAGATAACTTTTCTGTAGGGAGTAGGAGAAAGTATGATGGAGAAGTGCCAAGGTTGAAAGTCTTTGATCTTAGAACACACGTGTAATGTGGGAGTCAGGGGATGGGCTTGCAAGCTGGGGAACAGGAAGAGCAGAGAACTATACATTAAAAATATTTTATTGATTTTATAGAAAGGAAGGGGAGGGAGAGAGAGATAGAAACAACGATGAAAGAGAATCATTGATTGACTGCCTCCTGCACGCCCCACAATGGGGATTGAACCTACAACCTGGGCACGTGCCCTGACTGGGAATTGAACCGAGACCTCCTGGTTCATAGGTCGACACTTAACCACTGAACTACGCCGGCCGGGCAGAACATATATCGAGTGTCTGCTTTATGCCATACTCACCTGTAATCACAGACCTTGGGAAGGGTATATTCAGAGTCATGACAAGGCCATGCTAGTTCACTCAAGATGTGGTGGTAGTGGAGGTGGTGCTGGCGGGGTAGGACTACCTCTGCTCTGCCTAGCGGGTGGGGCCCAGGGGGGCAAGGGCTGTGTGACTGGTGACACTGAATGTTAGTCACTGTCTTGTCTCAACCTTCTCCCTCCAAAAAGGGACTCAGCTCAAGTTCATGTGTGTGGCTTTCCACCCGCAGATGTGTTTTCTCTCCAGCAGCCCCTCAGCTCCCAAAGCACAGGTTTCTGGCTGTTATGCTGCATCCATTTACGAGGAATCCTCAGGTGTCCTACCCCTCGCAGCTGTGAGAGAGCTGTGAGCAAGATCCAGGGCCACTCCTGGGAGAGAGGGCTGCCCCCCAGGTGGCAGGGATAGGACAAGAGCACTGAGGACACTCCTCAAGGAAAAAAGGGGAGCTTTCCTGGGTGTGTGTGTGTGTGTGTGTGTGTGTGTGTGTGTGGAACTGCCCAAATACAGCTTTGCACTCCCCAGGGATACAACAAAGGGAAATTAGATGCATGCCCAGTAAAGCTGAGATGCCCAAAGGACACCTATAATGTCTGGCCTTCCTTTTGCTCCTTTTCTAATATTAATAACTAGCTAATCACCATGGTATCAGGTTTACATGAGGTCACAAGGATGGGGCCCCTCATGATGAGTTAGTGTCCATTTCGGTAGGGACTCCAGAGAGTGTGTGCTCTCTTTCTCTCTCTCCCTACACTCACCAAGGAAGGCCATGTGAGGATACAGTGAAAAGGTGGCTGTCTGCAAGCCAGGAAGACGGCCCTCACCAGGAAGTCTCACACTTCCAGCTTCCAGAACAGTGAGAAACTGTTGTGTAAGCCACCTAACACATGGTATGTTGCATGGCAGCCTGAGCTGATGAAGGCCACATTCACACACACACACACACACACACACACACACACACACGGCCAGCACTTGCTTGGCTCCAGATAGCCAACTGTGAACGAAGAGTCCTCGTCCTCATGCGCTTGGAGCCCAATGGAGAGGAGAGGGAGTCACGAAGTGAGCAATCCACATCAGTTATACGCAGTTACTAATTTTGAAAGTCGGTAAGGGGGCCTCACTTAGACTGGGGAAGATGGGCAGAACTCACTGAGCGCATATCAAGCAGAGACCCCAAAGACGAGTCAAGGGGAGCCAAGCAGGAGCAGAGGACAGTGCCCCAGCCTTCGGAAGGGCATATGGGAAGCCCTGTGATGAGAAAAAGCTTGGTGAGAACTGACCAGACCCCAGTGTCACCAGAGGGGGAGAGTGACGTCAAGAAGACTGGGAGCCGTTGGAGGGACGGTTCACTCAGGAACTCGTAGTTCTTGTTAAGAGTTTGAGGTTTATAGTCTCAGTGCATTAGGGAGCTATTAAAGGGTTTAAGTTGAGAGAAGAAATGACCCCATTTTCCTGTTTAAAAAGATAACTCCGAATAACGTGAGAATCAGATTGGAGGGATGTCAAATGCAATGGGAGAGGCCTGTTCTGAGGGCTGACGTAGTCGTGCTGGCATGAGGTATCCTGAACAGCAGTAGGAACAGAGAGATGTGGGTGCGTATGAGGATGGGATGGGTTGTGGAGAAGGAGGCGGCAGGAGGTAGGTCATAGGTGCAGCAGCTGGAGGGAGAGGGTAATCGTGAGGACGCTGAGCCTGCTGGGATGTTGGGAACAGATGGGCCTGTGGTCCAGGAGACAGATCCAGCCTGTGCAGAGAGGAGTAAACACAGCAGGCCCGCACTGCTGTCCTTAGAAAGTCCTGCCTGCACTTGGCCCTGGGCTGGTGTCTGGGATCTTGGCTCTTACAGTGTCCTCAGTCAACAGTCAGCCGATAAGGCTGGTTCCCTGTGGCCAGGCTGTTTGTGCAGGCAATATGATTTATGCACGACACCTGCTTTTCTTCTGGGAGTCTGGAACTTTGGTACATGCTAGGGAGAGGGAGCCTACATGACCGGCTCCCCAGTTAAAACCATGGGCACTGAGTCCTTTAGAGAAACATCACATACATATATGAGCTCCGTGTGACCCTTCATGGGAGGGAGAGAGCATACAGAAGCCTCATAGATTCCTCCAGACTCTATCTGAGTCTTGGTCCCTTACAATCCAGCTGTATAGTCTCACTACATCTCTGTAATAACCTGGGCCATGAGTCCCATGCTGAGTCCCATGAGTTCTAGCGAATCTCTGAATGACGGGGTGAACATAGCCTCCTGATTTAAATTTGGGGGAGATCGATATACCAAAAAACTGAAACCATGGGAACATCTGGGCTCACCCAGGATGAATGAGTGAAACCCTGAGGATTTCCACAACTTAAGGATGGTCAGGGGAAGAGAAATGACAAAGGAGGACAGGGTACAGGCAACAGCAGATAGGACTGTCTGCTGGATTTAGCACATGGTTATTTGACATCTTCAGCAAATTCCCCATGGGCAGTTGAGGGAGAACAGAGGGGTTGACGGGATGATGGGGGCGGGGAAGCTGAGCCATGTGGGAGCCCTGGAAATCTAGACCTGATGTGCTATCCCCTTTAGGAGAGATTAATTTAACAAGGTCGAGGAATTTTCTTCTGAATCTTCACCCTTCTGTGGACTTCAGAGTGATGGGAGTATGCCTCTTGAATCCAAGAATAAGGTAGAATTATAACGTTCCTCTAGATCTGATTTGCTAATAGTGAGATTGTGGGCCCTTCTCTCTCTTGTCTCATGGGAGAAGCAGTGTTGGTTTCTGCTTAGTAGAAGGAGGTGGGGTCATCTACTCAGAGAAAGGGGAAATGTGGCAGAATCCTGATCTTGAGGGGAGTAGAGAAAGTTTAAAATAATGCTGTAGAGGAGTAGCAATGGAGCTGACTACAGAAGCCCGTTGGGTGGCTGGTCAGACTTTCTATTGGCAGCCATGAGGTTTAGAGTGGCAACTATGTGCTCAGTGGTGTGATTCCCCTCAGTGCTGTGAAGCCTGGTTGTAGCATAATGATGATAATGATCTTGAGGTAGAGAGTGGACTGGCTCTGCCTGGGGCTCTGCTTCTGGAGCATCACAGAAAGTCAAGTTGGCAATGTTGGCAAGATTGAGGTTGAGGTGCTGGAACACGGACTCTAAGCAGCCCAGGGAAAGAAGTAGAGACAGAAATAAAGGCAGGGGAATGTGTGCCTATGGGGGTGGCCAAGGATCTAGGGGGGAGGGTGACCCTAAAATATGTGTAGTGGGAGCTGCTGGGGAATCTGGAACGACAGGAAGTTGTGATCAGGGAGTATGATATTCACATGTATGATTTCAGAGATGGAGAAGTTCTGAGTAATCAGCAAGCTCAGGATGTGGCCTTGGGAGGGCCCGCATTGACCCTTGTCATCACGGGGACCCTCTCTTTGATCCAGCATTCACATGGCTTCTCTCTCTCCTTCCCATGTCTGGTGCACCTCCCATCCCAGCTACCCATTCCCATTTTCTGGTCCAGCAAGAGGAACTCACAGCATCTTTTTTACTTCCGGAGAAATTTATTCCACATGTGTCTGATTCATTGGCGTTTATAGAAGCTTGAAATCTCCAGTGTCCAAAAACCCTTTCAACTATTTTTTTTTCTTCCCTTTCTTAGAAACAGGAAGTTGTGTTTGGCCAAGGACAAACTCTTCAGTGTGCCTGCGACTTACACGATATTTGGAGTGAGGAATGGTGAGGTCTGAGCAAGGCTTCTTGACTCTCTCTCTTCCTGGGGCGATCATGCACCTTCCAAGGGTAGGCTGGGCAGCTCACAGGGGTGGGAGACTCACCAGCACTTTCCTATCTCTCATCGCTGAGCCCCACCCAAAGCCCGAGGGAGAGTCTGTTCTCAATGAGACAGGTAACTTAGGAGCCTCTTGTATTTTTTTCTCCCTGCACTAGCATTACTGTGCAGAACGTGCTTGTACAAGGGTCTCATCGTCTTTGTCTTCCCAATCCTGGAGCTGTGTCTGTGAGGTTTTTGGGGGTGTGGGTTGGCTGTCACTCAATTTTATTTTATTTTCTAAAAGACTTATTTTTATTCATTTCAGAGAGGAAGGGAGAGGGAGAAGAGATAGAAACATCAACGATGAAAGAGTATCACCGATCAGCTGCATCCTGCACGCTCCCTACTAGGGATGGAACCTACAACTTGGGCATGTGCCCTTACCAGAAATTGAACCACAACCTTCTGGTTCATAGGTCGGTGCTCAACTACTGAGCCACCCTAGCCAGATGCACATGCAATTTTCTTAAAGCTGCAGCTCAGGCTGGGGCCACGGGAAAATGAGTTATGCTGGAGGGGAGCTTTCTCATAGAGACCTTCTCTCCTTCAGCCAAGGACCCCCAAAGGCAAGCAAGTCCCCGCTTATCTTCCTCAGGGCAGGGTGCTCCCTTCCTCTACCTTCTACCCAACGCCTATGGGCAGGTCTTGGGATGGCTTAATGCCTAACTGATGGTGAACTCGGGGGTGGGGTACGCTGGTGGGAGTATTCTTCTCTTCACTTAGGGGTTCTCCTCCAATATACACAGAGCAGGGCAGGCCAGGAGTTAGGCAGAGTCACTTAACTTACTGAGGACACTGCCTTCACTATCTTCACCCTCTCTCGTGTCTCATTTTAAAAAAAATATATTTTATTAATTTTTTACAGAGAGGAAGAGAGAGGGACAGAGAGTTAGAAACATCGATGAGAGAGAATCATCCATCAGCTGCCTCCCGTACCCCCTCCACTGGGGATGTGCCTGCAACCAAGGTATATGCCCTTGACGGGAATCGAACCTGGGACCTTTCGGTTCACTGGCCGACGCTCTATCCACCGAGCCAAATCGGTTTTGGCTCGTGTCTTATCTTGGCCCCATGTTCAGTAACAGCTTCAGCGTACCACAGAGGCAAAAGGAAGTCATGAGCAATGGCTGAAACCTAGAAACTCAGGGGTAATACCACATGTGAGTCTCTTTAGTAAGTTCCAGATTTCTGTTCACTCTAAGGGACAAGCCATTCCTAATCTCCAGACAGCAAAGGGGATGCTGCTGCTTCCTGTGATGCGAGGCCCACCACATGGAGTAGAAATGGCTGGGGGCCCATGAGCCTCTCTCCGACCAGGGGGGAGGCTTGGACACCGGGAGCCTGGGCCGTGGGCCCAACCCTGGCACTCAGCGGTGACCCTGCCTCGCCACCTCACACACTCCAGCAAGCAATGGTGACAAAGCCACTTGCTTTGTTTTCCCTGGACCACAAGTTGAAACTCTCAAGACGAAGCCAAAGCCAACATACTCTGAAGAACTTTCCTATTGTTCTTGTCATTAAAACAATTTTCTTTTGGCTTTTCATTTTATTTTATTTATTTTTTTAGCAGGAGAAGCAAAGCTTGGACAAAAGAAGAGGGTCCAGAGGAAAGAAGCACCACACGACTGGATGCTAGGAAGGTGGGGCAGCCCTCCTTAGGAGGTTAAAAAGCCCAAACACGAAGGGTCAGCTAGCGGACGTCATCTGAGAGCAAGATGTAGAGCTGGTGGGAAAATGGCCCCATCACCCCTGAAGATGTTCTTGGGAGAAAGGGGTATTTTGCTGAAATGGGTTGGGGAATAATTGTGTTGCACCCTTTTGCAAATTCACAAAACTCTCTGGTCAGTTATGGGGGAGTAAAAGCAGAAAATACATTTCAGGCAAGGATTCACTTAGCTCAAGGACGAAAAATTGCAAATGAACTTGGATGCTAATCCATCCCCTTTGATGAGATGTTGATGGCAGGTGCTCAGAGGATATACATGACTGACCAAGCTACCTGCCAAGTCAGGGCCACGGGGACTCCCAGGAGGAGGCACGGGTACCGGTGTCCATTTGGAGCACTAACTGCAACACACAACTTCCCAGCAGCGCAAACACAGTCTTTTCTCAACTGGGCAAAAAGGGGTGGTCGTGGTTGACTGTGGGAAATCATGGTACGCCCTCTCTGTGCAGATTTGTTTTCTGAGGCCCTGAGCTGCAGCTGTTGGATTTCCAGACACAAACAAGTATGTATTCTGTGAGCCTGGCCGAGCCCACACAGCGAGGAAGAGCCAAGCTGGATTCCTTTCTGCTTTGCACATCAGCAGCTCCGCTGCCAGCTGAACTCTGGGGCGAAAGCTGTGCCTGGTAGGATGCAGGCGGTAGGGATGGCACAGCTGGGCTGGTTTGAGCAGTTAATGGGGGGACACACTTGGCCTTGATTATTTGGGGGAGAATGAGGAATGAAAGGAGAGGAAGAATGGCAGAAACGTACAGATGCACAGCAAGGACAACTCTGGTGTTACTAGTCATCATCCGCATGCCTGTGTGAGTGATTGTTTATGTTTAGGTAAGCCCGCCCCCCACTCACCCAACCCTCGGCAGATAAGAAGGGCCAACAGGACAAACTGGTCAACAGCCACCGTGCACCACACTAATGAGACCAGCTAAGGCAAGGGGGGTGGGGAACATTGGCCCGTGGGCATATAAGGCCTGTAAAATCTTTTGGACTGGCCTTGCCAAGGCATTAGGGGTGAGATAATTAGATGTTTGACCAAATACAGCAGGCTAATTTTTATGCTGATAATTTTGTATGGCCCGCAAATGATGCTATACATATCCAAACAGCCCTGCGCAGAAAAAAAGGTTCCCCACCCCTGAGCGGAGGGCACGGTAGGGGTTAAATCCAATTTGCCTCATGTCCTCGGGCCTGAGTCCTCAGCTGGCCCATTTTTTCATTCACCTGGGGCTTTATAGGGCATTTCCTTTGTCCATGCCACCCTATATTTGAAGGGGTCTTAAGAGAAAACCAAAGGAAAGGGCAAATGGGTAAAAGGTGACAAGGGAGGGAAGATGAACATGTATATATTTTCTTTCTTTTCGCTAGAATGTTGGTTTCTTGAAGGTGTCTGTTTCTCCTCACCCACTGATGACCAATGACTACGTATCATCTACAACAGACTGCATGGAAGACTGAGCCAGACTTCCCGTGAACCGGGAAGAGACGAGGAGCTAGGGATGGGAGAGGGGGTTTTAGAGGGAGGTTTCTGGGGACTGGGGAGACATGCCCTTTGTGTGAAAGGGCCGGGGGGGGGGGGGGGGGGACACAGCTGGAATGGCTCGTGCCCAGAGATGGGGAAGGAGATGGGTCTGGTGTGGCGAGAAAGAGCCAGGGCTCCGAATCCCTCAGACCCTAAGGGTCTTGTACCTCCAGCTGGTCAGTAGGTAAGGGTGAGGATGGGGACGCATGCCAAGGGAGAGGGGATAATAGTCTTTCTTAAAAAAAAAAAAAAAAAAAGAGACCAGCCGAAATTGGTTTGGCTCGGTGGATAGAGCGTCGGTCTGCGGACTGAAGGGTCCCAGGTTCGATTCCGGTCAAGGGCATGTACCTTGGTTGCGGGCACATCCCCGGTGGGGGGTGTGCAGGAGGCGGCTGATCGATGTTCCTCTCTCATCGATATTTCTAACTTTTTATCTCTCTCCCTTCCTCTCTGTAAAAAATCAATGAAATGTATTTAGAAAAAAAGAAAAAGAAAAAGGAGCCCAGAGGCATCGCATAACCACGACTCCTGTGCATTGGAAGTTTCCTCCAGGGCAGTGATTCTCGAAGTGTGACCCCCAAACCAGCAGCCTCTGCATCCCCCCGGGGAACTTGTTGGCAATTCAGACTCTCCTTTTGGGAGCATTAGGATAAGGTGACCAGACGTCCCGCTTTTGGTGGGACAGTCCCGATTTTTAACAATTTGTCCCAAGTCCCGTGGCGTTCCAAAATCAGGACTGTTTTAAAATGCTGTGGGACGCGGGACAAATTGTTAAAAATTGGGACGTCTGGTCCACCTTACATTAGGATCATCCTACGAAGTCAGAAACGACAAGCCCAGCCATCTCTATTTCAAGAAGCTCTCCAGATAATCCTAAAGCCCATGAATGTTTGAGGACCACTTGTCTGGATGATGCAAATGAACAGCTGCTCCAGCAGGTGCCTGAGAGCCCCCCCCCCCCCCGAGGGAGGAGGAGCCAGAAAGGACTAGGCGAGGGCCTGCTTCCCAGTGTGTTCAAGGTGCTGACTGAGTGTTAGCCTTTGTCCTGGGGCTCCGGGTCCCTGCCCTTTGGAGAGAAACACGGAACCAGACCAGACCACGATGTTGGCACGAGATCACGCTTTAGTTCAGAGACACATTTCCATAAATACTTGAACAGGATCTACCCCTGTAGGTGGAGGTCTGAGAACACATGGCCCTCCACAGCCCTACAGTTTCCCAGGTGATGGGCTTTAATACTGACGAGGGCCATGATCCACGTTGGAAGCCAGCTTAGGAGCTTGCTTAGACATCCGCCAATGACCCTCTGCCCCACACCTCTCTTGGATAATTTTTTCCCCTTTGAGGTAGATTATTTATAGGGGAAACCCAATAGAAAACAATTTTTTTTTTCTTTTCCCATTTGACTTTGCTAGTCCTTTGCAAAAAAGGCTCCATGAGTCTCCTGGTTGGGTCTGGTGCACTTTTCACCTTTAACCTATGCCCTCTACTTGAACCCAGGCAAGGTCCCATCCATGAGAAAGTAGACATTACGATCTGCTGGCCCATTCTCGCTTCCTCTCCCCGTGCCAGCGGGGCTGGTGCGATGGGAGACCTGGGCCGGCTATGCCACCTCTACACGGAGGGTCACCACTGTGGGGACACTGGTCTGCACCCCAGCAGTCCGAGTCCATGAGCACAAGACTGGCCCTGCCCCACTAGGTCACAGAGGGCATGGCTGGATCTCGCAGGGCTTGGCATCCTCGGGCTTCAGCGCCTTGTTGCAGGTGGCGGAGGCCTGGCCGCCGGGGTCCCGGCACTCCACTGTCCGCCGCTGCCAGCCAGCCCCGCAGCTGCTCGAGCACTGGGACCAGTCTCCCAGCACCCACTGCGCGTTGAGCAGGGGCTGGATGACGTTGGTGGTCGCCCTCTCTTTGCTGCTCGGGATGCTGAAGTTCACGTCGTTGGGGACAAAGAAGGTATACTTGACCTTGGGGGGAAAGACCTCACCGGGGACTGTCAGGACCTGCACGGTCAGAGGCTCGGGCAGGGGCCGGAAGCTCTGTATCCGCTCCAGGGTGGCCATGGAGCCGCTGTACTTCAGGATGGTCCCCTTCACCAGGATGTCCTGCTCTATGGCGGAGATGGCCAGGTTGCCGTTGAGCAGGTACTGCCCGTCCGCCATCTTCAACGCCAGGTAGTTGCCATCGTTCTGGACTCCCGGGTGGCTCCGCTGCTTCACATCGATGTTCGTGGCACCGGCTGGGATGGTGACAATGTCATTGTAGCCATAACTAGGACAGGGACAGAAAGACACTCTTAAGACCGGCGTCTTCCCAGCCCAGAACCTAAGGAAGTGAACTTGCTGGTGACTGGGGCTGGTAGACAAGACCAGTAGCAAATAATGATGATGCAGTCACCTCCAAGCTCCATATCAACTAGCTGTGGGGGCCGACAAGTCCATTTCCAGTGTTGGGGCTGAGTGGATGGGATGTGTGGGTCTTGACAATTGCATGGGAGGAAGTCCGCTCAGAGGGGTTTGCCAAGCCTGGCAGCTCTTGGCTCACAATGAGACCTTAGTCACATATCGTTTTTGCACTGGGATAAAACTTGGCTTGGCCACTTTCATAGCCAGAGCTCAAACCCATGTGGAAAGATGTGTTCCACACACTCACTCCAGCATCCGACGCCTCGCCCCACCTCTGAGAGTCCACAGCTCTCTGTACGGTTCACGTGGCTCTAGGGCGGGAAGCCGGACAGAAGAGCCGCCATCTGATGCACCCAGACACCTTGAGCCGTGCTTCTGGGTGGATGGGATCTGCCTTGGGAAACTATTTCGACGCTATGGTAGGGCTTTATGGATTTGGAGGAATGTTAGTTCTTATTATCTTCTGGGGTGGGAGCATTTGGGTGACACAGGGTGGGAAGAGAGTGAAAGGGGCTGAGGAACATGGCAAATTGGTTCTTCACTGTTTTTGCCTGCTTAGTCCAGGGCGCATGAGAGTATCCATAAGGCCCGATTGGCATGGCTCAGTTGAGCATTGATCTGTGAACTGGGAGGTCATGGTTCGATTCCCAGTCAGGGCATATGACTGGGTGGCGGGCTTGATCCCCAGTGGGGGGCCTGTGGGAGGCAGTCAATTGATGATTCTCTCTCATCATTGATGTTTCTATCTCTCTCTCCCTCTCCCTTCCTCTCTGAAATCAATACATACATATATACACATATATATACATATATATATGGAGATAGATAGAGATAGAGATAGAGATAGAGAGAGAGAGAGAGAGAGAGAGAGAGAGAGAGAGAGAGAGAGAGAGAGAGAGAGAGAATGTATACACAGGCCCATTTGTCTAAGAGAGAGCCAGCTGCAGTATCTACCATCCCATATTCCAGATTTCTTTTTTCTATATCCTCTGATTTTAAATTTGGAAAGACCTCCAGGTTGCCTGCTGTGGGCTGATCATGTTCTCTTGAGCCTGATGAGATGTGAGACAGGGAGAAACAGGGCCCAGAATGGCTGCATAGAACCTGCCCTTGCCTTCCTCTCCGGAAGTGCCTGCAGAGGCAGGAAGAAGATTATCCAGGAGCTAGGAAACCTGGGTTCTTTTCCTGGCTGTTATGAATGATCAGTGTGACCTTAGAAGAGTCTGGTAATCTTATGGAACCTTCGTTTCTTCATCTGTACATGGGGAATAATAGTGTTGGCCTTGCCCACCTCAGGGATTTATTTTAGGAATCAAACAAGGTCACAGAGGTGAAAGGACTTAAAAACTAGGAGCATTAAGCTGTGAGAAAGCATCTGGAGTGCTCAGACTTATGTAGACAGAGGCCTCTGAGGCCCCCTCTGTACCCCCTTTTCTAAAGATTCAGCTGCCAAAAGACAGGCTCGCCAGGAGTGGGGTGAGATGCCCTTCCTCAAACAGGCCTGAAAGAGCTGCTCTCTGGCAAAGGTCCTGGTTACTCAGTGTGTAGCTCTAATGTTGATTGACTCAGAGGTGATCCATCTGTGTCCCTGTGGCCTCTGGCTGCCCCATGCACGGTCCTCTCTGTGGGCCAGACCCTGTACCGAGTACTCCCCATGTCCCATCGCTTGGCTCTTTACAACGAGAATGAGATACGGAGGACTGCTGACATTTTACCAAGACACTGAAACACAGCACTTCATGGGTATTAAGCAGCAGCACAATGGAAACTTGCAGAGGGACTCGATTCCAAAGCCTGTTCTGCTCCTGACCTTGGTACTGAACTATGAGGAGGCTCACCTGGTTGGGTTGAGGGAACCAGAGACCTTCCTGCATGAGTTGTCGTTGCCCCCACACACCCCACATTTGTCCAGCTTCGTAGAAGAATTCACCACGTGGTCACAGCCAGCCTTGACACACTGGCCACGGACACAGATAGCCAGAGTCTCTGGCCCACACAGGGTGCCATCGATCACCTGCAGCAGGAGAAGGGGAAGGAAAAGAGGGTATGTATGGTGAGCACAGAGGCAGGGGGGTCGGGAGAGGTGGTGATGGTGGTGGTGGGTGACCTTCATCCTCTTCTGAGTTCCAGGAGGAGTCTCACCTTGGCCTCAAACACCTTGAACTCACTCCTCCCCCTGGCTCGGCAGAACAACTTGCAGCGGTCCCGGGGGGACACCCCCGAGTACTTGGGGACCCACTGCAGGGGGTTCCCATCCATGTCGGTGTAATTGTAGGCATTATACTTCTCGCACTGCTGCTCCCGGAAGCTTTTCTCTGGAAAGAGTAAAAAAAGGCACGGAGTGAACATGCAGCGTGGAAGCAGGGAGGACCCAGCTGGAGAAATGCCTGGATATGGGGGCCTTGTTTTCCCTGCCTGGTTTTGACCTGATCCCAGGACATAGGTCCAGTGTCACCTGGGCCCAGAATTTCTAGGCCCACCTGAACCAGGTCCATGTGTGACCCTTAGGAGCATCTGGCCTCTGCTGGCCTTTCTGGTTTGAATGGCCTTTCCTTTGGAGGAAGATATTGTGTTTTATAGATGCATAAATGTAGGTGGAAAAGGGATAATTCAGTGAGTGTGGGAAGCTCAGAATGACGCGAGGAATTATATTTTTGGGGCTCTGCTGCCATGTTCTATCTTGACTCCCTCCGTGACACTGGACACGTGGCCAGGGAATTCTGGATCTACCGCTCCAGATCCAGTCTCGTCCTACGCCCCACCTGCTGTGATTCTGGGTGCCTGTGGGGGACTCCATGTGTAGGTGCTGTGACTACCAGCTCCGTACAGTCCAGCTGCACGCGGTTCCCTCACTAACTGGATTGATTTTCATTGGGTGACACCTTCGCGCTCCAGGCTGAGACGCTACATCCTCCATGTCTGAGCTGTCCCTAAATCCTTCTATCGTCAGGAAAATCTGCTTTTTAATGTCTCTGTCCATTCTCAGCACCTCAGTCTCCCTCTCACAGGCCCAGGCCTCGTGGCTTCCCTGGGGCCCTAGGGCCCAGCCTCCTATGCCAGTTGCCCCTGTCCCATCATGCTGTCTGCCACTTCCAGAACAATCGTCGGAGTACGGCTTTATTTCACCATCCTGGCATTGAACCTGCTCTCGTTACTGACATCCTCCGGCTCAGCTGGGCATCTGTGTGGCCCAGGGAGATTTTTCACACACAGATGGCTGGGCCCCACTCCTCAGATTCTGATGGGTACTCAGGGGGGCCTGGGCCTCTGGTTAGAAAAATGCTTCCCGGGTGACTGGCCAGGACACTGGCACTGAGAACTTCTAGATGCCATTTTTAGCTTTCATGGACCTTGTCATCTGCTCTTGAGAGGCTGACCCATTCCACCTGGTGAGTGAGTCACAGCTCCTCGGAGACCGCCTCCTCTTCTGGCCCACCCTCCCAGGCCTCCTCACCACCTCAGTCCCCAGGTTCTGCTCAAACTTCACGCCCCTGGGGGCTTCTGACCAGTCCCGGCTCTTCCTTGCTCAGAATTCCTGAGGAGCCAGGAGTCTGTGCTTCTCAGACGAAGTTTTACTGGCCTTGTAAAAGGGTCTGGCTCTCCAGCTATACTGCACATTCCTTGCGGTCTGTGCATTTTTTCATGTCATTTATAACATCGACGGCAGTCTAGCCGCACAAGAGGCACTAAAACGCTTGTGGATTTGAGATGGCTCCTCCCAGTGCATCTGAGATCACAACTGCTGTCCATGTCTACCTGGCAAACCCTCACCGTGCCAGGGAAGGCGTCATCCGTGTGCCAAGAAGGCTCTCCCAATGCCAGGCGGTTTCCAGAGCCCCTGGCACTGCCGTTTCTCCCCCCTCGCAAACCTGCTATGGATCCCCTATTAGACACCAAGCCAGTGCCAGTGTGTCTCTGCACTGGGATGGACTTATCTCTCAAAAGCTTTGCTTGCCTTCTGCTGTCTGCCAATGCTTCCCGGAGCTGCGTAGGGAGGAGCTGGGAGAGATGATAGGGACAGAATTCCCAACGACGCCCTCCCACCAGTTGGGCTGCTGCCCGTGCCTGCCTCTGAGGCAGTACTTGTACTTTCTAATGGGTACGCGGGGTAGGAACACTTGGGTGGGCCAAGGGAGGTATATGCCAAGGAGCATTGCCTCCTGGGAAGGTTCCAAGGCAGTTGCCATGGCCCCAGGGGAACATGGGCAACTCTCTCCTGAAGGAACGTGCACTGGAATCAGTGGCAGAAACCTTCCCTCCGCCCGCCTGGGGCTGGATGTGGACTGGGAAGACATTGGAAGTTTGGCTCTGACCCTGGCTTTGGAAAATGCTTCCAGTCCGCACACAGATGAGGGTTCAGATGCATCCAGGAGGCATGTTACCCCAGATGCTAGCCTCCTCTGCAAGCCTCTTCCCCCCAAAAGAGTTTGGTGGGAAGTGACATCCTCTATCTCCATATCTTGGAAGGCCAGGGCTGCTCCTCTCCCGGGCTTTGCCACCCACACTCCCCCTTCTCCCCGCCTCCCCCACCCGTATGAGGAGAGCTGTCCTGGGGTTGCCCTAAAACTGGGTGCCTCGCAGAGCCATTTAGGTCTGGGTCATAGGAAGGTGCCGCCTTGGGATCGGGGGACACCGCCTGCTCCGTTCTCCTCTGGGGATCTTAGGGAATGTGGCCGTCTGTCTGTGATGCTTACCGCTAGGGGGGCATTCCTCCGTGTGGCAGGACTGGTACTTGGTCCTCCGGCCCAGGCAGTATCTCCCTCCGTTCTGAGGCTCGGGGTCCTTGCACTCTCGGTGTGAGAACTGCACCCCGCCTCCGCAGGTCCGGGAGCATTCTCCCCACGGCCCCCAGGCGGCCCAGCCTCCGTCCATCACGGCCTGCAACACGGAGCCCGGGAGTCAGGAGCTGAGGGGGGAATGGGGCATGGGGTTCGGTGACCCGCCCTAACCGTTCATTTCACAGCTGCACGGCCTGCTTGGCCATCACCAGTGCTGGACTCGCACCTGGTGACCACCACAGCGCCTTGCCCGCCCGCAGCAGGGCACTCAGTGCTGGTTGTCGAATGAAACGCTTTTATGGGAATAAGGTTGGCTCTGTCATAGCAGTTCTTCACTGGGGACGTTTGAAAGTGTTTAGAGCCAAAACTGGTTTGGCTCAGTGGATAGAAAGGTCCCAGGTTTGATTCGATCAAGGGCATGTACCTTGGTTGCAGGCACATCCCCAGTGGGGGGTGTGCAAGAAGCAGCTGACCGATGATTCTCTCTCATTGATGTTTCTAACTCTCTATCCCTCTCTCTTCCTCTCTGTAAAAAAAAAAAAAAAAAAAAAAATCACTAAAATATATTTTTTAACAAAAAGTGTTTAGAGACATTTTGGCTGTTACAGCTGGAGAGGGTCTATGCCGCTGGCCTCGAATGGGGGTAGGATGAGGGGCTGCTAAGCACCTAGCAATGCACAGCTAACCATGGACAAGACACCCCTGACGACTAGACCTTTCAGTATGCTGAGGTTGAGGAGTCCTGGTCTAAAGCAATAACAGCAGGGAGGTGTGGCTGCAGATCGGCCAGCCACTTTGGGGGCCAGATAGTCCCCGGGAAATAAACAGAGCTGCTTGAACTTTACAGCTGGCCTGTAAGGACGAAGCTTCTTCATTGGCACACTCAAGGGTTTTCAAATTGAAAGCAGTTTAAAAAAAAACACAAAAAACCCAAACATTTGCTTATATAAAAAAAGGGAAAATACAGAAAAGTGTAAGAAAGCAAGCAACACATTAAAACAGTGTAACTAGCTGGGCTGGCCTGGCTCAGGGGTTGAGCGGCGACCTATGAACCAGGAGGCCACTGTTCGATTCCCAGTCAGGGCACATGCCCACGTGTGGGCTCGATCCCCAGTGTGGGGCATGCAGGAGGCAGCCAATCAATGATTCTCATCATTGATGCTTCTCTCTTTCTCCCTCTCCCTTCCTCTCTGAAATAAATAAAAGTGTATTTTTAAAAATGTGTATTTTCATTAATATCCTTCCATATTTTTGCGTTGAACATATAATCATAAAGATGTGTTTTTTATTTTTATTTTACATTGATATAATATTAGATGAGAAATAGCATGCCATGAGCATCCAGTTAACTGCTCCCGGCACTGAGCGTGGCTCTGACGTGGGGAAGGCTGCACGGACCCCCTCCCCACCCCTCTCCTCAGTGATGTGTGAAGCTCACCCTACAGGAGAGAGAGACCCCTGGACCCAACGCTCAGTGTTGGATGGGAGGATGAGAGGCGGCTGAGGGTGAAGCAGTGACTCCCCCCCCCCCCCCCCCCCCCCCCCCCCCCCCCCGCCTTTCCCCGCCCCGGCTCAGGCTTAGAAGCAGGCTCTGAGACTCAGTGCCGAGGACGTTGTCACTGAGAACAGCCCTGGGGAGAGTGACTGCTCGGGCCACCCTGGTAGTTCAATGCCGGGCCAGGCCTGGGCTGCCCTACTCCACGGATGCCGTTTCCCAGGGACGGCTCAGTGACTTGCGGCAGGAGAAATGTGATCAGCCCGCAGTTTGGAAGCATTCAGAGCGGGGCAGAGAAGCGAATCATTTAAAACTCCCAGCGGCATTGCCTTGGATTCTCCTGCAGATTCGCTGTGTCCTGGGGCCAAGTTTTCTCTGCCTGTGAGAGGCTGTCTGCTTCCTCCTCCTTCTCCTCCCTGGAATCCCCACAATCACTCCTATTCTCCCGACCTCTCATTATAAATTCAGCTCAGACATGGGTAGGATATGTGCCTTTGCCCTTCATTTGATGGAATGTCTTCTTCCAAGTCACTCTTATCTGTTTATAAAAACTCCAGAGTGGCCGAAATTGGTTTGGCTCAGTGGATAGAATGTCGGACTGAAAGGTCCCAGGTTCGATTCCAGTCAGGGCATGTACCTTAGTTTCGGGCACATCCCCAGTAGGGGATGTGCAGGAGGCAGCTGATAGAGGATTCTCTCTCATCCATGTTTCTAATTCTCTATCTCTCTCTCTTCCTCTCTGTAAAAAATAAATAAAATATATTAAAAAAAAAAAAAAAAAAGGCCCCAGAGTGGCTTTTGTTTACAGAGTGCCCAGGCTCTGCTCTTGGGGCCGGAGTGTCTCCTACGAATCACCAACCTCCAGCGCCTCCAGGTCAGCTCCAGAGCATCCCTCAGGGCGCTCTTCACATGCTCTGGCCACGGAGGCATCATCCATTCACTACAAGCACAGCTTGAAGGCTCCTCTTGTGTTTGGATAAACATGCTTTGTTTTGTTTGTAAAAATATGACCGACCCAGCGGGCGTGGCTCAATGGTTGAGCATTGACCTATGAGCCAGGAGGTCACGGTTCAATTCCTGGTCAGGGCACATGCCAGGAGGCAGCTGATCAATGATTCTGTCTCATCATGGATGTTTCTGTCTCTCTTTCCCTCTCCCTTCCTCTCTGAAATCAATAAAAATATTTTAAAAAATATGAGTGATGCCAAAACCAGTTTGGCTCAGTGGATGGTGCGTCGGCCTGCAGACTAAAGGGTCCTGGGCTCGATTCCGGTCAAGGGCACGTGCCTTGGTTGTGGGCACACATCCCTAGTGTGAGATGTGCAGGAGGCAGCTGATTGATGTTTCTCTCTCATCGATGTTTCTGGCTCTCTCTCTTTCTCCCTTCCTCTCTGTAAAAAGTCAATAAAATATATATATATATATTTTTAAAAAAGAGTGATTTTACTTAGAAGTCCTGGTTGTAGCCTAGCCCAGAGTCCCTTAGTTCCTTACTCTCAAGTGCGGCTTCTCCTTGCAAACAGCTTTCCCTCCTCTGCCCCCCTCCTCCCCCTCTGTGCTCCTCAGAGCCAATCCTCACCTTGGGCCTCTCCACTTCCTCAGCAGGAAGACAGCTGCCATCCCAGCAGAGCTGCTCGGGCCCGCAGGGCGTCCCGTCCGCCCAGGGCAGGCTGCCATTCTTGGTGTGGCACAGGGGCTCGGTGCCCTCCCTGTGGCACCAGAGCTGGGCACAGATGTCCTGTGCGGAGGTGTTGGGGCAGTGGCGAAAGCCCAGCCCGAAGATCTGCCGGCACTGCTGGTCCAGCTCATAGAGCGCCCTTTGCCCCGGAAGGTCCGTCGGGAGGGGCAGGGCTGAGGAGGGGGCATCAAGGAGACAGTCTCCTGAGAAATGGAGGAAGCAGAGGCCAGAGTAAGGGGCTGATTTTCTCTCTCAACCCCCGCATGGATCCTATAGACTCCAAAGTCCCGATGGACATGTTTAAGGTCTAGACATCAGCCTTCCCTTGACCTCAATCTAAACACTCAACGCTCACCATCCATCCAGACAGAACCCATCCCATTTTCGACTATCAGTCACAACATCTATCTTCAAGATCAGATTTCCTTTGTTTTCCAGAGCATCTTCTATGACTCAGTGTTTACCCAGCAAACTGTCTAACACTAGTTTACATCTTTATACCTGGGGGTGTAAATGAACTCTTAAACACCATGGCCTGTGAAATAAAGCCCAAGGGCTGATGTTTGGATAAGCCATTGTTTGTGTATTATATGTGCTGCCTGCCTCCTTCAAGGGGGAGAATAAAAAAGAAACTGTGTTGCGGAAACCAGTTTGGCTCAGTGGATAGAGCGCTGGCCTGTGGACTAAAAGGCCCCAAGTTCGATTCCAGTCAAGGGCATGTACCTTGGTTGCGGGCACATCCCCAGTGGGAGATGTGCAGGAGGCAGCTGATCGATGTTTCCCTCTCATTGATGTTTCTGGCTCTACCTCTCCCTTCCTCTCTGTAAAAAAATCAATAAAATATATATGTATATATAAAAAAAAGAAACTGTGTTTCACTGTTTTGCTCCCCAAAGCAAGCTGTTTTAGTGCGGCGCAGAATCCCAGCCTGCCTGGGCCCCCACTCCCTGCTCTTTGCATTGCTAAGCTATCCTACAGTACTCCCCTCCAGCCACCTGTGCTGCAAACATTCTTCTGTTCTTTCCAGCTCTGTTCAGACCCACCTCCTCCAACCAACTCCACCTGCTTCGTGACTGAGTCTAGATGAGCCCGAACTCAGGCCGCTGGACACAGAGCATGCTCTGTGGGGTTGGGAGGCCCTGGCACAGGCCGAGGGGCAAGGGCCAGATCTGAAGCTTCTTCTAACCCTAAATGGCTATGGTGCTTCCTGATGCAGCTCAGCTGGAAACAGCACAGGTGCCACAGGGACCTAAGGAGCCTGCCGGGCAGAGTGCCACTGCCAGCGGCCGGCCAAGGGAGGCCTACCGTGCCCACCGTCCAGGAGCTCCGTGAGGTACATGGCGCTGCAGGGAGACCAGGGCAGCGTCTTGTTGAGGTGGACGAAGAGGGGTGCCATCATGTGGTGCTTGCCCATGGGCCCAAAGAGCCGAACACAGGGCTTGGAGTCGTCGTGGGGCATGCCGAGGACGTGCCCTGGGGACAGAGAAAGACCCTTGGTCTACATTCACGCGTCTACTGCCTGGCAGCCCTCCCCACCCTGCTCCAGGGCTCCCATACTTTGAGAGAGAGAGAGAGAGAGAGAGAGAGAGAGAGAGAGAGAGAGAGAGAGAGAGAGAGAGAGAAGAGGAGAGAGGAAAAAGAGAAGAAAGAAGTGGAGGAGTTAGAGGAGGAGAAGAAGGGAGAGAAGGGAGGGAGGGACTGAGGGAGCAGCATGCTCTCTATTCCTTTAAAAATATATATATATATATATATATATATATATATATATATATATATATATATATATATATTTTTTTTTTTTTTTTTATTGATTTCAGAGAGAAAGGAGAGGGAGAGAGAGAAACATCAATGATAAGAGCGAATCATTGATCAGCTGCCTTCTGCAGGCTCTACACTGGGGATCCAGCCTGCAGCCCCAGTATAGACCCTGACCAGGAATGGAACCGGTGACCTACTGGTTCATAGGTCCACACTCGACCACTGAGCCACGCTGTGCCCTCTTCTTATCCCGTAAAGACCTTTCCACTCCAGGCTTTTCCCTTCTCGGAAGCTTTCTCAGAGCATGAGGAGCACGGGCAGCCCTTTATTTTCTGCCTTGGCCTGACTGAAACCCCAGCATCGGATTCTTACCGATGCTTCGCTTGGACACACATGGCAACTGGATCAGGGCCTGTTTCACGCCTGGGCACTTTCCTGGTGATCCCCGAGGATGGCCCAGGGCTCTGGTTTAACATTTAGGCCTGGTGCTCGGGGTGGGAATTGGGAAGGCACAGTGCATATTGGCGTGGGACCAGTCTCTCGGAATCAGGAGGGGGCCTGGATGACCGGGAGGGAGGGCCTGGGATTGCTCAGAGCTGGGCGAACCTGGGACCGGAAGGGATAGCGTGGAGCAGGTGGGCAGGGCAGCTCTTACCCAGCTCGTGGGCCAGCGTGTAGGCCGCCTGGAGCCCCTCGTCCTCGATCACAGAGCAGCTCTTGCTGGGGTCGCAGATGGTGCCAATGTCCGCCACGCCCAGGGTGTCACACATCCCCTCCTTCCCACAGAAGTTCTGCGAGGTGGAGAGAGTGAGAGCGTGAGAACAGACAGAAGACATCTCTCTATTCCTTCTCCTCCTGAGTCAAAGGACATTTAAAAAAAATATATTTTATTGATTTAAACATACATATTTTATTGAGTTTTTTATTTAATTTCTCTATTGATTAAGGTATCAATATTTGTCCTCAACCCCCCATTCTAATCCTCAACCTCCCCCCCCCCCCCCCCACACACACTTATGCCCCACCCTCCTATTGTCCTTGACCACTGGTTAGGCTCATATGTGTGCACATAAATCTTTTGGTTGATCTCTCTTTTATCCCCACCCTCCCTTTGAGGTCCAACAGTCTGACCCATGGCTCCTTATCTCTGGGTCTGTTCTTCTTCATCAGTCTATGTTGTTCACCATTTCCCCTTATTTTATTGATTTTTTTTTTTTTTTTACAGAGAGGAAGGGAGAGGGATAGAGAGCCAGAAACATCGATGAGAGAGAGAAACATTGATCAGCTGCCTCCTGCACACTCCCCCTGGGGATGTGCCCGCAACCAAGGTACATGCCCTTGACCGGAATCGAACCTGGGACCCTTGAGTCCGCAGGCTGACGCTTTATCCACTGAGCCAAACCGGTTAGGGCTTGAAGGACATTTTTAAAGCCTAAATTTCTCTTTCTTCACAAAGGGCTACTGGTTTAGGGGAGACTGTTTCTCCTTGTACATTGGCCTGTGCTGAGCTGGCTGGGGCCTGGCTGACTGGTGGGGGGAGGCAGGCCAGCACAGCAATCCAGAACACGGAGCCTGGGCTGGACTGTGGGCGCTGCTGCCTTGTGCAGTTTCCCTGTGCCTCAGTTTCCTCGGTTGTAAGTCGGGGAGCTGTACAACGGAACTTGCCTCGTGGGGTTGTTGGGAGGACTGAGGAGTAGACGGGGCCTTGAACACATGACTACAAGCTCTAGCTTTGAGGATGCCGCCTGCCGGGAGTTTCAGTCTCACCGGGGAGATGGGCAGCCTTCTGGTTTGGGGAGATCTTGAGGGTAACTCCTGGGCTACCTGGCCGTATGTGCAATCATCATCGCACACAGACCTCTTCTCTCTTTCCCGCTCCAGACCTCTCACTGGACGGCGTGTCCTCTAATTATGACCTCAGCAGACAGCTGGTCACAGACATTTGGAGCGGAGCCCGTAGGACATTCCTCTCCTTCCCTTGTAAATACCTCACACTTGTCCCCATGACCTCCTCCGCCTCCTCATTCCACACACGAGGCTCCCAGCTGGGGCCAGCAGGGAGGCATTCCCTATGTCCGGGCAGGCCCAGGAGCCCTGGCCCTGGCCCACTCTTTGACCCAGTCACCCCATCCCAACCTCGCCTTTCCCCGCACTTCCCTGGGGGCCTCTGGAGCCTGTCCACGGACCTGTCTGGTGAGCAGGATGGCCGTGTCGAAATGCTCTGGGTTCCGGTCGCTGCGGTAGTTGAACTGCTGCTGCCAGTTGCAGAAGCTGCGCAGGGTAAGCCCCCCGTTGTCAGACACCCTGGGACCCCGCGCCTCGTCTTCCACGATCAGCACCTTCACCACCACCAGGTGGACGGCGTTGCGAATGCTGGGGTGCTTGTAGATGCGGGCCGCCACCGACATGAGCGTCAGGATGTGGTTCTGCAGGGAAGGAGGGAACAGGAAGAGTGAAGGGTTCCATCTCCCAAACTCATCAGTCAACAGAGCCAAATGTCAGCAGTACAACGATTGAAATTTCTTCTGAGAGCTGAATATTTTAAACTTAAAACTTCTTCTAATGCCACTTCTTCAAAATAGACTCGCCCAGGTCGTGGTATTTTGTGGAGGAGCCATACTCAAGGGGCCACAGAGCCGCATGTGGCTCGCGAGTCGCAGTTTGCCAACCACTGCCCCAACCCGTCGCCTGCCCACAGCCATCATGTCTAGTTACCCATCCCGTGCGCCCCGCTCTGGGCTGAGGGCCAGAAAAACAGCATCTTGTTAAGAAAACTCACACCCTTGAGACCCTTTATTTCACGTAAGAGCAAGTTGTGTCCCAAGAGCACAAATCCACGAAGAGCACAGCCAACCTATGAGCTCAGACTGCCTGGCTCTGAAGCACGTGCATTTGACATCTTGATCGAACCCATGTGGTCATGTAAATCAAAGCCCGTTAAAAGCCTGAAATCAGAAACTGAAATCACAGCTCCCCCATCTCACTGGCCCTGTTTCAAGTGTGTCGATAGCCATCTATGGCTGGTGGCCACTGTGTTGGACTGAGCAGACAGAACGTTCCACTCTCACAGGAAGTTCTATTGGACCAAGCTGGTTATTGGGCCTTGACCTTGACCTTGACACCAGCCGTCTCCCTACCATGCTTCTCTCCCCGCCTCTTCTTCATTCTCAGCCCAGAAGCAATGATCTGGGTAGATCTTCCCTCTGAGAGTCCAGTATTCTTCTGAGGTCCACAAGGGGAAGTCTACTCTGCAGGATGAAATGTTAACCCTGAGAACTTGACTCTGGTTGTCACTACAAACAATGGCCCCTCTGCTCCTGGCACAGGACCCACACGTCACAAATGTCACCTCTTTACATGCTCACGATAACCCTGGGAAGGCGGTATCACAGTCCCTACTTCTAAGGCCACATGGCTCTTCAAGCCGGGATGTGGCCCAGGCTTGTCTCCGGGGCCCACACTCTTCTCATTAAGTGTCCCAGTGCTCGGCCTCCTGGCATTCGCCTGGACAGCCCTGAAGGGCTGATTCCCTTCTGCCTGGGGCTGGAGCAAGCCCTGTGGGCCTAATGAGGCCCAGATGCTGAGGCTCACACCTGCTTCCAGTCCCACCCAGGCCAGCTGAGACAGCCCACGTCATCGCTGGGCCTCTGTCCTGTCCAGGGGCTGCCAGCTGCTCCCACGCCTTTGGAGGCGGCCAGCCTGGAGCTCACGCTCCTGCCTCTGAGAGTGCGTTCTCTTGGATTCTTTTGCAAAAGAGGAGACAAAAGGGACAGAGTGCCTTACGCTGTGAGTGTGGCCAGCTGAGCAGCCAACTCACTGGCCCCGGCTCTCTGGGGCACTGTCTCTAGAAGCCTCTCTTTTTCTCTCCGGTGATCTGGAAGGTGGGAGTGGAAGGTGGGGGGAAGGGAAAGTGAAAGGCTAGAGAGGGACATTCCGCCCGCTGTCTGGGGCCATGTGTGGGAGATCCAGATGCATCACATCATTTGTGAATGGGATCGGTCTGTTCACCTCGCGGGCGATCAGCCAGGCCATTTTGTAAGCCCGACCAACAGGGGTTGGCAGGTTGCAGAGGGTGTCAAGTACTCCAGCTATGTTTAGGCTGATGTAAACATCTTATCAGCAAAGTTGAAACTTGGCGCTCGCTCTTGGAGCTGGATTCCGAAGGGGAAAAAGCATCATTATGCAACCAGGGGTGAGGGCTGAGGAATGGTAGCTTGCTGAGGCCACTTCCTGTGCAGCCCCTCATGGCCCCCAAGGGGGAGAGAGAGTGTCCTGGCCTCTTGCCCTGGGTACGAAAAGCCAGAGTCTGATGGGCCGGCAACCAACTTCTGGGACTTCTTCCCAGGCAACCTGCCACTCTCCTCTTAAGAGTTCTTCCCTTTGAGTCCCTCATTTCATAATCTCGCAATTGGGGAGATGATATCTTACAGAGAAGGTGTGGAGGTAAGAGGTGCCAGCTGCTCAGCACTGAGCCCAGAAAACTATTCACAGACCCGAAGCCGTGAGATTGGAGAGGGGTCTGCAGTCCCAAGCGGGGCAGCTTAGACTGAGGCTCTCAGGCCAGCGGCTGAGTGGACACCATGCAACGGCCAAGTCCCCAGGGTAAACCAAGGTGTGAACAGCCGCACAAAGGATGGGGTGAAGCATCAGATGCTCCCCAACATCAGATGCTCCTCAGGGGGGGAGGAGGGAGTCCTCTTTTTGCAGCTGAGGTAGCTCTTAGCATCTTCCCAGATGAATGACTGCTGGGCTGAGCTGCCTAAAGGGCTACTTCTTTTGCCTCCTGGTATTTGTCTGGACAGCCTCATACCCTTCTACCTGTGGCTTAGACCTGGGGTCGGCAAACTCATCAGTCAACAGAGCCAAAGATCAACAGTACAATGATTGACATTTCTTTGGAGAGCCAAATTTTTTAAACTTAAACTTCTTCTAACGCCACTTCTTCAAAATAGACTTGCCCAGGCCGTGGTATTTTGTGGAAGAGCCACACTCAAGGGGCCAAGGAGCCGCAGGTGGCTTGAGAGCCGCAGTTTGCTGACCATGGGGTTAGAGGAGAGGTTAGATGTGAGGACGGTTGAAGGTCCTCTGCTGCAATCTCAGAAGATAACTTCCATTGCATTGTGGTCCCGTGTTTCTGTGAAAGATCCCTGAGCCTCGTCCCACTTACCCACCTTTTCTGTCCCACTGAGCTTTTGGAGATGGGAGGGTAACCACTCCCAGCTCCTCTGAGAAACAGTGGCAGGAATGCCCGATACCTGCAGTGCCTCAGACGGTTTCTCAGGGGGAAGGACCCCTAAGCCTTGGTGGGGTGGTGGCCCTGAGTCGGTGAGCCTCTGATTCTCAGCCAACCCTCTAGACCGGACTTATGGTCCCTCGGGGAGTGGCTCAAGAGCCAGGAAGGAGAAAGGCAGATGGCTCGCTCCCCCACCTGGCGTCTAGTTATACCTCCCTGCACCCCAGTGCAGGCTGCCGGCTGAGGTGTGTGAGTAGGATTGTGCCCCTGTGGATGGGGTCCCCATACAGCGGACAACTTCCCATAAGCACGGCCAGTTGGCTGGACAGAGCCCATGGCCAGCAGGCCCGAGGTGTTAAACACACACACCTCCTGCTCTTGAATGACGGGATCTGATGCCCTTCACTCTGTTGGGAAGGCGGGGCATCTTTCTAGGAGTCTCCTTCTCCACAGCTCCCACAGGACCCGGAAAAGAGAGAACTTCCCCAGCCAGTTTAGGGAAGTTTTTCTTTTCTTTTCTTGATTCTCTGAGCTACAGACAAGGAGATCCCACCCCAGAGCTCTGGTGCAGCCAAAGCCAGGAGGGTGGGGCTGAGGGGAGGCAGGGCCTGGGCCCAGTGTCTTTCCAGCAGCCTCTTCTGCCCCAGTGCTCTGCTCCACACACTGGCTCTGTGCACCATGGGTCCTGCTTTTCCTGGCAGCAGGTCTGGGAGACGTGAGGAGAGGGAGGTAAACAAGGTAAACCCTCTGACCTCAACTGCTCTTCTCTCTTTTTCCTTCTGGGCATCTCTCGAGGGCCCGGGACTGTGCTGAGGAGGAAGAAGTGGGAAGAAAAAAAGGAAAGAAGCAATAGGAGAAGAGAGGGTCATACACGGGTATCTCTCATATCTCCTCATTCTCAAGATGTGTAGGCAGATAGACATGAGCAGATCAAGGATGATGGGCCAGGTACAGAGGTCACCAGGGCCCTGGGTGCCAGCAAAGGACAATGGTAGTGTGGGAACTTGTCCCCAGGGTGACCTATCTTCCCAATCACATCACTGGTCATGAGCACTGGACCCCCTGACCTTCCCTCCCTGGAGATAACATCTAAGCCTCAGTTGTATTTCAGCTCCAGGCCCAGAAAAGCAGCAAAACCTGACAAGCAAAAACCACGGTCAACGTAGGACCAGCTACATGGAATAAGGGCCCCTTGCCCTGGTGCCCACTAATCCATCCGTGGCTACCCCAACCTTGAAAGGACACACCTGGAAAGCTGCAGACTATTCTACTGAGATCTTCCCCCGGGACCTCCCCTAAAATCGTCACCCTTAAAACCTTTAGGACAGAGGACCCAGCTGGCTCTCCATCCTGGGAGCACGCTGAGCCTTCCCCCTCCCCCTCCCCATCCCCCCAGGGGCATTGCCTTGATCTTCCTCACTTCTAAGCTCCAAGAGTCCTTCCTTTACCTCTATGACTTGTTACCTAAGCCAGTTGTTTTTTCTTCTACAAATTACTTCTTCTATCTCTGATTTCCCAAATAAACATTCTCTTCTAGTTTGAGTCTCACCTCTGAATTCTTTCCTAGCCAGAACTCAGGTACCGAGGTGGCTAAACCCAGGTCTGGTCTGACCCCATTGATCTAATACCTGGTGCCATTCTTGCCACCCTAACCAAACAGCAAGGGCGAGGCCGCCTCTCCAAGGCACACACGTATCAGAACCATGAGGAGTCAAGCATGAAACTCTGAGCCAAACCAAGCTGAAAGGAGACCTTCTCTGCCAAAGCGGCGGTGGGCGATGATGGCAGGCAACCATACTGCCCTCCTACTCTGACAAATGCCATCACCGAAGGCCGACTCTAGTATCAGTTAGGCTTTGTTGAACATCAACTATGTGCCAGGCACCATCACCAAAGGCAACTCTAGTGTCAGTTATGCTTTCTTGAGCACCTACTATGTGCTGGGCACTAGTTTGGGTACTTTCCATATTTATTGTTTCCTCAACACACTGCCAGGACATCGTATACTTGTTCTGGCAAAAAAAAATTAAGGTGCAGAGAGACTAAGGTAACTTGCTCAAGGACACTCAAGTTATTTCCGTTACCCTTCAAAGCATGCCCTCTTCAACATGACACAGACTGCATCCCTGTTTACTGCCTGGAGGAAAACCATGACACCGAGTAAACAAACGTAGAGCACAAAAGCAAAAACAGCCTAGCCTTAACGTCATCTAGGCACACACCCCACGGCTCACACCCCCCCCCCCTCCCCGGCATGCTGAGATGGCAAATCAGAAACCTTTGCATAATAAGGTATTTTCTTTGGGAAAGACTTCATATTGTTGATCATTCTGACTGCCACAGACAAAAAAGATTAAAAAAAAAAAAAAAAAAGACTCATGACAGTGGGAGAACATACTCGTAATTTGCATGGACATGACACTTGTCTTTCAGCCGCAAAGACTTGTGTGGCTAGAGAAAGGGTGAGGCGTGCGTGCATCCCTGTTATTTTCCAAAGCAGGCCACTTCCGACAACCTGAGACTATGCTGGGCAACGCGTGATACACAGTCACTTTTGTGTTAGGGTTTGTGGGCGATCCTTTCCCCAGAGGATATGGTTAAGGGGAGACAAGATGGCCATGACTTTTAGCCCTTCCCTGAAACCATGTGCAGGTAGCTTGACATCTTGGGAAGCCTCTGGTCTGCTCTGGGCACAATGGGTGCCACTCCTAGGACCCCCCTCTGTGGAGAAGGGAATTTGGAAGCTCAGCTCAGCCTTGACCCCTGACAGGTGGATTTCCCAGACTGAGCTGGGGGGAGCTGCTGGGCCCACCCTTGCTCCCGCTCTGGTTTCATCCAGAGCGACTAGCAGCAGCCGGATACAGCCGGAGTTAATGCTCTCTTCCGAGGTGGTCCCTCTTTTCAGAAAGCCCCCTTTGTCTGGGATCCTTCCCTCTGAAACCAGATAAGAAGGTGGAAGCAGGGGCCCCTCTGAGGAGGGATTAAGGGAACTGGAGAGCATGGAGCTCTGGGAAATGATCGCTCCGCTGTGAGACCAGCCTGGAGCCCGGCTGCTTCTTCCTCTGGGCCTTGACGGCGGTCTCTTCTCGGTATTGGGCTTGGGGGGGCATCTTTGGACAGCTGGATTCAAGGATCCATTCCCACAGTATGGACAAGGGACAGGGGTAAGGTGACCAGACGTCCCGATTTTTAACAATTTGTCCTGCGACCTGCGGCCTTTTTTAAAAAGTCCCGATTTTTTGGAAAGAACGAGATGTGGGACAAATTGTTAAAAATCGGGACTGTCCCATCAAAAGTGGGACGTCTGGTCACCTTAGACAGGAGTCCACAGAACCACAGTCACAGGCCCTCCTGGAGCTACAGGCAGCCGGGCACAGAACACAGCCAGAGTCACACGTGCTGCTCGGGCTGCACCTTCTGCCTCTGACCCCGCACAGGTGTTCCCGCTGAGCTGATGTGTGGAAACCACTCCACACGCTGAACGCACACAGGCTGGCTTCCCCGCACACAGTGCTGACCTTTCTCGAAGACTCGTCATAAGCAGCTGCCTACGTTACCCCGTCCACGTATCTCTCTTCAGAGAGGAAGAAGCCCAAGCTCTTGAGGGGGTGAAGTCTCTCTGCATCCTCATCAGGTGCCTGGTCACTAAGACACCCCAAAGCGCCTCTGTCTGTGTGATGAAGGTGCCGGGAGACTCCTGGGAGAGTTACTTATAAAGAACTGGATTCTATTTTGGGGAGAAGGGTCTGGGCAGGCAAGGTCTTGGGGACCCAGACTTGACATTCGTTCTCTCGGGTGAGCTCATGGGGATGGAGCTGAGAAGTTCAAGTTTATCCAGGGGCATCTCCATTGCTGGTGAGGAGACCTGTGGGCAGTCATAAAACCAGCTGTCCCCCAGCCCTGCCCCAGCCCAGCAGGCGTGCAGGTGGGCAGTGACACGAGACCAAGGGAGAGGACTTCGCTTTGAGGCGTAAGGCCTGGCAGTAGACACCCGAGGGAGAGGATGGCAGCCTTCCCAGGTGCCCGATGCCCATTCTGATGTGCTCTCCTGACCTGAGCTAGCTGGGCACAGAGGTACGCCTCTGTGCTTGTATGCGGAGGGGCAGGGATGGGGTAAGCCTACGCTAGGCCATCCAGCCAGGCATCCTAGGAGGCAGCATCCCCAGTGGCTCAGCGAGGAGAAAGCCAACTTGTCTGGTGCAGCAAGCCTCCTGCTCAGTGGCCTGGGCATCCTGGAGCCTGCTTCTCGCTGGCACTGGTGTCTGCAGAGGTCAAGTGCGTCCTGGATGCAAATGCTCAGTATCTTCAGTGTCTAGGTGAGCCCAGAGAGTGAGGTGGGAGGAAGGCGTTAGGAAGGACATGTTTTGGCTCCAGAGGCTGACAAGCAATTGCTTTTCCTGCGGCTTCTCCGAGGTCTTGTTATTCAGACCTCCTGGTTCGCAGGCAGATGTCGGACACTGGTCCACGTGTGGCTCTGGGTTTGCAATGAACAGACTTCAGCCTCTTTCTGCTGGTCCTCGCCCAAGATGGGAGGAGCCCCTCCTGCCACCCTGTCTGGGACTTGCAGGGCAGGCAGGGAAACAGGTAGGAGGTCCCTGTAGACCCAGAGCCTGAGGGGCAGACCGCCCGGAGGGCCTGCAGCTGTCTTGCCGTGCTCTGGGGGAAGGGAGCCCCATGACCGATAGACAGACGCGACCGATAGCATGCAGGGGGGCCCAGCCATGCAGTGGCCAGAGGAGCAGCCACGTGGATCTCTCACTCCCTAGTTTTCCCATCCTTCCATCTAGAATGCATTTCCCAGCGACCGTGGGGTGGGAAAGATGGCGTATGAAACAGAAGGGCCGGCTCCGCCTTGTCTGGCCTCTTCCGCCCAGGTGATGCCAAAATGCTCGGATCGGATCCCCAGCCGAAATTTCCATCACCGCAAGTGCTCCCTGAGCTGCCCCATGGGCCACAGACCCAGGTTCAGGGCACTGTGACCTCCAGGCAGGTCCGTTTTTTACCTGGCACATTACCGGTTCTGTGTGTGTGTGTGTGTGTGTGTGTGTGTCCCCGGGAAGAGAGAGAGCACCACCCCCACACGTCCCCTCCTGCAGGGTCTGCACCACCTTGGAATCTGGTTAGAAACCACGTGGCCACAGGGGCTGTGCCCTGGATGTAGCTTTCCCGCCCCCTGCTCCGCGGAGAGCTGGGTCTGGGTTTAGATCAGCTGGGGTAGACCCAGCACAGTTCTGGTTCCACTGAGAACAGGCACCAAAGAGTCCCTACTCCCACTCCCTTCTCCCCTCCCTTTTCCACTGAAGCTTCGGTTTCCTGGACGGAGCCCCCAGGCAGAAACTCTGGTCCCCTCCCTTCGGTTGCGGATGCTGGCACTGCCAAGTTCTGCAGGGCCGAGCGCCAGGTTGGCAAGGTAGTCCACACCCCCTCCCCAGCCCCCCTGATCAGAACCAGCTGGGCACCCCGGCGTGGGGCAGCCCCTTTCCAGGTTCAGTTCCCTCCAAACCATAGCTTTTATTTGTGGGAACCTCGGTTCTGTCCGCAAGGGAATGAAATAGCCACATTTTTCCATGGCAGCCTCTCCCGGCTGGAGACAGCAGAGGGCTGAGAAACGGGGTGGGCGTTTTCCCCCCAAAACGCTCAGTTTTCATCTGAGTTAGGAGAGGGGATGCCTAAAACGCATATCAGTGAGATTTAGAAAGGGAGAGATGGGGGGAGGGGGAGACGCTGGGACCTGCACCCTAATTTGGAAGGGACTTGGGGGTGGGGGTGGGGGTGGGGGTGGGGGGCGGGCAGTAGGTAGCCCAGGTGTCAGAGGTTAAGCCAAGAGTTCCCGCGCTTTCTCGAACGCAAAGAACCCTGTTGGTGGTGGTGGTGGTGGTGGTGGTGAGGGGGGGGGAAGGGTCAGCCTTGGGAAGAGTGGAGAACGCGAAGACTTTCCGAGGGACAGAGAAGGGGAGCATTTGGAAGCTCTGGGAGGGGGCAGGGGACCTCCGGGGGCAGAGCGCGAGTCCTACCTGCAGGTCGGGCCCATAGAAGGCCGCCATGGACGCATCGGCCACCAGCAGCGTCTCCACGAAGCGAGCCTCGGACACGAACCGCTTGGTCCTCCCGCTCGCGGCCCCCCGAGGGGCGGGCAGCTCGCGGGCGCCTTCGGACCCGTCTTCTTCCCTCTTTTCTTCCTCCGGTGCCTCGTCCTCCTTCTCTCCCTTCTCGTCCTTCCGCGCCCCGGGCTCGGGTCCTCGGGGGAGGGGGCGGGCCGGGGTACCGCGCGGCCCCCCGGGTCCCCAGCGCCGCAGGAGGTGCGGCCGCTGCAGGGCGTCCCCCCCGGCGGCCCGCGGCTCGATGGTGAACTCCTCGCCGTCCAGCAGGAAGGAGCCGCTCAGCCCGCCGCACAGGCTCACGGCGGCCAGGGAGCCCGGCGCCCCGTTCACGGAGCCAGAGAAGAAGCAGGCGCGCAGCTCCCGCGGCTCCCGCGGCTCGCCCCCGGGGCCCCCGAGGCTCTCGATCTTGAACCCGGGCGCCAGGAAGCTGGCGTCGGGCGCCAGGCGCAGGACGAAGCTGCGGCCGAAGGCGGACAGGTGGAGCGCCAGCTCGCCCGCGCCGCCCGCGCTGCCCGCCAGCCGCGTGGGCACCACCAGCTCCGAGGCCGGGCCCCCGGCTCCGGGCTGGGCCGGGGCGCCGCGGGCTGGCGGTGGCGGCGGCAGCAGCAGCAGCAGGAGGGACAGCGGCAGGAGCGGCGGCCACCGGGCAGCGGCGCGGGGCATGGGGGCTCTGGCGGCGGCGGCGCGCGAGCTGGGAGAAGCCGGCCCGGCGCGCGGGCAGGTGCTGGCGGCGGCGGGAGCGCGGCCGGGCCGCTCCCTCTAGGAAAAAGGAAATCGATCGGGTCGCGGAGTCTCCGCCCGCGGGGCCCTGCGGCCGCCCGGTCCCTTGGCGGCCCCTCCGGCCGCGCAGCCCGCTGCTCCGCGCCTGCTCGCCGGGCTGCCGCGCACGAGTGATCGGAGCACCGAGCCGCCGCCCGCCCTCCGCCCCGGCCTCGTCCCCACCCCGGGAAGCACCGAGTGGGCTGCTGCCGAGCGCTTCGTATTTATACTTCCTGCCCGGCTTTGACATAAGAGGTTTATTTTTGATCTCTCACTATTCCCGTTTCCCCTCCCCTGGGATGGGAGTGGAGAGAGAGAGAGAGAGAGAGAGAGAGAGAGAGAGAGAGAGAGAGAGAGAGAGAGAGAGAGAGAGAGAGGAATTGGATGCAATGTAAAACCAATCAGGAGTCAGCGAGCCTCGCTCCCCTCTCTCCACTCCCCACCCTCCCAAGTGTCAACTCCAACTTTTTTCCCCTTCCCTTTACGCGCACGGTCCCACATTAACCCCTATGGCGCTGGCTGGGCCGGCCCTTCAGGCAGAGTCCTCCCTGGGGGAGGCCCCAGGCGCTGTCCCCCTTTAAGGCCATGGGTCCAGGAGGCTTCTGCGTGGGCCCCAGCGACAGGCAGCATTCAGATCCCTGTAGAGCCACCCTGGGCATCCGATTGTGTAGGAGAGAGGTCTCCTCCGGAGAAGGTTGCAGAGCTTTTAATGGTGAAGCAAAGGAGAGAGATGGGGAAGGTCATATTAGACCTAACCGGTATGGCTCAGTGGATAGAGTGTCAGCCTGTGGACTGAAGGGTCCCGGGTTCGATTCTGGTTAAGGGCCTGTACCTTGATTACAGGCACATCCCTAGCAGGGGGTGTGCAGGAGGCAGCTGATCAATGTTTCTCCCTCATTGATGTTTCTGGCTCTCTATCCCTCTCTCTTCCTCATTATTCCCTGCCTGGCCAGCATGGTTCAGTGGTTGAGTGTCCACTTATAAACCAGAAGGTCACCATTCCATTCCCGGTCAGGGCACACGTGGGCTGGATCCCCAGTAGGGGGCGTGCAAGAGACAGCTGATCAATAATTCTCTCTCATCATTGATGTTTCTCTCTCCCTTTCTCTTCCTCTCCGAAATCAATAAAAAAAAATATTAAAAAATCATGCTCCCCGCTAAAAACCACATTTTCATCCCAAGCTGGGGATTGGGAAAAATACCACCTGGTGAATGGAACCAAAGATGCTGTGACTGCCCCTTCCAGGGTTGGCAGACAGAGCCCAGCCCAGTGGTGAATGATCAGAAGTGAGTTTGGCAGCCAAGTGGGGTCGCCCAGGAGGAAGGCAGCCTTTCCAGAGGAGGGTAACAGGGCACCTGGAACTGCATGTCTGGTCCTTAAAACTCCTAGGGTGTGGGGGTGTGGGGTGTGTGTATGGGAGTGCGGGGTGGGGGACTTCATGAAAGATGGCTTGGGTACTGGTAAGTATGGGAGTGTATTCATTCTGCCCCACACTGCCACCTCCCCCTGGGAATGTGGGGTCTGAGACACAAGGAAAGGAAGGGGAAATGGTATGGTCTCCAGTCCTCTCTCAAACCTACAAAACAGCACTTCATGGCACCCCAGTCTTGTTCAAATTTATTTTTAATTTTTATTGATTTCAGAGAGGAAAGAAGGGAGTGAGAGATAGAAAGATCAACAATGAGAGAGAATCACTGATTGGCTGTCTCTTGCATGCCCCACACTGGGATGGAGCCTGCAACCTGGGCATATGCCCAAACCTGGAATCAAACCGTGACCTCCTGGCTCATAGGTCGACGCTCAACCACTGAACCCGGCATGGCACCCCAGTCTTCCAGGCACGGGTCTGGAGACAGGACTCAGGGTCCTGATCTATAAGAAGAGGCTCCGAATCCTCCCCTCTGCTGACAGTTTTCTGCCTGTGTTGGGGGCACTGACAGTTGAGGTCGTCTTAGCCCATCCAACTCCTTCCAGCAGCCATGGGGTTCAGCACGCCACACACCACACACAACACGTGACTCTCTGAGCTTGAAGAGGTGGCTCTCAGAGCCGTGAAGTCCCTTTGTGGCCGCAGACCCCGCAGCAGGGAAGGGTGGAGGAAAGGAAGGCTGAACTTCCCAGCCCAGCCGGTTGCAGCCTTGTCTTTCCTGGATAATTTACAAGATAGGAACGACTGGTGTCTCAGATGTTCCCCCAAACACTTCCAGGGATGGCGGGAGGGGAATGGAAAGAGCAGCCTCTGCAGTATTTTCCCCCAAATTAGCAAAACACTCCCTCCCGGCACAGGGGTGTGATCTGGGAGAGGGACCTGGGCAGGCCAAGGGGAATCCCATTCTGCTTCAGGCCTGTGGTAACATTTTTTTTTTTTTGGGGGGGGGGGGGGGAGGAAACGGGGCTTTTATTTATTTATTTATTTTAAATTTATCTTTATGGTTGAAAATATTACAGATATTCCATTGTTTCTCCCATTGACCCCACACTCATAACCCCCCTCATCCCCTGCCCCCAGACCTTCACCACACTATTTATTGTCTGTGTTCATGGGCTATGTATATAAATTCTTTGATTAATCTCCCCTCCCCCTCCATTTTGATCTTTCACCTTTGCTTCCTAAAGCCCCTGGTTTCCCATTTCCCAGAGGAAAACTCCTGGTTCTCGATAGCAGTTGGTTCCCTATGGGTTTCCTACTTTCTCCTTTGCAAGCAGCTGAGAGGGGCGGGTGGAGAGCTGTGCCCAGCCCCCCTCCCCTCCTCTCTGTTTGTGTGTTCCTGGCCACAAGTGGGAGACTTACACAGGCCAGAGTCTCAGCTGGGAAGGCTCCGGGAGTTTTTTGTTTTTTTTTAAGACAATGAAATGCCCCTGAGGAAGTTCCTGTGGAGAAGAACCTTGTCCTGCCCCATTTTAACAACAACAACAACAACTACAATAACAACAACTACAAAAACAACAACTGGCTGGCTCACTGCTGGGTGGAGCCTGCATGGCGGCCCTCTCCCTCCCTCCAACCCACCTGGATTCCCATGACCCAGCCCGGGTGGCTCCTGCCACTTGCAGGGTGACCTCAAGGTGTCAGGCTTGCCTTAGCTAATGCTTGAGCCAGTGTCCCTGCCTCTGGGACCGAGAAACTAGTCTGGGAGAAAGCCCTTAGGAAAAAGGCTGATGGGAACAGCGTGACAAAACACCAACCAACCAACCAACCAGTACAAATCCCAGAGGGACATCTGCCAATTCTGGATTTTCTACATCACCACGTTCCTTCTCAAAATACAGCATGACAGCAGGGCTGGCAAACACAGCCAGTTAAATCCTGCACGCTGCCTGTTTTTGCGTAGTCCACGAGCTAAGAATGTTGTTTACATTTTCAACCGAATGGAAAAAAAAAAAAGGAAAACAAATGATAAAACTCGATGATGCTTGAAAACAGTATGAAATTGAAATTTCAGCGTCCATAAATACAGTAAAGGTTTATGGGAGTGCAGCCAATGGCCATGCATTTACACTTCGGCTGTTCTGGTGCTACCCGAGCAGGGGGTAAGGGAGCCTAAAATACATTTACACTCCATCCCTCTGCAGAAAAAGTTTGCCGACTCCTGAATTACGGTAAAGCAGCATCCATTTGGAGTCCTCACATTTAAAAAAATATATATTTTATTGATTTTTTTATAGAGAGGAAGAGAGAGGGATAGAGAGTTAGAAACATCAATGAGAGAGAATCATCGATCAGTTGTCTCTTGCACACCCCCTACTGGGGATGTGCCTGCAACCAAGGTACATGCCCTTGACCGGAATCGAACCTGGGACCTTTCAGTCCTCATGCCAATGCTCTACCACTGAGTCAAACTGGTTTCAACTAGAGTTCTCACATTTTGAATGTGGGATTACTTAGACTCAGTACATGGGATCCTTCTGAACTAAGAAGCTCAATAATTTCTTGCTCTGAATAAGAAAGGAACATTATATAAAAATGAAAATATCTACGTTTGTCTTTAATTTTGTACCTCGCAATTATTCATTATTTAAATAACTCTTACAATAATTGAAGGGCTTTTTTTGTTTACAGTATCTTCTATTATAGGTCGATAGTGATTTGGGAGTTTTTAATGGCCTATTAGTAAGTGGTATCTCTTACTTTATAACTAGTGTTTTATGAAGTGTATGCCATAAATTCATAGTGTCCACTAAGCTCTGGTATTCTCTAGAACAGTGTTTCCCAAACTGCTCTCACGATGAGAATCACCTGGTGGAGTTGTTAAAATACAGATTCCTGAATCCCAACTAAGAAGTGCTAAACTAAGTTTAGAGCACTAGTTAAGTGTACAATTTTACCTATATGTTCCCAAAAATTCTAGTTTAGCACTTCTTAGTTGGGATTCAGGAATCTGTATGTTAACAACTCCACCAGGTGATTCTCATCGTGAGAGAAGTTTGGGAAACACTGCTCTAGAAGAATCTCCTTCCTTTTGGAGAGACCTTAGTGATTCTCTAATCTACTTCATGTGCAATCACAGAGGAGAAACCAATTTTAAGGACTTGCCCAAAGACACCTACTTAGTGGCATCCTTCTTCTTAAAATACTATGGGACCCCCCTGCCTGAGGATAAACAAAATGTATTGCTTTTAAATTTCCGTTGCAACTCACACCTTCTTATTAAAATGGCATGTTTAACTCTGGTCCGGGGAATTTTTCTAAAGCAGGGGTGGGGAACTTTTTTTTTCCTGCCAAGGGCCATTTGGATATTTATAACATCCTTCTCGGGCCATACAAAATTATCAACTTCAAAATTAGCCTGCTATATTTGGTCAGACATTTCATTAACGCACCCCTCATGCCTTGGCAGGGCCAGACCAAACAATTTCGGGGGCCTTCTTTGGCCCGTGGGCTGGATGTCCCTCGCTGCTGTCTAACGGCTCATTTTTATTTAATTGTTGGGAATAGTAGCTCCCATCCTTTGAGTGCTTGCCGTGGGCTCGGCATGGCGTATTTCACTTTATTATCATGACCAGCCTGCAGATAAAGAAAGAGGTTTGGGGGGCTAAGGAACGTGTCAGGGTCACTCCGTTAATAAAATGGTGGCAGCGGTGTTCTTAACCGAGGTCACATTCATAAGCTACTAATTGAATTACAGGGCTGTAAGGGACCCTTGGACTTTTTCTTTAAGGAGCTCCAAGAAGGGAGTAAACAGCGTTTTCTCAAAAGCCTGTGATAGCGCTTCAATAGAAACAGAGCCCTTTCTTTCGAAGCAGAATCATACCCTTTTGCCACAATGTATGTTCATTTTCTTTAACTTTGGCTATTGCATAACCACCAGATCCCGCTTTGCCTGTAACTGAGAGAGAGTTTTCTGGTCCTTATGCTTCCTGCTGCTGCGCACATATCCAGGCAGGCCTATTGGACATTAAAAAAAAAAAAAAAAAAAAAAAAAAAAAAATATATATATATATATATATATATATATATATATATATGTGTGTGTGTGTGTATATATATATAATTGATTTTTTTACAGAAAGGAAGGAAGAGGAATAGAGAGTTAAAACACCAATGAGAGAGAAACAGTGATCAGCTGCCTCCTGCACACCCCCTACTGGGGATGTGCTTGCAACCAAGGTACATGCCCTTACCTGGAATTGAACCTGGGACCTTTCAGTCCACAGGCCAACGCTCTATCCACTGAGCCAAACTGGTCAGGGCAGGCATGTTGGACTTTTGACATCACTTTTGTCCTGACACTTACTTTGTACCAACTTTGTGTTTTGTGATGATCACTTGTAGGTATACAAGCATTTCCTGTTTATTTTTATGTTTAATTCTTTCTTAATCCTAAATACTCTATCTTTGGAATATTGTAACTTCATCCAGTAGATAGAAAGACATTAATTCACATTCTTGGGGCTACTTCAAGTTCAGTTCCTAACTCCTGTGAAGCGCTAGTCACTCTGATGATGCCTATCTTCACCTGGCGTTCTATAGCTTACCGACACTCTCGATTGGCAAGCTCCCAGTCTTTTTGTCTAGATCAGTGGTCGGTAAACTGCGGCTCTTTGGCCCCTTGAGTGTGGCTCTTCCACAAAATGCAGTAGGATTGAAACTTCGTGGCTCATGCGCAGAAGTCGGTTTTTGGCTCTCAAAAGAAATTTCAATCTTTGTACTGTTGACATTTGGCTCTGTTGACTAATGAGTTTGCTGATCTCTGGTCTAGATCAGTGAACACCAGACCTATACATACTGTAGTGCCATTGTGACCTTGATTCGCTTGCTGGCCAGGCTGTAATTGGTTTTATTATACCAAGAAGCAAACAAACCTTTTTAGTCCTATCACTTGTATTTTCAGCGACTAGTGGCCACCAATTGGGCTCATTGTGGGGCCCCCAAACCATAAAATGTCCTGAGGTTTCACGTGGAATGTACCCGTGAATACGATATGTGATCCCTAATGTAACTGGCTGCTGAGAGTTAATTGCCCATTTTGAGTCTTCCATGCAATAACCGTGGCCATGACAGTAACAGAGGCTTAGGTCATGTTCATCTTGCCACTTGATGGCCAGAAGGTGGCACTGTTGGAACTTGGTATTTACCCTCTTGTACACTTTTCCAGAACAACTTTTTCAAAAGTTAGAAATCTGTCATGTCATGCAAAGTCTGAGATAGCAGTCCTTCAAAACTGTACAAATAAAGAAACCTGGGTCTTCCTTAAATGTCTGACAAGCAGTCCCTGGAGAAGGTTGAGGGCGGTGATGTGTGGTTGTCTTGCTTAATCTAACTCGTGCTACTCTTCCTACCATCCTCTCTTTGCCTTGATCACACCTTAGCTCATCAGGCAGTTTGGGAGAGCTGGTCAAGCAGGGATGTCTCAGGTCCACCTTAATGGTGAAAATGATTTGCTTCCTCTATATCTATTAATTATTGAATGCAAACAACACATTTCCCTTAAATCTTCCTTTTGATTCTAACCACCAGATGGGAGTCTCACCACATTTACCTTTCATAGCTGGTTTAAGAAGGTTTGCAGTCTCTCTCAACAAGGGTCTAGTTCATCACTTCGGATAACACACATACACATACACATACACACACACACACACACACTTACTTATACATATATTTTTTATTGTACTAACTTGCCCAGCTATACCCCTTGCCCTGGTTTTAAGGTGAAGAAAACAGAGACAAAGGAAAGGAGCTGGGAATTCAGGATGGAGGGTGATTTCTCTGAGCAGATGAGGTGCTTATTCAAGGTCATCAAGGAGCTTGCTATAAAAACCTTCCTTTTTTAAATAAATGTGTTTAAAACGAGTCAGAATGTGAAGTGCTAAGAAGAGGGCTTGGCACCTTGTAAAGCACTTGTAAATGTGCATTGTTTTCTACCCTCTTTGTCATCACAGGTACGTGCTCACATCTGGCCTGGCAGAGTAGTTGCAGAGTATCTGGAGTGAATCTTGGCACTGGTCCCCTCATCCTCAGAGCTCTCTTCTCCTCCTCCTCTTTCTTCTTCTCCTTCAAAAGAATTTTTAAAATTGATTTTTAGAGAGAGAGGAAGGGAGAGGGGGAGAAAGAGAGAGAAAGATCCATGTGTGAGGGAAACATTGATGAGCTCTTCCTGTCTTGTGCCCTGACCGGAAATCAAACTGGTAATCTTTCAATGCTCAGGACATTACCCAACCAGCTGAGCCACACCATCTCCTTTCAGAGTCTCTCTTCTTTTAGAGTTGCCTCAGGTGCTCACCTGACAGAGGAAATCGACAGAACAGAATCCAAGTCATGAACACTTTGGTGTGATAACGAGTACTGCTAGGGGTGTTTGAATTTTACAAGACCCTAGAAAGGGGAGCCCAAAGAAATAATCCACTAAGGGAAGAATTTCAGACACTGTGGCTGTAGCATAAGGGAGAAATTGGGGAGCCAGGGACATAGGTCAGGACTCCTATGTATTTGACAGGGTACCTGCAGGTGTGTTGAAAGAGGATTCTTGAGTGGGATTGGGAGGTGAGATCATGAGGACTTTACAGCCTCATCCATCCTACTTTTTATATATTCTTGAGGAGAGGAAATTAGCATTCTTTTGACTTTGGATAAAAAAAAAATCATGTTTTTCTTTCTTTCTTTTAGACATCCAGGTCTAGTGCAAACTGTGCAGCTGTCTGTCAATTCCACTCCCTGAAATGACTGAGGTGATTTCTTTTCAGAATGTTCCTAGGCTCCATGTGAAGTCTCCTCAGGCTCATTGGCATTAGACAATTTTATTTTATTTATTTATTTTAAAAAAAATATGTTTTATTGATTTTTAACAGAGAGAAAGGGAGAGAGATAGAGAGCTAGAAACATCGATGAGAGAGAAACATCGACCAGCTGCCTCTTGCACACCCCCTACTGGGGATGTGCCCACAACCAAGGTACATGCCCTTGACGGGAATTGAACCTGGGACTTTTCAGTCTGCAGACCAACGCTCTACCACTGAGCCAAACCGGCTTCAGCGGCATTAGACAATTTTAAAGAGGGGCATAGACATCAGAGGTGGAAACGCCTTTGCTGGCCTCTCACTTTGCAGACGGTAAGTGGAGACCTATGAGGATGTCATTTCCCCAAGAGTCACACAGCTGGCTGCCAGGAGATTCAGGGCCGGAACTTGGGTCTTCAGTCACATGTTCCCTCCATGTCATGTCTAATCCCACTCTCCTGTGCAAAGCACAGGGTTTGTGTGAAATGACCTGAGTCACAGAGGTGCCTGGAGGTGGACTTGGCAGCAGAATCCAGGCCCACGGAGGGCAGTGGGACACTCTGCTCTATTTCAGCAACCCTTGTCACCCAGCCTGACCATGCTGACTTCCTTCAGAACTCTCCATCTGGTGTTTGTGTTTCTCTCCCAGTAAAAGAACCTTCCATTCTGGGAGCATTCTGGGCACTTAGAAGTTAGCTGTATCAGTGACTCACAAAGAAGGGTTTCCCTGGTGTGAGACTATCTAAGAATGTGGGGGTATTTCTTGGATGTCTCAAAGCGTGATGCAGACGCAGGGGAGGTCTGAGGATTTAGGAAGAGTGGGATTTGGAGCAGCCATATGGCAGGGGAGGAATGGGAAGGGGGGAGGGATGGAAATGGCCTGGTGAACTTTGAAGACTTCTTTAGTATCTTGCCTTGTGTGTGTGTGTGTGTACGCGCGTGCTGTCTCCGGCTGTCTCTGTCTCTGTCTCTCTCTCTCTGTCTCTCTCTCTCTGTCTCTGTCTCTCTGTCTCTCTCTCTCTCTCTCTCTCTCTCTCTCACACACACACACACACACACACACACACACACACGGTAGGGGGAGAAGTAGCCCACCTTTCCTTTTCTTCCCTTTTTTCCATTTTGTGTGTTCTCATCTCTGTAGCTCCTGTCCCAGTTTTCTCTCTTCTCCTTGGACTTTACTAAATTTTCTTCATTTCCTTTCTCAGCTCCCCATTCCCTATATTTTTTCAGTTTAGTAAATGATTTCATAAACCTACTATTGTATGTGTCGGAAATCGTCCTAGGCAACATGGGCAGATAAATACCGAAGGCAGTTCCTGTGTTCTCAGCACCTGTGTTATCCAGACAGTTCCTAGTCTGGTGAAAGGGAAAGTTAAAGGGAAAAATAATGATAATCTAACGTTGCAAGTACAATACGAAAGCTATCTGCAGAAAACCCTGGTACACAGAGTAAGAATTCAGGAAACATTTGCTGAGGGATTGATTAGTAAGTTATGAGAGCCCAGAGTAGTTAGTGATAGCTGTGTTTTGATGGGCAGAGATCAGATTGGAAAAGCATCCATTTAAGTGCTATCGGACTTTAATGAATAAGCAGTCATTCACCAGACATTGGGAGGGGGGAATCATTTCAGAAAGATGGACACACACACACACACACACACACACATGCACACACAAACCTTTTGCATTTGGGAAAGTAATTGAGTTCATTGAGTCTATTGAGTCTTGCAGGCCTAGACTGTCAGGTACCATGGGGTGGTAGGCAATGGAGCCAGAACAGTCACCTGGGGCCAGCTGAAGGGGCATATTCATTACCTGGGTACCGTGAGCTCTCTCCCAGAGGGCGATGCAGACTCATCGAAGACTTGTGAGCAGGGAAGTGATATGACTGCTCTTGTCTCTTAGGAAGGTAACTAGCAATCGTAGACCCGTGGTCGGCAAACTCATGAGTCAACAGAGCCAAATAGCAACAGGACAACGATTGACATTTCTTTTGAGAGCCACATTTTTTAAACTTAAACTTCTTCTAACACCACTTCTTCAAAATAGACTCACCCAGGCCATAGTATTTTGTGGAAGAGCCATACTCAAGGGGCCAAAGAGCCACATGTGGCTTGTGAGCCTCAGTTTGCCGACCACGGATGTAGACTAAAGATTGCATTGAGGAAGAGACTGGAGTGATGGAGACCTGTGAGGATGGGCTCTCCAGAGATGGTGTGGTCTGAGCAAAGGAAGTGGCGGTGAAGATGGAGAGGAAATCCGTTGGAGCCTTTGTGAGTTAGCCCCTCGGGGTAACTGGCAATGGGTGCAGGGGGCGAGGGAAGGAGATGGGGGAGACTGGTTGAGTGGTGAGGTGAATAGGGAAGCCACTGGCTGAGTTGAGGAAAACAGGAGGAGGAGGTACAATGTGTGGGTCTGTTGTTTTGGGGATGTGCATAGAAGGGGGTTTGGTTTTTAGATCTAAGAACTCTGGCATTGCTAGGCAGGATGGAGGCACATCAATGAAGCTCAGGCAGTGATGGGCCTGGGAACGTGAATTTGGGAGCCGGGAGCTGTGCAGCATCCTGCTGTTTGAATATGTGTGAAATAGGGATTCTCTTTGTTTCCTTTTAATTTCCTACTCATCCCTTCGCTTTTCGATTCCCCACTTTCTTTTCACAGCTCTGAGAGCAGAGGTGAAGGCTGCCTTTCTAGTCTCCATTGTTGCTCTCTCTTCTCCCCCACAACTGGGGCCTTTCTGGAAGCAGGAAGTACCGTTGCTTTTTATTTATTTTTTAATGAAATGCTGTGATTTTCACCCACCTGGGCTCTGTGGTCTACAGGTGCCTTCCAGTTGGTTCGTGGGTGGTAGACTGTCCTGACGGGGAGAAGATTCCTGGCTGGCGTGGACAGCAAAGAGGAAGGAGGGAGAGATCTTTGCTTGGAGTGACTTGCTCTTTGGAGTCTCACCAACCACAGCTTGCAAGCATTGGACACTTTGCTGGGCTGCTCCCGCCAGGCTGGCTAAGAAGTGACATTCCTGGATCCCATCACCTCTTGGCTCTCAACAGCGACAAGGGAGGGGCACCGAGGTGCAGGGAAGAGGAAGCAAGGGCAGGCAAAGCCCGGACAGCTTTTTTAAAAGCAGGAGGTCACATCTGGCTTCTCAGCAGAGCACTGGGGAGCCTAGGGGGTGGGGGATGGGATGGGAGGAGAGAGGGCTCAAGTGGGAGGTGGGTCCTAGCCATGAGAGCCATAAACAGCTTTCCTCCTGCCACCGGCCTGGATCAAGGGATGGTCTTATATTCTTCTTTAGTTAACTACCAGAGTTTTCTGACCTTTAATTTCTAATGGTCTTGAGCAGTGGTCGGTAAACTCATTAGTCAACAGAGCCAAATAGCAACAGTACAACCATTGACATTTCTTTTAAGAGTCGAAAACCGACTTCTGCGCATGGGCCACGAAGTTTCAATCGCACTGTAAGTGCGTGCCCGGACGTGGTATTTTGTGGAAGAGCAACACTCAAGGGGTCAAAGAGCTGCATGTGGTTTACGGACTATTGGTCTTGAGGATCAGAGAAGACTTACGCCTTTAAGCCTCATGCTTGCTAGATTGTGGACTCTCAGAGATTTCCTTTGCCAGGCTGGGCTCCCTGATCTCATCTTGGCGTCCATGCGACTCATCTCCATTGCCTGCTCACCTCTACACTTAAAGAGTAACGTGAAGGCCCTAGTTGGTTTGGCAGCAGAGCATCGGCCTGCGGACTGAAAGATCCCGGGTTCAATTCTGGTCAAGGGCACATGCTCAGGTTGTGGGCTTGATCTCTAATAGGGGTCATGCAGGAGGCAGCCGATCAATGATTCTCTCTCATCATTGATGTTTCTATCTCTCTCTCCCTCTCCCTTCCTCTCTGAAATTAACAAAAATATATATTTAAAAAAAACAAAAAAATGAAAAGCTTAAAGTTTAAAAAAATAAAAGAGTGAGGTGAAGGAGTGTGAAGCATGGGGTGCAGTAATGGGTGAGGTTAGTGAGAGATGGGGATGGAGGAGGCAGGCATCCCACAAAGCGTTTCTAAGTGAGATGCCAGAGGGAAAAAAACAGGGCAGTAGCTCACTAACTGGAAACCCCCCATCTTTGAAGACACAGAATGCTCCCAATCTGTTGGGCTCAATAAGACTGATGGGTGACAGGGGCGAGGATAGATGGAATCTTTGTTTCTCCTTTATAAGAATCGTGCCCCCTGGTGGACAACCTGCACCACCCCAAGGGTGACCTGACCTCAGGAGGTCTTTGGTTGCCCCTTTCTCCCTCCTCCCCTCTTAAAGAACCCCTCTCTGGTCTCTGTCTGACATTCTACTATCAGAATTTTGTGTAGAAAAAGGCTTTGATCTTCTTAAGGTGGCAATATATGTGAGTGGGAAACATTGTAAAGCTGTTATCAATGATAAATGAAGATGCTGATGGCAGCAAATTTTGGAGAAAGGGAAGTGTGGATGCATGAGGAGAATGAGAGAGAGCTGACAAGAAGCTTGGGGGTGCTGAGGCCCAACAGGGAATGGAGAGGTGGAAGGGAGAGGGTTGTGCTAAGAGGGGAGAATGGAGGAACGCGGTGCCTACCCCTAATTTACCTGAATGAAGAGAGCAAGAGTCTGTAGCTCACCTCGGGTTTTCTTGACAGAACTGATCAAGTAAATGGCAAACTCCGGAGATAAGAATTGTATCTATCATGCTTTCTAATTGCAAGAGTACCAAACGATGTTCTTCACTCTGCAGACTCGATGTGTGAGACTGTTGTAAAACTATTCTTCCTCTTCCATTACTTTATCCTCCCCTGACGAGGAACATGACTGTATAAGGGTGTTGGGAGCCATCAGAGTTGAGACAAGCAACTCAGTCTTAAAGAAATAGAATTAAGGGGGAGTCAGGGTGCTGCCAGCAGGAGGCAGCCTGGATGTCTTATTCGGTGCGCTTCCCAGAGTCTAATCAGGACCCTTTGTTCCAGCCTCTTAGCTCCAAGAGAACAAACCAGAGTTAAACCCCAGAGGAAAAGGCAGAGTGGGTGGCTGAGAGGGGAAAAGCAGAGTTAAATATTTCCTCTGAGCAAAGAAGAATGGACCCAGGCCCAGAGCTATAATTCATGGGTCCTTAGATGAGTGTCCAGCTGCTTCAGCTGCCTTTACATCTGGGAGAGGACTGGCCCAGGGGCCCGGCACGTGAGGAAGCCAGTGGATGAGGCGGCTCACTCCCTGAGCCTTCCAAGCAGCTTCCCAGAGCCTGCTGTTGCCTTTTGAGATGGCATCTGCTGTGCCCAGCTCTGTGGCACAGTTTCCAAGGAGAGCAGATGAGACACATGTGGGATGTTTGCGGATCTCCGACACCGAATGGTGATGATGTAAAGCATACACGCACACAAATAGCAAGTTCTGAAATCTCTTCTCTGGGTAAAACCTGTTCTAAATCCTCCCATGGTAAATCAGTGACTTAATAGTGTCTGATCTGAGGAACTGGGAGATTTCTTTCAGCCACTTCCCTCACCCTTGCTGAGATCATAGAGCTTATTCTTCTTCATTTCTTATCCTCCTCTCTTCCTCCTTAATGCTTTACTCCAGTTTGGGGAGATACTCCGGGATGCTGGGTTTTACAGGTAGGCGGAAATCATGCTTGGTCCTGATGTTGGGGGATTGTTAGGATCTGAGAGAAGGGAACGCTAAGCCTCCAAACTGAATTCTGTGGTTTGCCTCTTTCTGGTCTCATCCTTTTGGTTGATCATCATCTACTCTAAACCTCCTGCACCCATCTGGCTCTGCCAAGCAGTCCACATCTGCTCTGGGGATTGCCATGGAGCTGGAACTAAAAGAAAAGGAAGCCTTGGTGCTGAGGAGTTTCCAGTTTAGGGTGGCTGTCATGCAATCTTAGCAAACGAGTTTGACATCTAATTAGCAAAGAGAAGGTAAGTGCAAATGAGATATTCTTGGGCTAGCAATGGAGTCCATATTTGCTGAAGAGACAGAGAAAAACGAAGCGGCCAGATCCGTGTGAGTTCCATTTGGTGGCCGCCTAGAGGAGGTAAGTCACACACACGCAGAGGTGAGGCTGAGTGAGCGCCCCTGTGGAAGAGATGCCTACACGGAGCTACACGTGCTGGGATAGCAGTTCTGAGCAGATGCCAAGCTGATTAATTTAGCTAGAGCCAGGTTTCCATGTCAAGGGGAAAGAGAAGAGAGTTTACAAGATGAGCAAAGCAGCTGGATGGGTTGCTTTAGACGTTATCTTTCTGGTCCTCAGCTGCCTGCCCTGTGAGATGAGGGTCTTGAGCGAGGTGACAAGGGTCCAGGGCTAAGGTTTCTGTCACAGAGGTGTAGGAAGTTAATGATAATGGGGAGCAGTGCCCTAGGCATTGTAAACTTCCCTAGGAGACAGAGCCAATCCCCATTGTAGAGATGAAGTGTCTTGCCCACAGTTTCACAGCCTGTGAGTGACCAAGCCGAGGGTAGAACTGAGCCCATGCAGCCAATCAGTATGAATGAAGAGATCCAACTTGCCAAACTCTGTGCTAGGCCCCAGGGGATGTAACAGCGAATGAGACAGATAAGGCCCCACTCTCATCCTAGCTGTGGCAGGAGGGGAAGACAGGCAACCAAACAGCCAAGATTCAAGTGAACAAAACAGGTGTACATAGAAGTAAATGCTACGGAGGAAATACAACATGGAATCCCCATCATGATTGGGTCTTCTTCAGTTGGATGACCGAGAAAGGCTCGCTGAGGAGGTGGCACTGGGCTGATACCTGAAGGACAGGAAGAGTCAGCCTAGTTGTCCCAGGGCATAAAGAGCCCCTCGGAGGAGTTTAGATTCATGGCATGAGTTAGGCCCTCAATCTCTTCTTTGGGGAAGGAGTTGCCTTTTATTTTTCAAAGATCACGGAGGACAGGGAGAAATAGGAAGGTGGAGATTATAGAGTCCAAATGTGGACGTAGGGCTGCTAGTGTATCATGGGAAGTCCGTGAGCAAAGCGGGGAGAGGGCGTTTCCATGAGCTTTCCTCCCTTCCATTTAGGAGGACCAGAGAACATGGGAGGATCATGATGGTGGCCATCTTGGGGAGCTGAATAAGGGTTGGTAGTAATAAAAATAAGAATAAAAAAATGAAAATATTAACAGCACTATTAGATAACATTTATGAAACTTTAAAAGATGTATTAAGAATATTATTATACTTAAAATCATTTTATTCTTGAAATATTAATTCTTATTGCATGTAATATTATTATATGTAAGATCATTTTTCTTAAGTAATTGGTGTTATTGCATGTAACATCATATTTAAAACCGTTTTTCTTGAAATTAAAAAAAAAACACCCTGAAAAAAAAATGTATGAAGCACTTCTGCCCTACCCAGTTTGTCTCAGTGGGTAGAGTGTTGGCCTGTGGACTGAGGGTCCCAGTTCTGATCAAGGGGCAGGTGCCTCGGTTGCAGGCCCAGTCGATGTGTCTCTTTCACACTGATGTTTCTCTCTCTCTCTCTCTCTCTCTCTCTCTCTCTCTCACCCTTCTTTCCACTTTCTCTAAAAATCAATGGAAAGATATTTTTGGGCAAGGATTAACAACAACAACAACAACAAAATATATTAAGCAATTCTGAGCAATGCTTAAGTATTAACTTATTTAATGCTCATCATAACTACAGAGATGAGTAGTATGATTATTCTCACTTGAATCATGAAGAAGCTGAGGCTTCGGGGAGTGGAGTAACTTATCCGTAATTGCACAACTGAAACTGGTGGAGCCAGGATGCACATCGGGGTCCTCCAAGCCCGGGCTCCTCATCATCATGCTACATTGCCTTCCACAGCCTCCACCCATCACGTAACGTTTGATCTGGAAGTGAGCTTCGATTTTGCGTAGACCAGAATTCTAATGCAGTCTCGTGACTGACAACATCTGACCTCGGATGATCCCTCTTCTTTTGGTCAGGTGGGAAAATCAAGCCAGAGAGGCAGATCAGGGATGCAAATGGAATACTGATGCTGAGTGCCAACCTCTCCTCTAGTGCTCTACATACTCTACTTCAACAGATACCTAGAATCTCCATTCCTGGTTAGGAAGCCATGGCAAAGCAATTGGATAGAAGTGCAGCTTCCCAAGAGAGGAGAGACAAGTGTTAAATAAGAGAACGTGTATAAAACTTAAAAAAAATGTTTTATTGATTTTTTTACAGAGAGGAAGAGAGAGGGATAGAAAGCTAGGAACGTCGATGAGAGAGAAACATTGATCAGCTGCCTCTTGCACACCCCTACTGGGGATGTGCCTGCAACCAAGGTACATGCCCTTGACTGGAATTGAACCCGGGACCTTTCAGTCAGCAGCTATCCATTGAACCAAACCGGTTTTGGCTGTATAAAACTCTTGGTGCAGGGCTGAGCACAGATCAAGTGCCTTTGAGAAAGTCCACACACGGGGTTTCTGTGCTCCGGGTTGAGACAGTCGGCTGTGATTCGGGAAGAGGAAACTTGATTGACATGCAGGGGCCCTCGTCAAACCCCACTAATGACAGTGAAAGTCAAAATGTCTTTGGAAACCTTGTAACCCGCCATTATGACGGCTGGGTTTAGGGACACAATTGCTGGCCCTGTACAAGTGGCTTATGATTGCCCTGGGTTGTCTGAGTTTCTCTTTAATTATAGTCCCTCTTGAAACACCCAAACACACAAGGCCTTTGTTGACTTGAACTCTCTCTCTCTCACACACAATCCTCCCCTAGGCACACTCTCCCTTTCATTTATGAAGCATAAACACCGCATCCTACTCATTCAGTAATGAATCTCAGTCCGGTGAATCTCAATGGGAGAGGGCCCCTGGGGACTGATGGGCATCTGGCGGCTTCCTGTTCCAAGGCCCCAGGGAAATCTGAGAAGAGTGGATCCTTTAACGGGGAGAAGATAACGGGTAAAAAGTGCTCTTCCCTGAGGGACCAGTCGCAGCATCCTCTTCTCAGCAGTGGGATTGTTTGCGTGAGTAGCCACTTCTCCAAGAAAATTTCAAAATTCTTCCACACACCACTTTGTAATGCTTCATTATCCTGTCTTTTTCTCTTCTTTTTCTTTTAAAAAAGGGAGAGGGATAGAGAGCTAGAAACATTGATGAGAGAGAAACATCGACCAGTTGCCTCCTGCACCCCCCTTCCCCCCACGGGGGATGTGCCCACAACCAAGGTACATGCCCTTGACCGTAATCGAACCTGGGACACCTCAGTCCACAATCAACGCTCTATCCACTGAGCCAAACCGATTTCGGCCTGTCTTCTCTTCTAAACTCAATTCAGAGCCTTTTGGTTCTGTGATGATGTTCTAGGTAGCAAGAGAGATAGATACCCAGAAGAAAGAAGTTGCCAGAAGAAAGAAGTTGATGATCCTGAGAGACACAGAGGACGTCAAGGACCAGCGCTTGACACAGGGCTCCTAGGAAACCCCTCCAAACTAGTCAGGAGCTCATGGCTTGATGGTCTGTCACCATGGCATGCACTCCGTCTGATACACCAGTGCCCTGCACGGTACTTAGTCGAGGATCAAATGAAATAATCTCCCGGGAGACGTACCCTCTGCCTTTTCTTTTTCCTTTTTCTTTTAAAATACATTTTATTGATTTTTTACAGAAAGGAAGAGAGAGGGATAGAGAGTTAGAAACATCAATGAGAGAGAAACATCGACCAGCTGCCTCTTGCACACCTCCTACTGGGGATGTGCCCACAACCAAGATACATGCCCTTGACCAGAATCGAACCTGGGACCTTTCAGTCCGCAGGCCAACACTCTACCCACTGAGCCAAACAGATTTCGGCCCCTCTGGCTTTTCTACCTGGAAGATCATCTTTCTGCACATCCCCACCAGGCCCTGGTGAGCTGGCCATTGCTGAACACAGGCTCCCTTCTCTTCCCCAAGCCCTGAGGCACAGCATTCGCCTGTTTCCGTGGTGTAAACACTCCCACCAGGATCCCTTCAGAGAGCAGCATGCCCATTCAGCATTTCCACCCTCTTCCCTCCTCCTCCTCCTGCTCTCTCTTGAAAACTGTGGGTTTGTCCTGGAGGGTTGGTGGTTCAGAGCCCGATAGTCGATTAGGGGGTGACGAGGTTTGTTTTTAAACATAATTTATAATTGTAAGTTTGTAGAATTGAACTTTTTAATAACGCCCGTGTTTAACAGCTGACTGGCAGAATGCCCGAACATCGAACAAGTCTGCGCCAACCCAGCCAGCACAACACGGCCCCCTGGGCAGCCTGTGGGCACAGGTGGCCCTGGGTTTCTGAAAGGGCTTCTGAAGCTGCCCTCCTGGCATGAGGACATCCACAGGAATCATTCTTGGTTCTGGTTCTTTCAGGGGACAGAGTCATGAAGAACCACAGGGATGTTGCAACAGGGAGGGGGCTGGGGGCGAGAGGGCAGTGGTGAGTCTTCATTCCCAACTCTGTCAACTCAACTTAACTGCCTTGTGCGTGGTGGTAAGCGATGGGTCGGGCGTGTCGGGCACCAGGGCATAACTTGAGGGCAAAAAACCCCTCAAAAAACCACACACACAAAAAACCACAAAACACACAAAAAAACGCGAACTGAGAGTCCTGTTCCCTGGCCAGCCCACGCCTTCTCCTGCCTCTGCTCAACGCCACTCCCTCCCCGCCAAGTGGCTCTCGGCTCAGGAGGCGGGACTGAGTTCTTCGATGGCCCCCGGAGGCTCCCAGCTGCAAGCTTTGGGAGGCTGGGAGGCGAGAGAGAGAAGGAGGGGCGCCGACTGGGCAGTCCAAGGAGAAGGGGGCCTTTAATAGGCTCGCCCAGCGCCCTGTTTGTGGCGCTGCGAGTGGCTGCAGCTGGGAGGAGAAGCGGCCCCGGCCGGCACCTCCCTCTGGGTCTGGGCTGCAAAGCTTCGCCTTGCACTTGACAGCGGGTTGCACTGAAGTTCGTCTGCGCGCTGTGCTAGGGAGGAGGGCACAGGTAGGAGGCGCGGGCTGCAGGGCGCCCGGTCCCCGCTCCCGGCTCGCCGCTCGGGGAGCTGTCGCCCTCTCTCTGCTCTCCTTCCCTGGAGCGGCGGGCAGCCCGGAGGGTCCCGGGCTGCAACCGAGATCGCGCCGGCGGGCGGCTGCTCCGGCTGCTCCTGCTCCGAGCGCTAGGCTGTGCGCTGCCCGGCGCCATGCTTCTGCTGGGCATCGTCGCCCTGGCTCTCGTCGGGGCGCCCGCGGACGGCGGCGCGGAGCCAGAGCGGGAGGTGGTGGTGCCCATCCTCCTGGACCCGGACCTCAATGGCCGCCAGTACTACCGGCGGGGCCCCGAGGACCCCCCTGGGGAGGAGCAGGGGCTCATTTTTCAGATCACGGCTTTCCGGGAGGACTTCTACCTCCACCTGACGCCGGATGCCCAGTTCCTGGCGCCCGCCTTCGCCACGGAGCATCTGGGAGGGGTCCCGCTCCGGGGGCGCCCCGCCGCCGACGCCCCAGACCTGCGCCGGTGCTTCTACTCCGGGGACGTGAACGCCGACCCCGATTCGTTCGCCGCCGTGAGCCTGTGCGGGGGGCTGCGTGGAGCCTTCGGGTACCGGGGCGCGGAGTATGTCATCCGCCCGCTGCCCAACGCCAGCGCGCCCGCCGCCGGGGCGCAGCGCCACCGCAACCGGCAGGGCGCACACCTGCTCCAGCGCCGCGGCGCCCCCGGCGGGCCTCCGGGGGACCCCACCTCTCGCTGCGGAGTGGCCTCAGGCTGGAACCCCGCCATCCTGCGGGCGCTGGACCCTTACAAGCCTCGGCGGGCCGGGTTAGCGGAGGGACGCGGCGGGCGCCGGTCCGGGCGCGCCAAGCGCTTCGTGTCCATCCCGCGCTACGTGGAGACCCTGGTGGTGGCGGACGAGTCCATGGTCAAGTTCCACGGTGAGGACCTGGAGCACTACCTGCTGACGCTGCTGGCCACGGCGGCGCGGCTCTACCGCCACCCCAGCATCCTCAACCCCATCAGCATCGTGGTGGTCAAGGTGCTGCTCCTCGGGGACCGCAACGCGGGGCCCAAGGTCACTGGCAACGCGGCCCTGACGCTGCGCAACTTCTGCGCCTGGCAGAAGAAGCTCAACAAAGTGAGCGACAAGCACCCTGAGTACTGGGACACCGCCATCCTATTCACCAGGCAGGTGAGTTCCGTCTGTCACCTCTCTCTGGACCCGCACAGCTTCATTCCCATCAGGCCCCTGCCCTTAGCTCTCTAGATATGCTTTGTGCGCGCAATATCCTCCCCACACCCCCAATTCAAATTTCATCAATCTCCGATTCTCACGTTGGATCGTCCAGGGAGAGCCCGCTCCTAGGCTCAGCGAACTCTGGCTCCAGTGCGCCTGGCTGCACGTGGGCGGTCGGAAGGTGTTGGCCTGGCGCGGCCAATCAGCGCCTCCTGGATTAGGTGCCAAGGGGCCGGAGCCCAGGAAGTTGCCGCCCAGGAGCCGGGAGCCACAGTTTGGCTTCCAGGCAGATAGGCATTGCAGAGGGCGGGTGGGGGAAAGTCCGCCCCTTTCCATGGGGGCAGCTAAGTTGCTTCAGACACCCAGGTCCCCTCCTTCTGCCGGTAGATCTGGCACCCCGATGATCCACATGGCCCGGTTCAGCACCTGGCTACCTCTCTCATGGGTGACATGTTCCGTGTGTCCTCTCTGCTCTGGGCCCGGAAAACCTGGATGTGGGATAGTTTGTAGGTTATAGGGACAGGGCGGATGGAAGTACTGGGACCATTCCCTCGGTCATGGCTGCTGCCTCCTTGTGCTGGGCCCATCTTCTGTTCGAGGGGCTTGCAGTACATTCAGAGCAAGCCATCTATGTGGGCACTGGTTTGGAGTTTGAAGTTTCACTGGGAGCTAAGTTGGGAAGATCTTTTTCCATGTTCCCATGTCCATGTCAGTGGATGGTGACCCTTGGCCCCAGGTGAGGTTGCTCCTGACCTCAAATCACCGAAACTACTTGCGACTGCCCGGACTGCAGTGCTCCGGCTTCTGCCCCAGGCCGTGTGGCCAATGTGAGCTCAGGGCAGGGCCTTGGAGACCTTAGCTACAGGGTTGGAAAGAGACTGACTGTTGGGACTAGAAAGCAGATCAGAAAAGCAGCTGTGCCCTTGCTGTGGGCCTGGGAAAGTGGAGGTTCGTAGATGTTAGAGTGATTGGGTCCTGGGAAGTGTCTGGATTCTTAAAATTTGATAGTTCCTGAAGCCTGGGAGGAAAAGGGGCACTCACATGACCCTCTTCCTCTGCTTTTGGGGGCTGCCACTTGAATCTGGGCCATACCACAGCGTTCTGGGAGGGCACAGTGGGCACAGAGCACATGGTCACCCGTGGGGCTCTGAGTATCTCCAGTTTCCAAATGGCCCCTCGAAGCCGGAGCCGGAGCCTTCTGCACTAACCCATTTGGCACAGCCCGTCCCTTCCCGCAGTTGAACTTCCTCCTTTCCCAGCCTCCTCCTCCCACCACCTGGTTTCTCTAGGGAGGTCTCTGGCCCGCGTCTGTTTCCTTGCGCTCATTCTTCCAATTGAGGTCTATGGAGCGGCCACTGCCCAGGCCTCACAAGCACCGCCTGAGTCATGGGGAAATGACAAAGGAGGTGGCTTTGACCTCTGCACACAGGCCAACTCAGCAGGCAGATTGCCGGGGGGAAGCAAGCACAGGCCGAGCGCAGGATAGCTTAATGGGCAAAGCAGCTGCCGCTCACCCGCTGCCTGGGATGCCCTGTGGAGGGAGGCCACTCGCCGGCTGTGAAGCACCAGACCTCCGCCTCTGCCGCCGGGGGGGCCAGGCAACTTTTGGAACCAGCCCTGGGAAGAGGGTTCCCGCCGGGACCCCGGGCCATGCAGTCCAAAGAAGGACCTCCCTTGTGACGAAGAAGCCATCAAGCAGCAGGCCAGCTTCTGTGTATCAGAGTGTAAGCTAGACCCTAGGGGCTATGTTGACAAGGCATTAATGGGTCCAAGATGCATGACTGCTTGGGTCAGAGATGGGGACGAGCAAGATGGGACTTTTGGAAGCTTTCTGTTGTCCAGAGGGCAAAGCCAGACAGTGGGGAGGCCGCGTGGGCAGGTCTGTCCTCCACGTATGTACTCTGTGAGTTAGGGTGAACGCTGCTCCCTCTCCGCCCGGCCAGCGCCGGCTGCAGAGCCCACTGCATTCCCGGAGCCTGAGGAGCTGCTCATTCCTGAGCTCCCCCGGGGAAGGTACAGTATGCGATGAGAACATGCGTGCACAGCTGCGCTTTCCAGATGTGGCCTCCGGGAACCGGGAGGCGTCGCCTGCTACCCTCCGACACGGCGGGAGGGACTCTTGTTTCACTTCGGGAGGGTCAGTAGTTATCTTTTATGTCGGATGCATGAGCTGCCCTGCTTAAGCCCCGTGTACAATGACCATGTAATTAATGCATTTCAAACTAAAATTGGAATGATATATATATTCTGTACATGTAGTTTGTTTGGATGAGAAGTTTTTAGAAATGCACTTATTTTGTAAGTCAGCTTTTGTTTAGAAGGGCTCCAGAGGGGAGGAACACTTTTAGAGTCACCTATTTCTTTCTTTCTTTCTTTCTTTCAAAAAATAAATAAATATTTTATTGATTTTTTTTTTTTTTTTACAGAGAGGAAGGGAGAGGGATAGAGAGCTAGAAACACCGATGAGAGAAACATCGACCACTGCCTCCTGCACACCCCCTACTGGGGATGTGCCCGCAACCAATGTATATGCCCTTGACTGGAATTGAACCTGGGACCTTTCAGTCTGCAGTCCGACGCTCTGTCCACTGAGCCAAACCGGTTTCAGCAAGTCACCTATTTGTTGATTCTCCCAGAGAAATCGGCAAACTGCCTAGTGACTCTCTAACTGATCACATACTCTCGTTGTGGTTTCCACAGAGAGAAAGCGGTTAGGAAGGGGCCAGGCTTGGTCCCTTGGAGCTCCAGGTGCCAGGGGGACCTGAAAGGAGAGCAGTAAGAGTGACAGGACCTGCAGCACTGGAGCCCCCATCCCCCACCATCCTTGGACCGCCCATCGAGCTGCTGTGTACGACAACAAGCCCGGGCGGGACTGTGGGGAGATGCTGTGGTCCTTGGCAGGCAGTGGGAGGGGCGTGGGGTGTTGACATCAAAACACTGGGAAAACGAGACCCAGGGAGTCTCCTGTGCACAAAGGGAGAAAGGAGTGGATCACACGACACATATTTTGACCATCTGAGGAGTTTGCTTAACGATTCAGAGAAAGTTCATGTTCCTGGAGGAAGCGTGCATCTCATTTTCTGAGGCGATCAGCTTGCAGCCTCATAACAGCAGGGTGAGGTCAGCACAGGATTGCAACCAGGGCTGTGCGGAAGCCCAGCCAGGCTTTCTGGGTGGACCCTGACTTCCGAGGAGGGGAGTTTCTGAGGCTTCCTGTTGCTCTGGCGGCTGGAGCCAGCTAGTCCGTGCGAGACCCTCTTCTCTCTCCAGGCCCAGAGCCTCTGCTGTTTGGGTAACTGTGATAGACTTGCTTCTGTTCATGTATTTGTACATTCTTCTAACACTCACCGAGCTACTGTTATTTCCAGGTACTATCCTGGGCCATGGAGTTAGAGATGCTAGTAAGATGTGTCCTCTGGCCCCCAGGAATTCACCACGAGTCAGGGAGCCCAACAAGGAACCCTCCCATCCACGGGCTGACGCACTATCCACTGAGCCAAACTGGCTAGGGCAACATATGTTTTAAATTGAATGCTGTTAGTTGCATAGCAGCCCTCTGGGTTATCATCAGATCAATTGTTGTGGTATTGAAGTGCTTGTATTCAAGTCAGCATGATTCTGCCGAATAATGGCTCCAAACTGGGGGAGTGGTGATGCTGGCAGTTCCAATCGCCAACAAGAAGCTGTAAAGTGCTTTCTTTCAGTGCAGAGATGAGTGCAAAATATCAAAATAAGATATTTTGGGAGAGAAAGAGACCACATTCACTTATCTTTTATTTCAGTACTAGAGGTCTGGTGCATGAAAATTCATGCACTGGAGAGGGGGGTCCCTCAGCCCAGCCTGCCTCCTCTCACAGTCTGGGAGCCCTCAGGGGCAGGAGGTTACCCAGCGATCAAGAGAAGGCGATGCCCCGTCACCTCTCTGCTGCTGCCACTGCCAGCAGCGTAAGCCTTGGCCAGCCCTGGTTACCGCCATCCGAGGCTTGCCTGCATCTCAGGCCAGCCCTGGGTAGCTGGGGAGCTGAGGGGACTGGGCACTGCCATCTTGTGGCTGTGGATGCTACCATCTTTGAGGGCATGGCAGCAATTAACATATTCCTTCCTTATTGGCTCTGGGCACTTCCATCTTTGAGGGCGGGCAATTAATTAGCATTTTCCCTCCTTATTGGCTGTGAGCGCCACCATCTTTGCCATGGCGTGAGGACCAATTAGCATATTCTTTCTTTATTAGATAGGATATTGTTGAAATTGTTCTATTTCATTGCTTATTTCTTACTGTGCCTAAGTGATAAATTAAACTCTATTATAGGGGTGTAGGAAGAAACAATGCATAGAGTTCAGCCCTAGTCATGGTTTCAGACATCCACTGGGGGTCTTGGAACATATCCCCCGTGGATGGGTGGCAAACTATATATGTTTGCTGTTGTTAAATGGTTACCTACCGGTCCTTTGCCAGAATCTACACCTGGGACAGGCCTGATCAAAAGTATTTTGTCCTGTGGCCCTTGCAAGTTTCCTTGACACCCATCTGATGACATTCCTGTTCTTGTGTGGGAACTGCGGCTCCAGCATGTGCCACTCCCCCTGATCTGTCAGCTCCTGGGAGGCAGGACCTCTCTACCTCTGCTGGGCCCCTGCACACACTGTCGTTTTGTGTGTGTTCACGGAAGGAAGGCACCGACACAGTGACAGGGCGGCACGTGGCCACAGGGCTTGGTATGTCACCTCCCTGCCTGGGGCTCGTTAATCCAACGTTGTCTTAGGCTGTCAGGCTGCAGGGCTGGGAGAGGGAGTTTAGGCTCCTCTGGCATTTCATCTGGGCTCTTTGCCATCAGGCTTTTCCCTGGAGAAAGGAGGGGCCCCGTGAGGAGCCAGCAGGCAGGGTACACAGCAGGGATGGGGTCAGTGTGTCAGTGCAGGTGTGGGGCACGGAGCCAAAGCTTGCTCAACCAGGGAGCTGGTGCAGACACTGCGCTAAGAGCGGTCTCCAAAGCTAATCCTGCTGCTACCTCCTCCCTGACCTCTTCCCATTTGGAGATCGGCTGCTCTGGGGTTGGGGGCTGGGGTGGACAGTCTTGCCCTCTTGAGGTTCCCCAGCATGCTCATTCTTGGGGTGCATGTGGACTGGAAGCAATGCATGTTTGTGGGAATTGCTCCGTTCTGAGGCTGCGCTGCCTGGATTTCAGTCCTCCTCTGTCCCTCCCTCCCAGCCCAACCCTGGGCTCACTGACCCTGGCCTGGTTACTAAGCTTCTCTGGGTCCCATTGTAAAACGGGGCCTCATAAGGGATCTCCCTCCTAAAGCTGATGTGAGGATGTGATGAGCTGCCACAGGTAAGACTCTGCAAGCAGTATTCCACACGTAGTAGTGACTCAAGAAACGTTAGCCACTGTCATTGCATTTGGACTGTGGCCCCTTGTGAACAGGTGATTTCTAGAGAAAGTTTGGTCTTCCTGTGGGCTGTGGATTCCTTTTCTTCCTCACTGAAGGAGTTCTTGGGGTTTTGATGGCCTCAGTCTCTTGCTATAATACCATCGTACACCATGAGGGCTTTAGAGTCCAGTGATGCCCAATCTGCATATAGAAGGTCAAGTTCTCCTCTTCACCAGGCAGCCTTACTCACATTGGCCTAGCAATGAATTGCTAGATTAAAAAAAATTTTTTTTTATTGATTTCAGAGAGTCAGGGAGAGATAGAAACATCAATGATGAGAGAGAAGCATTGATTGACTGCCTCCTGCATGCCCTCCACTGGGGGTCAGAGCCCCAACCTGGGCATGTGCCCTGACCGGGAATGGAACCAACAAGCAACCTTTCGGGACATGAGACAATGCTCAACCAACTGAGCCACACCGGCCAGGGCCAAGGTGTTGTTCTTCTTTATTTATTTTCAAATTGTGGCTCCAATCTTAAATGATTTTATAGAAAGGGACAGTTAGTCAAGAATAATCCAACAGGACTAAGTTCTTGGCTAAGATGGCTCTTGGGTCACCTGCAGCTCCGAGGAGCAATGATGGACGATTAGAAACGGTGAGGGAGGTATGGACTGGGCTGAGCAGCGAGCACATTCTCAAGGCAGGAAGAGCCAGAGCAGTTTTCATTTATGGAGAGGAGACCTTGCGCTAAAGAGGTTAACACAATCTGAGTGCATCTGAGTTCACTCCGGAGGGTGGAGGCCTTCAGTGCCACCCATGAGGCCCCATGGCCCCGCACACTGCCTGCAGGCGCTCTCGGCACTGTGGCCCAGCGAGTCGCCGGGGGAAGGGAGGACAGGCAGAGCCTCTGACCACAAACAGCTGCATCTTGCCACAGTGAAGGAACGGGCTACCCTAGGACAGTTGCTCTCCGCTACACCCTGACCCACAGGACATTTGCCAGCTCTCTCTTCGTTCCTCTTATTTGATCCAGGGAAACTGGGACTTCTTAATGGAAAGAACAGGTTGCTCCTGGCCAGGAACGGCCTGCAGCTGCTTGTCTCTGCTCCACAGAGAGTCCACCTTCCCTGAGAGGAAGGAGGCTGGAAGGAGGCCTCTGGCCGGGCCACTGAGCTCCAGGGCTGCCTAGACTCAGGCTGAGCTCCTCACCTGCTCTAGGCATTCCTGGGACAGAGGGGACAGGACTCTGAACTTGTACCTGGGTGACCTTCACTTTCTGTGAGTTTGTTTCACTCTACCCGCATGGGTCAGTAGGCGAGATGATCCTCCTTGTTTTCCATTCTGAAAGTAGACCAGACTCTGTCTCTTTACAGCCCCGAAGGCCAGATGGGGCTGAGAGTTTGGGATTGCAGAGGCAGCAGAGGTGCAGGGCCACGGTACGGTCTTGGTTCAGGGTGACAATGGGCCCTTCCCAAGCGTTGGAAGCTGAGGCCCTGAGGAGAGCAGGGACTTGTCCAATGTCACACATGTACTTGGGGACAGGACCAGGACCAGAATCTAGGCTCCGTAGTCCTGTATCCTCTCTCTCACATAGGTTAACAGGGGGCATTCGTGGTGCCCAGGGCCACGTAACATGCTTGTCCTACAGATTCTGACCATCAGGCTAGACTTTTCCGGGGCCACTGCCTTAGGGGAGCCTGTACTCTAGCGTTCAGGGACATATGGGTCCCATTGCCCAACCTCCTTCGTTGTGCCCCTGCATAAACCTTCATTCCACCTTCCTCATTGCGAGACTTTAGCTGCATGACCAGTGGGTCCACAGGACTCACTGCTGTTCCCCAGCAGCCACGTTCCCTAAACTGCTGGTCACGTGCACTTCCCCTCCCAAGCTTTGGCAGCGGTTGTCTTTAGGTTTTAGAATCCCTGGGAAGGAGATCTTTCTGAACCTTGGAGAGGGAAGGGTAGTTGGAAAGGAAGGAAGTTTGAAGTTCACCCCCGGGGCTCCCAGAAGTGGAGGGAGGGCCACACGCCAGCACAGGACAGCAGCTCGAGGGTATCCAGGCGTTTTGCCTGTCCTTGACCGTGGGCTCAGTTTGGTCACCCTGGCAGTTCTCTGGCCGGATAACCTCGCTCACGAGGAGGTGTGACTATCACCTGACCATGGAAGCCAAGTTCCACTGCTCAGGTGGTAAACTTCTGAAGGCTTTGGATTAAATTTTGCTAACCATGACCCCCTTTCCTCCTATGCCCCCTAACCTCACTAATTGGGTTGCCCTCCCTTCCCCCATGTCAGCACATACTTGCACATGCACATGCGCACACAGCCCTTAAGAGAAGGAAGCCAACAGCTGTGTGTGTATGTGTGTGTGTGTGTGTGTGTGTGTGTGTGTGTGTGTGTGTGTTTCTGTAAACACCTGAGCTTCCAGAGGAGAACATGCACAGCTCTTTCTCTGGAAGGTTCGCTAAGGAGGCATCAGGCAGTTGACTGTGAAGTGTGAAGTCTGGAAATAGTGCTGACTGTTACCGACCTCAAGGGCATATTTTTGCCTGAGACATGAACCTCTCCAAGTCTCAGCTTCCTGTCTGCAGAAGGTGACAATAGTCATTATTCTAGTGGGATGTGGTGACGATTCAGCAGGGTCACATGTGAGAAGTGCACACACAGTGTCAACATTTGATAAATCATCACCATGATGAACTATGATCATGACGCTCAGTTTCCGCCTTTGACAAATAGGCACATAATATACCTGCCTCCTAAGGCTGTTGTGGGGATGTAATAGTTTCACGTCTGCTGCAACGTGCCCTCCACAAGAAAGGCAGAGATGGAGAGAGGAGAGAGCCAGCATCATTGGTCAGCAGTGTCTTCTTAAGAGGAGCAGAATGGCCCAGGGAGTGTGGGTTAGTGGTTGAGAGTCAACCTATGAACCAGGAGGTCATAGTTTGATTCCTGGTCAGGGCACATGACTGGGTTGTCTCAATCCCCAGTAGGGGCGTGCAGGAGCAGCCGATCAATGATTCTCTTTCATCATTAATGTTTCTATCACTCCCTGTTTCTCTGAAATAAATTAAAAAGTATATTAAAAAAAAAAGAGGAGCACAATGTATGCAAGTGTCTTATTCTAGCTCCAGGTCTTGGGCTTTGCAGTATTTAGATGCATCACTGGCTCATACTGTTTAATAGATTCTTTGAGGTAGCCACCAAGGGCCTCCATATCCCCAGAAGTGCCTCCTGTCAGGGGTATTGCTAGAAGCCCTACTTCTGGTAGCAAGTTACCTTTCAGTACAGAAAGAGGGACCTTCCTGCTTAGGTCACAATCCACTTAAGTTGTTTTCCTTCCTAGAAGCCACTAGGCCCACTGTCCCCCTGAGCTTCCATAGCCAATGAGCTGGTCTGGACAGAAGCTTGGGCCTGCCTCGCTCTGCCTCCTCCCAACCCAAGGAGGCTGGATGGCAGGCATGGGTGGGCCCTTAGCCAGTGACCCTTTGGCTGAGAGTCTGAGCTTAATTCATGGTTGTCCAAAAGCAGCCACTCAGCCAAGACCAAGGCTGCACAGAGCTGACTGAATGGACACTATGCTTGCCTTCCACCCCCGCCTGCCTCTGTTAGACACAAGCAGAGACTCGCCCAGCTGTGGAAGTCACCATATTCTGGTTTGGAAGGCCAGCTCTATATAAAGCAGTGGCCCTGGAGTTTAATTCGGTTCCTCCTCATTTCCTCCTACAGGACATCCCAGCATAGGACTTGTGAGCTGTCTTCTGGAGGCCTCCTCCCTCAGCCTGGGTCAATCCCATGAATAGCCAGCCCCACAGCCCCCTGGGAAAGGGCCTGGCTGAAAAGGTGCTGCACCCGGTTAGGCTTGGAATGGGAGTGAGCCGGAATGCTCTTTCTCCCCTTGGGTCTGTCTGTTACTGTCTCTAACCTCTGGCTGGCTTCTGCTTCCCTTGCCTGGCAGGACCTGTGTGGAGCCACCACCTGTGACACACTGGGCATGGCTGACGTGGGCACCATGTGCGACCCCAAGAGAAGCTGTTCTGTGATCGAGGATGATGGGCTCCCGTCAGCCTTCACCACTGCCCACGAGCTGGGTGAGGCTGGAGAGGGCTTTCGGGTGGGGTGGGAGAGCTCCCCTTGGGGGATCTCTCTGGGCTCCCTGGGTGTTGGCAGGGGAGACACATGGGCATGTCTGTGTTTTCTCATGGCCCAAAGCCTTAGGGATCCTCTCTCAGGATCTTCCCTAGCAATGACTTTGTTCGATTTCCTCTGCTTGCCCCAGCTCAGTTGGCCAGTGATATTGTCCAAGAATGTCAGCCATCAGCGTTGTCTCATCAACCAGGCACTAAGGGGAGAGTGTGTTCCGTACACTGCTGCCCTCCCTGAGCCCACAGCCTCCTGGATGGGACAGAGGACACAGGAACATGATGTTGGGGACATGTGCTAAGCAATCCATCAATACATAGAAATGACCAGCCTGATGGACCCGGCTCTCTAGCTTCCCCAACTGGTCCTCCTCCCCACTCCCTCTCCCCATTGCCTCCTCACTGCACAGCCACTGAGCCCTCCTGCCTCACCCCACAGGCCACGTGTTCAACATGCCCCATGACAACGTGAAAGTGTGCGAGGAGGTGTTCGGGAAGCTCCGGGCCAACCACATGATGTCCCCAACGCTCATCCAGATAGATCGCGCCAACCCCTGGTCAGCCTGCAGCGCTGCCATCATTACCGACTTCCTGGACAGTGGGCACGGTAAGCTGGGGCGACCGAGGAGGAGTGTCAGTTTATCACTGTTGGCGGTGCCCGCCACTTCTTTGTACCTGTCTTCTGTTACCCAGAGGTGTACATGACCCCGAAAAGGTGGGCTCTGAGGAGGGTCTGCCATTCCATTGCCTCTTGCTTCATTCTCTCCCCACAATTCAGATACTGGTGAGCCAAGCCTCACCTTTCCCAGCGCATCCCTCATGCATGACCTTGGCTCTCTGCAGGAGACTGCCTCCTGGACCAGCCCAGCAAGCCTGTGGCCCTGCCTGAGGACCTGCCGGGGGCCAGGTACACCCTGAGCCAGCAGTGCGAGCTGGCCTTCGGCGTGGGCTCCAAGCCCTGTCCCTATATGCAGTACTGCACCAAACTGTGGTGCACCGGCAAGGCCAAGGGGCAGATGGTGTGCCAGACCCGCCACTTCCCCTGGGCAGATGGCACCAGCTGCGGCGAGGGCAAGTTCTGCCTCAAGGGGACCTGTGTGGAGAGACACAACCTCAATAAATACAGGGTGAGTGTGCCGGAGGGGAGTAGACCCTTGGGGACCTCGACAGGGAACTTGTCTCATCCCAGCTTTGCTATGTGACCATCACTGTGTCGCCTTGCTGTGCTGTGCTTCGGTTTCCCTGTCTGTGGTTCTATTGCCCTTCTTGACTCTTAAGACTGGAAAGAAAAGATGTGGTAGGACTTAGGCAGGTGGGCAAAGCCCTTTACCCAGAGTGAGGAGCCCAAAGCTGAACACTTGATATTTGGGTTGCTCCTTCTTTGGTTCCTTCCTTCCTTTCTTCCCTCATCAGCTCTTTGAATGTGTTCCATGTTCAGGGAGCTGTGGGCCAGAGGTGAGCAAGGCTCCAAGCTGCAAGGAAGCCGACCCCTGGGCAAACCTCCATATTTGCTGCATCCTGAGCCAAGCATCAGTTTCTGTTGTGGTCGTTAGTTTTTGAAGCCGAACCACAATGGGAAAAACGTTATTTTTCCTGATAAGCAGGATTAGCAATCAAACCAGAACTCTTTCAAAACCCCAAATATTCTCTGAATATAATAAATACTTTCTCCAGGTGCTGGGTAGGGATGGTGAGGGGATTTGTACATTCCCAGGCAGGAATAAAAAGTCCCTCTGCTCCCTCAATCCTTGCCTCCCCACCCCAGTCCAGCCGCAGGTGGGCTTGGCTTGGGTTGTGTGTTCACCGAAGCAATATAACGAAAAAAGCACTCACCAAGCACGTTAGCAATTGCCCTGAGATGGGTGTGGTATGGAATTATGTAAAATCTTTGTCTGTGTCCTGGGAACATATACTTAATTAAACTTTAGTCACTTATTAGGCAACAACCCCTTGTGTTCAGGGGACTGTGTAAGACACAGTGGTGGCCAGGAAAACAAATAAAAGTGGGCCATGTCTCAGAGGGCTCACAGGCTGGTGGGGAAGCTGGAAACGGAACTGTAACACAAGCCACAGGGAGGCGTGAGTTACGTGTTAAGGCACAAGCATGAGAGTGTGTCATGGGAGGTCAGGATGAGAGTTGGATGATCATTAGAGGGGACTGAAAAAACTTGGACGAGGGGCTCTGATTGGAAGAGAGCCTTGAGGGGTGAGTAGGGCGAGATGAAGCAGTGAAGTCAGGAAGGCGGGGCCAGCTGGAGCTTTGGGTGGATGAGGGCTCTATCCGAATCAGCTGCCTCCTGGTTTGGGGCTGGATCGAAGCATTTAGACTGGAAGGTCCTGGCCAGCTCCTGCTCCTGAGAATGAGATGAGTCAGGACAATAAGGAAGATAATAACTTGTGCCCTAACTGGTTTGGCTCAGTGGATAGAGAGTTAGCCTGTGGACTGAAAGGTCCCAGGTTCTATTCCGGTCAAGGGCATGTACCTTGGTTGTGGGCACATCCCCAGTAGGAGGCAGCTGATCGATTTTTCTAACTCTATCCCTCTCCCTTCCTCTCTGTAAAAAAAAAAAAAAAAAAAAAATCAATAAAATATATTAAAAAAAGATAATAACTTCTTAAGGATATTAGATATAGGAAATGTGTTCTTAGAAGCACCATCTTTCCCCATGCTTTCTGTAATTCTCAGCCCATCAGCAGCAAAACCTACTACATCCTCAACCTCTTTTCTCATCAGTCTCTTCACCTGTTTCAACTGCAGCCTAGCCCTTCGCCGGGGACAGTCACCCTTCTTCTCCCAAGACCTCCAGGGCTCAGTCCCCAGCCCTCCTCCCTCTTCCCGCTAACTTCTTAGGTGATTCAGCTCAACCGCTGGCTGGAAACACTATATTTCTGTGTCAAAGACTCCCAAATTGGTACCTCCAGCATAGACCTGCCTCCTGAACTACACACCTCAAGAATGCCCCACCCAATCTCGATATCTCCACGTAGGGAACCGATACACAGTGTAGACATAACATCTGGGAAACCACGTTCCCAATCAGTTCCCCTACTCCTGCCTTGGGAACTCCATCTTTTCGTTGCTCACACCAACACCATTTTTCTCTCACTTCACATCCAATACCTCAGCAGTTCCTGTGGATTCTATTTCCAAAATAGATGCACCACCTCACTTGCTGTAACCTTGGTCCAGGCCTCCATCACGTCTTCTTTGGGTTATTGTGGTTGTTCCCTGACAGACTTTCTCACAGACTGTTTCCACCAGAGCAGCCAGAGGGAGTCTTCACTGTGAGCCAGGTCATGCCCCTCCTGGGCTTTACGCGTCTCTTAGGACCAATGAGCCCAGACTCTCTTCCTCCCCTGCTTCTCTCGCTCTCTGACCCTGGAGCACTCTGGGTACCTGCCTCCTCCAGGTCTTCGTATTTGCTCCCTCTGCATGGAGTGCCCTTTCCCTGATCCCTGCACAGCTCATTCCTGTACTTCCCTTCAGGCCTCTGCAAAAATGTTGCCCCAGTAGTGAGGCCTCTGAGACCCCTTATACTACAGAGCACCCCAACTCTCCGAGCCCCTTTGCATCTCTCTTTCTCCCACCTGCTTTTAACCCCACCTGACACTATGCACAGGCTTTTTATTATTTTTTATTTTTATTTTTACTGATTTCAGAGAGGAAGGGAGAAGGAGAGAGATAGAAACATCAATGATGAGGGAGAATCATTGATGGGCTGCCTCCTGCACAACCCACACTGGGGATCGAGCCTGCAACTCTGGCATGTGCCCTGACCAGGAATTGAACCGTGACCCTCTGGTTTCTAGATTGACACTCAATCACTGAGCTATGCCAGCCAGGCAGCACAGGCTTATTTTATTGTTCACCTTGCTCTGCTTGGAAGCAGTCGCTTTGAGGGCAAGGATTGGTTGCACATGGAGTTAGACAGGTAGTAGGAACTCAATGGAGATTTGGTGAATGAACAAATATTGGCACATGGTGAATGTTTCCTGTAGAAACCAGTAGGAAGAAGTGGTGCCAGGTGAAAAATCATAGCATCATCTCTGCAGTCATGGGACCAATGCTAAATAACTGCAGGAAAACTAGAGACGGTCCTATCCTGTTTGGCTCAGTGGATAGAGCATTGGCCTGCAGTCGCAAGGGTTCCAGGTTCAATTCCAGTCAAGGGCACATGCCCAGGTTGTGGGCTTGATCCCCAATAAGGGGCTTGCTGGAGGCAGCTGATCAATCATTCTCTCTCATCATTGATATTTCTATCTTTCCCTTTCTGAAATCAATTAATATATATATATATATATATATATATATATATATATATATATATATATATATACTAAAGACAGCAAGGCCTAGCCACGGGCTCTTTCACTCTTGAGAGGCCGTGGCTGATTGGGCGCGGCTTCCCTGGCGCAATGGGGATGAGAACCGCATTGCCAGCACAGAGCGAAGAGGAGGGAGAAAGAGCAGACACAGAGGACTGTCTTAGAAATAAAAGGATGGAATGAGGTGGGGCTCCTGCTCGAGGAGAAAGTGTTTTTTACAGGATAGAACCGCCACATGGACACAGCGAAGCCAGAACTCTCTGACAGAAGGATAGATCGGGCAGATAGGCTGAATCTATGAATATAACTTCAAGTTCTTCTATTGCATGCGGCCAGCTCCCTCTGAGCTCCGTGTGGATTAGCGGTTTTGGATGATGTGTGACAGTGTTTTAATCCCAGGCTTATTTTTTCGGGGCTGACTCCTTTATTGCCCAACTGATGTGCGCTCGGGGGATACAAATTCACTTTACTGTCATCATAAGGAAAACATCCCCAAGGCTATAAATTTCCTATCCCCTCTCCACCCTCTTAGAAAATAAGACAACACTGCATAATTCAGCCCAAAGCCAAGTGGAGTTGTGAGATTGCCTCATAGTCTCTTAAGCGTATCTTCTCTTCACACAAGCGTCAGAGCTGCTGATAGTGAAACTTCTTCCAATTCAGCCCCCAAGTGGGGTGAAGATCAGCCTGGTTTTGGGAAAAGTCTGCATTAGTAAACATGTAGAGATAAAAGTATCCAGAGAGCTGTGGTTGACTGGCTACAGCTGGGGGCTGGCCATGCCATAGATTTAGAGACTTATAAATACGCTAACAAAAGGTAAGGGGACGCTTTGAACTCCTGCACGATGGCAAGCACAATGCCAGGAATATTCATACACATTGCATCATGTAAATCTTCTGTGTGACCACGCACCTGTGTATTACGGCCCTGTTTTTGCGGAAGAAGGACCTGAGACTTGGAAATTTTCCCGACTTACTCTTAAAAAAAAAATAAAAATTATATATATATATATATATATATATATATATATATATATATATATATTATTGATTTTTTACAGAGAGGAAGAGAGAGGGATAGAGAGAAACATCGATGCGAGAGAATCATCAATCAGCTGCCTCCTGCACACCCCACACTGGGGATGTGCCTGCAACCAAGGTACATGACCTTGACCGGAATCGAACCCAGGACCTTTCAGTTCAATCCACTGAGCCAAACCTGCTTCGGCCCGACTTGCTCTTGACCACCACTGGGGTGAGGAGCAGAGGAGGCGGTAGAATTGGGCTTCATTCGGAGGAAGGGGACCAGGGAGGCTGTGCCTGTGTTGCTCTCTTGCTGGCTCAGGGTGTGGGTGTGGCACCCCGACCCCTGCAGGGGTGTAACAGACTCTTCCCCACAGGTGGATGGCTTCTGGGCCAAATGGGAGCCCTACGGCCCCTGCTCTCGCACCTGCGGCGGGGGAGTGCAGCTGGCCCGGAGGCAGTGCAGCAACCCCACCCCGGCCAACGGGGGCAAGTACTGCGAGGGGGTGAGGGTGAAGTACCGATCCTGCAACCTGGAGCCCTGCCCCAGCTCAGGTGAGGAGGGAGGGCAACTGTGGTCTGGGCCTGGGCCTGGGGGAGGCAGGCCCGGCTGGAGGTCACAGCTCCCACTCTGGGTCATTCATGGCCACAGAGTTAGCACAGTGAAGATTGCCTGCCTTAGGCCAGAGCCTGGGAATGCACAGGTGCGCATTCCTTTTGGGATAACTTCTCTGTCTGCTCCCTTGGCTGGATGCTTAGACGGGAGGCTGCATGGCCCCAGGGAATGAGACATAAGCAGGAATTCATTATCCCGGGAAGCATGGCCTTGGGTGAGAAGAAAATGACATCTTTATTTTTATTAACCTTTTACATTTAACATGTAGAACTTCCTTCTATTAGAAATTTAGTTTTTTTTTCTTTTCACTAACCTTTCTACCCAAAATGTAGTGGTAGCAGTACCTATGACTTTGTCACCGTTAGAAATCATGGCTATTTCACATTACATTTTAGTTGCCATGGATTTCTCTCTCTCTCCCTCTCTTTTTAAAAATATATTTTTATTGATTTTTTATAGAGAGGAAGAGAGAGGGATAGAGAGATAGAAATATTGATAAGAGAGAAACATTGATCAGTTGCCTCTTGCACACTCCCTACTGGGGATGTGCCCGCAACCAAGGTACATGCCCTTGACTGGAATCGAACCCGGAACTGTTCAGTCCGCAGGCTGACGCCAAACCAGTTTCGGCGGATTTCTCAAAATGCCATTTGTGCTTGTCACTACTTCAACATTACTGGGGCTATAGACTCATTATGGAGTCTTGTTATTTATTGTGTAATAACAAAGAAGCACACATATCGCGATATGTTTCCAAATACGTTGGTCATTGTATGTTGATGGAATTAGTATTCCATGTAATTTATTTTATACATTTCATGACATTCTGAAAGTGGTTTCAGGAGCCTGCTGAAGGGCTGGTTCTGTAGCACAGAGGGTTAGCGTGCCTGATACAACGGCTTTAAGGCCAGAGTCCTGGGGAAGGTGCCTTGTCACCATGTCCTGCATCCTTGGGCCCAGCTTGCTTTAGTCCTCTGAGATGGGGTGGCTTCAGGGCTGGGGGTCACTCAGCTGAGGGTGGGGAAAAGCCCTAGGAGGGCTCTCTCCTTTGCTCCCACCTCGGCCCCCTACCTTTAGCTTTCTGCACCTGCTTGCTCCCTCCCCAGCCTCTGGCAAGAGCTTCCGGGAGGAACAGTGCGAGGCCTTCAACGGCTACAACCATAGCACCAACCGGCTCACCCTCACCGTGTCGTGGGTGCCCAAGTACTCCGGGGTGTCCCCCCAGGACAAGTGCAAGCTCATCTGCCGAGCCAACGGCACCGGCTACTTCTACGTGCTGGCCCCCAAGGTGAGCGACCTGGAGGCCACGAGGTCAGGGAAGGTTCCAGGCCTTCGAGGAAGCCTCCAGGTGACCTGTCCCTCTCTCCATTCCTCCCCCTCCCGGGGGTGCTGCAGGTAGTTGATGGGACACTGTGTACCCCTGACTCGACCTCGGTCTGCGTCCAGGGCAAGTGCATCAAGGCAGGCTGCGACGGGAACCTGGGCTCCAAGAAGAAGTTCGACAAATGCGGGGTGTGCGGGGGAGACAATAAGAGCTGCAAGAAGGTGACGGGACTCTTCACCAAGCCCATGTGAGTTCCCGGCCCTGGGGGGCGTGGCCAGGGAGCAGGGGAGAGGAGGGGTGAGTGGCATAGCGTCCAGGCATTGGAAGCTTGAGTTTGATTGGGGGGAAATGTCAGATCCTGGCCAGTATCCTTGCTGGGGAGACCACTCACAATCTTCTATGAATATGACATTCATTCATTCAGTAAGCAAAGATGGCTGCAAAGATGGCTGCTCAAGGAGGAGCCCACTCAGCAGATGGTGCTCAGGGGTATGGTAGAGAGTTGTTAGGGTCTGTCTAGAGTCCTTGTTGTTGTTTTATAGAAGTTGATATATATATATATATATATATATAAATTTTAAATATATTATATACATTATTATTTTATATTTTATTGATTATTCACAGAGAGGAAGGGAGAGGGATAGGGAGTTAGAAACATTGATGAGAGAGAAACATAGACCAGCTGCCTCCTGCATACCCCTACCAGGGATATGCCCACAACCAAGGTACATGCCCTTGACCGGAATTGAACCTGGGACCTTTCAGTCTGCAGACCGATGTTCTATCCACTGAGCCAAACTGGTTTCAGCAATGTGTGTGTGTGTGTGTGTATGTGTATATATATATATATATATATATATATATATATATATATATATAATTGATTTTAGAGAGAAAGGAGAAGAAGAGAGAGATTGAACACCAATGATGAGAGAGAATCATTGATCGGCTGCCTCCAGCACGCCCCACACTGGGGATTGAGCCTGCAACCTGGGCATGTGCCCTGACCGGGAATTGAACCGTGACCTCCTGGTTCATGTGTCGATGCTCAACCACTGAGTCACACCGGCTGGGGCCACCCCAGGTTTTGTGAAAGGGGGATCTTTATGACGTTAGTGGGATCCAGGCCTTCCCACCCAGGCATCTGTCTAACGCGCACCCCCTCCCTCCACAGGCACGGCTACAATTTCGTGGTGGCCATCCCTGCAGGCGCCTCCAGCATTGACATCCGCCAGCGCGGCTACAAGGGGCTGATTGGCGACGAGAACTACCTGGCCCTGAAGAACAGCCAAGGCAAGTACCTGCTCAACGGGCACTTTGTGGTGTCGCCCATAGAGCGGGACCTGGTGGTGAAGGGCAGCGTGCTGCGCTACAGCGGCACGGGCATGGCCGTGGAGAGCCTGCAGGCCTCCCGGCCCATCCTGGAGCCCCTGACCGTGGAGGTGCTCTCCGTGGGCAAGATGACGCCGCCGCGGGTCCGCTATTCCTTCTACCTGCCCAAGGAGCCCCGGGAGGACAGGTCCTCCCACTCCAAGGACCCGCGGGGTCCCCCCGTGCTCCACAACAGTGTCCTCAGCCTCTCCAATCAAGTGGAGCAGCCGGATGACAGGCCCGCTGCGCGCTGGGTGGCCGGCAGCTGGGGGCCGTGCTCCGTGACCTGCGGTGGGGGTCTGCAGAGGCGGGTGGTGGTCTGCCGGGGAGCCCCCGGGCAGCGCCCAGCATCTGCCTGCAATGCCAACCATCGGCCGGCGGAAACGCGAGCCTGTGGGGACCCCTGCCCGACCTGGGAGCTCGGGGCCTGGTCACCTTGCTCCAAGAGCTGCGGCCGCGGCTTCAAGAGGCGTCCGCTCAAGTGTGTGGGCCACGGAGGGCGGCTGCTGGCCCGGGACCAGTGCAACCTGCGTCGGAAGCCCCAGGAGCTGGACTTCTGCATCCTGAGGCCGTGCTGAGTGGGACCGACGGTGCTTCCGGGGTTCTGGCCAGCGGGGAGCTGTGGGCCGGGTGTAGTGGCCCGGGGCCCATGCCACGATGTCACCACATCCAGGGACAAGGATCATGGGTGGGAGCGAGCGGTGTCCTCCCATCCCCGGAACTCGGGCGGGGAGCTGAGTAACTAACACACAGTCTACCTCACACCTGGCTCCTCCAGGGCCCAGTCTCGGGAGAGGCTGAGAGGTGCGGGTACTGGGCAAGAAGGTGCTGGGGCCCAGTTCCCAAGAGACCTGGAGGGTGGCCGCTCCCAGGCAGACTTCAGGGACCTGGGCCCCCGATGGGGAGGCCACAGGCTGCCGGAAGGGCCATGGCCCAGCAGCTGGCACCCTCAGGTGGCCTCAGGGGCTCTGAGCCGCCTCTGAACAAGGTGCTTTCAGCCTACTTTCCTTTTCTGACCGACAGACTGAACCATGCGCATGGGCTGGGGGTGAGCAGGCATGGAGGGAGAGGGAGGTGCCACGTGCCTGCAGCCCGGGCCACTCTTCTTGAGAAGAGCTGGATGTATGGGGGAGTCCTGAGGTTCCTCATCTTCCTTCTACTCTGGGCCCCCCTTTAAAGAGACACCTCTTCTCTTGTGTCATCCAGGCCTCCAGAGGGAGGGCTGTCACACCAGTGTCCTCCGAGGCCCTGCGGGAAGGGATAGGAAGTCGATAGGGAGCTGTTGTCTTCATGAGGGATCCGACCATTTTGAAAAATGCTGGCACGGATAAGGGGAGATGGATTCTGTTGCTGAAGCAGGGGGTCTGGTGAGGGATCTCGAGGGCTCTGTGGTCCCTGCAGCTGGGCTGAGCCTGGGGGAACGTCACTCTAGGGTGGGAGGAGGAGGAGGCCCGGGTTCTGATGGCTTCCTCCTCCAGGGAGGCAGGTGTCAATCAGGCTGATGCCTTCAGCTCTGCGTCACCTTCCCAGGGGCGAGGGTCCCGGGCCTACTGAGAGGGCATGGGTGTGCCCAGGAGGGCCGGTGCTGAAACTCCACGTGCCTGCAGGTTGGTCCTCATCCGGACAGCTCCGTGCAGTCTGGCTTGGGCATGTCACGTGGCGTCCTAGGCTGTGGTGTCTGCCGTTGGAAAATGGGATTCACTCGTTGCTACCTCAGGCTGTTCTCTCTGGGAACCCACCGTTGGCCCTCCCCCAGGGCAGTGGTGTCCTGGTGCTTCCAGAAGACCTGGCCACATCCTCTGTGGACTGAGCTGTCCAGGCACAACGATGAGTTTCGGGTGTATGGCTCCCTCCTGTCCACAGCCTGGCCACGTACTGCGGCTCCCAACACACAGACAAGTGCCCTCTCCCTTCAGGTGCCCTGGCTCAGGAGACACCGAGAATCCGTCACCTGACCCGGGGGCCTTGAGAACCGCCAATGGGAGCAACTGGCGAGCTGTCTTCTTTGGAGACATGCTAGGGGAGTGGAAACCAGGGCGTTTTGGGAAGATGTCTTGGGGTTGGATACTTTGGCCAAGCAGGGTGTCTTTATGAGGATGCACATGGAAGGTTCTGCTTCTGAGCGTAGGTATGAGTCCTGGACTTCAGCGAGGTGACATCAGGGCACGTGCCTTCCTTCGGTTTCCCCTCTTAGTCAGAACCCGCAAATGAGCCAGGCAGCCAGGCGGGCCTCTGGGGTGATGTCCTCATCCTAGTCTAACGCTGGCTGAGCTGGGCGCAGAGCCCCTGGAGCAGGGGTGTGCTGGGCTTGGAGGCAGGGCTGCAGTCTCCCTAGGAGACTAAGGGAGGAGGATTCCTGGCCCCGCAGGAGCGAGCACTGGAGGCTGCAGGGCTAAGAGGAGCCAGGATGCTAGGCTGGACACTGACCTGACCACCACCAACAGCACCGCGCCCTGTGCCTGGTGGACCTGTCCTTGGCGAGGAGAGAGGGCCGTGGGGGTCATGAGGGATGGACAAAGGAAGGGGTAGGTTTGATGTGGGGGAAGGGAGCTGTCATCAGTGGGGTACTTGGCCCTTCACAGAGCAGCTTTCTGAGTCATGCCAAGGAGGGACAAGCAGTCTTGTTCCTGACACAGGCTGGGTCTCGCTGTCCTTGTCTGCCGTGATGTTTTTCTTTCCCTTTTTTTCCTTTTCTTTTCTTTTCAAAAGAAGTATGACCAAGACAACTTGGGCGGTTGGTCCTGATCTTTGACCATTTCATGAATCCAACCATGCTCTCCAAGGCCGAGCACAGATGAGCGTCAAGGCACAGGCATCTAGGGATGGAATAAAACTCCAAGGTGGTGTCTCATGTCCAGTAGGAGGAGAGGAACATTCTGGGTGCTCCAGCAACTTCTTTGGTGGGGTGTGGCCCAGGAGGGACCTGGGCTCAGGAGCCCTCCGCCCCCTCTGCCCACCGTGTGCACTGATTGGAGGAGTTTGAGCGCATGGCCTTGCCCCACTGGGGGGTGGGGAGGGGCAGGTGCAGAGACGTGCGTGTTTCCGGCCTGGAGGGCACCATCGTCATGGAGCCCCCTCTGTGTCTGGTTCCTTTGCATCCCGTGTTCCGCAGGGGATGGGAGACCCGGGTACCGCCGGGCTGTGTATACTGTGTATACGTGGGGCCGGCTGCTGCAGGGACAACAGCCTTCTCCTAATAAAGTTGTAAGTATTTAAACCTGTGTCCTGCCTTGGTGACTTCATCTCTTCTGCGAATACTCATACCAAATCTACTGAGCACCCACCATGTGCCAGCCACGGAGCTGGGGCTGTGGTTTAGCGGTGACTGGGACAGGCATGTGCTTTGACTAGGAATTGAACCGCGACCTCTTGGTTCATGGGTTGACACTTAACCACTGAGCCACGCCGGCCACGCTAATATTTCTTACTATGTCGCAGCAAATAAAGGAGAAAGGAGAGGAGGCTGGGTCCTGCCTCTGGAAGCTCCAGGTAGGGTCAGGGGCTAGTGACTGACACTGGAGCCGCCTGGAGCAGACAGCCTGGCTGTCTGTCTTTTGAAGCTTTCCAGGCAGGGAAGGAGCCCTTTCCTAATCTCCTGGCCTTTGAAGAGAGGCAGGAACAGTTTGCTTTGAAATCCATCCTCCGGAGAGGAATGCGTTTTTGGTCCCAGTAGAGAAAAAGCCTCCTTAATGGTCTAAAGGTCTTGACCCCCTGGGCCCTGCTCCCCTGCCCAGCGAGCCCTGGCTGGCCCCGGGCAGGCCAAGCTGGCAGGGCCCGTGGCAGCGTGTGTGACCCAGAAAGTCTTTCCGTGGCTCCCTGGCTTGCACCCAGCCCTGGTGGGTGAGTCAGCCCTGAGGCCTGCAGTTCTAGCCACGAGCCCCAGGGGAGCTGAATGTCTCCCTCCCCCTTCCAACTCTCCCGATACCACCCCATTGCCTAGCCCGGGCAGCCCCAGGGGTCCGCAATGACATCATCGCTGCTGCTCCCAAGCAGGGGTGCCAGGCGCTCAGTGCCCCACGCCCCCAGGGGGCTCACCGGGAAGCCCTGGCGTGTTTGCTCTGTGTTTGCTCAGTAACTCACATTCCGAGCACTGGCCAGCATGTCGCTGGGGGAGATAAGAGTTCCTGGCTCCCAGGGCATTCCTGAGAAGCAGCAGAACGCTTTGTTCCCAAAGCAGAGGGGTTTGGGCAGAAAGGAAGGGCAGGATGGAGAGGAAGAGAGAAGGGAACCTCTTCCTGAAACATCGGACGTGGGAAACAGAGTCCTGGGTGATGTTGGGAGGCTGGTGAGATTTCAGCCACATCCCTTTAAAAAAAAAAAAATTAAAAAAAAAAAAATATATATATATATATATATATATATATATATATATATATATATATATAAAATTGATTTTTTACAGAGAGGAAGGGAGAAAGATAGTTAGAAATATCGATGAGAGAGAAACATCCATCAGCTGCCTCTTGCACACCTCCTACTGGGGATGTGCCCACAACCAAGGTACATGCCCTCGACTGGAATTGAACCTGGGACCTTTCAGGCCGCAGGCCGACACTATATCCACTGAGCCAAACCAGTTTCAGCTCAGCCACATCCTTAACTTATTGCAGTCGGTCCTCCCGCCTCCTCCCTTCTGCCTCTTCCTGGAAACCACAATCCCAACAGTATGAGCAGGGGTTTGGGCCACTGTTCTCTTGACTTTGACACCCTGTCCAGGTGACCTCATGGGAATGGGCTTCTGGTCTCAGCAGGGAGCACCCATCACCATGGTAGCATGGGTGATCCAGCAGATATTCCTGACCTGGTGGTGTTGGACTTGAGGATTTTGAGGAAAGAGCCTTTGGGTGTGTAAGGAAATGTGTTCAGGAGAACAATGTGACCTCTGACCTCTGGAAGGCCCCTCTTTGGACTGTTTGCAGCCCCCCAGGCAGCAGGTTGGTACATCAGCACCTGCCAAGCCAGACACAGCCAACTGTCAGGGAGAATTTCCAAGGTGGAGGCTTCCTAGGAATGTGTGTGAGAGCAAGATGATGCGGCCGGTCGCCTCTGGAGCCGTGAGGTCGCTGCCCTGTACGGGCACAGTTCCCATGTACAAACTCAGACCCGTCTGGTCTGCACAACCATCCTCTGAGGATTGATCAACCCAGAATGCAACCAGGGTTTCAAAATGTGAAGTAACTTGTGCAAAGTTACCCCGGCCAGTAGCGGGCCGGGATTCAAACTCCTTGCTTCCTTCCAGCACTGGGCTCCTCGCCACCGGGCAGCTGAGGAGGTCTTGTCAGCCTCTCAGTAAGGCGGGGAGATGGTTACCTGGTCATTTCTTTCCCTGAAAGGCTCCTTGGAATGACCTAGGCCCATGGTCAGCAAACTACGGCTTGTGAGCCACATGTGGCTCTTTGGCCCCTTGAGTATGGCTCTTCCACAAAATACCTTGGCCTGGGTGAGTCTATTTTGAAGAAATGGCATTAGAAGAAGTTTAAGTTAAAAAAATTTGGCTCTCAAAAGAAATTTCAATCGTTGTACTGTTGATATTTGGTTCTGTTGAGTTTGCCAACCACTGACCTCGGAGCATGTTCTGGAGGCAATGTTTTGTGATTTCCAAAGGGCCTATCAACACAACCCACTCTGGCCCTGGTCCCTATCTTCTAATAGGACATTTGTTTACTCTATTTTCTTTTTAATTTTTTAAAATACATATTTTTTGATTTCAGAGAGGAAGGGAGAGGGAGGGAGAGAAATAGAAACATCAGTGATGAGAGAGAATCATTGATTGTCTGCCTTCTTCAATCCCTTCATTGGGGATAGAGCCCACAACCCAGGCATGTGTCCTGACTGGGAATCGAACCGTGACCTCCTGGTTCGTAGGTCGATGCTCAAACACTGAGCCATGCCTGCCGGGCTCAATTGCCTTCTTGCATGTTTCCCAGTGGAGCTTCCTCTGAGGTTCTCAGGGCTGGCATGTGGCTTGGGAATCACCCTGCCACCTCATGAACCTGGAGTCCAGAGGCCCCGGAAACCTTGGATGGTTTGAGCTACTGTGAGTGTCAAAGGGCAGAGAGGAATGGTGAGAAGTGGAGTCTAGCAACCTCTGTGGCTCTTTCTTTTCCTGGGAACCTCCAGGAATCTGTTCCTTCCCTTTCCTCAAAATTATTAGTAAATACTGAAGACACACAGAAGGAACAAGGAATAATAAAACAAAGCTTAGGTGATTTGTTTTATTAATCATGCAGCATGAGAAATAAAACATCACTAATAGAGTTGAAGGTCCCTGTAGGAGTCTCCCCCTCCATGCTCCTCCCTCTCTGCCAGAGATTCCCATCATCTTGAATTTGCTATTTATCATTCCTAGACATCCCTTTATCCTTCCATTGCATAAATCTGGATCCCCAAACCAGTGGTTGGCAAACTCATTAGTCAACAGAGAGGCAAACCGTGGCTCGTGAGCGGCAGTTTGCTGACCACTGCCCTAAACAATGCAGAGTTTGCTTTGCATGCATTCCACCTGTGTCTGCAGGTAGCTCCTGTGTATCCCTGAATATCCCTGTGTTTTCTGCAGCTTACTAGTATTCTCTTTGCCTAACGCTACATCTGGTGGACTCATTCCTGTGGCTACATGTAGTTCTAGTTCACTTGTTTTTCCGTCTGGTGTATTGTTTCATTATTTGGATCGCATGATTGACATTTAGGTTGCCTCCAGAATTCTGCTAATACAAACAGTTCCACTGTGAAAATTCCGCACATGTTTCCCGGGGCATGTATGAAATATAGGAGAGCTGCTGGGAGTGAGATTTCTGGGCCATAGGGTGTGTGTACCTTCACCTTTACTGTGAGCTATTTCCAGATTGTTCTCCAAGTGGCTTTACCATGCCCAGAGTTTTGCCAATTTGCCTCCAATCCCCCCTCCCCACCCAGGGGCTGCCTTCTCCACCAACTGGGGTTGCTTCCTGACCCACTGTACTGTTAGAAGGATTCAAATTTCTCCAGTTTTCCTCCTTCTCTCTCTCTCCCTTCCCCCTCTCTCCCACTCACTATCAGCTAGGATTCCAGCAGGAAGTAGATGGCACACTTAAATTAGAATAATCTGAGTTAAATAAAGAACAGTTTATAAAGTCGTGGACAGGGAGTAGGGGTACCCCAAGAGCTAGTGCACGCCCCCAGGCTGATAATTGTTGGTCTCCGTTTCTATATGAGGCTGAAAGGTGAGGGGAGAACGTTTGTGAGGACTGGAGTTATGGAATTCTATGTAGATAGGGCGGTCAGACAGGTGCTGATACTTTTGTGGGGCGGGGGTGGGGGGTGGGGGAGGAGGGAAGGGGAGAGACACACTTTTGGTTGCTTTATCTATAAAAGGGGAAGTAATAGTACTTTCCTCTCACAGCCAGTGTGGATTCAATGGGCTGATGTATTAGCACAGAGCCTAGCATGTAGTCAGTGGGCAATAAATGCCAGCTAGTTATTACTTCAACCCAGGAGTAAGTTACAGAGGCTCAAGAATGCTCAAAGAATGTCCATAGCTGCTATTTCCCAAGCTGTGTTGAAATATAAGTGGGTTAAGGTTGTTCTTCTCATAGTTGTTTCCCAACATTTAGAAGAATAGCAAATGTATCTCCATTTTTTTTTTTTTTGTACTCTTCTGGGACGCTAGCCTTTTATATCGCTCCTTTGAAGTCAATATGGTTCCTGCTTTCTGAATATTGCACAACTGCTTTGGGGAGATGAATGTCCAAGATTTCAGGCCTATATTTCTCATTCTTTCCCCAAAATTTTATTATGAAAAACATCAGACATATAATACTGGATAAAATAATGGACGATCATACATCCTTTGCTTAGAGTCTATAATTTTACTGTATGTGCTCCATCTCTTTCATAGACTTTTTTTTTTGGTCATGTTGCTTGGAAGTGACACCCTCACACTTTACTTTAAAAAAAATATTTTTGTTGATTTCAAAGAGGAAGAGAGAGCGTGAGAGAGATAAAAACATCAATGATGAGAGAGAATCATTATCAGCTGCCTTCTGCACGCCTCCTACTGGGGATTGAGCCTGCAACCCTGGCGTGTGCCCTGGCTGGAATTGAGCCATGACCTCCTGGTTTGTAGGTTGATGCTCAACCACTGAGCCACACTAGCTGGGCCTGACACTTCACTCTTTAAAAAAAAAAAAAAAAAAAAAAAAAAATATATATATATATATATATATATATATATATATATATATATATTATTGATTTTTTTACAGAGAGGAAGAGAGAGGAATAGAGAGTTAGAAACATCAATGAGAGAGAGTCATTGATCAGCTGCCTCTTGCACACCTCCTACTGGGGATGTGCCCGCAACCCAGGTACATGCCCTTGACCGGAATCGAACCCGGGACCTTTTAGTCCGCAGACCGACGCTCTACCACTGAGCCAAACCGGTTTTGGCTGATACTTCACTCTTAAATACTTTCATGTGCATTCCGTAAGAACAAGGACTGCTTCAATACCATGATCATATCCAAGAAAACTGTTCCCTGGTAGCATCAATAACTAGCCCATCTTTAAATTTCTCCAACTGTTCCAAGAACCTCACTTAAAGGATCTGATCAAGGTTCCCACACTGAATTTCAGTCTCTGGTTGTTCCTTATGGTCCCTCTGACTTCCCCGTTTCCCCTGTGGCGTGTGCTGCATCATATCTGCAGGCTGGGAAGGCAGGTTTCCTTGTGCTGTGCCAGCATGGCCATGGGTGACTCTGAAAGGGGGCGGTGAAGGACTGAGAAAAGACAGACAAGAGAATGAAAGCTGGGTCTTGGTGGAACACTGTCCACTCTGATGAAGAGCTAGAAAGAGCGCCACGGACTACAACCCATGTCTTTATTTTATAGCACATGTGTCAAACACAAGGCCCGCGGGCCAAATCCGTCCCGCCAGGCCGTGCAATGTGGCCCGCACCGCGCTGTCATCACTGCACTCCGCTGCGTTTCCATCACAATGACAGTTTATGACTGTTCAGTAAACCATTCGGCCCGCGATTTAGGCTGGATTTTAGATTTTGGCCCCTTCTCTGATTGAGTTCGACACCCCTATTTTATAGCCAATGCCACGAGGCAAAGTAAGGGCGTGGTCAAAATGTTTACAACATTCTCCTGGGTTTCAGTCTCACTCAATTACATGCACCTGATCAAACCTTGTTTACTTGCAGCCTATATCACTCAGGCAGGTGGGGCCACGTGTTCGGACCATAGGTTCACGCTTATAACTCCAGCTATTGGCTATCACTGTGCTGGGAGGGCTCAGCCCTCCAAGCTGGGGTTTGCACATGGCCATGAGAGGCTTGAACCTGTCTAAACACTGCAGCCGCTCCCCACATTTCCCACAAGTGGTGAGGCTGTTAGGGGCAGAATAGAATATTGGGGGCCAGAAAAAATTATAAGAAATATCAATCATGTTCTCTTCACCCTGATAGTTCTGTCCTGATTAGAGAAAGCACATTCTAACCTGGCTGAGAATTGTATGCCCTGGGACATAAGAGCTAACATTGGAATGCAGTCCATCCTCCTGTCCCTGGAACTGCCTACCATTATGGAAAGATCTACAATCTCATGGCTGAAACAATCTAGTCCAGGAGGCACCTACTTTTTATAACCCTCAGCCCCTATTACCTGTAATCTTGCCCCAGGGTGCCTAAAGGTGACCACGCTCCTTCAACTCCCCGCAACCCGCATGACTTGCAACCTGTAATGATTATCCGGTGCCTACTTTCCCATGCCTGTAATTCCTACTTTCCCATGTCATCATTTTCCTTTTACTCAATATAAGCAACTGGCTGATGGGGGGGGGGGGGGCAGAGCAGATCTTTGTGGATGAGCTGCTGCTCTCCCACACTGCTGGCATTGCTGGAATAAACGCTCATATATTATCCAACCCTGTCTCTGCTTTGTTGGCTCAAGTAGTGACAGGCAGCCCTGACTCCTTGGTTGTCCAGTCACAAGGCTGGCGGGTGACTTGGCTTCCCTGATGTTTTCAGGTGGCCTTGAGGAATGTGTCCTCTCTTCACTATGGGACTGAGTTCAGTCCCCCCCCCCCCCCCCCCCCCCCTGGATTTCCCTGCTCTCCCCCGAGCTGCAAGGGCCCTCTCTCCCTGGTCTTAAATACCCCGAAGATTCTGTTAGGGGAAGATAGTAGGTGCGCTCCTGTTCCTATGAAAGGCCTTTTCCATGTCTTCAGTTTTAAGTGGGTCATTTAAATACAGTGATTCATTCATTTATTTGACAAATATCTGCATATCTACCAGGTACCAGGCACTAAGTTTACCTCTACTTCCTGCTTCTGTGCTGGGCCCCTCTCTCCGCTTGTTCCTGCTCAGTTTCCCTCATGAGCTCCTCCTTCCTTCCTCATTTCAAATCCTTTCCTAGGGGAATCACACGCTCTCCCATTGCTTCGTTTAAAACTATCAATGGCTCATGAATCTGTATATCTAAATCTTTTCCAGACCAGTGCTCACCCAGACTCCTCCCTGGAGGGACCCTCACATCTCATGGGTCATCTAGTCACATGACTTGATTCCACCCTCCCAAAACTCCAACACTATGTCTTAATATTTTATTGATTTTTTACAGAGAGGAAGGAAGAGGGATAGAGAGTTAGAAACATCGATGAGAGAGAACATCGATCAGCTGCCTCTTGCACACCCCCTACTGGGGATGTGCCTGCAACCAAGGTACATGCCCTTGACCGGAATCGAATATGGGACCTTTCAGTCCGCAGTTCGATGCTCTATCCACTGAGCCAAACAGGTTTCAGCCAACACTATGTCTTTAAATTTGGTCCCTACTGTGCCTTTTCTAGTGCTGCTGCCCTAGTGCAGAGTAGCAACACGTCTCACCTGAAATATGTCAATAGCCTATCCCCAACCTCTCTGGTTCCAAATGCAGCCCCTTCAGTCCCTTTCCCAGGAATGGCTTCCAGTCTAACAGAAGATGCCCCATTTAGTGTGCTTCTGGCATCCTCTGTGTCCTTTATAGAGATATGTTTGTAGATCTATGGGATTATAGGAAAGCAATGGTAGTAGTTCTCAATGGACCTGGGGAAGACCTCACAGAGGACCTGGGTCTCGAAGAATGAATGGAATTTGTTAGTAGATAAGAGGGGAAAGCATTCCTCACTGTGGGGTGAGCATTCACTATGGCATAGGAGCTTTACAAATGCAAATAGCTTGGGATGGCTGGACTGCAGAATGCATGGGACAGAGTGGTGGGACAGATGAAGCTTGAAGGATGCGCTGGGGTCTTATGATGAAGGGCCTTCTATGGGAATTTGTGCTTTGTTTGGTGGGCCAGAGAGCATCATAGAAGGATTCTAAATCAGATTTCTTAATGGGGTCACATGTTCATCAGCTCACAACTCTAGTGAGCTTGTAGTAAGCGTGATTTGGAGGAAAAGACAGTTGGCCAAAAGGCCCAGTAAGAGGCTCTTGCAATAATCCATACTTCAGACCATGAAAGCCTGGACAAGGGCAGTGCAAGTGAATTGAAAGTGTTGACAAATTCTACAAATGTATAGGATTAAGTGTGAGCTGGTCTTGATAACTAACAGTGTACTGAGTATGACAATGAAGGAAGTGTCAGAGGAATCTGCAGATTCATGTTTTCTCTCTCTTGACTTCCTTGCTTTGCAAAGGAAAAAAAACAAACAAACAAAACACAAAACACCAAACACAAATTAGGCTATTCCTTGACACATGGATATGCACACAGAGCAAGGGGAGAGCAGAGTGGATAGTCTTGATCTTCTCTCTGGATTAAGTTCTAAGATATAGTACAGCCAGGATTCACGAGGAAGGAATGACTGCGCTTTTTCTTTTCTCCTGTTGTTCCTCACTTCTGACCACACCTCCTTACTGACTGCCTTGGTTTCTGGCATCACAACCCCTTACCTCTAATCTTACTATGCTGTCGTTAGCTTGGCACCGAGAAAGCATACAAGGAGATGTGGGAAATGGAAAGAAAAAAAAAATAGAATGATTAGAGGAAAAGTCAAAGAGATAGTCCACATACGTTAGAATGTCAGCAACTGGATGGCGTTTCAAATGTATTTCAGCATAGGTCATATAAACAGATTTATTTTTTAATATACCCCCTGTATCTTTCAATTAACCATACATTGTGTATAACATATTTTAATACACATATCCGAGGATGAGAATAACAGAAACATATGTTAGCAGAGTTTTATTAACTCTAGGGATAATACCACTGGGTTACGAGACATTATAGCTCCATATGTTAACCATAAAGAATCCCGGGGCTTTAATGCGGAACACACTCTGTTTGGATTGGCAAATGGATTGGAGTCAGGGTGAGAAAATGAGGATCTTCTGAATGAGCAGGTTTATGTACTGTATCTGGGCGAGAAAATCTTCCTAAATCAATTTGGCTAAATCTCCTTGCTGCCCAATCTCTGTCTGAAGTGGAGTCCAATGGTTTAGGCCACTGCGATTCCCCCCCCGCCCCCCCCCCCCCCCTGCCTTTCTGGGAAGGTGTGACACAGATTGCTTTTGAGATGATTAGATAAATACTCAATTGTTTAATGAGAGTCTCCTGGTTGCCACGAGTTCCGGGCACTGTGTCTTGGGAAGCCACTTTGCTTTTATTTCTTCAAGAGCCACCTATTTATATGTGGCTCTAGGGGCCTGGACAGCCATGGCCCTGGGAGACAGGAGACCCAACCTTCTGTAGAAGCTTTGCTGCCCTCAGGGTCCAGTGACCTTCTGCAAATGACTTGTCTTCTCTGTGTCCACCTCCTCATTGGTTAGATGGGACACATGGTGTCTGTCTCCTCATTTGTTAGATGAGATGTTGGATCATGTGGCCCCTTTCAAGCTCTAAGACTCTGTAAAATTAATATCTCAGCTCTAAGGGGACATTCAAAAGCCTTTGTCTGTTCCTTCTTCTGAAAGAAAGGAGATGCATTTTTTTTTTGGCTTTATACTTTGTAATTTTCCGTGCTTCCTCACTCATTTTTGGAAGCTTCCTACCCAAAGCACTTCAACCTGCTCTTCTACATGTAGACAGCCCTCAGAAGAGGAATAAATATTTGAGAAATCACAATTCAAAGGTTTCCTACTGCCTCTGGGGTTGCTTGAGTCCTTCTTGACTTATAAAGTCATTTCAGATGTCAGGGAGCAGGAAAATGACACTTAAATATTTCTATTTCTTTCCTGTACACATCATGCTCATACCTAGACACCAAAACCCATTTTGAACTCTGCACTGCCGCCCAGTGGGTGGCTCTCATCACTGCATTCTCTTTGTCCTGGGCCTGGGGGAAAGAAACCTGGGTACATTTTGGACGATAGGATAATGAGGCTGCTGCTGATAATAATAGAGGGTTTCTACATCCAGCCCAAGCACTGTGAAGTCTTTATATGTTGTGTATGTTATGCCATTTTATAGGTTATAAATATTTATATGTTACTTGCTGTGCATCCTCATAGCAGTTCGATGAGGTAGGTTCTATAATTAGTCCCATTCTGCAGATTAGAAAGCTGCCTTTGGTAAGTGACAGCTAGCTTGGGAGGATTCAGAGATGGACACAGAACAGTTCCTCCTAGGCTTCTGATCTCACAGAAAATCCTCTCAGCCAAGTTTCTGTTCGACTGCAGCCTCAACATCAGAAGAGAATGGGTGTTTTGTTGGGCAGTGCGTTCAGCTCAGTCTACTGCAGTGTTCGTGGAGCTGTGGAGCATATGAAAGGAGCTCAAGAAATGGTCCTCACCCTTATAGGGCCTATAGTCTAGCTCGAAGGGTTGTTCATATACATAAAAAATATAGTGAGGGAAGTCCAGAAAGTTTCACTGAGGAGGAGGAGAAGGAGATGGGTGAGGAAAGTCACATCACATGTGGAGGCTGGAGGAGACGGATGGGAAGTGACCCGGAGTATGGATGGATTGGAAGGTAATCTCCCTATTCTTTCTCTGACCCTTTCCCCTCTTCAGTATTTTTCATTTCCTCTCTGGGCTCCAGGAATGTGGACTGTGTAACATAGGATCCGCACTCAGAGAGTTCACCATTTAGTGGAGAAATAGTACAATGAACCTGAGTAGAAGCACCAGGCCAGGATCTCAGAGGCCTCTTTGCAGGGAGATGAAGAAGCTGGCTCAACGCAGAGGCCCTGTGCAGGAAGGTGTGGTGGGTGAGGACCAGACTATGCAGGCCTTGAATCCCTGCCCAGAAGGTTGGGGCTTTATGCGGAGCCACAGCCATGCGGAGTGTGGTTTCTAAACAGAGGACTAGCGTTCTGAAATCACATAGGATTGACGTTTTAAAGTAAGAGAGATGAGGAGAAGAGAGAAGGATATAGACTTTGTATGCCTTGTGCCAGAAGTGAGTCTTGGCATTCGTGCTTTGGACTCTGAGGCCGGCTATGGAGCCTTCCCCAACCCGGCTGGACTGTTGCCTTTCTCCATCCTCAGCCACACCTGGAGGCACTTAGACCACCAACCACATCGCCCCCTAGCTGTTTAGTGTTGTCTCTGTATGTTTAGGAAATTGTGTAGGAAACTCAAGACATAAAGAGCCCCCAACCTGAAACTGGAGACAGAACAGACTCACAACTCCTTTGAGACTGAGGGGGTCCTGTCATGTTTTGGAGTGAAGCATGTGGCAGATATTCCCCCATCCCCTCTTCTTTAGTTCCCTCCCTATGGAAAAGGTCAAATGCAATCCAAAACTGAAATGGGCAACATAGAAGAGAGAGCAGGAAGCAAAGTAACACAGGAAAAGAATGGTGATGAATTATTTAGCCAACTATACGCATGCAGAACTCAAGCTCCCAGGCAGTATGTACTGACTTAGAAAACATGCTTCTGATTTGACATGAGAATTCTTCTTTGAGGAATCTGATCTATAGAAAGATTCACTCATAAATGTGCAAGATGACACCCAGCAATGCTGATGACAGCATTTTTAAGGAAGACAGAAAAGAAGCAAGGCAGGCCTTATATTCCTGTTAAAAGGGAACTACTTAAACATTTATGGTACAGTCATAAGGTGGAATTCTAGGTGGCCATTAAGAAGAATGTGGTAAAGCTATGTATTTGTTTTCTAGGGACTTGATAACTAGTATCCCAGACTTGGTGCCTGGAGCAGTTTTATCACAGTTCTGGAGGCTGGACGGTCAAGATCAAGGTGTCAGCAGACTTGGTTTCTCCTGAGGCTTCTCTTGGCTTGCAGCTGTATTCGCCCTGGGCCTTCACAGATCTTCCCTCTGTACATGTCTATGTAAGGACACAAGTCATATTGGATTAGGGACACTAATGACCCGGTTTTAACTTAATTACCTCTTTAAAGATCCTATCCCTAAAGACAGTCACCTTCTGAGGTACTGGTTGTTAGGACTTCAACATCTGAATTTTGGAGGACATAAATCAGCTCATAAAAAGCTACATATGCTTATATGGAAAGGTGTCTAGAATTGTTAGAAATAAAGGAATTGAAATCAGTATGATAAATATGATTTCATTTTGAAAACATATAGTTTATATGTTTCATATATGTACATATGTATACCCAAAAGCACATGGACAGATATATGTCAAACATTTAACAGTGGAAATTCATGAGAAAGAGGTGGGCATCATAGTGAAGGGGATGGGCTGTTAAGGGATGGATTGTGGGGAATTTTTCCCCATTTTATTTATTATATTTTTATTTGCTATGTTTGTTTTTGGTTTTATCTTAGTGGCAAAGAGCACACACCCAAGATTCAGGTTGTTTATTTTATTTTTTTAGAATTTCAAGAAAATTTGTGGTGTGGTTTTATTTTATTTATTTTAATTAATTAATTAATTTTAATTTTACCATTACTATTTATCCTCTCTATGCCCTTTTCCACCTCCACCCCCTCCCCCACAATCTCTGCTTGGATTGTCCATGTCCATGAGTTCTCTCTTTTCCTTTTTCTTTGAGTCAGGCTGTTTAATTAATGATTTGAGGATGGGCTCAAGCCTTGGGGAAGCCCCTCTGTAGCTGCTTCTTTAAACCTCTGGAATTTCATGGGAAAAAGAACCAGATTTTTATGGCAGTCACATCAGATAACGAATGTGAAACATGAGGCACAGTGCTTGGCACATCACTGAGACCAATGAGTAGAAGCTATTTTTATTACTTTGGTAATAAAGATAAAAACCCTGACTTGCAACAGGGGGGTAAAGAGGTGTGTTCTTAATTCCAGAGGGTTGTTGAATGAATCTGGTTCCATTGAACAAATAATTGAGAATCTCCCATGTATTCAAGGCACGGTGCTAAAATCTGTGGTGAAACGAGGGAGTCAGCTCAGGGCCTGTCTATAAGGTACATAACAATAGGCAGATGGGCTTTCTCCACAACATAACTCCACAGAACAACAGTTGCTATTGTGTCAAAGGAGGAAATGCCTACACAGTACTTAGTAAGAACTGATCCAGAGACATGGAAGCATGAACAGACTGTCAAACCTCAGAGGGAAGGCAGGGGAGGGTAGGTGGGAAGAGATCAACCAATGTACTTGTCTAGATATATGCATAACCGGTGGACACAGACAATGGGGTGGTGAGGGCCTGGGAGGGAGTGGGGATGGAAGAGGTCAATGGAGGGTGGGGTGGTGAAGGGGCCTTAGGTAATACTTTCAACAATAAAGATAAAAAAAAAATGAAACCTAAATCCATCATTATTGTTGTTTCTTTTCTCTCTTTTGTAACAAATTCTACTTGGAAAATGAAATTTAGGAGGCAGATCAGGAAGGAACGACTCAGGGAAAATTACTTAAGGGCATGACACTCAGCCATGCACATTCCAGATCATTCCAGGATAGGAATACCTGTGATGGCTGGTCAGGGTGATCTCTCCTCAACACTGGGGCTGGTTGGGGGGAATAGAACACATGTCCTTTTCAATATTCTTTTTTTTGGAATAGCTTCTTAAAATATAGCTGAACCACAGATATACATTGAGTGGCCAGATTATTATGATCTCTGAACACACAATTATCTGGCCATTCAGTGTGTATATGTGTGCATAAATTTGTGAATGGGTGGGGTCCAGCCAGCCTGGCCAGGGGGAGGGGACATGGACAGTTAGCTGGCCTGCCTGTTGGTCGAGGGGACAATTTGCATATTAGCCTTTTATTATATAGAATATACACTGAGTGGCCAGATTATTATGTGTTCAGAGATCATCATAATCTGGCCACTCGGTGTATGTTATAGCTTCTTAGATCTTGGCTCAAATCTTTGACTGGCTTCTTCTTGGGGCTTCTTCCTGTAGGATTGCTTCTGAAAGGTCCCTGCAGATTCCTGTCCTTTGCCCATGTGTCTTGAAAAACAGCTTTGTTTGTGGTCCCTGTTAGCCATTTCTCGGTCAAGTACACAGCATCATCCTTGGTCAGTGGAAATGGTGATCATCTGGGAGTAGGGCTTTGCTCACCTGGACCCGTTAACAGGCCCCCAGGTTTTTCATCTTAGTGCCCAGGTGTGTGTCCGTCCTGATTCCATCTGCCCACTGTGTGCACCCACGGCAGCCAATGGACTCCTCCATTCTATCATAACAGACTACTTATCACTAGGTGATAGGAATTTTCCAGCTCCATTATCAACTTGACAAAAACTAAAAGGAGTAATCAGGCTAAAAGAGGGGGACAGTTCATTTCATCTTCTTTTCCATCTGCTCCCTTGAGAGAAGTCATGTAGAATAGGCTTTTTTAGTGAGAGAAAAATACAGTTCATGCTGCTTCATGATGGGATATGTTCTGAGAAACACATCCTTAGGCAACTTTGTTATTGTGTGAACATCACAGATTGCAGTTATACAAGCCCAGATGGTATAGCCTACGGCACACCTAAATTCAATGGTATAGCTTACTGCACACCTAGGCTATAAACATGCACAGCGTGTTACTGTACTCAGTACTGTAAGTAATTGTAATACAATGGTAAGTAGTTTTGTATCTAAACAGAGAAAAGGCACCGTAGAAAGAGAGTACAATAGAGATTAAAAATGGTACCCCTCTCTAGGGTGCTCACCGTGACTAGAGCTTGCAAACTGGATGTGGCTCCGGATGAGTCAGTGAGCGAGTGGTGAGTGAGTGGGAAGGCCCAGGACATTGCTGTACACACTGTAGATCTCATAAACACCGCACCCTTAGGCTACGGTACATTTAGAGACACGGCACACTGTTTTACAGCAAACTTAAAAAAAAAAAAAAGTAGAAAGGGCATATATACCCTAACGATAAGAAGTGTAACTTGGTAAACACACAAGCCAGTAACATAGGCATTCATATCATTGCCCAGTATCATGTACAGTACATAGTTACACGTGCTGTCCTTTTATACCCCTGCATGGCCATGGGTTTGTCTACGCCAGCATCACCGCAAACAAGCAAGTCATGCTTTATGTTTGCAGAGTAGGATGGCTACGAAGTCTCTAGGTGATTGGGAATTTTTCCAGCTCCATTATCATCTTATGGGACCGCTGTGGTGCATGCAGGTTTCTCCTTCACCAAAATGTCGTTAGGCGGGGCGTGGCTGTACTACACACAGGCGTGGTGCCAGAGGCGTTGGGTTTGGGAGTCTGGCCAAAGGGCTGCCAAGAGAGGCCCGGGGAGCTGAGCTGAGCAAGCAGAGGGGAGGGGGCATGGCAACGTGGCCTGTGGGAAGCAAGCAGCCAGCAGGCTTCTGGAGCCAGGGCTCCGGGTTCTCCTGGGGCTGAACTGCCTGTGACCTTGCGATTGCTGGTCTTCCGGTTGCTTTGGGGCCCTTATCTGTACATGGAGGTGATAGGAGTACCTGCCCGGTAGGTTTGCTGAGCACATGGAGAGATAACACACGAAAAGCACTCGGAACACCCAGGGCCTGGCTGTTCTTATCATCATCACCCCCGAGTGTGCTGGGCTGGGAATGCAGAGCAGTTAGGGGCACGCAGGCCTGGGAGGAAGAGGCCTGGAGGGGCATCCTCCTGCTGCCCCCCACTCCCTCCCCCTCCCCAGCTGCACACCAGCTTCCTGCTCACATCTTGAGTTACTCAGGCAGGCAGATTCTCAGTGCAAACTTCCCTCTCCCAATCCGGTCCCCTTTCCATTCCCTCAGGTGGCACCTCCTTCAGCCTCAGCCACCCAGGCCCCTTTTGGGTAAGGTGATCAGATGTCCTACTTTTGGCAGGACAGATTGTTAAAAGTCGGGACTGTCCAGCCAAAAGCGGGACGTCTGGTCACCTTACTTTTGGGGAGACCTGGCTCCTTGTAGCCTGTAGGTTCTGGAGGCTCAGGCCCAGCCACCACTGCCGCCGGGTCACCCAGGAGGCCCCTGGGTGGACAGGCCTGACCCCGAAGGAGGCTGGGGCCGGCTGCCTCTCCGGCTTTCTGCTGCTCCAGGCCCAACCCTTGTCCGGCTTTCATGTTGGAAATATGAAGTGTGACTTCCCTTGCACAGGGCGGCCCGAGCCAACCCACGTTTGGGCTTATCTCTTTGCTCAACGCAGTGTTTGTCTTAGGGAAATCAAAGCACATTCTTTTTCTGCTTTCTTCTAAGGGAGGAAGGGCCAGGCTAGCTGCTGCTGGGAGCAGGGAGTGCTGAGTCTAGGGGGGCCAGATCCAAGTTCTGAGCTCAGCCGCTTTGCTCTAGTCGCTGGAGCCCACCCCCAGGCATTAGCTGGTGTCAGAGGCCCCACACTCAGGGCTCTCATTGGCCGTCTCTTCGAATTTTGGCTCTGGGAGGGAAGGATGCCCCAAATTCACTCTATCCAGGTCACAACCTTTCACCTTTGCACTGCTGAGCCCCTCCCCACTCCGGGCTCTGCCTTGAGGGGCCACCTCCTCGGGATTCTGCGGTTCCTGCAGCTCAGCTGCAGGGCTAACTGGCATGTCTGCAGCCAGAGAGGCCTTGGCTCTGCAGGAAAGTTATCCCTCCCCTCCTCAAGTGCGTGCTTCTTTCCTTTCCTTCTTCCCACCCCAGGCCCACGATCCCATCCCTAGGTCCAGCAACTTCTCCCCTACTCCGTCCTCTACCCCCTGCACCTCCACTGAGGTCAGAGGTTTGTTGCAGGCTCCGGGATGCCCTCAGCCTGTGCCTGAACCCTGGAAAGTCACCAAGTCACCTGGGCTGCCTGGGCCACTGAGTCCCAGCCGCAGGGCAGAGCTACTCATCTTTGGCTGGGGCTTTACTGGCTGTAATCGCCTGTCACAGCCAGAATCCTGCAGTATAACCGGCAAAGCTCCTAGGTACACACACACACACACACACACACAAAAGCAGAGAGAATAACATGTCCACATAAGGAACTGTTTGACATTGAAACTGGGTCTCAAAAGAACTGGTGGCCCAGAAAAAAGCTCACTACTGACTGATTCATATGCCTTTCAGCATAACGATTATTGCTTGTCTCATTTTTGATTCTTATAAGTATATTTCCAGTAGGACATGATCTCACTCATCTAGGGGAAATGGTGAACAACATAGACTGATGAACAAGAACAGACCCAGAGATAAGGAGCCATGGGTCAGACTGTTGGACCTCAAAGGGAGGGTGGGGATAAAAGGGAGAGATCAACCAAAGGACTTATGTGCACACATATGAGCCTAACCAGTGGTCAAGGACAATAGGAGGGTGGGGGCATGAGTGGGGGTGGTGTGGGGGATTGGAATGAGCGGTTGAGGACAAATATGTGATACCTTAATCAATAAAGAAATTAATTAAAAAAAAGCAGAGAGAATAGAATAATGAAAGCTCAGGTACCTCATCACCAGCTTCAAAAGGTCCTGACTTTCTGCTGTGGAGTTTCCTGGCTAGGGGGTGGGGGAGGGTGGGTGTGGGGGATGGAGGACTCCCCACTTCTCATTTCTCTCTTTGCAATATTTTTTCTTTAACTTGCAAACAGTTGATGATTTTTTAAGACAAACTTGGCCCATGCCCTTCTGCCACAGCACACAGAAAACGAATGCCATTATCACGGCTTATTTTTGTTTTACACTCAGGGGACATGGTCTGTTTCAGCAGAGCGCTTCATCCAATGGCAGAGTACTGACAGAAGGATCAGCCCAGCCCAATGCCAAGTGGAAAATTGTTGTTTCAGGCAAGCATTTTTCTACACCCAATCAGACAACATGAAATAATGATGTGACAGGCCAAGCTATGCAGCTGCTGGGGGTGGAGGGGGGTTGGCTGGGGGCTGGGTCTTTGCTGAGAGACAATGTCCAATCTCCCCAGAAGCAGGCCTGTCTGGGTACGAGGCTCTCCTGTAGACTTGAAGGTTCAAGGAGGGGGCACTTGAGGATGTTGCCCCTGATATTACTCATCTGTTTTTTGTTTTGTGTGTGTGTGTGTGTGTGTGTGTGTGTGTGTGTGTGTGTGTGTTTTAAGCAATAACTTGATAATTTCTGCAAAAGGCAGCTCCGGGAAAGGGTTTGTCTTTCCTGATATCTGGTATGATCTTTTTTTTCCTTCTTTCTTTCTGACAATGAGAACAAAGAACACTGTGGGCTTTGCTTTTTTGCCTTGGCTACCAGGAAGCTTGGGACTTAATTTATAGCCCAATTACAGTGACTGTTTCACGTAGGGTCCAGGTTTACCTCCCCCCATTTCCGGTCTGTCATTTCCGATTTCTCACTTTTATCTTTATATGCCCTGGGTACAGGGGTTTTATTGTACCCAAACTTCACTTTCATTTCTTTGAATTAGGAGTGGTAGAAATAAAAAGTAAAAGCAAACAGAATGTAACTGCACCTTTCTTATCCGTAGATCCTTTGGGAGAAATCCAGAGGTTAAAGCAGTGGTTCCCAGCATGGGGTATACGACCCGCTGGGGGAGGGGCAATTTGATTTTTAAGGGGGACAATTCAAGAATGAGTTATTAACAGTGAATTTTTGGCATTTCTTATGGTTCTAGAGGCCTCATATACAATATATAAAAATATATATTGTGTATGAGGCCTCTAGAATATATATTGTGACATATTTATGTCATAAAAATATATATTGTGACATATTTATGCATTTCAGCTCTCTATTATATGTTTTGAAACTTCACTTTCTATTTTTCGTATCCCTTCATATTATTATTATTTTAACAATTTCTTAGTGATTTCTTCCTCAAGACTTCAACTGTCCTTTCGTTCTTTTATTTTTCTCTTTTATGGATGTCATGTTCTTTGGAAGCTTGTTTAGACCAAATTAATGGCCTTTTAGGCTTCCTCCATGTGAGTAGGAGTTCACTTTTTGAATAAGAAGAATTCTGTGTCATAGGGGAGGGGGTATCAGGATTTTAGAGATGGTTAGGTGGGGTGTGGCCAAAACAGGCTGGGAATCAATGGGTTAAAGTATTGGCCAAGACTACACCATCAGTAAGTGATGAGGAGGCATCACCAGGCCTAGTTATAGGCAGTACATTTACACCTTGTCAGTTTACAGTTTTCACTTTTATTTTATTTATTTATTTTTTAAAAATATGTTTTATTGATTTTTTACATAGTGGAAAAGAGAGGGATAGAGAGTTAGAAACATCAGTGAGAGAGAAACATCGATCAGTTGCCTCTTGCACACCCCCTCCTGGAGATGTGCCTGCAACCCAGGTACATGCTCTTGACCGGAATCGAACCCAGGACCTTTCAATCCACAGGCTGATGCTCTATCCACTGAGCCAAACAGGTTTTGTCCATTTTTCACTTTTAAAAGGGCTTCCTCGGGTCTTCGGCAAATGGTCTCAATTTGTCCTTTATTTATTCTTTCACCAAATACTCTTTGCTCAGTTTATCTATATCAGCGTAGGCACCCCAAGAAGATACATAAAGATAAAGCAGACACTGTCCTTAGGGAGTTTGCAGTTTAATAGGGGATATCAGACAGGTTCATCTCATTATAACACAAGATAAAAATGGTGGGAGTGTTGTAGATAAAAGTTTATTGGAGGCCTTTATTCCTGACTGCTTTTCTTGCTCCACAGTCTGGTATTTCTGAAATTAAGACAGCTACGCCCAATTGCTTTTGATTAGTGCTAACATGCTCTATGATGTTTCTTTACTCTTGTCATCTATATGTGTATATTTAAAACTTTTTTTTTTTTTAACTAGACAATGTGTAGTTGGGTTTTATTTTTTGACTTACTATGACAATCTCTGTCTTTTAATGGACATATTTAGATCATTGACATTTCAAGTGATTATTAATATTGGTGGATTAATATCTACCATATTTGTGACTGCTTTCTATTTGTTACCTTTATCGTTGTTCCTATATTTTGTCTTCTTTCTTTTCACTCTGAGTATACAAATTTCTCTCATAGTAAGTCAAAAGTGCATATATTTAGATGTATGCAATATAAATATTAATATTTAGTTCATTTACATTTAATGTCATAATTGATATGTTTAGGCTTGAGTCTGTCATGGGAGGGGTGTGTGTGTTGGTTTTATTACAGCTAGGAGACACAAAGTTATGATTTCCCACTAAGTCTCCTCTGACACAGGGTAAAGAATTCTGGGTTGGTGATTTTTTTTCCCTTTCAATACTTTATTTCACTCCATGCTCTTCTTCTTGCATGGTTTCTGAGAAGTCAGATATAATTCTTTGCTTCTCTAAAGGTAAAGTAGCTTTAAACCCTGGATTCTCTCAACATTAAAAAATATCTTTGAAAAAAAATCTTTGATTTTCTGCCATTTTAATATGATATACCTGTGTGTCTTATTTGTTTTTGCATTTATCCTGCTTGATGTTTTTGAGCTTTCTGGATCTGTGGTTTGCTTTCATTAATTTGGATTTGGGGGTGGGGGTGGGGATTCTCAGTCATTATTGCCTTAAATGTTTTTTCTGTTTCTTTAGCTTTCCCCTGCCTCCTTCTGGTAACTCCATTTCATATGTTATATTTTTGTAATAGTTCCAAGTTCTTGGATATTCAGTCCTATTTTCTTTTTAGGCTTTTTTCTCTTCTCAGTTTTGGGAGTTTCTATTGAGATATCCTCAAGCTCAGAGACTTTTTTTCCTTGGCCATGCCCAGTCTACTACTAGGCTCATCAAAGGCATTCTTTATTTCTGTTACAGTGCTTTTTATTTTTATCAAAACATTTTTATTCCTTCTTAGAATTCCCATTTTTTTGCTTTCAGTATCTGTATTTTTAGTATAGTTAGATCATTTGCATTTAATGTCATATATTTGCATTTGCATATATTTAGATGTATGCAATATAAATATTAATATTTAGTTCATTTACATTTAATGTCATAATTGATATATTTAGGCTTGAGTCTGTCATGGGAGGGGTGTGTGTGTTGGTTTTATTACAGCTAGGAGACACAAAGTTCTGATTTCCCACTAAGTCTCCTCTGACACAAACTCTGCTGAAGGGGGCACCTCATTATTTCCATGTGGACTTGACATCCAGGTCTCCTTGGGTCTTCACCTATATCCGAGGGAAGGTGACTTGTTCCCTCCCAGAGGGATAAAGCTTCAGACTCCTTTCTTGACCTCCTGTGACACTGCCATGTGGGAACATTGGGGCATCGCATTATAGCCTCATGAGGGAGGGTGGTGACCAGTGGCTCCCACACAACCTTCCCAGGCAGAGAGGGAGTGGGGCCACGGCATCGGAGAGCAGTGATTGCCCACGTGTTTTCTGTCTTGCTAGGCTCCCCTTTCATGGTTCTTTCGTCAAAGAGAGAAGGCTTTTGTTGGGAGTTTGTCTGTCTTCTGGTCTTTTTGCCACCTTCTTCTGCTCCAAGTCTGGTTATATACATGAGGCAAAAACAAAAACAAAAACAACAAAAAAAACAAAACAAAAAACCCCAACCCCAAACCCACAACAAGCCCAGGGAATTCATCACTGTGTTGGGAGTACCGAAGTCTGCCTTTTTCTCTCTGCCTTTCAGTCTTACTATGTTGGTGTATATATTCTGTCCAGGGCTTTTTGTTGTACATGCAGGAGGAACAGGGAAAAGTATGTCAATTCCATCTTCCTGGAAATGGAAATCTAGCCCCCTTTTTGAAACTTCACAAAAGTTATCACATTGATCTAAGTTGGGGACTGGGGTCCTGGGGAAGGGCAGCTTTTACACTTAAAAAAAAATTAGCCCTGACCAGTTTGGCTCAGTGGATAGAGCATCGGCCTGCGGACTGAGGGGTCCCAGGTTTGATTCTGGTCAAGGGCATGTACCTTGGTTGCAGGCACATCCCCAGTAGTGGGTGTGCAGGAGGCGGCTGATTGATGTTTCTCTCATCATTGTTTCTAGCTCTATCCCTCTCCCTTCCTCTCTGTAAAAAACCAATAAAAATATATTAAAAAAAATTTTTTTTTAATGCTTTATATACTTTATTACTGAAACTATTTTTTAACATTTAACATTCAGGTTTTATATCCTCTCATGTCACTGTCACAATCCCCCTTTGTGTGCACATTCTCATTACCTTGGATTCACCGATTCGGGAACTGGAGCTTGGTGAGCTGATTCCCCGAGGGTTTGCTCAGAGGTCAGGGCAGGGCTGGGCTCTGAACCGGCACCTGATTTCAAAGATTCGCCCGTGAGGCTCACTGCCGCATTCTTCTGTCTTGGAGGCCTGGCCGGCTGCTGGCTTGCTGATGGATTGTTGACTAAAAGAGTTATGTGGTTTGGCCAGAATCTTAGGTTGCTTTGGTTGTTGGTGCCTTTTAGGGCTGCCACTGACCCGGGAGGTTAGTTGGGGACAATTCTTAGAAAGTCAGGGGTTGAACCCAGGCCCCCAGGGCCGCTTCCCTCTTTTCCAGCCTGCGAACCCAAACAAGTTCTCTCCTTCACCCGAGGCCCGTCCCATCTGCACACCTCACGGGAAAGGGCATCTGTTTGAAAGTCTGACCACACGATTGGCACTAGCACCTGACTTTGCTCATGCCCCCGAGTCTCTCAATTAGAAAAGAAAACCTGCCTCAGTGTCAGGAGCCCTCTGGCCGTGCCCACGGATGCCTGTAAAAGGAGGTTTTCGCTAGCGTAGCTTGGGGGCGGGGGGGGGGGGGGGCGGGAGGGGGACGCGGGGGATCTTTAGCACAGGAGGTTTGGTTTAAAAACAAACATCTAACATTTGTCTTGGAGCGTCACCAACTCCACCAATCTAGCATTCTCTTTAAAGTGCAGTTGTGACTCCAAAGGAGGTGGTGAAGCAAGAAAGGAACACCCTTCACACTTTGCATCCCTGGCCCTGGCTGGAGCCGAGTCCACCCTCACAGCGGGTGCCTGTGTGGGCCCTGCTTCTCCTGGGGAAGCGGCTTGGGCTGTGGGGAAGGACAGGGCTGAGCATCGAAGAGACAGAGTTCGGAAGTTATAGGTTCCTAGGATGGTTTGCTCCCCCCCCCCCCCCCCCCCCACACACACACACACATGGGATAGTTCTTTTGGGAATGGATTATTTGTTGTTAATCTTCATCCTTTTTCCATGGATTATTTAGAGCACATGTGTCAAACACAAGGCCCTCGGGCCAAATCCATCCCGCCAGGCCTTGCAATGTGGCCCGCACCGCGCTGTCATCACTGCACTCCGCTGCGTTTCCATCACAATGACAGTTTATGACTGTTCAGCAAACCATTCGGCCTGCGATTTAGGCTAGATTTTAGATTTTGGAACCTTCTCTGATTGAGTTTGACACCCCTAATTTAGAGAGAGTGGAAGGGAAGGGGAGAGACAGAAAGACTGCCTCCTGCACCTGTCTGGACCAGGGCTGGGGATTGAGCCTGCAACTGAGGTACGCGCTCTTGACTGGAATTGAACTTGGGACCCTTCAGTCTATGGTTTGACACTCAATCCACTGAGTCAAACGGGCTAGGGCCAGAAACGGATTCTTATATGTTGTGGGATGTACTGAGCAGAGGGAAAGGTATGGTTAATTTGAGAAGCTGAGTTGCCTAAGTGGCCCCAAGGAGTGGGAGCAGGTGGGGAAGTTGACCGGAAACTAGGTGTCTGGTGGTGGCCTGGGATGGCCGCTCTATTTCTAATCCCTCCCTCCCAGGATGATTAGAAATAGAGACATTATTGATATAAATCAATCAACGGGGGGCCTGGCACTTCGGAGCCACTCTGGGAGATGCTGGTGTTTTTTCATTCATTCTCCCAATGCGGCTCCACTCAGAACTTCCTGCCCATTTCCTCTCTCGTCTTCTCCAGGTTGCTTTTTGTCCCCCGACATGCTCTGTCCAACGTTTTCTTCCTGGGTGTGCGCTTTGAAAGCCCCACGGAGCCCACCTCGCCAGGAAGCCTCCTGACTTCTGCTGTCTGTCCTCTGAGAGCCCTCCTGCCTCCGCGTTGATGACACGCAGCTTGGGGTCGATGGGAGCCTCTCTGAGAGCAGGTGTGTTCTTCTCTCTCCAGGGAGATGGTTCGATTCTTATTTGTTTGTTTGTTGGTTAATCCTCACTGGAGGATATTTTCCCATTGATTTTTAGAGAGAGTGGGAGAGAGGGAAAGAGAGAAACATCGATGTGTGAGAAACACATTGATTGGTTGCCTCCTGCATGAGCCCTGACCAGGGCCTGGGCTGGGGAGGATCTTGCAACCTAGGTACGTGCCCTTCACCAGAATCAAACCCAGGACCCTTTGGTCCGCAGGCGGAGGCTCTATTCCCTGAGCCAAACCGGCTAGGGCGATGGTTCGACCCCTGTAGACAGGAAGTCTTGCCTTTGTCCCCCCTCCTGGTACAAGCACTGTGTCCTGCCTGCAGTGGTGTCTGACAGCGCATAGAGAGCCAGATGCCTCCTCCCCTCTGATACCGAGTTTTGTGGGAAGGCAAGCTTGAGAACAGCATAGTGTTTACTCCACGGATTCCTCTATTTCCCAACAAGATTGCTTGCGTCCTACCCTCCACCCTCGTTTCCCAGCGTGGAGTTATGCGGTTGCAGGAATCCCAGAGATGCAGGTTCCCAGGGCCCGAGGAGACTGCAGAAAGCTACATTTCAGCTCCGCGAGGAGCCTGCTGCTGGAGGTCTCAGCATCCTTCCCAGGCCTCGCGCGGTCCCCAGCAAAGACTGGTGGCCACCTTGGCCTTCTCCATCTAAGCCTGGGAACTAAAAGAGGCTCCTTCCCAGCCAAGCAGCCTCCATTGGGAGGGTGTGAGACACAGAGGAGGTGGGAGGGGAGGAGGAGGGGCTAAATCTGCTTCTAGGTGGAACCCATATATTTGGGTAGAAGTGGGGGTCAGGGAACTGCAGCCCATTACGTTGTAACTCCGTCATTCTTTCTTCAAGCTAAAGTTTGTTAGCATGGAAAGGACCTGACTAATATATATATATATATATATATATATATATATATATATATATATATATATATATATATATATATTTCAGAGAGGGAGAGAGAGATATAAACACCAAAGATGAAAGAGAATCATGGATCAGCTGCCTCCTGCAAGCCCCACATGTGGACTGAGCCTGCAACCTGGACATTGTGCCCTTGACCAAAATCAAATTTGTGACCCTTCAGTCCACAGGCTGATGCTCTATCCATTGAGCAACACCAGCTAGCACAAGACCTGTCATTTTCTTTTTTTCTTTCTTTTTTTTCTTTTATTTATTTTTTATTTATTTTAAAAATATATTTTATTGATTTGGTACAGAGAGGAAGGGAGAGAGATAGAGAGTTAGAAACATCAATGAGAGAGAGTCATCAATCAGCTGCCTCTTGCACATCCTCTACTGGGGATATGCCCGCAACCAAGGTACATGCCCTTGACCGGAATCGAACCCGGGTCCCGTCAGTCCCCAAGCCGACGCTCTATCCATTGAGGACCTGTCATTTTCATGCTCATTTGAACTGCACATTTTGGGTGGGAGGTTTCTGCTGAAGGTTCCTACTCCCCTTTCAGCTGCACCACAAGCCCTGGACCCCAGAGTGGGGTAGACAGGAGGTACTGCGCACGCAGCCCAGGACAGTGCCAATTGGGCTGTGTACCGAGGAGCCAAGAGCGCTGTTTCTGTCTAGAGGTGGAGGCAGCAGGGTGCCCCCGAGAGGGCCTCCGTGTGCAGCGCAGTGTGTGAGGTGGGTGCCTGTGGGAGGCCTGGGTGAGGAGCGAGGCCCGAGGGTGGGGTTGTGTGCATCCTGCTGTGTGTGGTCCTCCCAGCCTCGGGGGCTGTGGCTCTGTTTTGAATGTCACTCGCAGTATTGAAGGGCCTGGGCCGCTGCCAGCAGAGCTGGTTGGTGTTGAAGGGCCCCGGGTGATGGCTGTGGGAATGGCACCGGCCCGCCTGGCCGCTGAGGTAGCTGGTTTCCTCCGTGTCCCCGAGCGGGAGAGGTGCCCCAGGTTGTGTGGGAAAGCAGGGACGCCCAGGGTGGGGACGGGACAGCGCTGGGTGTAGCCCGGGAGGGGCCGGGGAAGGAGGCAGGAGGGGGAGTCCTTGGGGAATAAGGAGAACAGGGCTTGAAAACAGGGATGAGGCATTGCTCCAGCACTTGGCTCTCTTTATCTCTTCAAATTAAAGCCAGGCTTCTAGAAGCAGGAAGGCTTCGCTGGAGAGTCTGCTGGAAAATGGGAAAGGTTGGGGAGAAGTGGGAGAGGGAGGAGTGGGTTTTTCTGACTCAGGGGGCAGCATATGTGCTGGGTGGGCAGCGCAGTAATTTAGTATTTAGTCCTTCCTCAATTGATTATTGAGCACCTACTATGCTCCAAACCCCGGCTTGAGGGACAGATAAAATAGAAGCCATGGTGTCTGCTCTAAAGCAGCAGCCGCCAACCTCTTGGACCTCATCGATCAAGGGCTGGTGACCGCTGCTCTGAAGGGCGCATAGTCCAGGGAAGAGTACAGACAAATGAATAGATGAGGATGTGATATCATATTATTTATCCTGGAAAACGTCGGTAGAATATTATCTATACTATATTTATTAGTGGATGATATAGTATCATATTAATGAGCTAATGACATCATTTTTAGTATACAATAATAATGTCGTTTATATGTGTGAATTTTATGTCTGTACATAGGAAATCAATAGTATATACATACTATATACATATATACACATACACATATATAGGGTATATACACTAATAGGATATTATGGTGTTCCAAAAATGTATACACACACTTTGAATAATTATAATGCCAGTGTTTATTAAAATACATTTCATTTTAAAAATTGAGCTGTCAGCTATTAAAGTGTGAATACATTTTTGGGGGACACCCTGTACATATATAGCCTATTAGGTAGTATACACACACACACACACACACACACACACACACACACAAACGCACTATTCATAATCTGCATTTGGATATCCTATATAATAAAAGCCTAATATACAAATTGACTGAACAGTGGAACGACCTGTCACTATGACACGCACTGACCACCAGGGGGCAGACACTCAACGCAGGAACTGCCCCCTGATGTTCAGTGCGCTTCCACAGGGGGAGCGCCTCTCAGCCAGAAGCCAAGCTCACAGTTAGACCCTCCCCCATTGCACTAATGTCATGCACCGGGCCTCTAATATATATATATTAATATATATATATACACACACACACAAGTACTTTTCCATGACCCCTCTGCCTCTGTTAACTCAGATAATCTCTTCAACGACTTATGATAGTAAGTGGCATGACTGGGTTTGAACCCATGCAGTCTACCCCAGGTCTACCTCTTAACTACTCCCCTATACAGCCTCTCTGTAGAGGCAGACACAGGCTGCAAGAGGAAATAACAAAATAAGATGGTTAAATTCTGCCCCAGGGAGCCAGAGGGGCTTCAGAGCACAGGTCTTGGAAAGACTGGAATTCCAGAATTGGATCTGCACCTCCATGGGGGATGGGGAGGGAGGGTGGAAGGTGTTCTGTGTAAGGAGTCAGAACTCTCCAGGGCATGGAAGCAGGAGTGAGGCGGGCGCCTCGCTGCAGGTCAGCCCAGGCCAGGGCTAGGAAGCCAGCACACAGCCTGGACTGTCCAGCCCGGGCCTTGGGTGCCACATCATAGAAGGCGGTGTCATGGTCCTCCCCTCTCCCCCTCCCCCCCCAACACGTGCAAGGGTCCTATCAGCTGACTGCTGTCCAGGCTCCAGGCAGTGCTGATGACAATAGCGCTGACTCCAGCCAGGGTGGGGAGGGCGGGCGGGGCACATGGGGGAAGACTGGCGCCCATCTACTTCCCAGCAGTGATGCCCATGCAGCTGTCCGCCTTTGCCAGAGGGGTCAGCACGGCGATGGTGAGGAGGCTGATTGAGGAGCTGTCCATGATATTGCTCAACCTCGGCACGTGGAATCCGCTTGCCTGGGTCAGCTGGCCATCTGCGTCTCGTTTAGCGTCCCTACTCCTGTGAGTCCTCCTCTCTGGCCATCTGTCCAGCTGAGGGGGAGGTTTGCAGGCAGAGGAGGCTGGCCTCCTTGTTCTCCTTGTGTTTCTCCAACGACACAGATGCATGGAGCAAACAAACAGCCCGGGCGGCCTCGGAGGGGTTGTGTCAGGCTTAGCTGAGATGCGCTGTTTTTTTTGATGGCTGCGGATGTGCTTGAAGGGGTCTATGTCGAGGGCCAGATCCTATCTGAGAGCAAATGAAGGCCAGGATTCTCCCATCATGCATCCTGTTATTTGTTTAATGCTTCGCAGTTTCCAAAGTCCCACCGTCACCAGCCAACGAGGAGTTAGCGGGGACCTTGCATTCAAGTTCTTGGACTCTGAGCTCTCTTCTCTGCCTGTGCGATTCTCAGCCTTGATAGCTCAGCCCAGAAAATATTACAAGGCCCCATGGATACTGCAGGCTGTGCTTCGACTGATTGCATGAGTTTATGGGTTACCATCTCCTCTCTTCCTGTGGGAGAACGGGCTGGGGGAGACCCGTGGGACAGAGCTGCTCTTCAGTGGGGTCTGTCCCCAGTCAGACCTTCACCATCCTGGGACAGAGAACGAGCAGGCTGGGCAATCCAGCAGACCTGGGCTTAGGACGTTTGCCTCCGTTTGCAGGACCTTGGGTGAATTCCTGCACATTTCTGAGCCTCAGTTTCCCTCTCTGTAAAGTGGGCGGAACAATGCCCTTCTCGTGACCCTCCTCCCCGTTTTCTCCCCTGGCTCGTTCCTTGAGTCCCATCTGGCAGGAGAGCCACATGCAATTGCTCGGCCCCTTCCTCCTCCCGTTACGTGGCTGCCTCCTTTTCAAGTCGCTTCATACTTTAAAAAAAATATATATTTTATTGATTTTTTACAGAGAGGAAGGGAGAGAGATAGAGAGCTAGAAACATCGATGAGAGAGAAACACTGATCAGCTGCCTCCTGCACACCCCCTACCAGGGATGTGCCCGCAACCAAGATACATGCCCTCGACCGGAATCGAACCTGGGACCTTTTAGTCCGCAGGCCGACGCTCTATCCACTGAGCCAAACCTGTTTCGGCGCTCCATACTTTTTATCCAGCAATTCAGTCACCTATGAGCCTCAGCCCAGTCACTGTCTGGCTGCCACCCAAACATGGCAGTAAGGATTCTGTGGGCTTGAAGGCAATAACCTGGTATCGCGCTAAGCAGAAGGTGGCTCACTAACCTGTTCAGTAAGCGTTAACTATGACGATTATTGTTAAGTGGAATTTATGAAGGAAAGCATAATGGCACACAATTCTTGGGGCTGGAGGGGACATTTGTGAAGATTCCTATTTTGACAGATAAGGCCTAAGCAGCAAAATAAGTCCAGATATGGGAGTAGAGCCCAGTACAAACCAATTCATTCATTCATTCATCCATTCATTCAACAAACACTTATTAAACCCTCATTTTATGCCAAGAACTGCACAAGTATTGATATGAGGGAGGGTAGAGGAGGGTGGGAGTGAGCAGGGGAGAGAGATCAACCAAAGGACTTGTATGCATGCATATAAGCCTAACCAGTGATCACAGACAACAGGGGGGTGGGGGCATGCATGGGGAGGGGGTTTGGGATAGGAATGGGGGGATGAGGACAAATATGTGATACCTTAATCAATAAAGAAATAAAAAAATAAGAAGATGAGTGAGGCACAGTGCCAGCTCATGATCTAGCTGGGGAGACAGACACATAAGTACTAATAGGGTATGATAACGTGGCACGCACAGCAACGGAAGCTCACATGGGCACCGTCTAAATATTGACAGGGTTTCCTCTTCCTCTGAGAGATTTATGTCGCCACCTCTTCTGGGTCTTATGTTCAGCAGGTGGGCAGGAGGGAAAGGGCCAGATGGTCAGTCTCTCCAACCTTTCCAGCTTTCTCCGGCTTTGACCAATGACATAAATCTTACTCTCCTTGGTTAGGCCCAAGTTAAAATACTCCAAGATTTCATCCATCTCCCCCTTACCCCACCCAGTCCCCCTCTTTCTTTCTTGATCCTTTGATGGATCTAATCTGGGTTGCTTCAGAATTCATCCTAGAATCAGAAGCAATGGCTGGGGAAACTGCCTGGAGATGGAGGCTTGGATTCCAGCTAGCTAACTCAAAGGCTAACATGGGCCAGATAGACAAGGTTTAAGTGTATGGGGGCCGCAAAAACCCAAAAGCTTCAATTTTCATAGAAATGTAGGTTTACTTTGATAGAGGCATACAAATGCAAAGGGCTGAAATAAATTAGTCATAATGAACATAAAATAATAGAACATTTTAATAAAAATTAATATTTTTCTTGAACATTAGCTTAGCAGACACTGAATAACTGCACAAGTTAATAAGTAACTCAAATAAACCTATTTTTCTTGTTCTCTGAAAGCGAAATATTTCCTGTTGTGCACACCAAACAAGACAGTCCGAGACTAATGCATGGTCATCGGCTGCTAAAATATTCGCTGCTAGTGTTAGTGGAGAGAAATGGTACGCCTGTTCTTAAGGAGAGTAAGAGAAATGAATGCAACACGATTATAGTCATCAGTCATTAGCATTGTAGTTTATTATTAATAATTATATATAATAGGATATTGTAAAAATTAAGTTATGAAATTTTTATTAACACTTTTCTTATATACTGTTATATTGGCCGGACTGCAAAAATATTCATTATGGGTTGCCTGTGGCCCGTGGGCTGAGTTTGACATGCTTATTGTACTTGTTTACTATAATGAGAACATTTGGGAAGACCATACCTAGCATCTAGCTTTTAGCCCAAGGCTTTGTAAAGTATGGAGAGCCCAGAGTTCAAAGCCAATTTCAATGCAATTTCAATGGCACAAACAGATGGCATTATCCAGTGGTGCTTATTCATGGCCTTTAACTCTGCTTTTCCTCTTTTCTCTTCCTCTCTCCGGGTCCTGGGATGGGGAGCCGAAGAGAGCAGGAGGGATGGGGGGGGGGGGGGGGGGAGAGACAGTGACCCCAGCCACATTCCTTCATTATCACACTTCCTTCTGTAGAGGGAACAGGCATTCCAGGACTCTGATCTGTGTGAAAGCTCTCCAGGGCTGGTGGGAACGCCGCTCCCAGAATCTGACTCGTTTCAGAAGCTTATCTTGTACATGCACTTCCAAAGAAAAGACTGAGGCGGAGAGGGAGGAGGGATTACAGGATGCAATTCAAGTGTGTGTGAAGCGGATGGAGTGTGATGTGTAGACGCCCAGCCCATGCCAGGGATTAGAGCAAGAACAAAATGCATGCTGCCTAAGAAATAAATTAACAATATGTCCAACTTACCTTTCACCCAGCCCCCCTCAGGGTCATTTGTCATAGCCCTTTCATGTCCTACTTTGGGTCCAATCAGCTATGGCTCAGGAGGGATTACCAGGTGGAATAACCACCCCCTACTGATACCCCTCCAACAGAAGCTGTGTGCAGGGCAGTTTCACTGGAGGAGGGAGTGGGGCAACCTGGGGATCATGGCTGATGTCTCTGTTCGACGTTGGAGCTTCAATGAGGGGTGCAGGTAGCAGTATATGTGTGTAAACACACACACACACACACACACACACACACGAACACATGCAAGAAGAAGCATGTATTTGTTGGGTCCTCATGTCTGATTCGGATGGATGCTTGGGTTTGAGGCCAGGGGGATGGCAAAGGAGAGGCAGTGCTGGGGGAGGGGAAGAGAGGGTGGGAGCTGAGGGAGCCAAAGGCAGCAGTAGGAAAGGGGCGGGGGGGTTGGTGGCGTGGGTGCGTGAGAACAGATTTTATAGCTGAAGGGAATTTGCAAATTCTTTGTGTGGCTACATTAGAAGGATAAAACCCTTTTTTTTTTTTTATGCTGAAGAAATGATTTTATTTGCTCTCTCCTCTTGTTTGGTTCTTTTCATACAATACTTTGCCAAACTCACAAAAAAGAAAAAAAGCCCCTCAAATGAGTTCAAGGTGAGGAAAGCACAGCTGAGCTCCGTGGGAAGGAGCTGTGTGTGGCTGAGGAGAGTGGGCTCAGCTGGTTTGGGGACGTGTTCCCCGGCCGCTGGCCTCCTCCCCTGGCAGGGACAGAGCCCTGCCCACCCATTTGGCAGAGCTGCTCTTTATCTTTTGTTTTATTATTTTTTTCTTTATTGGCATTTTCTTTCTTCCCTTTTAACTGTGTCCAATCAAATTGGCACAGACGAGGCTTAGGGAAGACCGGTTGGAGCCATCCCATTATTCCTGCCTATCGAATTCTGGGGTTTCTGTTTCCCCGTCCCATCCTGTCTCCTGACCCCAGCTCACCCTGCCTCTGCTGACATGGCCTTTCCCATCCTCAGACTGCGTGTCTGTAACTCTGCCCATTCACTTTGGTATGAGGGGTGAGGGCTGTGACTGTGTGTGAGGCGTGACAGAACCATCAAGAGAAAGGCACATATTTTTACCCACACCATTAGCTATGTGCATCTTCATTTGCTTCCTACTTGCTCGTTTTGTAGATGGAGGACACAGAGACGGGGAAATGAAATAAATTGCACGGTTGCTTTTGCTCTAGGGAAGTCTTGGGTTGTGATGTCTGTACAGTAGGCTGTTGGAACCCGGTTAACTTTCAGGAGACACTATTTCAAACGCAACCTCTATGATTTGGATGTTGGGTTGTTTGCCCCAAGGCATCTGCTTTATAGCAAAGCCCATGTCATAACTCATAGGTGACTCATAGGCCACCTCTGCTGTTTGGTTGGGGGTGAGGGTAAAGATTGTGGTTTAAGAATAGACTTTTTCACCCTAACTGGTTTGGCTCAGTGGATAGTGTGTCGGCCTGTGGACTGAAAGGTCCCAGGTTCAATTCCGGTCAAGGGCATGTACTTTGGTTGTGGGCACATCCCAGTAGGAGGTGTGCAGGAAGCAGCTGATTGATGTTTCTCTCTCATTGATGTTTCTAAGTCTCTATCCCTCTCTCTTCCTCTCTGTAAAAAAATCAATAAAATATATTTAAAAAAAAATAGACCTTTTCTCTGTGGTAAACTAAGTGATTTGTGGTAGAATGATCCTAGCCCGGGACCCCGTTAGCACAGTCAATTAATTCTAACAACAAATATTTAGTGAGTGTTGAGCATACTAGGCAATGCTCTAATCTAGTGGTCACCAACCTTTTGGACCTCATGGACCACCAGAGGTCCATGGACTACCGTTTGGCGACTGCTGCTTAATCGACTGAGATGATCTGATATGGTAATGGAGAGTGGTGTGAAAAATGAATGATTCTAAAATATAGTTCCCAACCTCTGGTTCGGGAGGCACAGTGACAGGCATTATTCTTGCATAAAATCCATTCTTGACTGTGGGGACTTGTCCGTGAAGTCCAGGTTGGTGATTTTGTTTCCTGGCTCCGGTCCAGCATTTGTGATTCTTTGGGTGGGTCTGCGTCTCTTGTTTTACATCTGTTCCCAAACCTATACCCCTTCGGAACTCTCATCAGAGATGTGCCAGGAGCTGTTCAGGGCCGGGGGCAGGCCGGAGGAAGTCCTCAGGCCTAATTTGTCCCCCTTACCTTTAGCCCGCAGCACTAATTTATTTGCTTTTATTTGGAACTAAGACCTCATGATTGTCTCTCCTTCCTTTCCTGGAATTTGACATTAAAGTAACCATTGTTTTAGTTATAGCCTTTGAAGGAGTAAACCATTCGAGCAATAACAATGGCAAAACATGGGTTTCTAACTGCTCACTTTCAAGTCTGGGTGTCTGTGCTGGTAGAATTGAACGTGGACTGAATTTGGGGTGAGTACAAGGGGGCTGTATTTATTTTTAAATGCCTCTTGGATGTAATGAAAACCAGCTGTGGGGCCAACAAGTGCACATCTTTCCCCATAGAAAGCCTAGCAGCCGAGCTCCAGCCACTGGGGTGTCCTGAGTTCTGACTTTTCCCAAGCCCAAACCTACTTGTGTTTCACCCTCCATCTTCCAGTCCTCCAGCCTTCCATCATGGCTTTCCGATGCCTTCTCTCCTGGCTCCTCCATGCTGGAGGCACCTATTGGCACTTTTCGTTTATGCAGCACACCTATGGGACTTCTCAATCACTCCCTCCTGGGAGCAGACATGATGGATCCCCTCCTGAGAAGGGTGGCCCCATGAAGTGTCAGCCTGGAGTGAGACCCAACTTCTCTGCCATTGCATGTGGCTCCAATTCCAGGTCCAAATGGGCATGCTCTTTTGGGGGGCCAGGAGAACATGCCTTCCTGTGTGCTATTCCATGAGGCATCTCCAGTCACCTTTTCTCCAGAAGGGTGGCACTGAGTTCAAGTTCTTACTTAAGTTTATAGGTTGATGAGTAGAGGCGGAGCAGGCAGGTAAGCACTGGAGCGGAGAGCAGGACGGCGAGAGCGTGGCGCTGGCCACCTCTGCTGGCTTGGTCACTCGAGAAAGCGGAAGAATGATTTACTAGGTGCTGCCTTCGTCTCGCTTGGATAATGCAGGCAGATGATGGAATGCATTTTTTTTTCTTCCTGTAACAGAATGCTTTTGGCGGGGACACTTCCCAGTTATTAAAAACGCGGCAATGAGGTGAGCTATAAATGCAAACCTCCAGGTAGGGAAATCCAGAAGAAATAAGTAAGAAAAAGAAGACCGGGCGGAAACTGCCTGGAAGGAAATAAAATGAAAAGTAAGTGAAGAATAAAGAACGGTTGCTGAGATGGACTAGGAGAGATGAAGAATTCGCAGAGGCTAGTAAAACCTCAGGAATAGAGTCCAAGAAAGCACAGAAGTGACTTTGCTCCTTGATTCCCCCTCCCTCCTCCATCCCCCTCCCCCCACAAAAAGAGAGAGGGTTGGGGGAGGGGTTGACTGGGAGGTTGAATTTACAGGTCAGTGGAAGAACCAGCAAGAGTGAGAAAAAGAAGCTCAGGGATTTGAAAGTAATGGAACACCCCCGAAGCTGTGGGTCATGTGCATTTCAGGAAGATTTGGGCAAATTTCCGCAGAACCCATTCAGAGAACATGATCCGGTGTGTCCCGGCTCCACGCGGCGAGACCAGAGGAATCTCCACAGCTGAGCCTCGGATCCAGTTTCCACGTGCTCCTCCTTTTTCTCTGGTTCCCACAACGCTCGCCTGCGTTCAGATATATTTAGCTCTTCGCTCTCTTCAGAATGGGGAAGTGTTTCTATTCTCCGCTCAGTTTGTTTTAGAATATTTTCTCATTCCTCACAAGACTGTGAGATTCTTAGGGACAAGGAGAGCGCTTTGTTTTTCTTCTGTGTTATTCCCAGGCTTGCAGAGTGGTGGGTCAATGGTAGATGTAGGATGACAGTAAGTAAATGGTCACCTCATAGGAGAAAACCTGCTTTCCTCCCTCCTTCCTTCCCTCCCTCCTTTCCCCCATCTTCTTTTATTCCTTCCCTCCCTCACACTCTCCCTCTGATACTTATAAAACTTCCTATGTGCCCTGGGGATGAACAGCGAACACATAGCCCAGAGCTAATGAAGGAGGTTTGCATTCCAGGAGGAGAGAAAGAAAACAACAAAGTGTTTACACATGTAACATGCCATGTGGTGGTCGGTGCCATGAAGGGCACTGGAGTGGGAGAGGGTAAGTGGCAGGAGCAGAAGGATGGTGAGGGCAGGTTCTAGGTTATAAGCTATAAGTTTATAGCTTAGGGGGTGTCCTGTTTTTGCATTAGCGACTTTTGGGTAGAGAGAAATGGGAGGGACCTCTGAGGGAGGAGGCTTAGGCAATGTTTGGAGGGCAGCAAGGAAGCTGGTGGGCTGGGGAGGAGTCAGGGGGAGGGGGTGGGTTTGCAGAGGTGAGCGAGGGAGCTAGGGCTGGGCCCACACAGGTGCTTGTGGCCAGGGAGGGGAAGTATATGGGGTTCTATCCTGGGTGAGAAGGGAGCTCTGTGCGGAAGACAGACTGAGGCAGCTGCGAAGCCATCGGGGCTGTGGCGATGGTAGAGGTGCAGATGGTGGTGGCTGGACCAGGGTGCTAATGGCTGAAGTGAAGGAAGTGGTTGGATTCTGGACCTTTTTGGGCGATGCAGCTGGCATTTGCTGATGGGTTGGACGTGGGGGATGACAGAGGCTGAGAGTGAAAGATCACCCGAGGTTTGGGCCTTGTCGGGGGATGTGAGTGTAACTTGAGTTTAGTGACGTTGCATAGTCGTTGAACCAAGGCAGCCAGCAATGAGCCTGGGCCTCAGTTTCCTCAGCAACTAGTCTGGAATGATGAATGAATGAATGAATGAATGAATGAATGATGGTGGTGAAACTATGCCTCAGGTCCCGCTAAGGTGGCAGAAGTGAGGTTCAGGACAAGTTATTTGTTCGTGTTAAAATATTTATGGAGCACCTATTACTCTTTAGAGCAGTTTTAGGTTCATAGCAAAACTGAACAGAAAGTACAGAGGTTTTCCATGTGCCCCCTGCCCTCGCACAGACACAATCTCCCCTCCCATAGCACCCTGTGCTGGAGTTGTGCACCTGTTACCACCGATGGGCCTCCACTGACTTAGCAAAATCACCCCAAGTCCACAGTGTACATGAGTTTGTTTTTAAAAAAATATATTTTATTGATTTTTGCAGAGAGGAAGAGAGAGGGATAGAGAGCTAGAAACATTGTTGAGAGAGAAACATCAACCACTGCCTCCTGAACATCCCCATTGGGGATGTGCCCACAACCAATGTACATGCCCTTGACCGGAATCAAACCTCGCAGACTGATGCTCTATCCACTGAACCAAACCAGTTTCAGCTGTCTATCTTCTAAAAAACAAAAACAAAAACAACAACAACAAAAAAACCCCCACCAAAAAACATTTTTATTGATTTTAGAGAGGGAGAGAGAGAGAAATGTCAATGGTGAGAGAAAATCACCAATCGGCTGCTTCCTGCATGCGCCCCCTACTGGGAATGGAGCCTGCCATCCGGGCATGTGCCCTGACAGGGAATCAAACCATGACCTCCTATTTCATAGGTCGACACTCAGCCATTGAGCCACGCCAGCTGAGCTGTCTTCTTTGGTGAGGTGTCTGTTCAGGTCTTTTGCCCATTTTTTTTTTTTTAAATTGAGTTGTTAATTTATTTGTTGTTAAGTTTTAAGAGTTTGTTGTACAATTTGGGTAGCAGTCCTTTATCCAATATATTCTTTTGCAAACATTCTTCTCTCAGTCTATGGTTTGTCTTGACAGTGTCTTTCCCAAGCAGAAGTTTTAAATGGTAACAAAGTCCAGCTTATCAATTCTTTCTCTCATGGATTGTGTCTTTGATGCTGTTTCTAAAAAGTCATTGCCAAGGTCATCTGGATATTCTCCTGTGTTATCTCCTAGGAGTGATATTATTTTGCATCTGTTCGGTGCCTTTTAAAAACTTCACATAGCTTCTGAAACTTTCCATTCACTTTCCCCAATGTTCCTGCCTTTTCACCTCTTCTTTAATATGCCATGTCACTCAAGTAAAAAACACAAATTATATCACAACTCCCAACAGCCTCAAATTCTTATGTACAACAGATGTGAAGGGAGAGTATTTACCTTCTAATTAGCCTGCTGGAAGAAGCCGAGAGACCCAGCCAACAGGCCAGGGTTTATTTCCCGGATTATTTTATTCAGAAGTTCATGTCTTGGATGCCTCAGCCTTTTTATAGTTTTGTGCCTGTCTGCTATCCTGCCCCCTCCTCTTCCAAAGCCTTTTACCCTTGACTTTGCCCCCATTCTGACTGAGTCAGG